>NC_142025.1:68120412-68869173 GCF_049901735.1 Notechis scutatus
TATCATCTATCTTGATACCGTGTTTCTCACATAATAAGGCCGGGCCTTATTTTTTTTTGAGCGCCGAAAAAACGGCTAGGCCGTCTTTTCGGGGGTAACTTAATTTCCCCCTTTCATCCTCATCTAGAGCGCCCCGCGGGCCGCCTCGCCACCAGCCGCTCCTAACGGGCAATCATGGTGAAGCGCAGAGAGCTCCCTACTCCCACCAAACACCTTTGCTGCAGACCCAAGACCTTTGGCACCTGCCGCTGTTGCTTTCCCTTCTGCCCATTCCGCTGCCGTTTGGAGTGCCGTTGGAGCTGCTGCCGCTGTTTGGAGCTGCCTCTGCCGTTTGGAGTCGCCACCGTTTGGAGTGCTGTTGGAGCTGCCTCTGCCGTTTGGAGCTGCCTCTGCCGTTTGGAGCTGCCTCTGCCGTTTGGAGCCGCCGCCGTTTGAAGCTGCCGCTTCCGCGTTTGGAGCACTGCCGCTGTTTGGAGCACCACCGCCACTCCAAACACGGCGGCAGCTCCAAACACGGAAGCGGCAGCTCCAAACGTGATGGCGGCACTCCAAACGGCAGAGGCAGCTCCAAGCGGCGGCGGCGTTCGCTTCAGTGTTGGAGCTGCCTCTGCCGTTTGGAGCCGCCGCCGCCGTTGAGTGCCGCCGTCACGTTTGGAGCTGCCGCTTCGTGTTTGGAGCTGCCGCCGTGTTTGGAGTGGCGGTGGTGCTCCAAACAGCGGCAGTGCTCCAAACGCGAAGCGGCAGCTTCAAACGGCGGCGGCTCCAAACGGCAGAGGCAGCTCCAAACGGCAGAGGCAGCTCCAAACGGCGGCAGCAGCTCCAACGGCACTCCAAATGGCGGCGGCGGCTCCAAACGGCAGAGGCAGCTCCAAACAGCGGCGGCAGCTCCAACGGCACTCCAAACGGCGGTGGCAGCTCCAACGGCACTCCAAATGGCAAGTCCCCCCACCCTTCCCCCTATTTTGCATGTTTTAAACTAGGCCTAAATTTGGGGGGAGGGGCTTAATTTGATTTTATGCCTAGAAAACATGCTGGGTCTTCCTATTGGTGGAGGCCGTATTGTTGGAGAAACACGGTAGTAGTAAGAAAAAAAAATATTCTGAAAATAATAACACTACTGGTCAACTCATTAAAATGCATATGATCTCATTCTTTTAATATAGTATTCCTCAAATTATCTTTATTTATTCTAATCAAAGTTTCAACATTATTCTCCACTTGAAGAAGTAGAAGAATCAATACTGGAAGTATAATGAATAAGATAGTCCTCAATTTACAATCTGAATTGAGTCCAAAATTTATGTTGCTAAGTGAGAAATTTGTTATGTGACTTTTGCCCCATTTTATGACTTTTCTTGTCATATTAGTTAAATGAATCACTGCAGTTGTTAAATTGGTAACCTGGTTATTAAATGAATCTGATTTCCCCATTGACTGCTTCTCTGAAAGTTGCAAAAAGTGGTCACATGAGCCAGGGGCATTACAACCATCATAAATGGGAGTCAGTTATCAAGTATTCAAATGTAAATCCATGACCATGAGGGTGCTGCAATAATCATAAGTCCGAAAAATGGTCATGTCATTTTCTTCAGTACTGTTGTAATTTCGAATGAAATGATTTGATTACAATCAGGGTGGGATTCAAATTTTTTAACAACCGGTTCTGTGGGCATGGCTTAGGTGGTGGGCGTGGCTTGGTGGTCATGTGACTGGGTGGACATGGGTTAGTGGTCATGTTATTGGCTGGGTGTGGCCAACTCAATATCACTCACATCGAGGCACGCATCTCCTCACCTGGCCTCTCAAGACTGTGGGGATGCTGCAACAGTCGTAAGTGTGAAAAATTGTCATAAGTCACTTTTTTCAGTGCCATTGTAACTTTGAATGGTCACTCCACACAAGCAAAGTACCAGCAAAGGACAGGAAAAAAACTCCAGAGACGTTCCTGAGACAGGAAGTCTAGTCCTGCCAAGAATATAATAAGGGTTAACGGAGAGGCAGTTTCTGTAAGCAATACCAGAATGTTTCCTTCCTGCCTTCCTTACAGAATTAGGCCAGTAATTTCTTCTAACAACTGGTTCTCTGAACTGCTTAGAATGTTAACAACCGGTTCTAGCAAATAGGTGCGAACTGGTAGAATCCCACCCCTGATTACGATCCATTCTCTAGAGTATCAATTATATTTTTTCACTGACATAAATTTCTCTTGCCTCTTTATATTTTGAGTTTTGAGTATACCCCTAAAATATTTTCCTATTTTCTTATGTCATCTAATAAATTTGATTCTAAAAGAGATTCAGAACTGAGTTTGAAAAAAATAGATTATTTTCCAAGTATCAGAAAAGTATTGTTTTAACACCTAGTTTAGTTTAGGTGCTAATTTTGGACCAATTTAGATTACAGTTCAAAGGTAACCTTTGCTAATCTCAACCAAGATATTGGAGTAGAAAGTAGAGGAGAAAATAAGGTGCTTAAATAATTTAATGGAATAGAAAAATATATGTAGACTAGAATTTTTTAACTTCTGCATTCTAGTTATTTTTAGTAGTGTTTTTTTTTTATCCATATCTGTTGAGAATCAAAGGCCTAAAGTAAATTCTATACTTTATATTTCAAATAGCTGGGACAGATTGTCTTAATTTTACAAATTCAGATGTTTGAAAGAATACTTTGCTAGATACAAAATGTGTCTGCAATTGTTTAATAGTCCTCAGTCTACTACTGATTGAAAATGACAGACACTTGAACCCCATACGATGTGTCATTTAGACAGAGCAGGCTAATTGGCATCTATCCTTATCTAATTTTTTTATTGCAAATAAAACAACTTATAACAACACAAGGCAGTTGTTACGTACCAACGTAGTCCTCTTCTCAGTCCACAATTCAGGTGGGAGTTGAAGCCGTTGTTTATTGGCTGGCCGGTCTGATAACTGCAATATAAAAGGGACTGTCAGAAGGTGTCAGCTATTGCCTGCCACCACGTGTGAATTAGTTAACTTGTGGCAGCCGCGGGTAACCAGTTATGTTCAATAAACATTTTTTTTAAAAAAAATAAATTTTATTAATTTTACAATTAAAAACAGATCTACAATACATATACAAAAAAACAAGGCCTTGACAAGGCCGAGAAAGGGAAGAAAAAGGGAGATGTAAAAAGGAAGAGAAGGGGGGGGAAAAGAGAGAGAAATGAAAAAGAAACATTTAAAAAAGACAATATCCTTTTTGACAGTCTGTAAGATGTATTCTTCTTAAGTTGTATCGTATACGCACATCTTATCGGTATCTATACTTGAATTACCCTCAACTAAGTTTCTCTTATAAACGGTCTATCTCTGAATTAACCAGTTATACCAGGGGTTCCAGTTATTGTAATATATTGAGGACTCTTTGTTTTTTAAGGCTAGCGTTAATTTGTCCATTTCTGCGCACTCTAATATTTTCTGGATAACCATCTGTTCTGTGGGTGTGTATAAGGTAATTTCCAGCACTGAGTGAACACTAGCCTGGCCGCAGTTAAAATGTGAATTGTTACATATTTCATCTTTTTGGATAATTGTTTGTCGAAAATCCCTAGTAGGAAGAACTCTGGTTTGTATTCAGTTTGTTCTTTGGTTATCTCCTCCAACCATTTTCTAATTTTTTGCCAAAATTTCTGGGTTTCCTTACATGACCACCACATGTGGAAAAAGGTTCCTTCTATGCTTTTACATTTCCAGCATTTTGGACTCGTGTTGGGGTGCATTTTCACCAACCTCAAAGGGGGCAGATGCCATCTGTAAAACATTTTGTATGTATTTTCTTTATAAGCTGCCGATTTTGTGATCTTGATATTCCTTTCCCATTCTGATAGTGTAATACTTCGTCCAACATTCCTGTTCCAGGCTATCATATTTCCTTTGACTATCTCTTGTTCTAGTTCTACTTCCAGTAAATATTTGTAGAATTTAGATATATTCTTTTTATTTGGTCCTAATAAAATTTTGTCTAAGTACTGCGGTTTGTTATAAATTCCAAAGTCTTTGTTGTCTTGTTTATATCTACTGTGGATTTGAATATATAAACACTGATCAATTTTAAATCCTTGTTCTTGTAATTCTTGTCGTGTTTTCAGTTTTCCTTGTGGGTCTAATAAATCTTTGTATTTGATCATTTTTGTTATGTCCAGGTTATTAGGATGTACCATTGCCTCCATTGTTGATAGCCAAATCGGTATTTTTAGATAGTGTTTTTTGCGTACTTTTTTCCAGTTAGTTAATAGTGAGTCCCTAATAAGATGTCTATGAAAGTAAGACTGCTTGGGTTTCCCCACTTCCCATAAAAAGGCGTGCCACCCTCTCTGGAGATCGTGCCCTTCTAATAATAGAGTTCTTTTATTAAGTAGGTTCACCCAATCTTTTAACCATAGTAAGGTGGCTGCCGAGTAATATAATTCCCAATTTGGAAGAGCTAGTCCCCCTCTACTCTTCGAATCTTGTAATACCTTTACATTAATCCTGGCTTTTTTTCCCTGCCAAATAAATTTGAGTGTTATCTTATTTAGTTCTTCAAAGAATTTTTTATGTAACTTGATATGCCAATAAACATTGTTAACTGTTACAAGATTAGCCTACAATTTACTTTGTGCCACCAATTCAATACTGGTGATGAAAGTGGGATCGTTTTAAAGCATAGTCCCACCGACAGAGATATGGTTGCTCAAATAAATTTTTTTTCTCCTCACAAATGCCTCACGATGACTTTCACACCATTTTTCCTGTGTTTCCATCCGACTACTGAAACCTGGGAGTCTTATATTAACTGATTTGATTGTTTTCTCGACACTGCTGATTTGTCAGAAATTCCCAGTCAAAGGAAGAAAGCTTATTTTCTGAGTTTTTGTGGCACAATGGTTTTTGATACCGCAACCACCTTGTTAGCCCCTCAAACTGTACAGACTATATCTTGGGAGAACCTATAAGGAGTCTTGAGCAATCATTTTTCTCCAAAACCATCGTGCATAGCAAGACAGCTGGCTTTCAGAAGGAGAGCCCAAGCTGAAGGAGAAAGCCTTAGTTCTTACATGGCTGCCCTTAGAACTGCTGCTTTATATTGCGGGTTCAGAGACCTTGATGATATGTTACTTGATCAGTTAGTCTATGGCATACGTGATCTACGATTGCAGCATTGTCTCCTGGCTAGGTCTGATCTCACGTTAAAATTAGCCATTGAAGAATCACAAGCTGTTGAACAATCCACACTCTCTGCTGCCGAGATTCAAAGTTCTAACCCTCATACTGTCAATCCTGCTACTGCTAAAGTATCCATCCACTCTGAGGATGCTTCCTCCAAGGGTATTGTAGCTGATGAAGAAGACATACATAGACTCAAGGGTCAGCAGACCCAGCAAAAAAGGAATTGGGTTCCAACCAACAAACCAACACAATCGCAGCAATCCTGTTTAAGTTGTGGCGGTAATCATTTGAGGGCAAATTGCCAATTTAGAAACGTTATTTGTTTGAAATGCCAACTTAAAGGACACTTAGCTAGGGTTTGCAAAGCCAGAAGAAATTTAAACCAACCTCCTCCTTATCAAACGCAGCAGTGAATAAATACATACTCAATCAGAAGAATGTTTTACCATCACCAGGGCTTGTCACACTTCTAAGGCAATTCCCTATCACTCTTGCAAATTTTGTTCTAACAAAATTTATGTTACTGTTTTTGTAGAAGGAAACCCACATCGCATAGACACAGGATTGTCCCTCACAATTGTATCCTGAAGCACCTTCAAATGCTTAGTTCCAGCCATCGCTAAAAAACAATTGAAACACTGCCAATTATCGCTCAAGGACTATCAAGGTAATTCCATTCCTGTTATAGGGTCTGGCAGGTTTTACATTAAATTCAAGGACTTTATGGGTCGCTTTTCCCTTATAGTTGTGGAAGGGACCCTTCCCAGCCTTCTGGGATTAGATTGGTTCTCTGCTCTGGGCCTGCAAGTAACTGGTATTCATTCCATACAGTACCAAGACATAGATAATTTATTAAACAAGTTGGCTGATGTATTTAGCGAAAAAATGGGCAAATACAATGGCACTCCAATTTCCTTCAGCTTGGACCCTCTAGTGGCACCTATTCGTTTTAAGCCTTGGAGGGTTCCTTTCGTGTTGCAAGCGAAAGTAGATGTAGAGTTAGATAAATTAATTTCGCAGGGGATTTTACAGCCTGTCGATTTCTCAAGGTGAGAAACCCCTATCATTACCCCCACTAAAGAAAGATGGTTCTATTCACCTGTGTGCCGATTACCGGAGTACATTGAACAAAGCCTTGCACCCGAATGCCTATCCGGTGCCAGTTATCTAACACTTATTACACTCTTTGGGAAAGGGGTGTATTTTCGCAAAGTTAGATATGGTCCAGGAGTATCAGCAGCTCCCCATGGACAATGAGGCAGTGGAAGCCCAAACAATTGTCACTCACCAGGGAGCCTTTAAGTGCACATGTCTGCAATTCAGCATAAGCACTGCACCAGGCATTTTCCAGAGTAGTATTGAATGCCTTCTTCAAGGCATGGATGGCGTCATTCCCTATTTCGACTATGTCCTCATTTCTGCCAACAACCGCAACAAGCTTATCACACGTCTAAGGAATGTACTGTCCTGTTTCCAAAAAGCCAGATTAAAACTAAAGAAAAATAAATGCAAATCTGCTATTCCTCAGGTGGATTTCCTAGGGTACTGCATTGATGTTATCGGAATCTACCCCATTAAATCAAAGATTAAAGCTGTTAAAGAAGCCCCAACACCTACCTGCAAGACTGAGCTGCAAGCATTTTTAGGACTCCTTAATTTTTATAATTACTTCCTGCCACACAAGGTGTCAGTGGCTGAGCCACTTCACAGATTTCTAGATGCTCAGATGCCTTGGGTTTGGGGCCAAAAGGAAGCAAACTCTTTCAAAGCTGTCAGGGCATTATTGTCCTCTGACAGTGTTTTAGTTCAATTTGACTGCAAGCTTCCAATTGTTGTTGTGTGCGACACTTCTCCATTTGGCATCGGCGCAGTCCTTAGCCACAGAATACCTAATGGTCAGGAGGCACCAATCACTTATTCTCAAGGACTTTATTGAGTACAGAGAGAAATTACAGCCAGTTAGACAAAGAGGCCCTCGCTGTTGTACCTGCCATAAACAACTTCCATGAATTTCTATTTGGACATTGTTTTAAAGTAATAACTGACCACAAACCTTTATTAGGACTTTTAGCAGGTAACTGGCAAACCCATATCATCCTTTCACCTCACATGACTCATTGGTCCCTGTTATTATCAGCCTATCCCTACACATTAACCTATCGAGCTGGCAAAATGATAAGTCACGCTGATGCATTGAGTTGCTGCCCCCTTCCAGTCCACATCGAAGACCCTGCTACAACATCGACAGTTCTTTTAATTGAAGACAACCAGTTGCTTATTACAGCACATGACATCACTCAATTTTCCTCTAAAGATGAGGTAATCTCTAAAGTATTGGACTGGGTGAGGAGGGGGTGGCCAAAGGGGACATTGGTGTCTACATTCATTCCATACAAAGCTAAACAACATGAATTGTCTACCCAAATGGGCTATGGGGGTGTAGGGTAGTAATGTCCAGTAAACTAAGACCCCAGGTTTTGGAAAATCTACATGAAGGGCATCCCGGGGTAGCAAGATGAAAGCCATAGCTAGAAGCTATGTCTGGTGGCCTGGTTTAGACCTGGCGATAACAGAAACAGTTGGGGCCTGCCAGGCTTGTCAATTGTCAAAGTCTGCACTGCCCATGGCCACTCCTTTTGAATGGGAATCAGCTAGAGCCCCCTGGTCGAGAGTGCATATCGACTTGGTGGGCCCCTTTAAGGGGCGTACATTTTTAATAATAGTGGACTCATATTCTAAATGGGTGGAACTAACACTCATGCATTCGGTAACATCAGAGGCTGTAATAAAAGCATTAACAAGGTTTTGGGGTCTTCCGGTTTGTCGGCCCGCGAGCGGCAGGGATTTGCGGCTGCGCGATCCCTGCCGCGCTAGCCGTTTTTGGGGCTCCGACCCAGCCGGAGTGCGGAGCTAGGCTGCCCTGCAGGGGCAGCTGAAGGTAGGGGGGATCCGGAGAAGGGTTTGGGGGTGCTGCAGACTCCCTCCCTGGCCGGCAGAACTCCCTTTTCCCAGGACGGTGCAGCGGCGGTCTGTAATGGCCGCCACAAAGAAGCTGGCAGCCGGGTAAGAATGCGCAGGAGGAAGTGGAGAAAGTGATTGAGAGGAGAAAGTTTTTCTTGGCTCCTAGGACTCTAAGACATATCTAATAAAATTCCTGAAAAGTATGACTTTCTGAATAATATCTGCCAGAAGAGGAAAAAGCGGCTGTTTGAAGGTGCTGAAAGGATAGCTTTCCCTCTTTTCCTACGGAATAAATAACTGGATATTAAGAAACCTATTTCTTTTAGGTGAAAATTGGTTTTAAGCGATGAGTGGGAAGAGAGAGGATTAAAAAGAAAACATTTGTATGCTAAGACTTTGTTGGAGCAGATGCCTTAAGGATTTGAAGACTAGAATATATTGCAATAAGATTTTAAACAGATTTGGACTTTCTTTCTCTTGGATTGATATTACCCCAGAAGGAGAAAGTGAGAACTCTGCCTTGGTTTGGACTGACTGATAACTTTGGGACTGTTTTATTTTTTTTATTTTCTTTTGAATATTCTGGTTGTTGTAAGAAGAAAGAAGGGGAAAAGAAAAGAAAAGATTTATAATGGCTCTTTCTGTTGAGGAACTAAGAAAAGAATATGAACAAGCAAAAAAAAATGGTAAAGATGGTGTGGAAGAAGCTTTCCTTTTCTTAGAAATGGCGCTTATTAATTATCAACAAACATTACAACAGATGAAGACAGCAGAGGAACAAGAAAGAAAGAAAGGAGCCATTTTTAATGAATCTCAGAACTTGATCCAGAAAGAAGGAAGAGAGAAAGAAAAGAAAAGAAGAGAAAAGAAGAAAATTAAAGGACTTAAGGACTTAAGATCTAAAAAAACATTTAAGAAAGGGAAAAATAAGGTGCAAAACCAATATGATGATAGTAAACAAAAGGGAAAAGGAATACGACAGAGAAGGGAAGCTGGCAAGGCAGAGGCTAGAAGAAGGGGGGTAGAAAGGTTTGTTGGGAGAAGAAAGAAAGGGAAAAGGTGGAGAAAAGCTACAATGTTTTGAAATTAAATGAAAAAAAGAAATTTTTTTTGGATAATGGATAAAGTATAATTTTTTAAAAAAAAAAAAGATTTTGCAAGGTACATAAGATGAGATGGTAGTATTGTAATGATTTAAGAGTTGATAAGAGATTAAAATGTTAAAATGTTTAAAAATGATTGGCTTTAACACTTAATAATAGGGGAGGTTTAGAATATTGTTTTAATTAAAGAGTTTAATAAGACTATGGTATTGATGTTATTATAAAATTTTTATTATAGTATCTTTTTTTAATATTTGGATTTATTGTCTAATTATGTACTTAATTATGTTGGATGTATTAGTTAGATAGAATGTACCAAGCAAAATCGGATTGGGTATTAGATATTATATTAAAGATTAATTTGATTAACTTAGGGGGGAGATAGAAAGGCATCATACTCTGATTAATGATTTCAGGAGAAACTTATTTTCTTTTTTTTTTATAAGGAATGAGACAAAGGGATGATAAAAAATGGACAAAAGATATAAATATAATGATTCAAATTAAGATGATTAATTAAGATAGAAGTAAGAAGTGTGAAATATGTGGGGAAGTTAATATAGAAGGCTTAGAATGGTAAATAAAATAAGTAATGATATGTAAGATGAGCATGAATATAATTGAAGTCCATGAAGAGAGAGACACCTGGGTCCAAGTTACTTTCCAAAAAGATTTTTTTTATGTTTTGTGTGTTGTGTGTATATGTCTTTTTGGGGGGAGAATTAGTTAAAAATTGTAGAAATATAGATTGAGAATAATGGTAACTAAGTCAGAAAGAAACAGATGAGATAATAATAATGATATTGAATAAGAGTAAAGAGAAGTAAAGAGAAATTGAATAAGAAGTTTTGGTATGTTGTATGGAAATGGTTTAAAACAGAATTATAATTTATCTGACTTGTTAAATTGACAATGAAAAAAGGTTTAAACATGTAATGAATAATGACAATTTGTGTGTTTTAAAAATTAATAAAACTTGTTTTTTTTTTTAAAAAAAAAAAGCATTAACAAGGTTATTCGCAACATATGGGCTACCCGATGTGTTGGTGTCTGACAAGGGACCCCAATTTACATCCAATACATTTGAAATATTCTTGGCAAAAATGGGCATCTGACATGCCTTGGTTGTGCCATACTACCTGGTGTCGAATGGCCAGGCTGAGAGGGCAATTAGGTCTGCCAGAGACCCTAGGTAGGATGGAGGGGGACGATTGGCATGCCAAACTAGCCAAGTACCTTTTAATCCAGCATTCGACACCAAGTGCAGCCACTAATCGTTCCCTGGCAGAACTTCTGATGGGGCAGCATTTGCATACAAGCCTTGACAGATTGCACCCAAATTTCTCCTCGACCTGTCCACTAGATTCCTCCAGCAAGTTTAGAGTTTTCAAGTTATATGGCCCAGTTTATGCGAGGAACTTTGCAGGGGACCCTTTATGTATTTATTTATTTATACTGGGGGAGGTAATTGCTGTCACAGGCCCAAAGTCCTATAGAGTTAGGCTATCGGACAGCTGAATATGATGGCACCACATTGACCAATTACAGAGTTGATGGGGTTCATCCACGGATCACCGACCCGATGATGACCAACAAGATGGCAACAGACCAACAAACGTAGAAACTGACAACTCCAAACCCAAAACAACGACCACGGAGCCTCTGCACGAGGAGGGCCTACCTTCTGATGCTACCCCAATCCAGCATCTGAATGCCTCGAGCCATCTCTGCCGGAGACAGCCGGCATTACAACTGATCCTCCTCCATTAACTATACCCACTGAACTGCGCAGGTCAGGGCGAGTCAGGCAACGCCCTGCCTACTTGTGAGAGTACGCATGTTTTTAGCTGGGAGAAAGGGGTGTTACATACCAACGTAGTCCTCAGTCCGCAATTCAGGCGGGAGTTGAAGCCGTTGTTTATTGGCTGGCTGGTCTGACAGCTGCAATATAAAAGGGGCTGTCAGAAGGCATCAGCTGTTGCCCACCACCACGCATGAATTAGTTAACTTGTGGCAGCCGCGGGTAACCAGTTATGTTCAATAACATTGTTAACTGTTACAAGATTAGCCTACAATTTACTTTTCATTGCCAATTCAGTAGCAGTGTTTATATGTTTCTTCCCCTACAGGTTCTCTCACAATGCTATGGATGCTCACTGTGGATTTTGTACCTATTTTTTCTCTTAGCCTAACCTACCTCAAAGGGAAGTTTTTGAGAAAAACTGGAAGGGAAATATGTGTACCATCTTGAGCTCTTGAAGAGGCAGGATATATATTTAATAAGCTGTGGGACTGAGATTCAATGATTGGGTCAAAATCATCCCAAGAAATCAGAGCTAGAACCAAGGTTTTCTCAGTCTGAATCAAATACTAAACACTAGGCCACTCTGGCCTGGTTCTTATACTGGAAAAGTAATGTGATCCACTTGGTAAAATATGAGCATATAATCTGACATTCTGTAATCATTTGACAATGGACAGTTTAGTACTCGCTCAAAGAGATTTATCAATAAATAGGCCTTTATTACACTCATCTTACCAATCATAATGATAGGCACTTGCCTGAAGTTATTTTAATGTGATTATATAACTCCCTCTTGCTTAAAAGTTTGTGCTGATCAATTGGCCCCAGTCTTCACCCGAATCTTCAATAAATCATTAGAGATGTGCTATGTTCTGTCTTGCTTCAAATGCTCTACCATAATCCCAGTGCCAAAGAAGCCCTCCATCAAGGAACTGAATGACTACAGACCAATTGCTCTAACATCTGTAGTTATGAAAAACTTTGAAAAGCTAGTGCTGTCCCACCTGAAAACCATGAGGATCCGCTGCTAGACCCCCTGAAATTTCCATTCTGAGCAAATAGACTGACAGATGATGCTGTTAATATGGATCTGTACTACATCCTACAACATCTTGAATCTCCAAAGACCTACGCAAGGGTTTTTGTAGACTTTAGTTCAGCATTCAATACCATCATTCCAGACATTCTTCTAACTAAACTATATCAGCTAGCGGTACCTGAACACACTTGTAAGTGGATCATAAGTTTCCTAACAGGCAGGAAACAGCAAGTGAAGCTAGGCAGAATCACATCAGATACCCGTACAATTTGCACAGCCCCCTCCCTCTAAGGCTGTGTGCCCTTTCCACTTTTCTTCTCCCTGCATCTCAAACAATCCATCTGTTAAACTTCTGAAGTTTGCAGATGGTACAACAGTGATTGGTTTCATTAGAGACAATGACAAATCCCCAAACAGATAGGAGATTGAACAACTAGCCTTGTGGTGTGACCGGAACATTCTGGAACTGAACGCACTCAAAATCATAGAAATGGTGGTAGACTTTAGGAGAAACCCTCCCATACTACCACCTCTTACAATACTAGACAACACAGTATCAACAGTAGAGACCTTCAAATTTCTAGGTTCTATCATATCTCAAGACCTAAAATGGACACCTAATATCAAAAACATCATCAAAAAAGCACAACAAAGAATGTTCTTTCTGCACCAACTCAGAAAGCTCAAACTGCCCAAGGAACTACTAATACAGTTCTACAGAGGAATTGTTGAGTCTATCATCTGCACCTCTATAAGTGTCTGGTTTGGTTCTTCAACCCAACAGGAAAGACACAAACTTCAGAGGATAATTAGGACTGCAGACAAAACAATTACTACCAACCTGCCTTTCATTGAGGACCTGCATACTGCATGAATCAAAAAGAGGGATGTGAAAATATTTACAGACCTTTCAAATCCTGGATATTAACTCTTTTCCTACCCTCAAAATGATGCCATCAAATCAACTAGACACAAGGATAGTTTTTCCCCAAATGCCATCACTCTGCTAAATAAATAATTCCCTCAACACTGTCCAACCATTTACTAAGTCTGCATTATTATTACTATTAATCTTCTCATCACTCCTATCACCCATCCCCTCCAACTTGTGATTGTATGACTGTAACTTTGTTGCTTATATCCTTACAATTTATATTGACTGTTTCCTATTTTATTTTATGTATTTATTTATTTATTTTGTCAAGTGATTATAAGATAACAGGTATAAGTATAAACATAGTTATGAATACATGAAATGGATACATATAAGAAAAATAAAACAAAAAATAAAAGAAACAATAGGACAGAGATGGTAGGCACGTTGGTGCACTTATGCATGCCCCCTACAGACCTCGTAGGAAAGGGGTGAGGTCAATAGTAGACAGTCTAAGGTTAAAGTTTTTGGAGTTTGGGGAAGAAACCACAGAGTAAGATAGAATATTCCAGACATTGACCACTCTGTTGCTGAAGTTGTATTTTCTGCAATCAAGTTTGCTGTGGTTTACCTTGAGTTTGTATCTATTGTATGCTCTTGTATTGTTATGGTTGAAGCTGAAGTATTCATTGACAGGTAGTACATTACAATGTATAATTTTATATACTATACTTAGGCTCCTAAGGCGGCATTGTTCTAGGTTTTCTAGGTCTAGAATTTCAAGTCTGGTGGCATAGTAGAGGAGTGAGAATTTTTCTTGTGAAATATTTCTGGACTTTCTCAACTGTATTAATATCAGATACATAATGCGGGTTCTAGACTGATGAGCTGTATTCAATTATTGGTCCAGCAAATGTTTTGTATGCTCTAGTTAGTAGTGTGATACTACCAGAGAAAAAGCTACGTAAGATTAGGTTAACAACTCTTAATGCCTTTTTGGCTATGTAGTTACAGTGGGTTCTAGCACTTAGATCATTAGAGATGAGTACTCCAAGGTCCTTGACAAATCCTAGTATGATTTGATTGCTTATTTGTATCCTATGACTATATTAAGTGCTGTACCTTATGATTCTTGATGAATGTATCTTTTCTTTTTATGTACACTGAGAGCATATGCACCAAGACAAATTCCTTGTGTGTCTAATCACTAAATAATAAAGAATTCATTCATTCATATAGGAAAATGTAATTGATTTCAAGTACCATTAATTTGAATGGATAATAGCTTGTATGGCATTCTATATCTGTACCCACAGAATAATGACCAACATTATAACATTAACAGAATAATGAACAACATTATAAGAGCTTGCTCTTCCTGAGACCATCATCTGTGAACTATCCTTAAATATCACAATTCGATTCTTACTATGTTACAGAGCACCTGATTATGACATCGAACATGTAAACAAGCTAAATACATTACTAACATGGGCTGCATCCTGCCCATACCCTTTTATCTTTCTTGGTGATTTCAATCTACCTCATATTGACTGGACCCTAAATGATTGTACAACTGAAATCATACACAAAACCTTCTACAATGCTATTACAAATCTGGGACTGGAACAACTAGTAACCAACAACACTAGACTAAACAACTGCCTCGATCTCATCTTCTGCAATAGTTTGAATTTAATTTACGGAATACAAACTAAAGAACCCTTTTCCAGTAGTGACCACAATATGATTGACTTTTGTCTCAACATACATCCACACAAAAATCACCACAATAATGTAATCCCCAATTGTAACTTCAAAAAAGGCAACTATGATCTTATACACAACGATCTCTCATCCCTTGATTGGCAATCTCTATTCACTGGATGCAATACTGTTGAAGACCATTACAACATATTTTTACTTGAAGTCAAAAGAGTCATCAAACTATATGTACCAACAACAACTCCCAAAAAAAACAAAAAGCAGATTACCCATATCAATAAGGAAACTTCAATCCAAAAAGAGATCACTCTGGCGGAAAAACAAATCTGGTCACGTTGCCAATTTCAAAAACCGATACAAAAATTTATGCCACCAGATAAAGACCGAATGCACCAATTATCACATTAAACAAGAGGAAAACCTTCTAAGCACCAATTCCACCCGTGCTTTTTACAATTTTGTAAACAACAAACTAAAAGACTCAAGGTCCATCCCTCCCTTGATAGGACCTGATGGTAAAGACTGCAACGACACACCATTAAAGCCAACATCTTTAACACATTCTTCGGCTCAGTATTTGTAAACAGCAATGGATCATGCCCAGTATTTCCTAGCCGTACCACAGATAACAACAATGACCTAATACATATCGATTTCACAGAAGACAATGTTGAAAAAGCACTACGCAATCTAAAACCATCTCTATCTATTGAACCGGATGGAATATGTGCCTACTTCTTAAGAAAGCTATCCACTGTCATAGCCAAACCTCTAAGCATAATCTTTGAAAAATCTTTCAGAACCAGCTCCTTGCCTAACCTATGGTCACAAGCCACAGTCATCCCCATCTTCAAAAGGGGACCCAAGCCTAGTTGAAAATTACAGGCCAATCTCCTTATGCTGCGTCACCTGTAAAGTCATGGAATCAATTATTAACCAATCCATCATCCTCCACTTAGAGACAAATAACCTACTCTCCAATAAACAATTTGGTTTCAGAAAAAAACTATCCTGTAATCTGCCACTCTTACACTGCAAAAACATATGGACGACACAACTCGACCAGGGCAAAGCAATAGACGCAATCTACATAGACTTCTGTAAAGCCTTTGATTCAGTGGTACACGACAAACTACTCCTAAAAATAAAATCCTATGGTATCTCTGGACAACTGAATAACTGGATAGAAGCATTCCTGTCAAACAGACAACAAATGGTCAAAATCGGGAGCGTCCTATCAAATCCAGTACCTGTCAATAGTGGTGTTCCCCAAGGCAGTGTTCTAGGACCAACTCTCTTCATACTCTACATAAACGACCTCTGTGATCATATTAAGAGCAATTGCGTTCTCTTCGCTGATGATGTAAAGCTGTTCAATACCACAGACAATACTGCTACCCTACAAAAAGATCTTGACTATGTATCAGAATGGTCAAACAAATGGCAACTTCAAATCTCAACAAATAAATGCTCTGTCTTACATATTGGCAAAAAAATCAGAAAATAAAATACAAGCTGAATAGTCAAGATCTTGTTGATGACCCATGCTCTGTAAAGGACCTTGGAATACTCACCTCTAATGATCTAAGTGCTAGAGCCCACTGCAACTACATAGCCAAAAAGGCATTAAGAGTTGTTAACCTAATCCTACGTAGCTTTTTCTCTGGTAATATCACACTACTAACCAGAGCATACAAAACATTTGCTAGACCAATACTCGAATACAGTTCATCAGTCTGGAACCCACATTACGTATCTGATATTAGCACAATTGAGAAAGTCCAGAAATATTTCACAAGAAGAGTTCTCCACCTCTCTACTCGTTGTAGAATACCTTATGCCACCAGACTTGAAATTCTAGAACTAGAAAACCTTGAATTACGCTGTCTTCGGTCTGACTTAAGCATGGTATATAAAATCATACATTGCAATGTCCTACCTGTCAATGAATACTTCAGCTTCAACCATAACAACACAAGAGCACACAATAGATACAAACTCAAAGTAAACCGTACCAAACTTGATTGCAGGAAATACGACTTCAGCAATAGAGTGGTCAATGTCTGGAATACTCTACCCGACTCTGTAGTTTCTTCCCCAAACCCCAAAAACTTTAACCTTAGACTGTCTACTATTGACCTCACCCCTTTCCTAAGAGGCCTGTAGGGGCGTGCATAAGCGCACCAACGTGCCTACCGTCCCTGTCCTATTGTTTCTCTTATTCTTTTATTTTTCTTATATGTACCCATTTCATGTATTCACAACTATGTATACATTTATACTTATTATCTTGTAAACAATTGGCAAATCAAATAAATAAAATAAATAAATAAACATTCCTGCTAAAATACAAATATAATTTGTTTGTTCTCTGTTTGCTACATTTGCTTTTTGCAGAGAAAAAGCTGCCATTGTAAAATGAACAATACAACAATGCAATCAACAGCCAGAAAGCACTGGGGTACCAAGGTAGTATGCTGTCTTACTTCAGAAGAGGATGTAAACTCCTGAAAGCTGGCAAGGATGGCAAAGTGGGATTCTGGTCTATGAGGAACCACCCACCTGCTGAAAAAGTGCAGCAATCCATATTCATTGTGGTAGCCTAAAAGCAGCAACTAACCAAAGAGTTACAGAACCCAATGATATCATAGGGTAGGATCCTGGATTAGTAAGTACCATACTCCTTGGATATGACAGGGCTCTTAATCGCTCCCACTGAACACAATAAATTGTGTTGTATCTAGAAAATTCTGGCATTCATGTCCAACATATAGAAAACAAGAGATTGCTTTTCAAAGGTCATCTCTTCATTATCAGAATCAGGCTTATAGAGTGTCTGTTATAGTCTGTGTTCTGGTATTAGTTAATATGCTTTTGGTAAGTAAGACATTTGTAGTTAATGAATTCCATTTTGTACGTCTTCAGGAATCAAATTCTTTTTCCATGTCACTTGGAGAAGTTGAAGATAGGGCAATGGTTCAATACCATGTATCTAGAACAAATCTCAGGAGGAAGAGGCAAACCACCACTGAAATAAATCCTTTTCAGCCTTGGTTAGGGGAGAGAGATTAATAATTTCTTCAAAGTATCTTGAAATTTAGGTACTGCATTTATGTAGTATCCTATTAACCTGCAGTTAATTCCTTATCACTTCCTGTCTTAAAAAATATGTGTCACCTTTTTATAATCTGGAGCATGATGTCAAATGTCAAGTTGCTGTGCATCCCTCCCTTGATAGGACCTGATGGTAAAGACTGCAACGACGACACCATTAAAGCCAACATCTTTAACACATTCTTCGGCTCAGTATTTGTAAACAGCAATGGATCATGCCCAGTATTTCCTAGCCGTACCACAGATAACAACAATGATCTAATACATATCGATTTCACAGAAGACAATGTTGAAAAAGCACTACGCAATCTAAAACCATCTCTATCTATTGAACCGGATGGAATATGTGCCTACTTCTTAAGAAAGCTATCCACTGTCATAGCCAAACCTCTAAGCATAATCTTTGAAAAATCTTTCAGGACCAGCTCCTTGCCTAACCTATGGTCACAAGCCACAGTCATCCCCATCTTCAAAAAGGAGACCCAAGCCTAGTTGAAAATTACAGGCCAATCTCCTTATGCTGCGTCACCTGTAAAGTCATGGAATCAATTATTAACCAATCCATCATCCTCCACTTAGAGACAAATAACCTACTCTCCAATAAACAATTTGGTTTCAGAAAGAAACTATCCTGTAATCTGCCACTCTTACACTGCAAAAACATATGGACGACACAACTCGACCAGGGCAAAGCAATAGACGCAATCTACATAGACTTCTGTAAAGCCTTTGATTCAGTGGTACCACGACAAACTACTCCTAAAAATAAAATCCTATGGTATCTCTGGACAACTGAATAACTGGATAGAAGCATTCCTGTCAAACAGACAACAAATGGTCAAAATCGAGCGTCCTATCAAATCCAGTACCTGTCAATAGTGGTGTTCCCCAAGGCAGTGTTCTAGGACCAACTCTCTTCATACTCTACATAAACGACCTCTGTGATCATATTAAGAGCAATTGCGTTCTCTTCGCTGATGATGTAAAGCTGTTCAATACCACAGACAATACTGCTACCCTACAAAAGATCTTGACTATGTATCAGAATGGTCAAACAAATGGCAACTTCAAATCTCAACAAATAAATGCTCTGTCTTACATATTGGCAAAAAAATCAGAAAATAAAATACAAGCTGAATAGTCAAGATCTTGTTGATGACCCATGCTCTGTAAAGGACCTTGGAATACTCACCTCTAATGATCTAAGTGCTAGAGCCCACTGCAACTACATAGCCAAAAAGGCATTAAGAGTTGTTAACCTAATCCTACACGTAGCTTTTTCTCTGGTAATATCACACTACTAACCAGAGCATACAAAACATTTGCTAGACCAATACTTGAATACAGTTCATCAGTCTGGAACCCACATTATGTATCTGATATTAGCACAATTGAGAAAGTCCAGAAATATTTCACAAGAAGAGTTCTCCACTCCTCTACTCGTTGTAGAATACCTTATGCCACCAGACTTGAAATTCTAGAACTAGAAAACCTTGAATTACGCCGTCTTCGGTCTGACTTAAACATGGTATATAAAATCATACATTGCAATGTCCTACCTGTCAATGAATACTTCAGCTTCAACCATAACAACACAAGAGCACACAATAGATACAAACTCAAAAGTAAACCGCACCAAACTTGATTACAGGAAATACGACTTCAGCAATAGAGTGGTCAATGTCTGGAATACTCTACCCGACTCTGTAGTTTCTTCCCCAAACCCCAAAAACTTTAACCTTAGACTGTCTACTATTGACCTCACCCCTTTCCTAAGAGGCCTGTAGGGGGCGTGCATAAGCGCACCAACGTGCCTACCGTCCCTGTCCTATTGTTTCTCTTATTCTTTTATTTTTCTTATATGTACCCATTTCATGTATTCACAACTATGTATACATTTATACTTATTATCTTGTAAACAATTGGCAAATCAAATAAATAAATAAATAAATGATGTTTTGTGAAGTTTTTTCCCTTCACTGGGGTGAGCGTGGGCCTGTGCATGATGTATCAGCCTGCAGACCACTAGTTTGGCAGTCCTGATCTGAAGTATAAAAGAATATGGCTTTAAAAAAAGAGCTGCTAGTTTGGTTTCTATATTCCTTCAGTTTGGAGAGTATCCCTCTGTCTATAAAGAATTAATAAGACAGTGTGAAAAAACTGGATCCTTAGCTAATAAGTAAGATAGCTCCAAATCATAAACTTTGTTTTAGGAATCCCTACATCAAATCTGAAAGCTGTGCTGGTTGCATATCTGGGGGCAGCACTAATAGCTCTCAAACCTATGATTTAGATTACTTTTATAGCATTCTTTGTGGCATACAAAGAACTAACTTTTTATCTTTGGTGGATCTGCCTCAGTGGAGTTATTGATTTCAACATTGCTGGAATCACTACCTCCAAGATTATTTTCTCTAGACACCCCTGGCATAGCTTTATTTTGCCCCCTTCTTATAACTGAATAGATTTGAAACTGAGCTCTTTCATGTATTTGGTTTTGCCTGCTATGTCAATGATACTCCAGGCAACTCTTTACTTACTTCTATTCCTAGAATTTCTGGAGTAGTCTGGGATAGGTGAATGGAGAGAGGCCAGTCAAAAGCAATCTTGTCTAGAGCTCTTCTTGCCTCTTTTTCTTCAGTTTGACAAGACATTTGATAAATAACTTCCCAAACACTTATCTGCAAACCTTATGGATCAACTGATGCCCTTCTGCCTGCAAAGATTGATGGTTAATTTTATGGGTGTTTCTTAGATTTTTTATCTTAACTTACTTTTTAAAAATATTTCTGAGAGCTATTTTTGCAACTCAAGGATACATTTTTCTTTTCCCACTCCATTTGTAGAAAACAAAGTACTGCATCTACTAAGTGGCAGATAAAAACTTGTCCTGGTTCAATTATTATTTTGCTATGTTATCACAGAGCCAGTTTGGTGTACATGTTCAAAAGCAGCTCAGTGACTTTGGACTAGCCATGGGAAAAAGGCAATGGCAAGCAACTTCTGAAAATCATGCCAAGTTTTCTTGCCAAGAAAATTGCATGATGTAATTACTTGAACACACATACAAACCTAGTATTAATTACTGTGAAAAAAAAATCTAAATTTATTTTAGAATTTTGAAATGTATTTTAGCCAATTTGAAAGTACTGTGTACTCTGTACTAATTATTATACAAAGGTAATAGGTCCCCGTGTAATATGTATCCATATGTGCTTAAGATAGTAATTGAATTAGTAGTTTTAATTTTTGTACAAAGTTAAAACACTTGCAAAAATAGGATATAATTAGTTGCAAGTAGTTGCAAGACTCATTAGGTTGTCATATCAGAGATATTTCTTTATCTAAACAGGTAGGTGATATAGTAGGTTAAAAAAAAAGTAGTGATAGAGGGAATGATTTCCGATATATGTCTGCTTTCCCATTTACTTTTATTGGGAAGCTAGCAGGAAGCATTGAAAGTCTTAATCATGTCATTGCTGCTGAATGTGGTAGCACTAAAATGTCCAGAAGTTTGTAAAAACAACTAATCTGAAGGTCCTTAATATATCAATTTCATAGGAGTAATGAATCCCAGATTTGTATGCATTCTTTAAGTTAGCAGATTTGAGGTATCTTGATTCAAAAATTGTTGCCCTATGATGCACTAGTTTAGCTACTTGAAGGAAACAGACAGACAGACAGATTGGATAGTTTTAGTAATATAAAGGTAAAGGTTCCCCTGCACATGCATGCTCATCGTTTCTGGCTCTAAGAGTGGTGCTTATCTCCGTTTCTAAGCTGAAGAGCCAGAGCTGTCCAAAGATGTCACTGTGGTCATGTAGCCGGCATGACTAAATGACAAAGGTGCACTGAGCATTGTCCCACCAAAGTGGTCTCTGTTGGATCGCGGGTAATGAGACATGAGATGGAGTCAGCTCAATAATGATCTCTTTATTTCTCCAACAGGACTGACTGCTGCAGCCGCGGCAGCTCCTTTTACATTCGGGCTGCTCGCAGCTGTAGCCAGTGTCGGCTGTTCAATTTCCCACCACCGAGGACTAACCAATCACTAGTGAGTACATAATACCCCTCCCCACATGGTCCGGTCCACCCAATCCTGTCTTCACCTACCATACATAATCACGTAAGTAGGTGGGGCTTTTATGGGTACGACCGGACCTGCGCAGCTCAGTCGCTGTTTGGTCTCTGAACTGTTCGGGTAGATTTACCATTTCTCCTGTTCTTCCCTTTGGAACCTCCTGGAAATTTCTGGTTGTGGTGGCCATTTTGTTCCTGCTCGGGGCCGCTCTTTCGGCTTCTTCTCGGGCCTGTTCCTGTCTGGCTAAGCTGTCCTGCCCTAGGGATTCAGGTACGTGTTTGTGTTTTCTGTTCGGAGCTTTTCTTACTTGTTTGGGTTGTGTGTCATTAGTTGTCAGGGTTTGTTCTGTGTGTATCCTTGTTTGTGAGGGTTCTCCCCCTCCTATCTGGTTGTGTTGGACCTGTGTGAGGGGTCTCCCCCTCCTCTCTGGTTGTGTTCCGCCTTTGTGAGGGGTTTCCCCCCTCCTCTCTGGTTGTGTTGTGCCTGTCTGAGGGGTCTCCCCCTTCTTCTCTGGTTCTGTCTGTGTTGCCCCTCATTTCTCAGTTTCTGAGGTGGTCTATGTGCCTCCTCCAGCTTCGCTCATCTGTTGTATCCACTCTGTAAGAATGGGGCCCAGTTACCTGGGTCACTCTTGTGGGTATCCATAAGGGCTCCCCTGTTAGATTCTTAGTGTACACTAGGTCCCCTGTTTGAAATGTCCGGCATTTACTGGATGAGTCTAGTGGTTTATCTGGGTTATATGTGGGGTGTAATTTGTCTAGGGTTGATCTCAGCTTCCTTCCCATGAGTAGTTCAGCGGGGCTCTTATTCGTTGTTGCACTGGGCATTATATGTTGTATGCTTAACAGTTTATCTATCTTTTCTTGTGTGTCCCCGGGCCCTAGCTTTTGTAGGGTTTCCTTTGTGTAACGTACCATGCGTTCCGCCCGTCCATTCGTGGATGGGTGTCTGGGTGCTGTTAGTGCATGTCTTATTCCATTCTGAGCTAAGAACCCTTCAAATTGGGTTGCAGTGAACTGGGGCCCATTGTCGGATACAATTAAATCTGGCAATCCGTGTGTTGCAAATAGCCTCCTAAGCTGTCTAATTATGGCTTCTGCGGTGGTGGATTGCATGATTATTACTTCCAACCATTTGGAGCATGCATCCACCACTATTAGGAATGTGTGTCCCTGGACTTCCGGTTTGCCAGGGTTCAGTGGCGGCAGGGATTCACGATCCAGCGCGATCCCTGTCGCGCTAGCTGTCTTGGTGCCTCCGATCCAGACGGGTCTGGAGGATAAGGCTGCCACGTAGAGGCAGCTGAAGACAGGGGGGATCCGGATAGGGGTTTGGGGGTGTCGCAGACCCCCTCCCCACCTAGCAAAACCCCCTTCTCTCAAGGCGGTGGAGCGGCGGTCAGTAATGGCCGCCACAAAGAAGCCGGCAACTGGATAAGAATGTGCAGGAGGAAGAAGGAGAAAGTTTGGAAAGTTTTAAAGTGAAAGTTTTTTTGGCTACCGGGACTTTAAGATATATCTAATATCCTGAAAACTACGTTTTTTTTATGAATGATACATTGTTTCCAGAGGAGATTCTAAAAGCGGCGAATAGTGCTGAAAGGGAAAGTTTACTTTCCTTCCCTACGGACTTAACAAAGGGACATTGAAAAATCTGCTTTTCTAAAGAAAGTAAAATTTAAAGCTCTTTGTTATAAGTGGGAAGGGAGATGACTAAAACTTGTATAAAGATCTTGTTGGAGGAGATGCCTTGGAGATTTTGAGACTAGAAGCTAATTGCAATAAGGCTTTAAAGTACAGACTGGGCTCTTTTTTTTCTTTCTTAACTGATATTACCCCAGGAAGAGAAAGTGTAAAGGGAAGAACTTTCTGCTCTGTTTGGATGCTTGATGACTTTGGGACTTTGGGGAACTGTTTTTTAAGTTTTGAAACATCTTGGTTGTTCTAAGAAGAAGAGGAGGGGAAAAAAAGAAGAAGAAAGGTTTATAATGGCTCTATCTATTGATGAACTAAGAAAGGAATATGGAAAAACAAAGAAAGAAAGCAAGGACTCTTTGAGAGATATCTTTCACTTTTTAGAAATGGCGCTTGCTACTTGTCAGCAAATACAACAACAAATGGAGGAAACAGAAGAAGAAGAAGAAGAAGAAGAAGAAGAAGAAGAAGAAGAAGAAGAAGAAGAAGAAGAAGAAGAAGAAGAAGAAGAAGAAGAAGAAGAAGAAGAAGAAGAAGAAGAAGCCATCTTTAATGAATTAAAAAATCTGACTAAGAAAGAGAAGAGAAAGAGAGGAAGGAAAATAAAGGACTTAAGACCTAAAAAAACACCCAAGAAAGAGAAAAATGAGATGCAAAACCAATACAATGCTAGAAAGCAAAAGAAAAGAGAAATACAACAGAGAAGGGAAGCCAAAAAGGCGAAGGTTAGGAGAGGGTGTGTGTGAAAAGACTAGGTGGGATAAGAAAGGAAGGGAAAAGGTGGGGGAAAGCCATAAAGGTATAAAACAAGATGGGAAAAAGAAATTTTTTTTTAGGGACAAAGGGTAATGTATAATTTATTAAAAAAAAGGATCTGCAAAAGTACATAAGATAGTATTGTAGTATTTGTATTAGAAATAGAAAACTAAGAACTATTGTATAAGAACTAATAAAATATTAAAATATCAAAATGCTTAATAATGATAGACTTTATGATTAAATAAAATATTAAAGGGAATGTTTAAAATATAGAGTTTATTGGCTATTGTGTTAATGCTATTACCAATGTATTATTGTAGCATTTGTTTTTGAAGTAGACAATTGGAATATTACAAGATTTAATAAATCAAAATATTACAATGTTTAAGATTTAATGATAGATCTTAACATTTAATATTATTGAGAAGGTGTAAAATGCTTAAGATTTAATGATAGAGCTTAATTTGTTATTCCCTTAATGTTATCACAACTTTTTTTTATTCTCTGTTTTTTTTTTAATTTTTTCAGTTTAAAATGTACTATTTAAAATGTACTAAAGAAGTAGAATGGTAATTATGTACTTAATTATTTTATAGATTTATTATTTTCTCTTTTTTTTTTTTCTTAAAATTTAATAGGTAGATTGTACTAAGCAGAATCAGATTGGGAACTAGGTATTATTTTAAATGTTAACCTAAGGGATAGAAAGGCATCATACTTCGATCAGTGATTCCAGGAGAAATCTTTTTTTTTTATATTAAAGAGAATGAGATAAATGGACATTTGGAAAAGAATGGACAAAAGATACAAGGATAATGATTTAAAGTAAGACGAAATAAATAAAATAGAATTAAGAAGAGTGAAAAGCTGGGAGAAGTTATATAGAAGATATAGAATGGTTAATAAGATAAGTAATGGTATATAAGATGAGCATGAATTTAATTGAAGTCCATACAAAGAGAGGTATTCTGGGGCCAAGCCACTTTCTAAAAAGAAGTTTTATGTTTTTTGTGTTTTGTGTGTTTATGTTTGATTAAGAATTAATAAAACCTTGGAGGAATGTTAGACGAGAATATTTGTAAACAAGTCAGATGAAAATATTAATATGACGGTTATAAAATAGACGAATATAGAAAAGAAATGTAATTGAATAAAAGTAAAGAGAAATAATGAGTAAAGAGAGTAAAGAGAAATAATCTTTGCTAAAAGATATTTATGTGTTTATAAGGAAATGGGATAAATTAGAATTATGCTGTATAAAATAATTTTTTATCTGCCTTGTAAAAATTTACAATGGAAAGAGGTTTTATGTTTGTAATGTTTAATGATGTTTTGTTTGTCTTTAAAACTAATAAAATATGTATCAATAAAAAAAAAGGAATGTGTGTCCCTTTACTGGTCCCGCAAAATCAATGTGCCACCTTGACCACGGTCCCCTTGCCATATCCCACTCATGTGTGTGGGCTGAGGGAGGTGCTTGCCTAGATTCTTGACAACGTTTACAAGTTGACACCCTATTTCCTTGTCCATCCCTGGCCACCATACATAGCTCCTAGCCAGTGATTTCATCTTTACAATCCCCGAGTGTCCCTCATGTAACATTTCTAGTATGTTTTCCCTTAAAATCTCAGGTACGATCATATGATCCCCCCCCCTTTAGAATTGAGAGTTCCGTTTGTCTGTTTCGGAACGGTTTGATTTCATTGGTGGTTTCAGTCTCTAGCCAACCTTTCCTTACCCAGTACAATATTCATGCCAGAGTTTTGTCTCTTGCTTTCACTCTCGCGATGTCTGCTGCTGTTGCCACTGCTTTTTCTAGAATCTCTATTAGGAGAGTAGATGTGGTTGGAGCTGGGTTTTATTCTAGGTTGGGTAAAGGGCATCGACTGAGTGCGTCTGCATGGTTTATATCCTTTCCAGGTTGGTGTATCAATTTGTAGTCATAGGCGGCTAGGAATTCTGACCAGCGCGTCATTCTAGGTGATAGTATGTTTGGGGTGGCTTTGTTTCCTGTGATGAGGCCCAGAAGTGGCTTGTGATCCATAATTAGGGTGAATTTCCTCCCATAGATGTATTCATGGAATCGTTTGACTCCGGTGACAGCGGCCAATGCTTCTTTGTCTACTTGGCTGTAGTTCTGCTCCGGCTTTGATAGTGTTTTGGAGTAGAAAGCTATGGGGGCCTCTTTTCTGCCGGGTAACACGTGGCTGAGGATGGCGCAGGTTAGGGTTACCGGAAGTGTCTTGCTGTACTGGACTAACACGCTGTCTGATGTGATTAGGTTTTTTATTCCGTGGAATGCTGTTTCTTCCCACTGCCCCCGGGATCATGCTGCTTTCTTGTCAAGCAGTCTGTGTAGTGGCTCTGCAATTGTCGCTTTCTGCAGTAGGAATATGATATAAAAGTTAATAAGTCCTAGGAAAGCTTGTAGGTCATTTTTATTAATGGGCCTGGGGGCTTCTTTGATTCCTCTGATCTTGCTCTTGGTGGGGTGAATTCCTTCCCTGTCTATCAGATAGCCCAGGAATTCTACTTTGGTGGCAGCTAATTGGCACTTCTCTTTTTTTACTTTCAGCCCCACTTCCTTAAATTTACTTAAAACTTCCCTTAGGTGGTCACACAATTGTCTTTTGTCCTTGGCAGATACAAGGACATCATCGAAGTAAGGCACCACCCCTTTAATCCCTTGTAACAATAGTTCCATCAGGCTCTGGAATAGCCCTGGGGCAATGCTGACCCCAAATTGTAATCTGTTGCACTTGAATGCCCCTCTGTGCGTTACGATAGTCCAGGCTTCAGCTGTCTCTGCGTCTACTGGTAATTGCTGGTAGGCTTGTGTGAGGTCGAGTTTTGCGAATATTTTACCCTGCCCCAGGGAATGCAAAAGGTGTTGTACCACTGAGACGGGGTATGCGCTTTGTTGTAGGGCGTGGTTAAGGGTTGCCTTGTAGTCCCCACAGATGCGCACGGACCCGTCTGGCTTTACTGGCGTGACAATAGTGGTTTCCCACTTTGCGTGATCAATTGGTTCTAGAATCCCTTGTGCAATGAGTTTGCTCATCAATTTTAGGTTTTAGCGCAAAGGGCACCCGCCTCGCTTTAAGTCTTATAGGGGCTATGGTCGGGTCTATGTTAAAGGAGATCAGGGACCCCAAGTAATTGCCTAGTTCTCCATCAAAAATGTCTTGGAATTCTTCCATCAGAGTCTCCTCCCACTTGGTTTCAGTGATACTGTGTATCTGGTGACTTCAACTCCCAACAGCTCAAACCGAGCCCCAGCAGGCTAGGCCGGTCCTGGTCTACTATGGTCAACGGCAGGACTCCGCAGTAGTTTTTAAATGTTACCTTAAATTTTCCTATGCCTATCATGGGAATTTTGTTCCCTTGATAGTCCTTTAATGTTAAGGTCTGTCTTTTAACCTGATTTCTGCTTATGCTTGGAATTAGTCATTTTATGGTGTCCCAGGATACCATCGATAGGTATGATCCTGAATCCACTTCCATCTGACAATTCTGGCCTTCTATGTTAACCTGGACATGGACTTTCCAGTTGTTCATTGTGTTGGAGTGGCCCACAGTCACTGTCTGGTGCGTCTCACCTCTCCCGTTTGTGGCCTCTTTTTCTTGCCAGTTCCTGTTGGATTGGCTCCATTGATTCTCTGATTGCTTTTCTCTGTTTTGTGGGGGTGTGCCCTGTCTCTGTCTGGGAGAGTAGTTCTTAGATGCTCTGCAGGCCCTTGCAATGTGTCCCCACTGGTCGCATCATTGGCAAATGGCATTGAGGAAATGGCATTCCGATTGTGGATGGTTTCCTTTGCACCCTGCACACCAAAATCCCTTTCTTCTCCCGTTTTGGTTCTTTGTGTTTCTTTCTGAACGGAGTTGGTTCACCCCCCTCCTCATCCTCATCGCTTTCCGACTTGGACTCGTTGTCCTCATGGTGGGTGGTAGTGTCTTTTGGCGGTGCCTGCGATGCCCTATTCATCTTTCTCATGGCAGCTGCCGATTTCTGTGACACTTCCACTGTGGTGGCTTCCTCAATTGCTTCCATTTTGGGCTTAGTCAGGAGTCGGCTCTACAATGTTAGGTCTCGCAGCCCGAGATCTCTCATCGCCTCATCCATGTTCAGGAACTCACACACTCCGGTGATGTCTCTCAGGGTCGCGATGAAATCTCTGATGCACTCACTTTCTTTTTGGTCCCTTCAGTAGAATTCGTGTTGTTTGATGAGGCAGGACACCGGTGGGGTGTAGTGAGCCCACAGTATCCTTTCTAGGTCCAGCCAGGCCATCGTCTTCATGTCGTTTGGTGCCAACAATGCTTTGGCCATTTTAAAAATGGCGGGTCCGCAGTGTGTGAGGAAGACTCCTCTCTTGATTTGCTCTGAAATGTTCATGAGATCATTCCCTTTGAGGAACATATGGAATCAGTTGACATACGATTCCCAATCCTCAGTTGTAGGATCGAATGGTGCGGGTGGCATATTTGTTCCGGCCATCTCATCCGGGTCGGTGCCATGTGCTTGCTGGTTTTATTTTTGTCTCAGAATCCCACCTTCATCGCCAGTGTTGGATCACGGATAATGAGACATGAGACAGAGTCAGCTCAGTAATGATTTCTTTATTTCTCCAACAGGACTGATTGCTACTGCTGCGGCAGCTCCTTTTATGTTCGGGCTGCTCGCAGCTGTAGCCAGTGATGACTGTTCAATTTCCTGCTGCCAAGGACTAACCAATCACAAGTGAGTATGTTAATACATAACAGTCCCTATTTTTCTACTTGCATTTTTTACGTGCTTTCAAACTGTTAGGTTGGCAGAAGCTGGGGCAAGTAACAGTTCACTCTGTTATGCAGCGCTAGAGACTTGAATTGCTGAACTGCTGATCAACAAGCTCTTAGATGATTAAAATAATGTGTTATTTACAAGAAGTTCTTGCTGCATCCTGAATTATATTGCTATGTCTCTGTAACAGTACTTAAAAACTATCCTAGTGAGGATATTAATTAATTAATTAATAATTAAATAATTAAGCAGAAGTATTTCCACAGACATATAATTAGAGATTCCTTATTGGCTAATTGGAACAAAATAAAAATATATATTTAAAAATCCCAATTTGGATCTCAACGATGGAGGCGATGATACATCCAAATAATCTAGATCTTAATAAAATGATAAAATACAAAGACCTTGATGTGCAAGGAACTTTAAAATCATGGCAAGATCTCCAAGAACAGGGGCTACAAGTAGACCGGTGGGCTTACTTGCAAATTCAAGATAGATATAGCCAGGACAAGAAAAAATTTGGAATTTATACTAAGGCACAACAATTAGATAAAATTTTATTAGGTCCAGATTAAAAAAATATAACTAAATTTTATAATTATTTACTAAAGATGGAATTAGAAGAGGAAGTAGTCAAAGGCAACATGATAGCTTGGAGCAGAAACATAGGACGTAGCATTACATTATTAGAATAGGAAAAGGTTTGGACAAGGAATAATAAAATTACAAGATCAGCAACATATAAAGAAAATGCCTATAAAATGTTTTATAGATGGCATCTTTCACCCTCAAGAATAGCGAAAATGTCTCCCAACATGAATCCGAATTGCTGGAAATGTAAAAAGAAACAGGGAACATTTTTTCATATGTGGTGGTCCTGCACTGAAGCCCAAAGATACTGGCACAGAATTAAAAAAGGGTTAGAGGAAATAATGGTGGAGCAAATTGAATTAAAACCAGAATTCTTCCTATTGGGGATATTTAATAGACAAATTCCTAAAAATGTGAAATATACAATACTGCATATTCTTACTGCAGCCAGAATAACCTTTGCACAGTGTTGGAAACAAGCAGATATTCCAACAGAGGAGATGGTTATACAGAAGATAACAGCCTGTGCGAGATGGACAAGTTAACCTTAGCACTTAAGGAAAAAGAAACATCAGAATATTATAGAAGCTGGGAATGCTGGTATGACTGGATAGAACAAAAATAGAAAATATATTAGTAAACAACGTAAAATGTAAAAGAGGTAGTAATTATATATTCACAATAAGATATATTTGTAAATGTATCACCAATATATACAAACAAGGAACTATAGACTGTCAATAGTAGAATTGTTAGTTTTTAATCATTTTTTTTTCTATTTCTTTTTTTTCTTCTTCTGTGTGTTTTGTTTGTTTGATATTTTGGTTTTGTAATCAATAAAGTTTTTTTTTAAAAAAACTATCCTAGTTAGAGGACAAAGCATGTACTAAATGAACAAATTATATCTTGGGGAATCCTATTCTTGGTGGCAGGCAAAAAAAAATCACCAAGTGATCTGTCTATACGCTTGACTTGCTGAATTTCTGCCTACCAGGTACCTATCAAAATATTATCAGTTCCTTTAGGAAGGAAATAAAAACATTTCAGAGAGAAAGCAACTGAAAATATGTACTTAGAGATGAACTAAAGTGAACTTAAAAATTATATAATCAAATATAATAGCCTGTAAATTGAGAAGTTCTTTCTTTACCACATTATTTCTGGTCTCCCAGTAATCTTTTTTCAGATAATTGTGAAAAAAGCCCACTACCCAAATATAATCATCTTGCCACTCACATTCAAAGCTGTTTATGCTGTATGCAGATAACTTACTTGAACTGGGGGAAAACAGGCAGCTAAGATAGCACCAGCAATAGCGACAGCGTGAGGAGCTCCGGCAGGCACGGGCAGCGCCAGATGACATGCCCTCTAATCCCTGCGGGTCCAGCCGGTGAAGTGGAAAGCCTAACACCCGAAACTTGCCAGCAAGCCAGAAAAGAGCTCCATTCTTCAGTGAACACTCAAGTCAAAGGTACTCGGCAATTTCCTATTCCTGCCATCCTTGACCAGCATGCCAGAAAAGAGCTCATTCCTCGGAAAGCGCTAAATTCAAGAGCGCTCTATTCAAAAGCGCTCAACGATCTGCAATTCGACCCATCCTTACTAGAAGGTAAGGTGGTGGGGCTTGTCAGTAATGGGGGCTCTATAATCATCCTTGCAGGGCGGTAAGACGGTGAGATTCATCCCATCCTTGCAGGGCGGTGAGCACCAGGAGCTGTGAGTTGGTCTTCAGAAGTTTTCAGCGGACTGCTTCCCCCCCGCCGCCCCTCCTTCCCTCTTCACCAAATTGCTAATCCAGACTCCCTCTTTAAAAGTAACTAAACTCCGGTGAAGCAATTTTGTGATAGAATCAAGTATATTGAAGCCAGGAGTGAATGCTCATTACAAATCTGAGTCTACATAGTAAAAATATAAACTGTTCAAATTGCCAGTGCAAGACTATCTTCGTGCCTCTTTCTCTTAAAAGCAACAAACTTTGAAAGTGTATTTAAATTGACTAGGAGGGGGCCAGAAATCCCATTCATCAAGGGAAAATAAAAACAAAGTTTCCTGTTCCCTCCCTGTGAATTGTTCTGTTTGTCTCTGCTGAGTCAAAGTCTGCTTGCAAAAAGGAGAGAAGAATAGTTGGTTTCCTCTGTTCTTCAACAGGAACTAATCAATAAAAAAATCTCTTGCATTCCTTCACCTCCATTGAAACAATCTGCCTGCTAGCTCCAAAGTCATTCATCTTTTCTTAAGAGGAAGAAACGGTCTGTGATTCACCCCTCTTTGATGACAAAATGCAAAACCAGCATGTGTTCCCCCAAAGAGAGATTTTCAACATTCAACCAGCGATTTAAAGAAAGCATTTTCTAATTCTACCTCAATACCGATATCAATGATTAGATAATCAATTTCTATAAGTAATTAATTTATCAATTGTTTAATTGATTTATTGTTTTAAGTGATCAGTGTGATTAGAGTGTTTAATGCAAACAGTGTGATTACTGATTAATATAAAAAAAATCAGGCTTAATGTAATTTAATTGATTAGTAAAATTAGTGATTCAGTGAATTTAATTGAAGAGTGTATTTAACAATTAGTGTAATTAATTAATTAGGCTGATTGTTGCTTAGCATAATTACTTGACTAGAGAGATTATTGTAATTGATTAATTGGTGTGATATTGGCTATATTGATTACCGAAAATGTTTTATTAAGCAAGTTAATCAACGTACTATCTCAACAAACCCACCATGCCAGTAAAAAAATCCAATACCAAACCACAACCTAAAAAAAAAAATCCCCACCAATGAACCATAAGTCTCCTGCACATGCTTTATATGCTCTGTAATTCTAAAGGTTAATGAAAATTCCATCAAATGTTCTCTATGTGAAAAACAATGCTCATCATGACTGCTGGAATTACCCAAGCAAATGACTCAATTCCTAAAAACATCCAATGATGCATTTCCATTTTTCTGCCCACCATGCAAACCCAAACTGGACAAACATAGAGCCCTGTTTGAAAGAGTTGACTCTATAGAAACGCAAATATCATCCCTTGACACCATAGTAGCATCCCTGGACACTTTAAATGAAAGATTAACTAGCCTTGAAAAAAGAAGAAGACACAACACAAAAACCTGAACAGCCAATAGCTACAAACCAACAACTGCAATCTAATCCAATAGCTACAAACCAACAACTGCAACCTAATCCACATAAAAACATAAATCCAACAAATAATTATATCCCAATCCTCATCAAAGAAGCTGTCGAGCGCGAACGAAAGTGTCCTAACACCATCTTATTTGGTCTAGAGGACATCAATAACAATGATATTACAATTGTCCGCAACATCATCAGTGACTATCAAGCATCAACCATCTCCCCTGATGACATTTGACTTGAAATTTCCTGCATTGGCCGAGAGCTCAAAAACAGAAACGGCTCTGTGGCCCCACGCTTGTGCAGAGTCATTTGCAAAAATGAATTAAGCAAACATAAATTCATTTATACTATAAATTCACTTGCCAAAAACACCACCAACCATAAAAACCCCTGATCTCATCCTGACCTAACCTTACAGCAACGTGCCCGCTCCCGTATACTATGCACAGAACTCAAAAATAGTCTAGAAAATGGAGATAAGGACCTGTACATTGATTACCGTACAGACTGTATCAAAAGAAAGTCATACAACCCACAACTCAGCATCCTACTTCAACCAATCCACCATTACCCAAGACTAGGCACGCCCCCAACTACCTCAATTAAACTACAACTAGCCTTAAATGCAAGCTACTCAATGCAAGAAGCCTTGTAAATAAAATATCTGAATTTCTCCTCTTACTAAATACGACTAAATTCAACATCATATTTGTCTGTGAAACATGGCTCAAAGCATCTCTCCCTGACTCCATTATCTCAGTAAGAGACTATCATGTTTACCGATCCGATCGTGAAATCCGTAGAGGAGATGGTGTTGCTATCTTCTATAAAAAGTCCTTACATCTAAAAAACATCCAAGTTACTGAACAGCTTGCTCTTCCTGAGACCATTATCTGTGAACTGACCTTAAATATCACATTTTGGTTCTTACTATGTTACAGAGCCCCTGATTATGACATCGAACATCTAAACAAGCTAAATACACTACTAACATGGGCAGCATCCTGCCCACAAGCTTTTTTCTTTCTTGGTGACTTCAATCTACCTCATATTAACTGGACCCTAAACAAATGTACAACTGAACCCATACATGCAACCTTCTACAATGCTGTAACAAATCTGGGACTGGAACAACTAGTAACCAACAATACTAGGCTTAATAACTGCCTCGATCTCAATTTCTGCAATTGTTTGAATTCAGTTTATGGAATATAAATTAAAGAACCCTTGTCCAACAGTGACCACAACATGATTGACTTTTGTCTCAACATACGTCCACACAAAAATCATCACAACGACAGAATCCCCAATTATAACTTCAAAAAAGGCAACTATGATCTTATAATCAATTATCTCTCTTCCCTTGATTGGCAATTTTTATTCACTGGATGCAATACTGTTGAAGACCATTACAACATATTCTTACTAGAAATCAAAAGAGCCATCAAAATATATGTACCAATAATAACTCCCAAAACCAAGAAAAATCGATTAACCATAACAATAAGGAAGCTTCAATCCAAAAAGAGATCACTTTGGTGAAAAAACAAATCTGGTCATGTTGCCAACTTCAAAAGCCGATACAAAAATCTATGCCACCAGATAAAAACTGAATGCTCCAATTATCACATTAAACAAGAGAAAAACCTTCTACACACAAATTCCACCCATGCTTTCTACAATTTTGTAAACAACCAACTAAAAGACTCAAGGTCCATCCCACCCCTGAAAGGACCTAATGGTAAAGACTGCAACCATGACACCATCAAAGCAAACCTCTTTAACACATTCTTTGGCTCAGTATTTGTAAACAGCAAAGGATCAAACCCACTACTTCCTAGTCGAACCACAGATGTCTACAATGATCTAATACATATCGATTTTACAGAAGACATTGTTGAAAAAGCACTGCGCAATCTAAAACCATCCCTATCTATTGGACCGGACAGAATATGTGCCTACTTCTTAAAAAAGCTATCCACTGCCATAGCCGAACCTCTAAGCATAATCTTTGAAAAATCTTTCAGGACCAGATTGCCAAAACTATGGTCACAAGCCACGGTCATCCCCATCTTCAAAAAGAGAAACCCCAGCCTAGTTGAAAATTACAGACCAATCTCTTTATGCTGTAAAGTCATGGAATCAATTATTAACCAATCCATTATCCTCCACTTAGAGACAAACAACCTACTCTCTAACAAACAATTTGGTTTCAGAAAAAAACTATCCTGTAATCTGCAATTCTTACACTGCAAAAACATATGGACTACACAACTCGATCAGGGCAAAACAACAGATGCAATCTACATAGACTTCTGTAAAGCCTTTGATTCAGTGGTACACGACAAACTACTACTAAAACTAAAATCTTATGGTATCTCTGGACAGCTACATAACTGGATAGAAGCATTCCTGTCAAACAGACAACAAATGGTCAAAATTGGGAACGTCCCATCAAATTCTGTAACTGTCAACAGTGGTGTCCCCCAAGGCAGTGTTCTAGGACCAACTCTCATCATACTCTACATAAATGACCTCAGTGATCATATTAAGAGCAACTGCGTTCTCTTCACTGATGATATAAAGCTATTCAACACCACAGACAATACTGCTACCCTCCAAAAAGACCTTGACTATGTATCAGAATGGTCAATCAAATGGCAACTTCAAATTTCAACAAATAAATGCTCTGTCTTACATATTGGCAGAAAAATCAGAAAATAAAATACAAGCTAAATAGTCAAGACCTTGTTGAGGATCCAAACTTTGTCAAGGACCTTGGAGTACTCATCTCTAATGATCTAAGTGCTAGAACCCACTGTAACTACATAGGCAAAAAGGCATTAAGAGTTGTTAACCTAATCCTACATAGCTTCTTCTCTGGTAATATCATACTACTAACTAGAGCATACAAAACATTTGCTAGACCTATACTTGAATATAGCTCATCAGTCTGGAACCCATATCATGTATCTGATATTAACACAACTGAAAAAGTCCAGAAATGTTTCACAAGAAGAATTCTCCGCTCCTCTACTGATTGCAGAATACGTTATGCCACCAGACTTGAAACTCTAGACCTAGAAATCCTAGAACTATGCTGCCAGCAACCAGCGGCCCGGTAGGACTTGTTCCGCGGACCGGTGGTTGGGGACCCCTGTTGTAAGCGATTGACAAATCAAATAAATACTAAAATTCTGAGAAGAGCACAGCTTGTTCCAACATCCTTAGGTTTCCATTTCTAAAGAAAGTGGAGTAGTCCCCCTAGTGTACTGTTGCTGTAAAAAGCTAGAGGACAACTAATTTGAAGGCTGATACTGGAAGAAGAAAGCCAGGTTGTTTAAGCCAGTATTTTTCAAACTTGGCAACTTTAAGATCTGTGAACTTCTGTTTCCAGAATTCCTTAACTAGCATACTGGCTAGGGAATTCTGGGAATTGAAATACATGCCCCTTAAAGTTGCCAGGTTTAAAAAATAGTGACATAAGTTGTAGTTGTTTCTCATTCATATGCTGTTAAAACGTGAAAATAAAGTATACACATGTAATTCTCTGTTTATTTATTTATTTTAAAGATCAAATTGAGTAGAAAAATAGTCATATTTTTACAACAGTGTCTTGAAACTTGCATTTTTATCCTGCTTTTTTGCAGAGGAAATAAATGAGTAATAAATGATACATAATTTGTGAGCCCCAAGAAAACAAGCAAGTTAAGGAAATTATCATCAGGAAATAATATAGTCTCTATGTAGCACTTTTAACTAGTCCCCTCCCATTATTTTGAATATATTATTTAAAAAAACCAATTGATATGATGCATTTAAAAAAAACCCACATATGAATAAGTTTTAATTCTGCAAACAGGCAATGTTTAAAATAAAACTAGATAGTCTTTCATGTTTTGGTTCACTTTCTCTTACTTTTCAGACCAGCACCTCTTTTCACTCAAACTTTTGGACTCGTTATTGGATTTTTGGAGGTGGCTGCCTTCAAATCAATATTAACTCTGGGCAAATGCCTGGATACCATAAAGAAATATGTGTATCCACAAATTCTATAAATTTTTCATTAGATAAAACAGATGGAGAGAACTGATTAGCTTTTGGGCTATTGATATTATAATGTCTGTTTGTAGGTGTGGGATTGTATGTGTGTCATATTTGTCTCTGGGTGTTCTCTTATAGACCCTAAGCATAATATAATGAACGCAATGGCTTTATCACTTGAGGAGAAACTCCTTTAATTCAATATAAAGAAAATACCTTTGCAGCAGATTAGTGAGGTGGTGGTCAGAGCCACTACCTGTTTCTCTGTTTTTAAGCATAATGTAGGGATGCAGTGGATCAGTGGCTAAGATGCTGAGCTTGTTGATCAGAAAGTTCAGTAGTTTGGCAGTTCCAATCCCTAGCACCACATAACGTAGTGAGCTCCCTTTACTTGTCCCAGCTTCTGCCAACCTAGCAGTTCGAAAGCATGTAAAAATGCAAGTAGAAAAATAGGAACTACTTTGGTGGGAAAGTAACAGCATTCCATATGCCTTCGGCATTTAGTCATGCCAGCCACATGACCACAGAGACATCTTTGGACAGCACTGGCTCTTTGGCTTTATAATGGAGATGAGCACCGCCCCCTAGAACCAGAAACGACTAGCACGTGTGTACGAAGGGAACCTTTACCTTTACGTAGGGTGTTGAATAGAATGGTGAAATTTATCTCAATTACTGTATATTATATTTTAGAAATACGTTTTGGAAGTGCACAACATTGATAGCTCTCAAGTGTGTGTGTAGAAATGTAAGCACAGCTTAAAGACAAAGAAAGATTTTTTTCCAAGGCCTATATTTATGTAAAAATATAAATCACTAATCTCATCAGTACTACGGTGACAGCCAATTAAGTGTAGTAGTTAGGGTGGAAGCTCTTTGATGATTTTGGATTAGGCCCATAATCTCTCAAATTTATCTACTCAGGTTTGTTGTTGTGAAAAAAATATAGGAATTTTGGGAAGGAGAATATTTAAGGAACTTATCCCCCCTAATGTCTTTCTTCCTGATGAGCACAATCATTGAAGAACATAACAAAAATAGTACAGTTGCATTGGTTTAATGAATAATTGTTTTTTTTAAATATACTTCTCAGTTCCAGCATCATTCATGTGTGATATACAGTGCTGTTCAATAACGTATTTTCCTTTAACATAAGCAGAGGAAGATATCAAAATTAGTCATCAGGTGCTAAATGTTCCCTTATAGCTCCATGATTGCAGAGGATTTCCACGTCTGGAAAAAGGTAGTAAAATAAAGTAGTAGTAAAGAGCAATGAGATAAAGTAACAAGCTATAGAATAGATAAGCTGTTATATTTTACTTATATTCATATACACCTTATACATTTCTCCTAGTTTACACACAGAGCTCTTTGTCATCTCTTATTTAATAATCTAAATCTGTTGGACTCTGACCAGCTTGTTTTCATCAATCTTATCATGGAATATTGTTCTGTACGATCCATTAGCATACTTGTAAACACCACGCCCTGATTGGCTAGGGCGCACGGCAACCTGATTGGCCGAGCGAGCCACACTGATTGGCCCGCCGCGAATCCCCGTGATTGGTGGAAACTAATCGCGGGAGATTCAAAGCGGTGCCATTGGCCGCGGCCGCCACGGCCAGACAATATAAGCCGCCACCGATCTCCTGAACCCTGAGTCGATCTCGGGACTAATAAAGAGCTGAAACCAGGTCACTGACTCCCGAGCCTTCTTCCAACGGCGAACTCAACAAATATTGTTTCAATTTGTAAGATAAGAGTAGATGGGGATCTAGCTGTTCTTCCAAGATTCTTGACTATAGAAGTTCTCCATCAGTCATATTTTGATTTTCTTCTGATCGTTATCACAACATTCTTTTACACTAAGCTAGCATGCTGTTGTGTTTCAATGCACCTATGCTTCAGATTGACTATATATAGTTTCTCACATAGTTCATTAAACTCATTATCTATAATGATTATTAGAAAAGATCTTTACATTTTGAACTCTTATATTTTAAGTTTTTAGATGCATAAATGCTAGGAGTTTGTGAGACCAACTAAAGAGAAAGCAATAGGAACTAAATGAATTCACTTTTCTCATAATCACATATATAAATATAGGAATAATTCCAAAGTTTGACTTCCTAAGAAACTTAGATGATTTATAGAATCATAGGCTGTAAGTGTTTTGTCTTAAATGAGTAGAGATCCCACTTTATTTACATGTTACTAAGTATATGTCAGTGTTATATCTGTAGAAAATTCAAATGCCATATAAAAATACATAAATGTGTACTGGAGAATGCTGAAAGTTATATAATGATTTCATCCTATTTAGTGGAGAAGCTTGACTTTTTCTCTTCCCTTTTGCTTTGCTATGTTTGGGAATCCAGAAGTTGATTGATAGATGCTTGATCGAAATCCCCATTCACTTTTTCAAAGATTACATATGATGGATTGTGATCTTGCAGTTTAGGAGGACATGAGGATGTTGCAAGCAGCAATTGGTCAAGTATGAAGTCAGCCATTTCTCAATTCTCTTTTTCTTTCCTGCCCCAGCCCACTCTAGCAGAATAAAATCATATGATTCACATAATTCATATTCACAGGACCATTTTTTTTTGTCTGTTGCTTCAACTACCAGCAAAGATAAAACATAGTGTGTTGAAGGGAAGGGAGAGAAAGGTAGAGAGCAAGGGAGACAATAAAAGGCATATGGCATAAGCAGTTTTAAAAAGTCTTAGTTTTTAAAGAACAGACTCTTAGATTATGCATTTGTGTTTATTTTTCTTTTCACCTCAGGCAAATAGTATGTATAGTGTGTATTTTCAGCTGGGTAAATAAAAAAGCCCTCTTGCTGCTGCTGCTGCTGCTGCTAGTGAAATAGCAAAGGGGCAGCTTGCAAATTAAACACACTGCCACAACCCTAAAGGTCCAGGTGGTCTGCTCGAATTTCCTAATGCAATCCTGCACAGCAGCTCTAATAAACAGCTTTGTTTAGTTCCCCTTCGCTGTATCCAGGGAGGTGAAGCTAGTGTGGGGCTGCTGTGCTGAAATGCCAGAAGGACATCTCCCAGAGGCCTCACAAGCAGTTGGTTTTTAGAGCTTTTCCGTTTTGCCGTCTTTGTCTTCCGAATGGGTCAGTGTGAGTCCTTCTCTTGATGTTTCATTCAGCTTTTATGCTTTTCTGAGAAGCCTGCTTAGTGTCTGTGTTTCACTGTTTTCTGCGTGGTATTGTCCTAGTGTTGCTTTATCAGATGATAACAAAAACAATTGCTGTATTTTTGTTTGGCTCCAAATTAGAACCTCAAGTAATAGGAGAGACTTGCTGCAGAGGGGAAAAGGTGATAGGGAGAGAGGCTAGAGCATCATTTATATTTGCTAACATTTTTTAAAGAACTCAAGTGTGCCTTATTAAAGACTGATTCATATATCAGGGCAAGCTAAACAGTGCTTTTGAATTCTTAAAAGTTTGTTGTGTCTTAAAAGTGTTGCAATGGAGCCTGCTAAAGTGATGGTAGAGTTTTTGTGTTTTCTAAATAGAGATGCATCATTGAAAGGGAACAGGGATCTTTAAGATCATTTTAAAAACAAGTTAGTATGCAAGAGAAAAGTCTTACAATACACCTGTTTGGTAATAGTAGCTTAGCATTACTTAGCTCAGTAATGCTACTGAGATAAACAATATGTATGATCATATTTACCCAAATCCTAAATTATTGCATCATTATTTAGAGAGTAGATTTTCCCATTTTAATTAAATCATTCCAGTATGGATTTATATTAGACCTCTGCTAATCATATCTTCTTATCCAAAGATATATACATTAAAGCAGCATGAAAATATAAATAAATGTTTCATAATTTTCTGGGTGGAAAACAAATATTTCACTCAGTTACACTTTTTATATATAACGATTTTCTAAGAAAGAGAATATTCAAACAATGGTATGATTTGTGACATCATCTTTAAGAAAACTTTTTCTTTAGCATACAAGAAAGTTTTACATATGATTTGAAAATGGACTCTTTGTTAAATAAATTTGCACTCTTTGTTAAATAAATTTAAATTAGTTGAATTATTTTACACCACTATTATCTTTGTTTATTAAAAGCAAGTAGTTAAAAGAAACAATTTGAGCCATACACAGTAAAAATATATCACACCAAAATGTAAAATAGTAGTGATGAATTAGTATTATTGATCAGACTAAATATTTAATTGATGTTCTCATTTAAATTATTTTCTTTTTATATGTATACCTAAAATATTTCTCTGAATAAATGGATAAATGTGTTTTAAACATCTAACAATCACACAATACATAGGTGCAAGAGAATCCTTGTAATACTTTAGTTACCTGAATCTTCAGAATCAAGTATGGTTTAGCAACCATACAGTTACTAAAATTATATTTTAATGTTCAGATTTATTTTCACATTGACATGAAAGATTGTTGGTGCTTAAGTGTGTAAAATATATAAAAAGCACCTCCTATGTTTTAAAACAATGTCCTTATTTTCTCTGGGAATTTCAATTTCTTTGAATGAATTTGAAACAGTAAAATTCATATCTGAAAATTTTATATGTATACACAAACATAGTATAGACAGTCAGCAAAAGTCTTCATATAAATCATATTTTTTTCTCAAAAAGTAGCTTAATCAGCAACATTTCAGGGATCTGAGAAAAAAAATCTTCATTTTCATTCACAAGTTCCTTAAAGATCAGTGTTTTTAAAGCATTAATGATCAATAATTTCTGATCCACAATTATTAGATAGCTTCTTTATGAATAGCTGCTTGAGTTATTGCCACTTTACTAGATTTGAACAGACACTGTCAGGTCTGAGAAATTTGTATGTAACATGTACTGTATAGTGCTGTTACTCTATGCAACTGTATGTAACACATGAACTGATTTCAGAAATAGAAAACAGTATTTACAACTCAAGTGCCAATTTCAATATAAACAAAAATACAAATATCAAAATGATAAGCAACTCAAGATGGTTTCTCAATTAAATTAAAAGGATTTCCTGAATTTTCTTTTTGATATAAAGATATCTTAAAGTATTTTTTCCAAACTGGGGCCCACTGAAAGTGTTTGTAGGTAGCTGAGGAAACTGGAGGGGAGGTATAAGAGTTGCGTAATTTCCTTCATCCATCAGCAAGCTATTAACCACTGAAATGTTTGCTATTTGAGAATTTAGAAGTTTGGGGGACTTCCGGTTTGTCGGCTTCGCTAGCGGCAGGGATTTGCGATCCTGTGCGATCCCTGCCGCTAGCCGCTTTGGTGTCTCCGATCCGCGGATCTGGAGGCTGGGGCTGCCACGAAGAGGCAGCCGAAGATAAAGGGGAGCTGGTGAGGGGTTTGGGGGTGCTGCAGACCCCCTTCCCAGCCGGCATAACCCCTTTTTTCTCAAGGCAGTCGAGCGGCGGTCTGCAATGGCCGCCTCAAAGAAGCCGGCAGCTGGGCAAGATTGAGCAGGAGGAAGAGAGGAGAAAGTTGTCAAGAGAAAGTTTTTTTGGCTGACCCAGGATTTTAAGAGGCGTTTAATCCTGAGAACTATGGTTTTTGAACAACACTTCGTTTCCAGAGGAGGATTACAAGCGGCAAAATTGAGCGCTGAAAGGAAAGTTCACTCTCCTTCCTTATGGAATCAACAAATGGCCATTGAGAAACCTGTTGTTTTTTTATAAAAGGTAAAAACTTGGCTTCTTGTTTTAAGTGGGAAGGAAGAGGACAATATATATATATATATATATATATATATATATATATATATATATATATATATATATATATATATATATATATATATATATTAATTAAGATTTTGTTGGAGGATGCCTTGAAGATTTTGAGACCAGAAATTAATTGCAATAAGGCTTTAAAGTATAGATTGGAGGTTTTTTCCTTTCCCTTTGATACCTCCCCAGGAAGAGAAAGTGAGAACTTTGTGTATTGTTTGGACTGATTGACTCTCTCTGGATTTTTGGGGAATTGCTCTAATTTTTGAAACATTTTGGTTGCTTTAAGAAGAAGAATAAAGAATGGCTTTATCTGTTGATGAACTTAGAGAATATGAAGAAAGAAAGGACGCTTGTGAAAGAAGCCTTTCTTTTTAGAAATGGCGCTTGTTAATTATCAAATACAACAACAGATGAAGGAAATGGAAGGAGAAGAAGAAGAAGAAGAAGAAGACGCCATCTTCAATGAATCTAAAAATTTAGTTAAGAGAGAACGGAGAAAGAAAGGAAGGAAAATGAAGGATTTAAGACTTAAAAAAATACTTAAGAAAGGAAAAAATAAGATGCAAAACCAACTCAATGTTAATGTTATTGAGCAAAAGGAGAAAGGAATACAACAGAGAGGGGAAGCTAAAGGGGGAGGGAAAAAGGTTAGGTGGGATAAGAAAGGAAGGGAAAAGGGAGGGAAAAGCCACAAAGGTATAAAACAAGATGGGGAAAAAGGAATTTTGTTTAGGGATAAAGGGTAATGTATTTTTTTTTAAAAAAAGAAGATTCTGCAAGGTACATAAGATGGTACTGTAGTATTCGTATTAGAAATAGAAAACTAGAATGTTATAAGAATTAACAAAAGATTAAAATGTTGAAATGTTTAGTAATGATAGATTTTAAAATTTAATAAAAGATTAAAAGGAATGTTTAAAATATTGAGTTTAATTAAAAAGTTTAATTTACTGTTGTTTTGATCTTATTATAAACTCATTATTGTAGCACTTGTTTCTTGAAATAGATAATTGGAATGTTATAAGATTTAAAATTTAGATTTATTATTTAATTATATTAATTATTATGGATTTATTATTTTCTCTCTTTAGAGGTTAGTAGGTTGAATGTACTAAGCAGAATCAGATTGGGAATTTTAAATATTTTTAGGGGGAGGATAGAAAGGCATCATACCTTGATCAGTGATTTCAGGAGAAATTCTTTTTTTTTTTTTTTTTATTTGCTCTAGGGAATGAGATAAATGGATAATTTGGAGAATGGACAAAAAATATAAATATAATGATTTAAATTAAAATGAATTAAATAAAATAGAAATAAGGAGAGTGAAAAGCGGGAGAAGTTATATAGAAGATATAGAATGGTAAATAAGATAGGTAATGGTATATAAGATGAGCACGAATTTAATTGAAGTCCATACAAAGAGAGGTAATCTGGGGCCAAACTACTTTCTTAAAAGAAGTTTTTATGTTTTCGTGTTTTGTGTGTCTATGTTTTCTTTGAGAATTAATAAAACCTCGGAGGAATGTTGGATGAGAATAATGTTAAACAAGACAGAGAGGAATGAAGATGATATTGAAATGGTGAAAAACAGAATGATGTTGTATAAAATAATATTTTATTTGACTTGTAAAGCTAATAATGGAGGTTTTATGTATTTAAAGGTTAACGATGGTTTGTTTGTCTTCAAAATCAATAAAATTTGTTTCAAAAAAAAAAAATTGTCAAAACCCAAGAAGCTTTGAAGTTGCTTACATGTTTTGGAGGATTGCCAGTCTAGCACCACTCTCACTTTTCCAGGGTCCATCTCAATTCCCTGGTTGAATATTTGGTAGCCTAGGTAATCCCGTGACTCTTTGTGGAATTCACATTTTGACAGTTTTACATATAACTTGGTGTCTAAAAGTTTTTTCAGCACTTGTCTGACCAATTTGACATGTTCTTCGATGGTTTCACTGAATATAAGAATGTCACCAGATAGACGAGGACCCCTTTGTATAGGTGTGGATTCACTTCATTGATGAGTTGCATAAATACTCAGGGGGCTCCTGGAGCCCAAAAGGCATGACTCAGAATTGGAAATTACCCAAAAAGGGCAGTTGAAGGCAGTTTTCCATTCATTTCCCTCCTTTATGCAGACTCAGTAGTAAGCTTCTCTCAGATCTAATTTGGTGAAGACCTTGCCCTTTGACAGGTAGTTTAATAAGTCCTTCATGAGGGGGAGGGGTTACATGTTTTTTATGCACATGGTGTTCACACCCCTAAAATCAACACATAATCTCAAGCTGCCATCTTTCTTTTCTTTGAACAGCATTGGGGAGGCCAACTAGATTTGGCAGGTTCAATGAAACCTCTGTCCAAATTGTTATCGATGTATTTTCTCAAATCAGTCATTTCAGCTAGTGTCATGGAATACATCTTTGGTTTTGGCAGTTTTGCCCTGGGTTCTAACTCTATGGCACAATCAGTGGCTCGATGGAGAGGTAAAACATTGTATTCCTCTTCACTGAACACTTCAGCCAAGTCTCTATATTGTTTGGAGACTTGGGGCTCACCTGGAGGAGAGTCTGAGGCGGTAGCTGCTGCTTCAGGTTGGGGATCTCTGTTGGGTGGCAGTTTCTTTGTGGGAGGAAGGGGGGGCAGTGGACCAACTCCAATTATGATTTTTCGGTATCCATCCTCCAACTTGATGGTAGTGGCCCATTTATCTAGTCAAGCAAGTCCCAATATGACAGATTTTGACATCTTTGGAGCCACTACAAAACATATGAGTTCACGGTGACTGCCAATCTCTAGTTTGATTAACTCTGTCATTTGGGTGGCCAGGATTTCCCCCAATTAAAGTCCCATCTACTTGTTCAAACCTGATTGGGCTTTTCAGGTTTTTTTGCTTTTATTCCTAATTGTTCAACGATGGGGAGCCCAATAAGGCATCTAGAACACCTGTTGTCTATTACGGCTTCTATCTCCCCTGCCTCTCCTGTGTTAGGTACCACCAACTTTATTTTGACTGTAAAAGGTGGTGATGGCAGCACTCACCATAGGAACATCTTCATTGGCTTCTCGGGGGAGAATTTCTCAGGTTGGAAATTCATCGCTCCCTTCTGCGTCCTTCTACGCTGTGTGTAGCAAACCGGTTAGTGTCTAGAGGCTTCCATTGATTTTTCCGACCCCTGGCAGCTGTACTAGGCCTTGGTTGTAGAGCTTGTGGAACAGGTGCAAGATCCAAACAGTGTGCTGCTCTACTCTCCTGACCACAACAATAGCACTTTATCATTCTTGTGGGCTGGGTAGGAGCAGTTTCAGCAGGTCTGGTCAGAGGCCACCTGGCCACAGCTCTCCTAGGAGGGTCTTCAGGTAGGGTTTTTTCCTGTGGATTGATTGCCCTGTCTTGCCTGAGGGACATTGCATACCGCTCTTGGAAGGTCTCTGGTATCCCTGTAATATTACAGCCTTTTCTTTCTTTCTTTTTTTACTTCTGGGTCAATAGCATTCTTGAAATAATGAAACAAGTGTTTTCTCAGGCCAGGCCATGAGATGGCTTGCAAAACTTCTAAAGTCCCATACAAAATCTCTTAAGAGTCACTTGCCTTGTTTCATATCCATCAATTTGTCTTCATTCTCCCCAATCCTATCAGGACTCTCAAATCTAAACCTAAGGATTTGCAGGAAAGCATTGACATCATCAAGTTCTGGAGTTTGTTCATAGTGCAATTGGCCCACCCAATCAGAAGCATCCCCCTCATTCATTCCATTGGTGATTGCACCACCAGATCGCAACCTGTTACATATTGGACTCCAAAACGATCTATGTGGGACCAGATCTGAGTAAGAAAATAAGCAAAATGTTCACAGTTTCCATAAAATGTTGCTTTAAAAGCCATTTGGTGTGGCCATTTGGTCTGATCCCAGTGTTCCCTCACTTCTCCATTCTGTCTCTCGGGCAGTCTGTAGAGGACTTGAGAAAGAGAGGCATTCAGGCAGTGGGCTAAGCTGGAATGTATGGAGCCTGCTGGCAGGATTGCTCCAAGGGGGGGGGGGGGTTTGAATTGGCACTTGCTGTGAAGAGGCCGTTTGTTGAATTTTTCTCTGTGCTTCGGGGGTGGTAGCTGCCATCTGCTGCCTGTGCAGATTCCTTTGCTGATAAGGGATCAATCCCTCTCTTTGGGGCCAGGGTGCTCCTGAACCAGGTGGTGCAACTTGTGCTGGCATCCACTGGCATTGGACCCACCCTTGACCAGGATAAAATCCCCACTCTGGAGGAATATTCTCTGCCGGGGGTAATCTCCTTTCGGGTTGTGGAGGGGGGAAGGCTTGGGGTTTGTAACGCACCCAATGTCGGCTGCATCTGCCGTCTCTCCCTTGAAACCTGATCCTGATGGGCTGGGATGCTTTGCAGGCCATCTCCAACTGATGCCATAGTGAGGCCCCCTCCTCCTCTCAGACTAGGAAAAGTAAAGTGGGTTGTGTTAGGATGCAGCTCATTTGGAGAGGTTGTGGCTGTGAGGCATAGCTTTCCACCTTAAGTTGTTGGAGTTGTCCTGGGATTCTTGCCAATGACTGGCTTTGGGATAGAGGCCACCAGTTGCAATCTTTGGTGGTGTCTGATCCCAATGTTCCCTCACTTCTCCATTCTGTCTCTCAGGCAGTCTGTAAAGGACTTGAGAAAGAGAGGCGTTCAGGCAGCTTCTCCTCCAGTCTCATTTTTAGATCTTTGCTGAGTCTTCGCACTGCTCCATATTGGAATCAGTTCTGGGGCTCAGCATTCCTGACAGCCCCCTTTTGGGGTGCTGGAGTTCATTAGCGTTTCAAGATAACGTCAGTGTTCCAGCAAATCTCCATTCCAATCAGTAACTTTGAGACAAGCATAATCTCAAAAATACCTTTATTAGAATAGCACCTGGCACATCTGTGGAATCTCAAAACTAAAAGTTTCCTGGACTACCCACAATGTCCCAAACTACAATCCATCCCCTTTTCACTGATTATCACATTACATGGACCAATCACGATCCATCCCAGTGTAAGTTCCTTTTTCCATCCTGTGCCAACTTAATAACCTTGAACTAAGAAAAGAATTTTATTTGGTCTACTTAGAACTACTCAATTGAATCACCCCCTCCCACTCTCTAAGGCTATGTGGCAGTGTGGAATATGGCTTCCAAAGCTGACAGGGGGTTTATAGAGTGGTATTAGTACCTCACTTTATCTTAATTGTATCCCTCTGTTAATGCAATTTAGGATTGCATCGGCTTTTTTTGGCTGCAAACTGTTAGCTCATATATAACTGGTTGTCCACTAAGACTACATGATCCCTCTCACAGTTACTGCTATTAAGCTTGGTTTCATTCAGTCTATATGTGTACTTTTGGTTTTTCTTGCCTAAGTGTAAGACTTTACTTTTCTCTGCATTGAATTTCATTTTGTTAGATAGGGCCCAGTGTTAAAGTCTGTCAAGATCCATCTGTATGTTGAGCTTATATTCTAAGGCAGGGGTATCAAACTCAAGATCTGCTGATCGGATCTGGACCACGGGGTGCTTAAATCCAGCCCATGGGGCTGGCCTGAAAATATCAGGGCCTGCTATGCCTCTGGCAGCTAAAATGGGTATGTGCGGCCTCCTAAACTTTATTTCCACCCTCCACGGCCTCCTGCAGCACTCTGCTGGCCAAAACCAGGCCGAAAACCAGGACAAAAAATGGGATGAAAATGAGTCAGAAATGGGCCCAAAACAGGCTGAAAATGGGCTCAAATTGGGCTGAAAAACAGGCTGAAAACAGCTGGAAAATGGGCCAAAAGCGATCTCAAAATGGGCCAAAAAATGGGCCCACAATGAGCTGAAAACAGGCCCAAAACAATCTAAAAAGGCTGGAAAGTGGGCCAAAAAACAGGCTGAAAATGGCTGAAAAGTGCTGCAGGGGGCCATGGAGGGTCAAAATGAAGCACATGGGGGCTGCATGCAGACTCCCATGCCCTGTTTTGGCTGGCAGGGTGCTAATTATTGGCCAGGAACATGTTTATTAATTTAGAAAACATTTCTCACTGGAACGTATTGTGTATCTTTCATGTACTTGCTGATGGATTTACTTATAAAATTAAGTAGTAGAAAGCAAAGAGGAAATTACAGAATTAGCTATTGGATCCAGAAATGTGCACAAAAGTGAATCAAGTATTATTGCCATAAAGTAGGATGTTATGGTATCATGTTAACAGTCCACAAAACAAACTCACATCTATAGTTTTTGAAGTGGGAAAATATACAATAGTATGAATAACTTGGTAAACAACAAAGACTCTTAGATTGCTTGGCTTAAAGATTACATGTGCTGGAAAATGCAGATTACTTAGCATTTATTTTTAGAATATGTGGTTGCAATCTGGAAACATACCTTATTAGCTCGATACCCATGCTTTGCTATGAAACTATGTGGTCAGGCTTAGTTTTTGGGGAGGAAAATAAGGGGGGGAAATTCTGCCTCTGCCTACCAGCATCCATTGGGTTTCATCTGGCTAGTGTCCTGTCAGTGTGTGAGAGAGTTGAGTGCTGTTTAGAAAGTGAAATGGTATTTGCTGTGTGAGCAAGAAAGAAACAGCAAGGAGCCTGGGTGTGGCTTAGGTCAACTGTTCTGTACTAAAGCTGCTTTGTGCTGTGAAACTAAAACTGAAACTCCTCTCCTCTGCTTGTGTTTTGCATCTGATTTCTTTTCAGGTGGGGAGGGCGAGTAGAAGTCCTTAGCATCAGAGTGTGTTAATAATAATATACGAAATACTAATGCTCTGATGGTCATTTTGAAAAATCCTTTCTTAGTGAGCACCTAGAAGCCAAGAGGAACATAAGTGCCAAATTGCAAGTTTGTATTCTGGAGATTTTGTGATGATGCGGGAGTGGTATTTCGCTTTTATATATATGGATTCAAATATAATTTAAATATTATAAAACTGCTCCTGAAATTGGATACAAAGCAGCTAAGTCTTCTGGACAATTCTGCCTGTGTCCTTCCCACATTCTACCACTATCAACAAGAATTTTGGCACACTGAAAAACATACAGAGATGAACAGAGCAACATCTCTAGTTGTTTAACATTTTAAGTAATTCTCAACAAATACCTGATATGCACTATTTTTATTAAGGGATGAAACCTAGCCTGCTATATGACTTAGTTTCCAAAAGAGCCTATTTAGAATCAAGTTGCTAATCTCATCTCATCTCCTCTTTTTAGTTCAGTGCTTCTAATAGCAATAATTGTGAAATATACTAGAATTCCTTTAACAAATTCCACAAAACAATCAAAATTGCCAGAAGGTAACTGGGGGAAAAACATAAGAATGCATGGACTGAACTATCAGTTGGCTTTGGTTTTTCGGATTAGATTTTTTATGATTAAGAGCATTCTGTCATGAACATAATAAATGCCAGACAAGAGACAAATGGTTTGGTTCTCTAGCTGGAGAATTACTTTAGAGCCAAGAGAGGTCTAAGCATTGTAAACCATCCTTCAGTTGTCATGTTGGTGCTTTATAATGTAGTATGTCAACAGCAATAATGGCAAAAGCACCCCAGTCCTTAAAAGTGTATAGCTGTAGAAATATATTCAGTTCTTGATAAACATTGCACATATTCAAATACATAGAATTTAAATATATTCAAATAAGACTATGCTTTTTCTAACAAGGAAAGGCAAATTCTCCCATTGTCAATTCAGGCCATAAATACATAATATACAGTTTTCTCAATATGATTGAAAATGAGGGTAGACAAAATTGTGCTTGTATGTTCATTCTTATTGCAAATCTAGTTACAATTTCTGAATAAACATCTCTAAAGCTACCACAGATTATTTACTATAGGTAGAAGTTTTTGGTCACTTCATAGGCTTTATTTCTTTCCATGAAGAAATGCCGACATTGCTGCATTTTGGACCAGTAACTGTAACTTCTATGTGCAAAATCAATCTCCTGCTTTATAGGCCAGCAACTGGCTCTTTAGCATAGTAATATTTATTTGTTTGTTTATTTATTTATCATATTTCTAAACTTTCTGTCTCCTTCAAAGAAAATGTTAAAAATATTTAGGAAGAGGCAAGAGTGATTAAATACTATTAAAATAAATTAAAAGGCAATGGGAGAGCTTTCCCCCAGCTGCATGCTTCTCTGTGCTCTCCCTGTGAGGTTGCAGAACCTCACAGGGAGAGTTTTATTTTATTTATTTATATCTGCCTTTATTATTCTACTCAAGGGAGTATCTAATGTTCCTTTATTGTCATTTTATAGTCCTCATAACAATAATTCTGTAAAGTACTCCGGTGGCCTAGAGGTGGAGCTCTCACCTCACAATCAGGAGGCTGTGAGTTCAATCCTAGGTAGAGTCTAATATTTGAATTTGATGATCCCCAAGGTCCCTTCCAATTCTGTTATTCTATGTACTTGGCCTTGCAGCCTCCAAAAAGTGTGAAAAAGCATTTCTGTTCTTCCCATGATTTTTTCTATGTGAGTTGATCTGATAGTGACTGGCCCAATGTCACTCACTGGCTTTCATGACTAAGGCCGGAGAATTGACTGCCTCCCAGTTTCTAGTCTGATGCCTTAACCACTAGACCAAACTGGCTTTTCAGAAGACCAGGAGTGTGGGGGTCTGTGTCATCTCTGGGAGAAGAATATTTGAGGGCGGGACGATGACAATAAGGCTCTCTTTCTAGGCCCTGCCAATCAGTGTTTGTTATAGGGTGTGTAATATATTGTTCCTGAAAGGAACAAGCTTGTTCTGACCTCATTACACTGTGTCTGTGTGCAGTTCGACATGCAGCTAAACTCACCTACCCTCCAATAAAAGACTTCTGGTGGTGACGTGTGGTCGAAGTGGCACGGGAGACAGTGCTCTGTCCCCTGTTGCCAATTTTCAGCTGTCCGGTGGCCGTCCGAGGTGAGGATTGTCCTGGGGGGATCGGTGAAGGAGAGGGGAACCTTCAGAGGTGAAATGGGAAGTGCAATCCCCAACTGCACTAGAGAAGGAGCCCTCTAATCTGGAGCTGAAAAGGCTGGTCTTGATGGCCGATCCAGAGACCTGAAGTCTCACAAGAAAGAAGAAGGAAGTGAAGAGGGAGAACGGTGCGCTGCAAGTGGTGGGAGCAAAGAAGAATGAAATCACAAGCTGTCAAGGTGTCAGTGATATTAATCCCAGAGGAGTGACAGTGAAAGCTCCGAGTGGCACACGAACAAGAAGAACAGAGAGGAGAGTGGAGAAGGCTGAGGATGAAATACGGAGCCAGAGAGGGCAAAGGAGAAAAAAATGAAGAACTGAAAGTAAGGACTGAAAGTAAACTGTGGGAAGAAGAGAAAGTGGAGTGATTAGAACAGAACGGTTGAACTTTTTGAGTTTCCTAAGTGATAACATTGTAACAGCAAAAGAAATAAAGAAGCAGGAAGAAGTACTAAGGAAAGAAGAGTGACAGTGCAAATTTGTCAAGACAGACATTTTGAAAGTGGAAAGGCAGATGTTAACTCTTTCAGTTCTTCGTTTACAGTGTCAGAGCTCCAACAAATCTATCCTCATCCAAATCAAAAGTCTTTAGCCGCATCTCAGAAAAAGTAAATTGGTTTATTAGAAATTGCTATGTTGGCGCATGGCTGGGTGCAGCCAATACTAAATCACATCATACATTTCCCCCTTGACCCTGGTCTTTCCCCCACCCCCTGGATGTGACTTCTGCAATAGGACACATCAGTCTCCAAGAGTCATCCACCATGCTCTCCAATAATCTTATGCTTTGACAACTTTGGGCTGCTGCGGTGATTATCTAGGCATTTCAAGAATGTCTTGTTTACCCCCACTCCCTTTTTCTGGCAGCTAAAAAGACCAAAGGAATATCTTTTTAGTTGACACACAGTTTTACAGTAAGATTTAAACAACTTGCCTGGAACTCTTTAAAATATACTTCAAAGAAGAAGAAGAAAGAACTTTGGAAGTAAATTTATCTTTGCTTAAAAGTTAATTCTTGGAGATTAAGTATAATACTTATATTTATATTTAAAATAACATTGATAAATCTTTTTCTTTTATAGCCATATTCTTAGTGATATATTTAAATTTATATAATATAAACTATATAACTATATATTGATTGAAATTTAAAGAAAGATACATATTTATAGTACTAGTGGTTGCTCTTTATTATGAATGAAGGATATAATTATAGTTAATTTGTAAGAATTGTATTGACTGAAATTTGGGGAAAGCTATATATTTATTCAGTATACTGATTTTTATTATTTTAGTAATTTTTCATTGATACTAAGGATTTACTTAAATTTAGAGCTATAGTTCTATATAACTGCATTGATAATTAGAGTGGAATAAATTAAGAAATTGATTGTATGTAATTAACCTATACAAGCTATTAACTAATCAACTAAGTATTTAACTATTTAATCTATTAATTAACTAACAGATAAAGGATATATAAGAGTATACAAAGTTAATATAACTGTTGTTATTGATATTGGGATTGATTTAGAAGATTGCATTGTTTAATTAATATTTGGAACAACTAGAATATAACACGATATATAAGATTGTAGATTACATTGTAGAATAAAGATAGATATAGAAGCTAGAACATTGAATGGTGGTGTGGGAAAAGATAGAAAGAATATTAGGAGAGTAATACAGAATATTACAAGAAATGACAAGCATCACGACTACCATGGTGAAAGCTGGGAAGAAAGTAACCCCAATGACAACTGCAGTGAAGCATCCCCGGCCACACAAAGATCAATAGAATAAATTTTTTCAACAGAAAAGTCAAACCCCACAATGAGTATACAGGCCATGCAGGCCACTTTATTATCAATACAAGAAATGATGGTGAAGCTACAGGAGAACATGATGAAAAACCATGGAGAGATGAAAATAGAAATGGAAGAGGTGAAGAGAGAAGTGAGGAATGACATACAGAAACTAGATGAGAAAGTGGGCCTAATCCAAGAAGCATTACAAAAAAATGATCAAAGATTAGAAATGATTGAGGAAAGAATAGAAAAAACAAAAGAAAAATTAGACCTGGTAGATTGGAAAATGAAAGGAAGTGGAAGTCTTACTGATCCAACTGGAAATGGACAGAGCCTCATTTTATCTGTGGTTCCAGAATGAGGTGGAGACAAAAGAGGAAGATTTGGCAATAATAATGGCCGAAATATTAGCGGAGGCACTCCAAAGAGATAAAGGAGAAATAATCAGTGGTTGGATGAGGTCTACCAAGTATATACAAATTACACCAGATGATATAGACTGCCAAAAGAAGTTCATGTCTGCTTTGCATGGAAAAAAGTGAGGGATATTATTTATAAAATAACCAGAAATGAGCCAATGTCCTATAAAGGCAAGGAAATCACCACTTTAAAACAAATCCTGGAGAGAGTACGTGAACAAAAGGGAGACTATTGTTTCTTAGTGGCCCTACTCAACAAAAGTAATGTACTATTTAGTTGAATAAGACCAGACGGAATGTTGGTGTCATGGCAGGAATTTTTTTTTAAAATAGATACCCTGGATAAAGCACAAGATCTCCATGACCAACTGGTAGCCACAGAAGAAACAGGCAGCAGTAGGGAGGAACTGGAGCCAACAAGTCTAGAAGACCAGCAACAGGAAAGGAAGGAGAAAGAACAGGAAGAAGAGAAGAAGAGAGAAGAAGAAGAACGTTTATTTATTTAGTCACGTTTATGTAGTGTACATTGGAGGTGGTGACCCTTTGAGAGCTGTATGCAACAAAATTTCATTTTAATGTATGCCTATTAGCATACATTCAAAGTGACAAAATTATTCTAAGTCTACTATCAGTAGAACTTATTACAAACTTAAAAGAATATATAAAATCTAAAATAATGGATGAAGGCTTGCAACAATTTACTTGTAAGAACAAGGTTTACTTCTCAGAGCCAAATCCAAATATCTTGTGTTAAGAACTAGGTAACTAATATGGAATGGCTTTTACATATTTACATAAAAAATTGTGGCTCCAGTTGAAATAATATTTTACTTTTGACAGTTTACTATATTGTATTAGATTTTTCTAACTCTGTATGCTGTCCAAAATTTGTAATGAGATAAGTGTCTTAGAAATCTAAATTCTAAATAAATACAAAATATAACTAAATCCAATTTCAGTATCTGGATTCCAAGGAAGTGGAAACCCAGAGTTGATTATAGTACAGATAGTTATATACATATTTTAACTAAAATAAATAAGGAAATAGACATGGTTCTCTGTATTTTGTGATTTATGGGCTCGATCCTTGCCTCAGCTAATCTTGTGAATTGCCATGGAGAAGGCAACGTACAGGTACATTGCCATAGAGGATTCAGACTGTAGTGAACTCATCTTGGAATAAGTAGGGGAGATGCCACCTGCATTGTAAGATGCCATTACTTATTTTTTTTGTCCTGCCCTCAAGAAGCTATCTCTTGACTATTGCAATTGTTGTATCTCCAACTTTATGTATCTAGGAAAAATTATTGAAAAACTATGGGGGGCTCTGGATGAAATGAATTATCTGCCTTTCAGCCAGGATTCACTGGAATAGAATGGATGGCAATCATACCGGTTGTTCTTCAGTATAATCTGTGGCAGGATTGAACATGGTATTCATCTAGTTTTTCTGAAAAGGTTCAGATAAATTGTTTTGTAGTTGGATCATTTTTTTTTATGTGGACAGTTGTTAAGATGTGGTCCCATAGAACTTGGTGCTCTTCCTCATATTGTTCAACATTTGCATGAAGCTGCTAAGATGTGTTATCCAGTAGCATGGGATTAGGTATCATTAGAATGCTAGTGATCATCCTGGCCCAAGTAGGAGCTGTATTGGAAGTCTTGATAGTGCCTGGCACTAAGAGAAATACAGCTAGGAGTAATCTCATCAAAATATAAGGATAGCTGATTTGGAAGCCATCTACCAATTCTGTCTTAGTTTCAGACAAAATTGTTCTTATCCTGAAGGAACAGGAATCTTAAGGCTTTGTTGGACTCAAAGTTGAAGACCAGGTGAAAATTCTGACTTTACACAGAACTGGTGTTCCAGTTACAATCTAATTCCTTGAATGGAAATAGCTGGCAATGGTCCCTCAAGCTTTGGCACTTCAGAATTATAATGCTATAATTTTCTCTTAGTGGGATTGCCCTAGAGACTATTCAAAGTTAGAATTGTTGCAGAATGCATCAGTTTGCTAGATAATGGGAAAGAGCTGTTACAGTCATGTAACACTTCTACTGTGGCAGCTGCTTTCCTTCCAGATGCAATTCACGCTGCTGATTATTGCTTATATATAAAATCCTACATGGCTGGGAATGTCTACTCCATTTAGAATCAGACATCTCAGTTTCATTTAGCAGAGAAGACATGCTGTGAACTCCAAGGACTAGTGGTAGGGTCTCCGAAATTATAATTCTCTGCTATCATTCCCTGTTTCGGGAGCACTTTGCTCCCTAAGATGAAGACATCCTCTTTCCTTGTGACATTTCAAAAGCTGTTTAATCATTGCTTCTCCATAGAACCTTCATGGACTGAATAATGGAGTACAATGGTTTGTATTTCTGGAACTGAAAGAAAAGTGCTATATAAACATTATATAGGTGCCTATACCTTCTATCTGATATGTTATGGATATTTTTTCATGTATTAATATATTAAGCTAGATGAGAATTGCATATTTATTACATTTATTATGCAGTACTATATTATTGAAAATAGTTTACAGTTTTATGATTCAATGAGACATGTAAGCCTTTATAATAAATAAATAATATATTAAATAAGACAGAAAAATTCTTAGCTGTCTAAAGTCTCTAAACAATTGCTGAAATTGTCAAAACAAATGGCATAATGTAACCCAAAATGTTCTTACATACTAGCTTTGATACAGAAGCTTCTGCACACACAGCCCAGTAATACCCATAATTTTTGGCGAGGCAAGACTAAGCAGAGTTTTACTCAATTACAGCCCAATATCAGAACCAAACTTTATTCCTGAATACTAGTTTGTATCTTCGGGATTATAATAGATACAGAATGAACTGGTCAGACCAAGATTAGGTTTATTTTCTTAAATTTACATTCTAAAACCAAGTAAAATATGTATTTATGGACTTGATAAGATGGATTACAAATAACAGAAGACATAAATAGATCAAAAATAGATTACAATCAAATAAGGTCAAATGAACTGTTTTATATATAAATATCAAAGGTAAAACAGTAAATAATCTTATGTATCCAACTTTCTAAACCCCTGAACAACTGGATGCTCCAAGCCTAAACAATTTTAATCCCATTAGTTCATGACAATTGTTGCAATTAAATATAATTTTGTAACTTTCTTAGGGATTTCAGTGGAAGCCTTTGCTAACAAGAATTATAGAATGCTGGACCTAGTCTATGCTCCTAACAAGAAAAGTTAGTCAGATCACCAATCCTGATATAATGGGAGGAGTACAGGAGAAGTACTTCCAAGTATATAAATAGTTCATCTAAATAGGGAAAATTATTAAGCCAGCATTTCAGAAGCTTTTAAAGCAGCAGTCCCCAGCCTTTGTGGCTTGGCGGCCTGGCAGATGGAGGGAACAGGGGAACTGGGTTGTATGAGTGGCAGGTTGGTGCACACGCATATGCGCTGCAATTTGACTTTCGCAAGTTGAGCTGCATGCCTGCATGTGCCCACTGCTCACATGACCTGGTAGTGAGCTGCAACCTGGGGGATGAGGACCCCTGATTTAAAGTACAATATCCTGATTTAAAATACAATATGAAGCCTTGCTAGTAGGAATTAGACATGTATTGATCCTGTGAAATGAGAAAGTTACCTTTTAAAAAAAGTTTTGGAATAGCAAAAAAGGTTATGATAAATAGTCAATTTGTATTCATCCGTTTATGAATCAAAATTGAAAACACATTGCTTTATCTCAGTAGTGGCTAATATCTACTGAAGGAACAGGCAAGGGCAGTCAGATTGATGAAATCAACATTGTAGTATTGAAACACATACCCTTTGCTGTGTCTACTAAGATAATGGTTTTGTGTCTATTAAGAAATATCATATATTAACCAAAAAGTTGGAGCTTATAGCAGATGAATGATTCTTCATCATTCCTGCAGGAAAAGAAACCTTTTCTATAGTCTATTGCTATGTGTACTTGAACTGAGTGTGTACAACTAAAGAAATCATGGCAGGCAATGGTCCATCTCCCCTGCTCTCTATGATTTAAATTTATCTGTGGGAACTTACGTCAGATGGCCAGTTTACTTGCACTTGACTTGCAAGCAGCTTTGAAATGAGACTTTAATTCAAGTCACAATAAAGCTTTATGGAGAAATTGAAGGCCTACAAAATGGTTTGTGTAATCCCTAGATTTTTTTTCCTAGGGATTTTATATTCTTATAAGAACAGAATAAAGAGAGTTTATGTTAGCTTTAACAATTGCCACATGATAAAATAACTGTTTTTATGGTGAACATATCTAATTATTGCATTTGAGGCTTTTTATATGCAAGATGAGAATAATGCCTTATTGTTGTTTCCACTTACTTTTAAAGGCTTTTTAAAATAAACTGGTGCTAATCGAGAAAATAAAACGACTATCTTCCTCCTTGCAATATGAAAATTGGCATTTTTATATTTTGAATTTATCATAATATTTTAATGTTATGCCTTAAGAAAATCTACAAATGACATAAATATCAGGTGCAAAATCCTCAATTTCAAATCAGGTTATTACTTGATTCAGTCTGGGCCAGTGTGTTTCTCCTAAATATAATCATTTCTAAAAGCAGTAAAAGAGTGTATTTGGGTTACCCAGAAGTGCTTCCTCAAAGAAACCATCTGTGTCAGCTAAAATCAAAGAAAATCCCATCCACCTCCACAAAACCATTATCTTTCCTGAAAGTCAGTTTAATGCAGGATTAATTAACAATTTGCCAACAGCCATTCAGCCAAGTAATAATATAGTTTTGAATATGATGACTTCTCTCCTTGGCCTGTACATGCCTATTGTACTGTGCTGTTTTCAAAGAATGAACAACGTTCCACAAAGATGCTTTCTTTTATGTATGGTTTTGTACTCAGATGATTTCTTGTCTTTGTCTGAGATTGATGAAATTCAAGGTGAGTGAGAGAGAACAAATCCTGTAAGGTAATTCTGTCACTCACCTCATCTTCATAATCTTTCCTTAGCTTTCTCTGCCTTCTAACCCCACTATTGATCGTGTTATGGGCTACATCAGTCCAAGGCAGGGGGCTGAAAACCTTTCTGAACAGCAGTTGCCAGCCTGCCTGTTGCAGCTTGAAGAAGAAAACCATGCTGTGAAAACAATCAGTGCATTTGCTTTAGATCTAAGTGATTCTGACTAGGTCAATGCTTCATGCTGATGTGTTGAAAACATTGAAAAATTTTCTCAGAATTTGATTTCTGAAATATTTCAGCATGTCTCTGGTGATCTGAGGTTGTTATTTTATATTTATGTAGTACACAAGGTTTTCCTTCTATAAGAGAAAGGAACAGCCTTGTTCTTCCTTTGAAGCTTTGGAGTCCAAAGTTTTGTTTGGAATAAGGAAATATATTTTTCAGAACTGTTGGTTCTGAGGTGAAGCATTTTGTCAGTCAGAGCCAGTTTGTATTTACTCCAGTCCAGAACTGTTTCATTTTGGGCAGAGAAAACAAAGTAGCAATCGTTATTTTCCGGGGTGTGAATAAAAACACAGAAAATTCATCTCACCCATCTCCCACTATATTTTGTTGGGCTTTTTTGTTGAGGGAAGTGATCATCAGCAAAAAAAACAATGAAGACTTACTTTTGTTGAAGGTCATTTCTTCCTTGCCTTAGTTGCATTATCTGGAAATAATTGGCTTGATTCTCCCATAGTCTGAGTTCAAGTAGCAAAGAAGGCAGAGCCAAACAGCTACCTATATCCAAATTAATATTTATTCATTCTGTAAGAGTGGCAGATCCCTAGGAGGTTTTTTCACTGCCAGCAGTCAGTATCACAATTATCTTATAAACTGCAGAGAGAAAATACCAGCTGCAACCCATCTTGCTTTCTTTGAACATCTAAGGTTTCTCTAATATCAGGGATGGGTTGGACCAAGGTTACAGTATAAACATTTAGATGGCATTTGCACTGAAATTATTATGAAAACATGGTTATGGCAAAATGAATATGAGGTTTCAGTGTGGTTTTGTTTAGAAACATAGCTGGAAGAGTTCACAAAGCATAGGTGCAATTATTATTTAGTGTCATTTCCATCAGTAATGACTTTTCCTGTGTGATTCATTAATTACAGATGGTTGATTAATTTATTTATTGGGACTGCAGCATAATGATGTTATGCCATAAATGAAATGGATGGATACTACTAATTCAATTAAGGGCAAGATAATAAAAACAATATTTACAAAAAATGCACATTATGCATTCGAAAGGAATGTGTGCAACATAATATAAATATATACTGTAAACATACAAGGTAAAGAAATAATGCAAGGAGAGTAACAGCAATCAAATAGCATTACTTATTAATCAACAAATATTGCAAACTGCTCAGCCTCAAGATGCTGGCTATATAAAGAAGACTCTCTGATATAAATCAATCTTTCAGTTGCCCATCAGGTGAGCCAATCAGAGCCATTCCTAGAATAGGATGAACTGTAGTCATTGCCACATGTAAATTGGACAGCTGTAATTCACTGTGCATGGAGCTCATCTGGAAGGTAGTTTGGAAATTTAAGATGGAATTAAATGCATCTAGCTCCTGTATTCCAGATCAGATCCATTATTGGTATATTACATTGGTGCTAAGGGAGCTGCACTGGCTACAGGTTTGTTTCTGAAAACAATACAAGATAGTGGTTATTATCAATAAAGCCACATATGGTTCGAGGCTGGGTATTTTAGAAAGCACTTATTTCTTCTAGAACTTGCATGTCAAAATGCATGAAGAGACAATGCCTGGTGATGGCCTCCAATTTTGAGGATGTCTGATACGAGGCATGCAAGCAGAAATTCTCTGAGGAAACTTCTGTATTGTGGAATAGTATAATAGCATGAGGGAATGACCTTGGGAGACAGGAAAAAGAACTGTAGCCAGAGGACTGTCAGATAAGAGGCAGCACAGTAGGTATGTAGATGTGACAAATGTCTCAGAAGACCTGTCACATTTCTTGGGCTATAAAGATGATGGGGAGGGGAAGGGGAAGGGGAATGTACTTTTCTTGCAAGAGTCCATTAATGCAATCTTACATTAAACTGTAATTAGTTCATCTGGACAAGTTTTTTGCCTAGATTACCTTGCTACACTGACAAATAACAGGTGATAATAAGCTGGCAGGAAAAGCTAACACCCTAGAAGATAAGCTCACAATCCAGATGGATCTTGGCAGACTTTAAACTGGGATAGGTCCAGGGGTGGGACTAAAATTTCTTAACAACCAGTTGTGTGGGCATGGCCTAATTTGTGGGTGTGGCTTGGTGGTCATTTAACTGAGTGGGCATGGCTTGCTGACTGGGCTTGGCTTGGTGGTCATGTGACAGTAGTGTAACAAAAAAAATCATTTATGTATTTATTTATGTTTTTAATACCTGTTTTGTTTTTATGATTAATAAAAACAAAACCTATACTAAAAAATTATTAAAATTATTTAATAGGAAAAAGCAAAGGAGAAACAAACAGAAGTATCAACATGTAACAATCATACCGTGTTTCTCCAACAATACGGCTGTTAGGAATAACAAGGTTACCTAAAGTAGTTTGGGTAAAATAATATATATAAACTATGATAGTAAGTTTAAGTGTGTGTCACTTTAAACTGCAAAGCATGTAATTTTGGGTGCGGTTGTAAAACCGCCATAAGAGGGAGCAAGAGAACCTACTTGCTTGCTGGATTGCTGGATTGATGGTTTGCTAACTGCGTATTCCCTGCTGCTGAGTTTTGAAACGTCGAAGGAAGAAAGGAGGTTTGACTTCTTTATATCTCTACTGCGGAGATATATTACTGGACTGATATTTGTAAGTTTACTAACCTCTTTTTCGACAATGGACTTTGCAACTGAATAATCCCGAACGGACTGAACTAGTGAATGATATATGGACTGTTTGACTATGCTAAAACTCTTACTGGAATAAACTATTTAACTAGCACAGTGTATCTGTTTTACTGAGTGTAAGCTACAAAAACGTTTATCTCACATATTTGCCTGCCTGCCTGACTGCCGTGCACATTCTGCTAGGGTGTATCCCTAACACTGGTTATGGGCCCAGCTGCACAGTCAGACTAACCAGGATATAACAGGCTTATATAAAGTGAGAGTTAGTGTAGTTACACAATACTGTAAACAGACAGCTGTGTTTTATTAATATAGTTTAATATCCAGAAAAAGATGGCACAAGTCAATTTACCAAGTTTGTCTCTAATATCCAAACTGGATGGAACAAACTATGTTTCATGGTCTATGAAATGCAGCCTACTTCTACACAGAGAAGGTTTGTGGAGTATAATTAAAAACCCACCAGAGGTAGATGCTTGGGATCCGGAAGATGAGGATGATGCCCAGAAAATACAAGAATATAAACTGAAGAATGAGCAAGCTCTCTGTATAATAGGACTGACACTCTGTGACCAGCAGCTTGTACATATTAGTGGAGAAGAAACAGCTGCGAAATGTTGGGAGAATTTAAAGAAGATTTATGTTCGAGACAGTGTAGGAGCATGTATAAATCTTACACGGAAGCTGTTCAGAACACATCTTCAAAAGAATGGAGACATGTTGACTCATATAAACACTATGAAGAAGATTTTTCAGGAACTGCATGAAAAAGAACTTAACTTCACAGAACTACATCAGGTTTATATAATTTTGTCTTCGTTAGATGAGAGCTATGACGACTATGTAACTTCACTGGAAGTACTGCCAAAAGATAACCTCACATAAACTGACATTACTGGCAGATTAATTGAAGAAGCCAGGAGAAGGCTTGAAAGGGATCAAATGAGAAGGGAACAACCACAAGAAGAAAAAGAATCTTCGACAGCCTATACAATTAGAAAATGTTTTAATTGTGGAGGAAAAGGTCATTTGGCTAGATTCTGCAAGAAAGGAAAATGCCACAATGCCAGCCAGAATGCTAAAAGGCATCAAAAGGATGAAAAATGTTTAGAGTTAGCCATGTATAGCAACGAAACTGTGAATAATAATTTATGGGTTGTAGATAGTGGAGCATCGCACTGCATAACGAAAGATAAGAAAAGATTTGTTAAGATGTCCACGAGTTCACAGCAGATATCGTTAGCTAATGGCTGGAAAATGAAAGCAAAAGCTGAAGGTATTGCACATTGTTCTTGCATAAAAGAAAATGTAAAAATGTTATATGTACCACAACTTAAGTTTAATTTGCTTTCGGTTAGAGTTTTGGTTAAACTAGGTTATGTAGTTACCTTTAGGGGAGAAAACTGCATAATAGAAAAGAAAGATAAAAAAGTGACTGCAACTTTAAAAGGTGAATTGTATGTGTTAAATGATAATCAATTAGAGGTAGTTAACACAGTGTATAATAACATTAAACCTCATGATGAATGCATACATTTGTTACACAGACGTTTAGGGCATATACATTTTAAAATGCTCAAGCAAACGGTTGAACTGTCTGAAGGTATAAAACTGAAGCCTTGCAGTAAGTATTTGCACTGCAATGCTTGCAGTCAAGAAAAAAGCAAGGTAATACCAGCAAATAGAATAAATGGATTTAAGACTAAGGAACCTCTAGAGGTCGTATTTGCTGATATTATAGGTCCTAAAAAACCAAGTGTGGGAGGTGCTCGTTATATATTAAGCATAATGGATCATTATTCTAGATATGGTTTCTGTTATATAATGAAGAGTAAAACGGAAACATATCAGAATTTCTTTAATTGGTTGAAGTTTGCAGAAAGAAAAACTAAAAGGAAACTAGTAACTCTTGTAACTGATAATGGTACGGAATTTATAAATAATAAATTCAAAAATAGACTGAAGATGGTAGGTGTTGAACATAAAAAGTCTGCACCATATAGGCCACAACATAATTCCTTTATAGAAAGACGAGGCCAAACAATACAGGCAATGGCCCGTACTATGTTGTCAGATTCAGGATTACCTGAAACTTTGAGGGGAGAAGCAATAATGTGTGGTAATCATATATTGAATAATGTTGTTAACTCAACAACAGGTGAATTACCATTCACACAGTGGCATGGTAGAAAACCTGACCTAAGCTACATGCACACATTTGGAGCACCAGCATGGGTGCATATTCCTACACAACTGAGACATAAGGGGCAGCATAGGGCTAAAAAGTTATTCTTTGTAGGTTATCAATCTAATCACAAATCATACAGATTCTGGGAAAAAGGTACATCTAGCGTTTACTGTAGTGCTAGTGCACAATTCCTTGAACATGTAGGATGGGAAAAACTGGAGCAAGATTCAAGTAAGGATGTAATCATAGAAACCTACAAAAGACCAAAACAACATATCAGTAATAAGTAGAGTACAATTAAAGAGGAAGTACAGGAAGAGCACATAGGACCAGAACAGGAAGAAATAGGTGAACAGGAAGAAATAGATAACCAGGAACAGGTAGTACATGTAAGTCCACCTGTAAGCCCTGTAATACCTAGACGTTCAACACGTGAAACCAGACCACCTGACAGGTACCAAGCAAGTGTAGTTTGCCAAGTTAGTAAAGTTCCAACTACTGTTGAAGAACTTAGAATGTATCCAGAAAAGGAACAAGAAAATTGGCATAGAGCAATGGAGAAAGAATTAAATTCATTGAAACAAATGGAAGTTTATGAAAATGTTAAATTACCTCCAGGTGAAAAGTCCATTGGCTGTAAATGGATATTTAAATTAAAAACAGGTAAAAATGGGACTGTTACCCATAAGGCTAGGTTGGTAGCTCAAGGATTTAATCAAACTGCATGTGATTATGATGAAGTATTTGCACTGAGTCTAAAAGCAACAACCTTGAGAGCAGCTTTAGTGTGGGCAGCTAAGAAGAACTATATTATAAATCACTTAGATATAGAAACTGCCTATCTGCATGCACCATTGCAGCACACTATATACCTAAAGAAACCTGTAGGAATTAAGGATGATAAAACAAATAATGACTGTTGGAAGCTTAAAAAGAGTCTCTATGGATTAAAACAATCTGGTTACGAATGGAACCAATATATTGTTAAGGAGTTAAACAATATAGGGTTTAAAGCAGGTTTAGCTGATCCATGTGTATTTAAGAAAGAGACAAATGGAACAGTGTCATTGTTATTTTTGTTCACTGATGATATTGCCTTAATTACAAAAACTAATAATGAAGCTACTGAAATAATATCATTATTAGGTAAGAGAATAACATTAAAGCAATTAGGAGAGATAAAACAGTATCTAGGATTAACAATAAATAAAACCAAAGATGGCTATAAGATATCTCAAGAGGATAAGATTCATCAATTACTAAAAACATACAAGATGGAACTTTGTAAACCGGCAAAAACTCCAATGAGTCAGGAATTTGGCCACACTGATGCTCAAAGTCCAAAATTCGATAAAACTATCTATCAATCGCTAATTGGTAGTTTATCATACATTAGTAATTGGTCAAGGCCAGATATTGCCTATGGCGTTAATAAATTGGCAAGATTCAACGCTGAACCCACTGAACGACACTGGCAAGCGACAAAACGTATCTTAAGATATCTTAAAAGGACAATGCACTATGCATTGTATTTGGAGCCAAAAGATGATCTGATTTTAAGTGCATATGCTGATGCAAGTTTTGCAACAGACATAAACACTAGGAAATCAACTTCAGGTACGGCTATACTGTTAGGAAAGGCACTGATGGTTGGAGTTCAATTAGACAGCAACACATAAGTATGTCCACAAGTATGTCACCTTTTAAAGTTGCAGTCACTTTTTTACCTTCCTTTTCTATTATGCAGTTTTCTCCCCTAAACTACATAACCTAGTTTAACCAAAACTCTAACCGAAAGCAAATTAAACTTAAGTTGTGGTACATATAACATTTTTACATTTTCTTTTATGCAAGAACAATGTGCAATACCTTCAGCTTTTGCTTTCATTTTCCAGCCATTAGCTAACGATATCTGCTGTGAACTCGTGGACATCTTAACAAATCTTTTCTTTCGTTATGCAGTGCGATACTCCACTATCTACAACCCATAAATTATTATTCACAGTTTCGTTGCTATACATGGCTAACTCTAAACATTTTTCATCCTTTTGATGCCTTTTAGCATTCTGGCTGGCATTGTGGTGTTTTCCTTTCTTGCAGAATCTAGCCAAATGTCCTTTTCCTCCACAATTAAAACATTTTCTAATTGTATAGGCTGTCGAAGATTATTTTTCTTCTTGTGGTTGTTCCCTTCTCAGTTGATCCCTTTCAAGCCTTCTCCTGGCTTCTTCAATTAATCTGCCAGTAATGTCAGTTAATGTGAGGTTATCTTTTGGCAGTACTTCCAGTGAAGTTACATAGTCGTCATAGCTCTCATCTAACGAAGACAAAATTATATAAACCTGATGCAGTTCTGTGAAGATAAGTTCTTTTTCATGCAGTTCCTGAAAAATCCTCTTCATAGTGTTTATATGAGTCAACATGTCTCCATTCTTTTGAAGATGTGTTCTGAACAGCTTCCGTGTAAGATTTATACGTGCTCCTACACTGTCTCGAACATAAATCTTCTTTAAATTCTCCCAACATTTCGCAGCTGTTTCTTCTCCACTAATATGTACAAGCTGCTGGTCACAGAGTGTCAATCCTATTATACAGAGAGCTTGCTCATTCTTCAGTTTATATTCTTGTATTTTCTGGGCATCATCCTCATCTTCCGGATCCCAAGCATCTACCTCTGGTGGGTTTTTAATTATACTCCACAAACCTTCTCTGCGTAGAAGTAGGCTGCATTTCATAGACCATGAAACATAGTTTGTTCCATCCAGTTTGGATATTAGAGACAAACTTGGTAAATTGACGTGCCATCTTTTTCTGGATATTAAACTATAATTAATAAAACACAGCTGTCTGTTTACAGTATTGTGTAACTACACTAACTCTCACTTTATATAAGCCTGTTATATCCTGGTTAGTCTGACTGTGCAGCTGGGCCCATAACCAGTGTTAGGGATACACCCTAGCAGAATGTGCACGGCAGTTAGGCAGGCAGGCAAATATGTGAGATAAACGTTTTTGTAGCTTACACTCAGTAAAACAGATACGCTGTGCTAGTTAAATAGTTTATTCCAGTAAGAGTTTTAGCATAGTCAAACAGTCCATATATCATTCACTAGTTCAGTCCATTCAGGGATTATTCAGTTGCAAAATCCATTGTCGAAAAAGAGGTTAGTAAACTTACAAATATCAGTCCAGTAATATATCTCCTCGCAGTAGAGATATAAAGAAGTCAAACCTCATTTCTTCCTTCGACGTTCCAAAAACTCAGCAGCAGGGAACACGCAATTAGCAAACCATCAATCCAGCATAGTCAGCAATCCAGCAGGTTCTCTTGCTCCCTCTTATGGCGGTTTTACAACCGCACCCAAAATTACATGCTTTGCAGTTTAAAGTGACACACACTTAAACTTACTATCATAGTTTATATATATTATTTTACCCAAACTACGTTAGGTAACCTTGTTATTCCTAACAACCTCATCAAGAGAGGCATTATGAACAAGGCAATCCAACACCTATTGGACATCCAGATCATCGAGCCGGTGCTGGAGGACCAAAGGGGGCACAGGTTTTACTCCATCTGGTTCATAGTCCTGAAGGTCTCAGGTGGTGGGGGGTAGAGAGCAATTCTGGACCTCAAAAAATTGAATGTCCACTTGACATACAAGAGATTCAAAATGCAAACTCTGCAGACAATCTTGGAGGGCATCAGAAGGGGCAACCTCCTGACATCCATCGTTCTGACAGACGCTTACCTCCACATTTCCATTCTCCCCTCAGAGAATGGAACCCCTTGGAGGTTCATCAGGTTCTACTATGCAGGGCACCATTTTCAATACAAAGCCCTGCAGTTTGGTCTGTCATTGGCCCCCAGAACTTTCATGAAAGTGAACAATCCTGATGCATGTCCAGTGGTATCTGGATGACATCCTCATTCAGTCCAGCTCTCGCCAGCAGGCACAGAAAGACCTGGAGATGATAATCTGTGTTTTTCAGGAACACAGGTTCTCTATCAATTTTCCAAAAAGTCACCTAGTTCCATCCATCCTCCTGTTACACTTGGGCGTGGTGATAGACACCAGGCTGTGCAAGGTTTACCTGTCTCAGGAACATCAGGCAGCATCAAGTCCTTAGTGTACCAAATCCGAGTGGAATGAAACATTCTCTTGGCAGTGCTTTCCCAACTCCTGGGAAAAATAGTATCATGCATAGTTATAGTTCCCTGCATTCGGCTACACTCCAGAACCCTGCAATGATTTCTGTTACCATTCCAGAGGTCAGGAGACAGCACCTCCAATATTCGAGTACCATTAGAGACACTCAGGTCCCTCAGGTGGTGGGTTTCCCCAGCAATGACCAAATGAACCCTGTTCAAGGAGCCCAGATACCTAACCTTGACCTCAGATGCCAGCCTCTTTGGATGGGGGGGGGGCATCTCCAGTGCCAGCTGGCACAAGGACAATGGTCCCAGATGGACCTCAAAAACAACATACTGGCTGGAGCTCCAAGCAACTCATCTGGCTCTACATCAGTTCCAGAGCACTATCAGGACAACACATATTAATCCTGATGGACAACATGGTTGCCAAAGTGCATGTCAACCAACAAGATGGGATCCACTCCAAGTCTCTCATGCACGAAGCAGAACAACTGGGACTCTGGGCAGAAACTCACTGTTCTCTATCAAGACAGAGCACATTTCGGGAGCAACAAATGCACAGGAGGATTACCTGAGCAGGACCAAAATGGACCATTCCAAGTGGCACCTGCACCCGGACTTCTTCAGGGAACTGTGCCAGAGATTCAGCTGTTCTGTGGTGGACTTGTTCGCCACCCCAGCAAACTCGCAACTGCCCAGATTTTCTCCAGATTTCCGATTCCGGGAGCAGAAGGTGTCAACACCCTTTGTGGCCCATGGCCCAGGGGCTTATTATATGTCTTCCCTCCTCTTTCCCTCACCCTGGGGGTGATCTGGAAGGTTCTGCTAGAAAAAGCATAAATCCTGCTCCTTGCTTCCCATTGGCCCAGACTGCCATGGTACGCAGACCTGGTAAGCCTATCAGTGTCCCGTCCTTGGAGAATTCCTCAGGAAAGGATTTTCCTCAGCCAGGGGGTCGTGGAACATCTGGAGCCTCAGTGGCTCCACTTGACTGTCTGGCACTTGAGAGGAGAATCCTGAGGAAGGACAACTTCTCAAGGAAGGTGATACAGACAATCCAGGCTTCCAGGAGACCTTCCACTAATAGAATTTATGACTCTACCCTGGAAGGCGTTTTGCAAGTGGTGTATTAGGCAGGGCATAGACTCGACTGTCACTTCTATCCCACAGATCCTGGATCTCTTACAGGACAGTTTGGTCAGGGAGTTATCACCTAGCACTATTTGCAGACAAGTAGCAACCTTGTCCACAGTGCTGACTTATGGAGATTTGGACTCCCTCGCCCACCACCCAGTGGTGCGTAGTTTCATCAGAGGTGCGGTTAATTTAAAACCACTTGTGGTACTTGGGACCTGTCTAATGTCCTGCAGGCCCTCACCTCAGTACCCTTAGAGCCACTTCAGATTACTAGTCTGCGTTATTTCACATTCAAAGTCACCTTCTTAGTAGCCATTGGCCAGGCGAAAATCCGAGCTGGAAGTTCTCTCTGTCAGAGAGGACCTTTGCACCTTTCACACAAACAGGGTGGTTCTATGGCTGAACCCCTCCTTTGTCCCCAAAGTAAACTCCTGGTTCCATAGGGGCCAGGAAATTGTGCTACCGGACTTCTGTCCTGCTCCATCTCATAACATGACCTGGAACACAGATGGCACACTCTGGTCGTAAGGAGGGCGCTCCGCAGATACATCAAGAGAACGTTGTCTCATCGTAGAACAGAAGCCCTGTTTGTGTCATTTCAACCATCTTCCATGGGTACCAAGGTCACATAATTGACCATAGGCCGTTGGATAAGAGCATGTATAACCAAGGCCTACGAGACTCAGGCTCTTCCCGTATCCAGACAAGTAACCACCCATTCAACAAGAAGTGCAGCTACCATAGCTGCATGGGCAACACAGGCCTCAATTGAGGACAACTGCAGGGTGGTGATGTGGTCTTCCCCATCTGCCTTCATAAGGCACTACAAACTGGGCACCTTTGCCTCAGCAAAGGCAGCCTTTGGCAGAAGGGTACTGCAACAGGTGAGTCACAGGACCAGACTGCTTCCCGGCCATAGGGACAGCTGGCTTTGGTATGTCCCATGTGAGGATTCTCCAATCAGCATGTTGGCTTATCAGAATGCCTTTTCTCAAGATGATGATAGAGAACCCACTCCCACCCTGGTGACCATCTGGTCCAGTGTCCAGGTGGGGCTGAGCCAATACCACAAGACAGATCATCAGGTAGCTGTGCCTTCATTGTAACTGGGGTCCTGACCATTGGTGGAGAGGTGTGGCAAAGATTGATGACTCAGCCTCTGGGCAGAAAGGCATATGTCAACCTGTGTGTGGATTCTCCATCATCATGCTGAAAAAAGGCATTCAGGTGAGCCATCACCCCTTCTTTGCCATGGGTGCTCTCCTCATATGAATCCTTTGTTCCGTTTTTAAAAATAGAATAATGTGTTGTGTCGGGCTCATGGTGGAGTCTTGGCAGCCCGGCACTGGATAAAGCACCTCCTTTGTTGCCTCCCTCCTCTTTGTTCTCTGGTGATGGGGGAGAGCGATGCCTGCTTTTTTGATCCTGGCGTTGCCCATGGACTGCTCCTTACTCAGGGAGGGCACCTCCTTTGCTGGGGCAGTGATGCCTGCCTCTTCTCCCTAGGTGTCACCCATGGACTAAGCCAAGCTGCAGCTGCTCTGGAACACTGGAAAAAGCATCAGCTGTTTGGCAGCAGTTTCAATTGTAGCTTCATGGTGTTTGGAGCGATTGGCAGAATGTGGAGGTTTCTGAGCACTGTGATATCTACAGGGTTGGCTGGGATGATTTCATATTGCTTTACTGTTTATATTGTCTGTTTCATTGTTCCTGGGGTGGTGGGGAGTTAGAGGTGAATGGCTAGGTTAGGTGTGAGTAATTGTGGGGTGGAAGTGTTGGAAGAGCGGGCGGATGTAAGTTAGCTGGGTGGGGTTGACAAGCAGCTATAATAAGTGCTGAGAGGCAATGGCTCTCAGTGCTAGCTTTACTTGGAATTACTCCAGTGTTGCCTTTTGGGACTATTGTGAGAGTGACTGAAGAAATAAACCTTGATTACTACAACCCTTAATTTTGAGTACAGTGGTTTTTCAGTGCAAATCCTCAAGTACCCAGCGAGGCTGACGTAAAAGCTAGTGCTACCATTCTTTTGTTTCTGCTCTTTGGAAGTATTGCTATTTTTGTCTTGAAGAAATGGCAGAAGGCCACCCTGAATGGAATATGGAAGGGGAGGAAACTGAAGTGGCACAAGAGGTGGTGGAAGATGATAAGCAATAGCAGGAAAAGGATGAAGGAGAGAAGACCATTCCTAGTCAGCATTTGATTGTGACTAAACCAAAGCAGAAAGAGATGGAAGAAGTACCCAGCTAGGCTGAAAGGTTGTTTCATTGCTACCTAAAATATTTTTAATATAACCTTTAGCGGTCTTCAGATATACTGTATTTTTCAGACAATAAGATGCACTTCCCCCCCAAAAAAGTGGATGGAAATGTCTATGCATCTTATAGAGCAAATGTTGCCAAAGCCCTGCCCACCCGCCAGCCCCCACCCTTTGGCATCTGCTTCCCAGCAATTTGCCTTCTTGCAGCAAACAGCAAACAGCCTGGTCAGCTTCAGCACAGCCTGATTTAGCACGAGCAGCTGACTGGTGGTTGAATCAGCCTCCCAGAATACTGCCGATCAGCTGTACTAGGCTGCAGGGATTGTGCCACCCATTGGTGCCGGTACCACGCATCACCACTGCCACCTATTGCCGCCTCCGCTTGCCCCATTTTCAGCCTCTGTGCATCCCATTTTTTGCTTCTGCATGCCCCATTTTTGGCCTCTGTGCATCCTATTTTTGGCCCGTTCCAGGAGGCAGGGATAGGTGACCGCGGCTGCTCGTGCTAAATCAGGCTGTGCTGAAGCTTACCAGGCTGTTTGCTATTTGCTGCAGAGGAGGCAAATTGCTGGGAGGCAGAGGCAGGTTTTTTTTCTTGCTTTCCTCCCAAAAGCTAGGAGCGTCTTATAATCCAGAGCATCTTATAGTCCGAAAAATATGGTACATTCAATCTAATTTATGAGCAAAAAAATAAAAGCAGTCGTGACTTTTTGCTAAAAAAAATATTATCAGTACTGTTATAATATTAAATAAACATTTAATATAATTTAGGTTTACTGTTTTATTCTGATTGATTGCTCAATGTCTATGTCTCTTAAGAAATAACATTTAAAATCATTTTATACCCCCATTTTTAAGCAAGCAAAAAAAAAGTCCAACATACATAAGTTTACATTTTGAGGAAAGATAGACATTTTCCCTATATATTCTGTTATAATTCTACAGCCTTTTGTAAAAATATGTGTTGTTACCCTAATTTTCTTTGTTTTGCTTTTTCTTCCATTTGATTCCATTCTCTTTTCAGATTATATCAGATTTGGTTCAGAAGTAGTCATTTCTACAGGAGGTGGGGGGGATGATGATGATGGAATTGTGGTTGGCTCATTTCTAAGAAAAACCCACTTTTACCAATCCTATATCTTGCCTCCCTTTTTTCCTCCTTCTCATGTGCCCAAAATCTCCAATACCCTCCTGTCAGAAGGACCAATATTTGCATCTTTTAAACAGTATGCTTTTAAAAGATCTAATATCATTCAGTGCAGCCCAAGATAATGTTCCATTAAAAGAAACAATAAATATGATATAAATGTGACTGAAATATTTGAAAGAAGATCAATAGATCAGTGGTAAAGAAGGGGAATAGAATGTAATATGAGATATAATGTTGGTATAGAAATACCAATTAGAAAGCATATGCTTAAAACATTTTCATTATAATTGTGATAAATCCCTACAGGTACAAACCACACTACTTGATTTTCTTCAGATTTTTGCATCTCTTCTGAAGTTGCCTCTGTAATCTCTTTAACATCCCATCTCATTAGCATCTCGTTTGATTAACATTTGGCATATCTGCCTTTTCTCATGCAGTTGATTTAGAATGCAGTGGTCATTGTCTTCAGCAGATGGCAGCAGCATCTTGTTGATGCCAAAAAGTAAAATCTGTTAGCACTGGGATAGGAGACCTCTTGGAAATTCTAAGCATGTAGAATAGACTTGGGAGTGTTTTGTGTTGTTTTTAAGTTATCCCAGACAAACTGAGAGATAACATTCTTTAATATCTTTTCCAAGAAAACAAGTATTCATTATGGCCAATGTGGGTGGGAAGAAAATACATATTAAGACTAAAGATTTATTTATTTATTACTGAGATTTATTTTTCACTCAGTAAACAATTGTGTAGTAGAATATCTTGAACCTGTTAATATAAATCAGATATTTTAATGTAAGTTGAACCCTTATATTTATTGTATCACTTTATTTTTAAAAAGCATTGTTAGGGATTCCTTTTAATTTACCAGTCTGAGAAGGGGCTGCAGTGGTTCACGTGGTAAGACACTGGGCCTGGCCACCGCTGAGGTCAGCAAGCTCGGTGGCTCAATTCCCGTGAGCAAATAAACTGTGGAGGGACAAGAAAGGAGCCCCCCCAATTGCCTATCAGTTTTCAGGCAGCCCATGGGAAAAGATAACACCACCAGAAAAAATTCCTTTCATAGAGGCAGCCAGTCACCTTGGTGATCCCTGGCTAGCAAGTGCCATACGCTAAATAAATAAATAAAACCACTCTGAGAATCTTTGCATGTTTCTTATTATACTTTATGCCTAAAATGTTTAACAGATGTTTATATTTTTGAATAGATCCAAACTGCAGGATACATACAGAATAGTTATAGAGGAAGAGTGGAATGGTAAGATATATATAAATGTGCAAGGCTTTAATGCCGTTTGTTTGTATTATATCTATTAGTTTATAAACAACTAAGAGTTTTCTTTTTTTGACTCCCAGTTTGGCATTATAATGGCATCTCCTCATAAATCAACCTCAACATGGAACATTGCTTAAGAAATATAAATATATGTGCATTGCAGAATGATCCAAAATTACAAAAATATATCAGAAGTCAAAAATAGCTGGTGGAGAAATACTGCAACTTTAGTTTGTTGAGATTGGAGGATCCTAATGTATTGTCATTGAAATAATAATTTTTCCTTTACAATCTACTTAGCAAAGATTTATTGATCCTTTCCCCCTTCATAGAGAATTACTGATCCATTTTAGAAAATCAGATTTTCACACCTTGGCCCAGTGCAGTCCTCAAGGGAATACCAAGAAAGTTGACTTTGACAAGAAATCCCCAGGAACTGATGCACAACAGCCTATAGTCTCCTGTGATTCATTGCAAAGAGTGGTTCTTTTTCTGGTTATTGAGAAATAATTACACTGCAAGGACTTATTTTTCAATGCTATCAAATGGCATTCAGGGCACAATTATTTCTGTATTCAATATTTTAGGGATCCCTTCTCCCCTTGTTCAGCAATAATATTGTGAACAGAAAAGTAAGATAAAAGTTATTGAAATTCATGCTGCAAAGCAGAAGGGGATGACAGCATTTTTCTATGTACACACTTGCCCAAATGAGTGTGTATAAATAACTTTGTGATGCGTCTGATCTCTGTTCTCATTACAGTTGTATCCTAGGTAGCTAAAACACAAGGCATGTGATATTGAAGTATGTATCATAATGAAGGTGATTTATTATAATTAAAACAGCAGAGAGAACAGCTTTTATTAGACATATTGTTTCACAGGAAAGCTTAATAAAGGGCATTATTATTAGTTATAGATTTGTGTGAAGAATGTTGTTTACCAAGACTTATGTGAGTATTAGTCAAAGTCTGAAGTTGCTCATTTGAGCTGTCCACCATACAAAGAGATAAATGGACAGAGGGAGGGAAAGAAAGGGAGAAAAAATTGGGGGTGGGATCCATAAACAGCTAAGGGAAGTATTTTTAGGTCTTATGGGGAAGAGAAATATTCTAGGGAAAAGGAAATATCAATGATATGAAACACTTTATGCAGGAGCTGTTCCAAAATACTTTATTACATATCTTTGGATGCAATAGGCTTGTAAGTATCTCCTTTCTCTCTCTCTCTATTTGTCTCCTATTATCTCTCTATCTTTGTGTGTGTATATGTTTGCGTGTGTACACATATACATCCACCCATGCATACACAAGATTGAGTTTGTTGCAAAGGTCACAAAGGACTAAAAGAAGAAAGCAGTGATATTTTAAAAAAATACTTTTAAATTGGTGTGAGTCTCAGGGATTCACATCCAGATTTCCACAGTTCAAGCAGGCTAAGCACAGGAGACACAGTGTACATGTTCTTTTTCCTCTTGATAAGTGGGACTCATCATACTGGTGATACAGCTGTACTGGACAACTTCGTGAAGTTTGAAGCTGAGCTGAGCAGCTAAAACAAAGTAAATGATAAACCACACAGCTATCTTGGATATTCATTAACATAATCATTTGCTAAATGGCTGGACAAAGAGATAACATTTCAAAGCACTATTGAGAGCGTATGAATTTTTTTTGGGGAAATAGTGTTCTTCATGTATTGATTTCTCCTTCTCCAGCTTCACAAGTTATTTCCTTTTGATCTGTTCGCATATCTTTAGCATGCTTATTTTTATAGGTATAGTTGAATTAGGGCTGTATTAAGAGTTTAGAACAAACTTCAGTATTAAAAATAACTTCTTTTAAAAAATTTAATCACAATGTCTTGCTTGTTGTACTATCACTTCTTACAAATAAATAATACATTTGAAAATAATGCGATATTTTTGACAATACTACATAACATTATGGATATAGATTTTATTAAAATTTATTGAATGAATGTGGAATTAAAAGAACACTTTAAAACAATTTCAATATCTACTATGTAAAATTCAGTATATCTGCATGAAATTCAGTATGACCCAGTCATTAAACTCATTTAAATTGATTTACTTATTAATATAAATTGGAAAATTATCAGAACTAAAAATAGTACTATGATCCATCCTAATTGCAAAATGAGTTTTTAATTAAGATTAGAATTATGATTTTTTTTTTTTGCTTTCACTGATGAAGGTTAGCACCCACCCTTCTCCTAGAAAAATGAAATATTCTTGGAAATATTAAAAAGGCAGAATATAGCCCCTAAAAAAGAAACAGAAATCTTAAGTAAACTCAGCCCCAGCAGATATTTTGGTGTCAACTAATCTACAAGACAAAAGAGTGGGCCAGCTTATCTACAACATAAAAGACCTTCACCCTTAGGACATAATAGGATTAGCCATCTACCCTCTCACCACATGGCACCTGGGAAGATTACCTCACCCAGCAAGATTCAGCGAAGCCTGAGACTCAAGACAACCTACAAAGTTACTCCTGCATGGCCCCATGGGAGTCTGACAACCAATCAGAATACATTTCTTTCACCAGAACAGGAAGCAAGTTCAAAGCCCAAGAGAGGATATAAAGCTCTCTCGCTCTCACCCATGTGCTCAATTGCCCAGGATCTCAAACTATGTGGTCCTGTCCACCATTAAACCATCTTTCCAAACAGCTTCCATGTTTACAGTGTCTTTCTCCCCACTTGGAACTGAACCTAGATGGACATTTCTTCCAACAGTTTGGCATCCAGCAATGGGACTTCAACCTAACCTGACCAATGGACTTGGCCCAGTTAAGCCTCCCTTGCCGGCAGCAGACTATTGAGTCTGTGGGTGAGTTTTCCTGGACCTTGGCCATTTGGAACAAAGAGTTTAAAGGGGTTTTGAATGTTGAGCTCAATGGCTGATTGGAAAGAAAGTGAGTACCTCTAAATTTTAATTTTAAAGCCCAGAAAAGTGTGGGAAATGTGTGTATGCCTATGTGTATGAGTGAGAGGGCTCTTCTCCCAATCACAGCTGGATCTTACTCCCTCAGTGCATTTCCTAACTGCAGAAAGGCTTTGGTCTACCAATGAGACTCTGGAGAGCATTGAGGGGTTTACCAGAGCAAAGGACCTTCTGTTAGGGAAAGGGAGAGGCACCCGTACTTGACTGCATAGGGGGCAGCAGGTCCTCCTGGACACCTTTCTGGTCCGAAACTGACAGTTGTGTTCCCTGGAAAGGAGGTCCCAATACACTGTGAGGGAACCAGAGTCCTCCCCAGACCCCCATTTTTTGCCTGAAAACTGACGAATGTGGCCCAGCTAAGCCAAAGTAAAGACCACATCTGAGAGGGAACATGGGAAGCTGTAGCTCAAGGCTAGTGACAGGAACACCCCCTAGGAGATTTAGGAAAAAGATGTGAGCAAATTGTGTAAAGAATGGGCTTTGCTCAGGGTTGAGATGAAGCTGAAAAATCAATTTGGCTAAAATAAAGGTACTTAAAAGAAAAGGGAAATATATAAATAGGAATGTTGGGGTTTGTTTGTTTCTCTCTCTTCCTCTCTGTCTTCCATATAACCACATGGTATGTTTGTTAAGATTTCTGCCCTCCCTAAATTAACTGATATTTGTGGTGGGAATGACCAGTGGGTGTAAACATGAGAGTTCTGTTTTCCTTTTCTGTTTTGTTTTTCTTGTCTTTGTGTATATATCTCTTTGTGTGTCCTTGAGGTAATGTAACTGTTAAGTATCTCTAATCCCTAGAAACAAGAATTTTAAATTGTTAGAGAGAAAAAAGAGTTAAAGGAAAGAAAAGTCCTTCATTCTGTTTTGTGTGGCCCACAGAACAGAGTGAAGAAAATAGATCATTTTTCTTTCCTCGCTGCTTTTAAGAAAAGCTCAAGTTTATGAGGGAATGTTTTAAGTTCATTTACAGGAAAAAATTCATTTTTGCATTTACTGTCTGTTTAAATAATTTTATCTGACCATCCTTTTTCCGAAGCATGTGAATACAATTCTTCTTTCTTCCTCATCTGTGATGTCTCCATTTTGTTATAATTACTTTATCTGTTTAATTACTTAGTACTGATTTTCCCCCTCAAATTCTGCCTGCAAGTTATCTACCCACCCCCCACTCTACCTCCCCATCTCTTATTCTCAAACAATGCCTTTCCTGGGCGGATTACCCACAAAGGGGGGAAGGGGGTCTTGTTCTCATGTCTTTCAGCCCTGCACAGATGACTCTGCAACCTGTGGAAGCAGATAACGCTGACCCAGATGCTGCCTCCAGAGGAGACCTTCCATCCATTTGAGCCAGGAATTGGGTTTGGATCCAGTCCTCCACTAGAAAGTCATCACAGCAACCAGAGTGGAGCAGACCTTCCCAAGACTGACTGACCACCCTTACTACTAAGCCAAGCCTAATGCCACCCAGCAGATATGAAAGAAAGGACCCTGAGATGGACAAGTAAAAGACTAAAAGACTATTTTCAATCCCCAGAAGACAGCTGGAAAGACTATGGGGGAGGATGGGAATTCATTGTAAGGTTTTCTTTCTTGTCTCATTTACACTGTTAACAGTTAAATTGATTGATGTATGGATGGCATTTGGGAGTGGTTGAAACAGCAAGTTCTGAACACCTTATCTTTCTGTCTGGTGGGAAGGAAATTTGTCCAGAATGTCTGTATTCCCTGTATTTTAGAAGTAGCTGCACACACAAGCACACACACGTACATACAGAGATACACCATTCAGAATTAGACTGAGGCTACCTCCACACAAAGCTTATCCTAGGTTAGGTTTTGCTCTGTAGCATTAAGGCCCAAGCAGTCATATCTTTCTGCTAATTCTATGGGGAGGGACATCCCCCTCAGGCAATTCCCTCATTTGAAGAGATAGCAGAAAAGAGATCTCCAAACCCCAAGCCCTGTGACTCACAAATGATTCTGCCTAGTTGTCCAGTAAAGCAGGATATATTGCACTGGTGGTCTAATGAGTAGGAGTCACAGGGCTCATTATCTGTAATTTTAAAAATGCTAAATAGTCTGGATTGCACACTGGCTAACCTCAATTTGGCCTCTCTAAGAGGAAACTAAGAGCTAGGGCAAGTTTAGTAACTATCCCTTGAAAATGGACAGCCTTTAATTTAAAGGAAAGCCATGGCTGTGAAGAATTTTTCGACTTGTGCTTGCTTGAAACCTGACTGGAAGCTCACAGAAAGTAATATCTGACCTTGAAATAATTGGCATAGAAAATTGAATACTGTAAATTTCTTTCAGAAAAATTAAAAGCACCCATCAAGTCTCCCTGATCTGATCAATTTTTAATATTTTGCCAATAGCATGTGTCCACCCACATATTTTGGCAAAAAGAGGCGGATTGTAGAAAGTTAGTACCCACCCTTCTCCTAGAAAAATGAAATATTTTAGGAAATATTTCCCCTAAAAAAGAAACAGAAACTCAATCCCAGCAGATATTTTGGTGCCAGCTTATCTACAACACAAAAGACCTTCATCCTCAGGACATAATAGGATTAGCCTTCTATCCATCTCACCACATGGCACTTGGGAAGATTATATTACCCAGCAAGATTCAACCAAGCCTGGGACTCAAGACAATCTACAAAGTTACTCCTGCATGGCCCCATGGAGTCTGAAATTAGAATACATTTCTTTCATCAGAACAGTAGCAAGTTCAAAGCTCAAGAGAGAATATAAATCTCTTTCATTCACTCTCATCCATGTGCTTGATTGCCCAGGACCTCAAACTATGTGGTCCTGTCCACCATTAAACCATCTTTCCAAACAGCTTCCATGTTTCCAGTGTCTTTCTCCCCACTTGGAACTGAACCTAGATGGACATTTCTTCCAACAATATGGAACCAAATAAAAATCAAGTATTATGTTTAAAAAACAGCATTTTAAATGAGCTATAGAGTTGCAGGATTATTTTAACGATTACAGACAAATGCTTACATTAGAAATGTTTAGATGTTGAAAAATCCTATGTATGTTCAATACTCCTATTAAAAATGTTTTCTTTTTCTTTATTAAAACATTTTCACTATAACTAATATGGATCTGGATAGGTAAGAGAAATCTGAGCATGAGTATGAATATGAGTATGAATATGAGTATGAATATGAGTATGAATATGAGTGGATCCAGTCAAACCCGAGCACCTTTTAAAGCAGCTATTTTCAGTAGACTTGATTTAAGCACAAGCTGTGAAAATAGGCAAGCTTAAAATATTGTAAGGTACAATTTTCCAATTTGTGTGAATGCGTGTGTTAAATATTTGAAGTGTTAATCAACATTTCCCCAATTAAATAACAAAAATCTGATTTTGCATGCCTGCATCGCAGAAAGCTATATCATGTATCTTAAATTTTGCTATTGTAACATTTTGAATAGAAATTCTGCCATCATGTATACCCAGGCACATTTAACAAATTAATTTCCATTTAACTTTGTACTTAAGCTAGAAAGGAAACTTTTGTTTGCTTGTAGAGAGCAACATAACCACATTTTTTTCCACTTGTGAAGTACAGATGCAGTCTTCATAACCATATTATAGAAGTCACAGTCAGTCCAGAAACAAAGTGCATCCATATTCACATTCTAACAATTCTAGTTTTACCATTTGAATCTAATTATTTTTCAACACTTTTGCAGAATTTATAATTTTCTTTCCTTTATAATGAGACTAATAATTATAACACCCATTTCAATTCCAGTCTTTTGCAGGTCATTATCTTTGATATGATCCAAATTGGGCCTAGAATTGTGGTTGTAAGTTGTGGGGGTAGTATAGTGAACACCATGAAACTATGCCAGTTTACAACCTTTTGGGGAGCAGTTGTTAAACAAATGCCTGGTTAAGTGAATCCAATGGGTATCTTTTGTCAGAAACTGGTAATAAATGGCAGAAACTGGCAAAAACACCTGAAAATGTAGTCATATGATGCAAAATGCTGCAAAAGGCCATAAATGCAAGCAAGTTGCAAGCACCTGTGGAAAGGGAATTTCACGAAGGCAGTAGTGTCACAAAAAACAGGAAAAGCTCAAGGGGAACAGCAGGTCAGCCAGAAAACAAACTTACATAGGAAAAGGAATCAAATAAAAAGTATTAAAGAATCCCTATAGATAAAAGCCTAAGTAATTAAGAAAACTAGACAAATAGGAAAAGGAAACAAAAGATAATTTAGAAAACCCTTACAAACACAGGACATACCAAATAAGCAAAACAAACAGACAAAAGATACAAAACATAAATTACAAAAGGGACAGACAGGAGATTGCCACAGAACAAATATGAAAAACTATCTTAAAGCTAAAAGAGATTACAGAAAACCAATAATACAATCTGGCCACCCCGTGGAGTTTGCCTTCCGCACCCCGCGGAGTTCGCCCTCCGGCGGAAATAAAGACAAAGTCAAACAGGATTTGAAACATTAGGCACAAATACAAACACACAAAATCAACTTACAAAGGGAGAAAAGGGTATAAAAAACCAGGGACTTACCATAAGAAGCTAGCTAGCCCAGGAACGCAGACTTCTCGCTGTTCTCCGCCTTCCTGAAAAATAAAAAGATCAACTTTCAAGCAGTTGTCCGTATCCTTGCGCCGGAGCTCTCCCAGCGGGAAAATCGAATCCTCGAAAGAAAGGCATTTTAACACCTTTCAACACACCAAAATACAATCATGAGACTGCAATGTGTGTGTGTTTGTGAAGGTTGTAACTTATAAACTGCATTGCAAGGCATGCAAGGAAAGAAGCGAAGAACAAAAAATAAAGGAACACAATTATTATGCCCTAGTATGATCAAACCAATAACCCAGATCAAAATCAACTTAAAGTAATCCATTATTGGCAATAGCTAACATGGCTTCTAAAATTAACCTTTCCTATTAATTTGCCATCTGCCTGGTAGGAACTTAAGAATTTCAGTTAAGTAAAAGACATTCAGAAATTATATCTGTGTGCCATTGTCAGAGGTGGGATTCAACTGGTTCACAACAGTTTGGGCAAACTGGTTGTTAACTTTTTGCACAGTTCAGAGAACTAGCTAATTCTACCATTGGCTGCCCCTGCCCCACCCCTCCCCTCCCAGGAATCCCAGCCACTCCTTATTTTGCCTTGCCCGCCTTGGCTGTGCCTAGAGTCATAGGTACTGCTGATCTTTGGCTTTCTTGCTTGCTTGCCTCAACCATGCAGCCCCTGTGGCCCAGTCTGCTTGCTTGACTTCACCATGGCCTCCCACATGGCCCAGCTCTCTGCTTCATGAGACTTTCTTCATCGATCTCCGCTCCTCGTCTAGCTATCTCCCACGCGGCTCAGCTCCCTGCCTGCCTGGTGAGCCTTCCTTTGCCAGTCTCCACTGCCTCCCACACGGCCCAGCTCTATGCCTGCCTGAAGAGCCTTCCTTCACTGTTCTCCACTGCCTCCCACACCGCCCACACAGCCCAGCTCTCTGCCTTCCTGGTGAGCCTTCCTTTGCCAAACTCCATTGCCTTTCACACGGCCCAGCTCTCTGCCTGCCTGGTGAGCCTTCCTTCTCCATTCTCCGCTTCCTCCCTTGCAGCCAAGCTCTTTGCCTGGTGAGCCTTTGTGCAGCAACAGCATTCTGCCTTTGTCATGATACATTTGTACTCAAGGCAGCCCTCACCTACCACCACTTCAGGTTCAGACCTGTAAGATTTTTGCAGCAACAGTTTGGAGCTTGAAATCCACCAGGAGAAACCCAGGCAGAGATCTCCCCCACTCCCTTTTCTTGGGGAAGGACCGTCACCATGGCCAATGTGGGGAGCATGGACTCTCAGCAGACAGACATCAGGGTGCACGATCTACCCTCAAACTCCTGATACCTGAACCAGGTGAACTGGAAGACAGATTCACCATCATGCTGGTGAGTGCAGACCAAGTGGGCTTTTTGCTTTTTTTCCCGACCTCCCCATCCCAATCCAGTGTGGCACAGACAACCCAATGGAGGCAGAAAATGGGTGTTCCATTCTCCCTTCTCTTCCCCCCAGCCTCCTTTTACCAGCATGCGCCAGGCAGGCTTAGCAGACAGTGGCAAGGTGAAGCGGTGGGGTCCCCATCCCATCACAATCTTTTATTTTGTCATCTCAAGTGGGGAGGGGAAGGGCTTGGAATAGTACCTAGGAAATTGCCCCATCTCTGCAGCAGCTGATCCATTGTTTGCCAGTGAGCAGGTGGTGGTGGGTGGTGAGTCTTGTTGTGAGTGACGTCGAGTTGGCCATGCCCACTCAGTCACATGACCCTCCCCGCCATGCCCACCCAGCTGGTCATTAGGAAGAACCGGTTGTTAAATTACTTGAATCCTATCACTGGCCATTGTCCTTATCCTATGCTGCTAACCACTCAATCTGCAGTCTCCACCTTCTCTTTAAACAAGTGTTTGAATTTTTGTAATTTTCAGTATTCCTTACTTTTTCCCTATTTTCATGTCCTTTCAGAATTCCGAAAGTTTCCTTATTTATAGAATTTTAGAATAAAATTATTTTGACTTCTGGCTGACATTGTGGTGATATCCTAAGTAGTGGATCTCTGCACTCCCACGCTGAGTTTTCCCTGTTGGAGGGCTCTGAAAGGAGCTAAACCCACCCTGTAGGGGTGGTTAAGAAAAGAGGAGTGTTTTGCAGATTCGGGGTTTCTTCCCTCTCCCTTGACGAGGAATACAGGCTGCCATCATGGCTGCCATGAAGCTGAGACAGCTGAGGCAACAAAGAAATGTGCAGATGAACAATGAATGGAGCTGGGTGAGAAGATTCCTTTTTATTTAGATCCTAAATTTAAAGAAAAAAAGGAAGAGGAAAATCCAGAAAAAGAGACTCTTTTTTTTACTACTGGTTCTGTGGGCATGGTTTGGTGGGCATGGCAGGGGAAGGATACTGTAAAATCTCCAGTCAGATGTGGTAATCACCGGTTCTCTGAACTACTCAAAATTTCTGCTACCGGTTCTTCAGAACTGGTCAGAACCTGTTGAATACCACCTCTGGTATGTATGTAATATATGTATGCAATGTATGTATGTTTGTATGTATGTATGTATGTATGTATGTATGTATGTATGTATGTATGTATAGAAAACAAATATTAACTAAGTTACAGAAACAAAAATTGGATACCCAAGCTCTGTAAAGGACCTTGGAATACTCACCTCTAATGATCTAAGTGCTAGAGCCCACTGCAACTACATAGCCAAAAAGGCATTAAGAGTTGTTAACCTAATCCTACGTAGCTTTTTCTCTGGTAATATCACACTACTAACCAGAGCATACAAAACATTTGCTAGACCAATACTCGAATACAGTTCATCAGTCTGGAACCCACATTACGTATCTGATATTAGCACAATTGAGAAAGTCCAGAAATATTTCACAAGAAGAGTTCTCCACTCCTCTACTCGTTGTAGAATACCTTATGCCACCAGACTTGAAATTCTAGAACTAGAAAACCTTGAATTACGCCGTCTTCGGTCTGATTTAAGCATGGTATATAAAATCATACATTGCAATGTCCTACCTGTCAATGAATACTTCAGCTTCAACCATAACAACACAAGAGCACACAATAGATACAAACTCAAAGTTAACCGCACCAAACTTGATTGCAGGAAATATGACTTCAGCAATAGAGTGGTCAATGTCTGGAATACTCTACTCGACTCTGTAGTTTCTTCCCCAAACCCCAAAAACTTTAACCTTAGACTGTCTACTATTGACCTCACCCCTTTCTTAAGAGGTCTGTAGGGGCGTGCATAAGCGCACCAACGTGCCTACCGTCCCTGTCCTATTGTTTCTCTTATTCTTCTTTTATTTTTCTTATATGTATCCATTTCATGTATTCACAACTATGTATACACTTATACTTATTATCTTATAAACAATTGGCAAATCAAATAAATAAATAAATAAAATAAATAAATTATATGTCTACAAGAAACTCATATCAAAAAACAAAAGCAAAACTTGGAAATCTCTACTTATCTCTTGCACAACAAAAGAAAAGAGGAATAGAATAGAATAGAATAGAATAGAATAGAATAGACTAGAGTAGAGTAGAATAGAATAGAATAGAATAGAATAGAATAGAATAGAATAGAATACCTTTATTGTCATTGCATTCAAAATACAATGAAATTTGAAAGCTACTCCACCACAGTGCCTCAAACACCACATCACAATCACACTACACAGTATTTAAAAAGAATAATAATAATAATAATAATAATAATAATAATAATAATAATAATAATAATAATAATAATAATAATAATAATCCTAGTCTAAAAAGTATTTAAAACATATAGTAAGTTAGATAGTTTAAAAATGCCACTTTATATATAGAACTAAATCACAAATGTACTGTTTGATTCAAGACAATTATTGCCTTGGAAAAGAAACTGTTTCTCAGTCTATGTCCTCATTTTAAGACACCTATAACGTCTTCCTAATGGTAACAATTCAAAATATGAATGACCAGGATGAGAACGGTTTGTGGATATTTTTTGTGCTCTAGAGAGGAATCTGGTCTTCACAATCTCTTCCAAAGAAGAAAGAGAGCAACCGATGATTTTTTGTGCTGTGTTTATAACTCTCCAGAGCATCATCTTATCCACTACAGAGCAGCCAGCATAGCACACTGTTACAAAGTATGCCAAAATGCTCTCGATGGTAGAACGGTAAAAAGTAACCAGCAACTTCTCACCCAGACCACTCTTTTTCAGCTGCCTCAGAAAGTGCAGGGGCTGTTGGGCGTTCTTTGCAGTGGCCATAGTGTGGACTGACCAAGTAAGGTTGTCGGAAATATGAGTTCCTAGAAATTTAAAACTATGAACTCTTTCCACACAATCTCCATTGATATATAGTGCTTTGCATCATCTGAATAGCGGTATATATCAAAGAACGATTAAATCCCAAACAAAGATATTCAGATGAAGACGGCAGAATACTAATGCTAGAAATAATAATATATCCAAAACAACAACAACACTACTTACAATAATATATGCCCCAAACGACAAGCAGAAAGAATTTTATGGCAAATTATATAAAAAATTAATACAGGTGAAATACAAAAATATATGCCTGGTGGGTGATTCCAATTCAGTAGTAGATCTTTAAAAAGATTATATAAGAAACAATATAAATTGTTACCTATTCTCTGGTTCTGACTGTTGTGAGGCATGTGAGAGGATTCTCGGAGAGAACTTGGGAAAGATTCCTTGGATAAAAATCCTAAAGGGGAAAACAACTAAAGAAGCTTGGGAAACACTGAAAAATCTGATCATAAAAGCCCAGATCAGTACAAGACCAATGAGGAAGAAAAACAAGAAATCCAAGAAGAAACCACAATGGTTGCACAAAGATCTCTCTGACAAATTGAAAGACAAACAGGACAAGTACAAAAAATGGAAAGAGGAACATACAACTAAAGCAGAATATCAGCAGATAGCCAGAATCTGTAAAGACAAAGTCAGGAATCAACAAAGACTTGCAACAAAAGTGAAATATAAAAAGTTTCTTCCAACATATAAATAACAAGAAAAAAAATCAAGGAAGCAGTTGGTCCACTAAAGAGACAAGATGGCAAGGGATTGGATGCGAGGAGCAAACCCACTTTGAATCCTCATTGAAAGCCCCCCTGGGGGCTAAAGTAATCATGTAAGGGTGACAAATAAAGGAGGGGCACCCTGAGATTGCAGAGAGCAGTAGCTCTCAGCTGGACCAGGGATTCCCTCCCATCCAATGATGAAGAGGAGAGGCAGCCATTTGGCTGCCATAAAGCTGGGGCAGCCAAAGAAACAAAGAAAATGCTGGAACAGTGAAGAAGAACAGTGATTGGAACTGGGTGAGGCAATTCTTTTTGTACTTAGAACTTAACCCCAAAGGAAATAAACCTTGGAAAAGAGTCTCTTTGAAATACTTGTCAAAGCGATGATTAATTACAAAGAGAAAAATTTATAGACTGGGAAGAGGGGAAGGAACTAAAGGAAGAATGCAAAATCCTTAAAATACAGAAATATTGGATCTTTAAATTTTATTGGTAATATGTTGGTAAGGCATTTTAAAATGCTGGAACCACTTGTTTGAATATTGACTATTTGTAAAAAATGGAAATAAAGATTGGTCATTTGTGCAACATTGAAATCTAAGCTGAAGGCACCATCTACTGGTGAATGGAATATTTACTCCACTCCTACAACTTTGGGAAGTATTGATTAGACAAAGATACAGAAATGGATGTACATAACACCTGGAGGTCATCTGTGTTATTTATTGTGCTATATTTTTACTTTTTGGCTACTAGAGGTTTAATTGTGAGAACATGAAAGGCACTTAAAGCAAGTGATTTTCAAATATTAGGGTCTATGACTGAATTTACAGAATGGATTTAAGGAAACACTTGAAATCTTCCTAGATCATTAAAATGGAACTAATTAATTAATTGCGGGACACAAAGAATTATAACTATTGCATCCGACTGAGGAGCAACACCAGGACTTAATACATGGTTTATAAACTGGCTTTTGGAGACTATAGACAATTGAGACCCTGGGGTGATGGCAGACTGCTGACAGGCTATTGAGCAATATTTGGACATATTAAAAGACAAGGTGTTGCAACAGGAGGGGATGACTGGATTTCAAAAAGAAATAGTATTGATGCTTCAAAGTGTTTATGATACTATATAACAGTGATGGCGAACCTTTTCCATGTTGTGTGCAAAAACTGTGCATCTGCGCGTGCGCTTGCGTGCCTGCACCCATGATGCAATGCACGTGTGACTCCCACTGTGCATGGATGCACGACCCCCTGCATGTGCACCATGCACCTCTGCGCATGCGTGTGTGACCCCCACATGCTGCATGCCTCTGCGCATGTGCACGCATCTCCCACATGCATGTTTCCCCCTGTGCATGCATGGCAGATACCTGACAATCAGCTGGCTGGCAGGGGTGCACGCACATGTGCAGTGGGGCTCTTCTGGGCGACCTCTTGTGTGCTGGCAGAAATGGCTCTGTGTGCCACTTCCGGCATGTGCGCCATAGGTTCACCATCACGGCTATATAACATACTAAAAGTAATAGCTAGACGTAAAGATTAGATGTTTAAAGATGGTAATATTATGTATTTTTAAACAATTTTGTGATTGTTATTAATAAAATATTGAACAACTAAACAATGAAGGAACACACTTAGATATAAATATGTATAATAACACTATAACTATGTAAGTATGATTCATGTAACAAAAATTATTAATATTTCTATTATTATTTGTATTTAAATGAATGATGCCCAGATACCTCACTGTTCATGTAATGTATATTTAAAAATATTTTTTTTAAAAAAGAGAAGATGGCAAGGAAATTATAGGCAACAAAGAAAAAGCAGAGCTGCTTAATTGATTCTTTGCATCGGTCTTCACACAAAAAGAAACTATAGCCCAACCTACCAAAAACATAAATCTAAAAGACAGACTAGAAATAAAAGTTAAAATAAGCAAAAAATAGTAAGGGAACACCTGTCTGATCTTGACGAATACAAATCACCAGGGCCTGACAGACTACATCTCAGAGTTCTAAAGGAGCTGGCAGAGGTCATCTCAGAACCACTATACCACATCTTTCAAAAATCCTGGAGCACCAGGGAACTACCAGAGGACTGGAAAAGATCTGATGGTTTCATCTTCAAAAAAGGAAAAAAACAGACCCAAGAAACTAAAGATCAGCCTAACATCAATACCGGGAAGATACAGTAAAAGATAATTAAAAAAAAAAAAAAACAGATCTGACATCATCTAGAAACAAGTGTAGTAATAACTAGCAGTCAGCATGGGTTTGTTAAAAACAGATCATGCCAAACCAATATTATTTCATTCTTCAACATAGTGACTAAATTAGTAGTCACAGCGAAGTACTGTGGACATAATATACTTAGACTCCAGCAAGGCATTTGACAAAGTAGACCACAACCTACCTCTTGGTAACCTAGAAAAAAGTGGGATGATAACATCACCACCAGATAGATTTGTAACTGGCTGACAAATGGTACTCAATGAGTAGTCCTTAATGAGTCTATGTCTATATGGAGGGAAGGAAGCAGTGGGGTACCACAAGGTTCTGTCTGAGGTCCAGTACTGTTCAATATCTTCACAAATGACTTAGATGAGGGAATATAAGGGAAACTTATCAAATTTGCAGACGATATCGGCAGGAATAGCCAACACCCTAGATTATAGGCTCAAGATTCAGATGGTTCTTGACCAGAGGTGGTATTCAGCAGGTTCTGACCAGTTCTGGAGAACCAGTAGGGAAAATTTTGAGTAATTCAGAGAACCGGTAGTGGAAATTTTGAGTAGTTTGGAGAACCAGCAAATACCACCTCTGACTGGCCCCACCCCTATCTATTCTCTGCCTCCTGAGTCCCAGCTGATTGGCTGGGTCTTCTTTTGTTGCCCTGCACAGGAGAACAGAGATGGAAAGCAGGTTAGTGGGGTGGGGATGGAATTGGGATTTTACAGTATCCTTCCCCTACCATGTCCAAGACATGCCCACCAAGACATGCCACATCCACCAAGCCACACCACACCCACTAAGCTATGCCCACAGAACTGGTAGTAAAAAATTTTCAACCCCACCACTGATCTTTACAGACTTGAACACTGGGCCCTATTTAACAAAATGAAATTCAGTGTAGAGAAAAATAAAGTTTTACACTTAGGTAAGAAAAATCAAAAGTACATATATAGACTGGGTGAAACCAGGCTTAATAGCAGTAACTGTGAGAGGGATCTTGAAGTCTTGGTGGACAATCAGTTAAATATGAGCCAACAGTGTGCAGTGGCAGCCAAAAAAGCCAACGCAATCCTAAACTGCATTAACAGAGGACTACAATCAAGATTAAGTGAGGTACTAATACCACTCTATAAAACCTTTGTAAGACCACACCTAGAATACTGCATCCAGTTTTGGTCACACACTCTAAAAAAGATGTTGAGACTCTAGAAAAAGTGCAGAGAAGAACAACCAGGATGATTAGGGGATTGGAGGCTAAAACATATGAAGAATGCTTATAAGAACAGGGCATGGCTAGTCTAGTGAAGAGAAGGACCAGGGGAGACATGATAGCAGTCTTCCAATATTTGAGGGGCTGTCACAGGGAGGAAGGGGTCAAGCTATTTTCTAAAGCGCCTTTAGGCCAATAATGAACTAAAGAAGAGTCGCAAGAGGGAAGAGGATCATTTGGCTTCCCACTTCAATTTTTAGAAATGGAGATTTTGAACTATGAAAATCAAGAAATGCTTGAAGAACAAGAAGGGTTGGACAAAGAAGAAGCCATCTTTAACGACCAAACAATGCAATGTGGGGTAACATGGAAAAAGGGGGTAAAAGAAGATAAAAAATTAAGCCTTGGGAAACAACTAAAAAAAGAATAGTTTGAAAAGTAAATATAACATTAGGAAGAAACGGAAGAGAGGATTACAGAAGGGAGAATCAGAGAGAGAGGGGGACAAAAAGGGTGGAGAGAAAAAGAGGGGAAAGATAAAAAGGAAAAGAAGTTATAAGCGACAGAAACAGGAAATAAACAGAGGAAATGTACAAGGATTAAAGCCTACTTAAATTAAAGTCTACTTAAAAGATTCTGCAAGGGTATAAGAGATAGTGTTGTTATATTAGAAATAGTAATGAGCTAGAAAATATGAAACATAGGTGATTAAAGTGAAAGATAAAACTGGTATTGTGATGTAATGGAATGCTTGCTAGGAAATAAGAGGAAAGAAGGAAAATAATGTAATTGTTTTTTAGGATTTATAAAATACAATTGAAGAGAAATGTGAAAGATTTATAATGAAATCAATATCAGTTGTCAGGATGAATTTGAATGGATTAATCATTTTATTCATTATTTTTATATATTTTTTCTTTTTTTAGAATTAGGTGTGTATTGTTAAGAGAAAGTACCAAGCGGAATTCAGTTGACAAGAGTTATATGGTATAAAATAGATATTAGAAATTGAATGTTATAATTGTATAATGTATAAATTAAATGTTTAATGAGATTTGAAAGGATAATAATTTTAAAATATAAAGGTGACACACTCTATTTGGTAATCATAGGGGGAACCTTGCTTTTTAATCCCTGGAAGGGGAGGGAATTTTCTTCTTTCTCTTCCCTTTCGGGATGATGATGGAAAAGGATCTATGAAATTGTAAGTAGGACAGACAAAAATACAAGTATAATGACTAGAAAGATATAGAAATTTAAAGAAAGATATGTAATTGAATTAGAAAGGAATGAGATAATTATAAAATAAGGCTGAGAAAAGTAAGGGAAGAGAAGAATTATTGAAAAATTGATAAAATAGTGATAAGATATGAAATTGAATACAAAGATGAAAATGTAACTGAGATTATGTCTGTATGGAGATGTGATAACCTGGAATCATGCTGCTCTTAAAAAAAGATGTTTTATTTCTATTATATTTTGTGAAAACCCAATAAAACTTTTACTAAAAAAAGATAACAAGTATGAACATAAACAAGAACAAAGGAAGTAAATATAGATAAATGGGGACAGTAAGACAGGGACTGCAGGACATTGGTGTACTTATGCACGCCCCCTTTAAGAACTTTTTAAGAATGGAATGAGGTCCATGGTAGATGGTTTGAGGTTGAAGCTGTGAAGGGTTGAGGCTGTAACAATGGAGTCTGGTAGGTTGTTCCAGGCATTGACCACTCTGTTGCTGAAGTCGTATTTTTTTGCAATCGAGTTTGGAGCAGTTTACCTTGAGTTTGTATCGGTTGTTTGCCCGTGTATTATTGTGATGGAAGAAGTCATTGACAGGCAAGATGTTATAGCAGACAATTTTGTGAACTATGCTTATATGGGACCGCAGGTGGTGCAGTTCCAGATTGTCCAGGCCCAAAATTTTTAGCCTGGAGGCATAGGGAATTCTATTGTGAGTGGAGGAGTGGAGGACTTTTCTTGAGAAATATCTCTGAACCCTCTCAGTTGTGTTAATGTCCAATATACAGTGCGGGTTCCAGGCAAATAAGCTGTATTCAAGAATTGGTCTGGCAAAGGTTTTTTATGCCCTAGTTAACCATTCAATGTTGCCAGAGCTCTAGGACTTAGATCATTTGAGATAAATACTCCTAGGTCCTTGACAGAGTGAGGATCATCTACGAGATTGCTTCTGCCTAACTTGTATTAGGTGTTCTCATTTTTTTGCCAATGTGTAGGACAGAGCATTTGTTAATTGAAATTTGGAGTTGCCAATTGCGCCACCTGTTAGGAATGATAGTCACCTAACAGTTGGGTTGGCAATATATAAACCAGGATAGTCATTTAATACTATTGTATCTTTAAGAGAATGCTGTAATTGTGATTGGCTGAGGTTCCTCCAATGGCCATAAGATGAAGCCAGAAACCTGGTTTCTTTCTCTCTTGCATTTCCTGTTTTTGCCGTATTGCCTGATCGTCATTCTACTTGGATTGCTGTGAGTCTTGCAACTGTTAGCAAACTCCATTTACTGAACTCTGTTTATGATACTTGACTTCGTTTTTGGATTATCCCTGGACTGATACTTACTGATTTAACCATGTATGATTTGGACTGTTTGTTGGACTTTGTTGACCCATTTACTGGAAGTAAAACCTACATTTTACTATTCAGTGTATCTGTATGCTGGTTGTGTGGTATTCAACATCACTCTCACTACGTTTCCCTGAGTGCACTCATTCTCCTAACAGGGGAATACCTCAATACCACCATTCTGACACATAGTCAAGGTCGCTTTGAAGACAGCAGCATTGTTGGTTGTGTTGAATAATTTTACGTCATCGGCAAAGAGGATGCAGCTAGGGCCTTCCCTTTTTTGACCATTTGTTGCCTGTTTGACAGGAACATGACTATCCACTTGTGCAGGGGTCCAGAGATGCTGTAAGAACTAAGTTTCAGCAGTAGTTTGTCATGCACCACTGAATCAAAGGCTTTGCAAAAGTCTATGTAAATTGTGTCTATTGCTTTACCCTGGTCCAGATGTGTGGTCCAAATGTTTCTGCATTCCGGACCCTGACCAAGATCCATACTTTGGCCTGCCACAAGGCCTTTATGAAGACCACCTCTGGGATTACCTCCACTCCAATGTTCTGTCTTCTGGGGTTAGGTTCAAGGATGAGGTAGGGCTCAGGCTCCTCTTTGACCAATCTGATGGAGGCCCATAGACACGCTACCTCCCCTGGTTGTATTACTCTCTCCACCTGGTCCATTTTCCACAGTCATTCCATACCTACTACAGGGGCCTGTTGCTCTTGCATCAGGTGTCAGTATACTGTCTGCAGTGTAGGATGAACATCCTACATCACCAAGTCATCTGCTGCTGGGACAATCAGGATGAGCAGATGTCTAACTAAGTTGGTATTAGTCCCCACAACCAGGGACCCCTGGCTAGCTCCTGGGGATAGGTACAGACAATGGCCAGGGTGTTGAAGGTTTCAGCATATCCAACAACTGGAGGCCAAAATGCTAGCTGAATAGGTAGATACCCATCATATGCTCCAATGCCCCAAATCTTTAAATCACCTAACTTTTGTATGGGTATGTGCTTCAAGTGTCTGTCATGGAAATCCTGGTACTGTAACATCACCATCAAACCTGAAGCTGGCTAGATGGTGGCCATCTTCCTATTCTACTGGGATTTTTCCTTTCTTCAAAGCTTCAGTATTGACTGGAGATGAGGGATAGGTAGGGGAGTGTAGAGATAACTGGGCTGCTATAACCAAAACAACATTCTTTCCCCTGGGAACAAGGTGTGCAGGTGGTTGGGAGGTGGAGATTGAGGTCATCCCATGTCTGGACTGCATGTTGACTGGACCATGTGACTGATGCCCCTCTGGGGAAATGACAAACTTTTAATTAGGGGGAAAACTGGTGGGAACTTTAGATCTGGTTTTCACTAGCATCATGCCAACATGACATGCCCTAATAAAATGTTCTTTGAGGAGACCTCATCTCTTGGAGTTATTTTGTTGGGGGGGGGGGAGGGTGTTAGTTGGGACCCTGACATTAAACTGGTTTTACTAAATTCCGTGCTCCATAGGAACTGCTATGCTGGGGTCCTAGCCCCAGCTGGTTACCTGGTCTACCCAGGAAGTAGGAAGACTCGGGGGAAATGGAGAAGACTGAAGAGGCTGCAGGCATTTGCGGATTTTATTGTGGTCCATGCCAGAGCCTACTGACCCCATTGGAGACACTGTGAGTGGTGGCAATGGTGGCAGATGTCAAGTGCCAGATGGGCACCCCACTCTTGGAGCAGCCTGCCATAGAAGAATTCTGTTGCTGTTGTGAGTTCTCTGCCTGTAGGTATAGCACAGCTTGGGATGGAGTAAATTCTCCCTTGCCAGACACAGCCAACTATGGGAGGGATCCAAGTAACTAGCCCTCCACCATCCTGTTCTGTGCACTCAATCCTGGGATGACAATGAAATCCATTGAGGAGTCAGATCCCAGCTAGCTCACCTGGGCAACCCCAGCTTCCTCCTCCTGATCAAGGACCACCCAGCTAGGCCTATTACCCAAGGCAGAAATGGGTCCGGGTGCAAACCCAATGGCACCCAGTCCCTCCAGGGTGCTGCCGATGGCTCTTCCCTCTCTGGTCCCACTGGAGGTCCTGCCATGGTTATGCCAGGTTTGATGGAACTCCAAACAAGCTAGCCTTCTAGCTGAACTGAGTGTTGGCACATGTCATCCAGTATTGGGATGACAACCATAGCGACCAAGAGATAGTCACCATCACCAGTGATAACTTGGAAGGGGAGGCCACGGAATGGGTGACTCAACTATATGATGAAGGCACCCCACACCTATGGAACATTGATGAATTTTTGCAGCTGTTAAGGAGCAAAGTCAATAATGTGGCCCAAGACGAAGAAGCAGAAGCAGAAATTAAAACACTCAAACAAAAGGGCTAGCCAGCCAAAGAATATGTCTAGGAGTTCTGAAGGATGGCTGGAAAGCTGTGGGACTGGCCTGAATGCCTCTTAGTACATTACTTCAAAGAGGGTCTGGACAACGAGTGGCTCAAGATCTGCTTCTGCCGGGAAGTTCCTGACCACATCTACAATTCATACTGGATGGCCATAGTGATGGAACTTGAGCTCTTCCAGCCAAAGGGAGAGACAATGGAGAGGAAGTCTAGAAGACAGCTCAGCCAACAGCCCATCACCCACCAGACTGAGGAAAAACTGAGGGGACCTTCCATGGTGGCAATCAAATGTTTCCCGTGCAACCAACAGGATCATTGAGCATCCGAATGCTTGGCTGCAGCTCCTGTCCCACAGGCAAAGGTTCCAGCCCCAGCTAAGCCAAAGAAGCCACCCTGGAAAGCCACTGAGAGGAAGAAGTTTGCCTGCCAAGCCATTGAGGTCTTCCCTCCCCCTCAAGGAGAGGGTGGAACTCTGGTCCCTTGGAACCCACTACCACTGATTGGCGACAGTGACAACAACAGTGAGGATGACCTGATGGCAAGTGAAGCCATCCACCCCTTCACTATTAAGTCCAAGCTAGTGGTGCCAAAAATGGAATCCAGGGCAAAATAGAGACCATCAAAGACATGGTATGCACCCGCTGCCTGATCAGCCTCCCCACTATCCCCACACTAGGCATAAAGATGAATCCCCTAGAAAACCCCATACAGTTTGAACAGGTCGATGGGTCCCTGAAAAGGGGAATCCCAGCCATGCTAGTTCCAGACTAGTTATAAGTTCCCAATGGTGGCTGGAGATGGGCCACCACTGGGAACTTATTTGATTCGTGGTGGTGCAGAAAATGACCAAGGCTGTCATCCTGGATTTGGCATGGCTGAATAAATGGTGCCCCACTATCTCCTGGGAGGATGGCTACAGAAAACTAATGCTAGCGGTGGGCCCAAACCAGCACCTGAATGGGACTAAGCAGAATGAAATAGCTGCTGCTGCTGCTGGGGATACCCCAGATCCCCAGAGAATACCAAGACCTGGCAGAAGTGCTTAGCAAGGAAGAATGCAATATTTGCCCCCCCATTGACCCACAGAGTTTGTGCCTAGTGTCATGCCCCTGGTGGAGACTGACTCTGAGGGAGAGGAGGAACAGCTGACAGGCAGTGAAAGTATGGCTCTGGAGGTTGTGGAGGAGGCTGGGGAAGGGCAGAGGCCAGCTGGGCAGTCAGAGGAGGACCCAGGCCCATCCCCTCTCCATCCTAGGGCACGCAGGGAGAAGAGAATAAAGGAGAGATGTGGTCTACTAGTAAGGAGAGGGCCTTGATCCTCTTCATGGGCTGCAGCTGTGACAACTGGATAAGAGGATGGACATGCATACAGGTGAGTGCTGGAAACAAAGCATGGAAATATCTCTAGTTTATTGTTCCTCTCTGAGTTTGGCGTCCTTCCCAGTGTGTGTTCTGATATCTGTGGATGTCTTCACGCCCTTATCTTGCCCGGTTTGTGTTGTTTTTTTACTCTTTATAATTTGAACGGCATTTCCTCCTTCTTGTAACTGCTTGTGTGGGAGTTTTTTTGTCTCCAGTTAAGGATATTTGGAGATTGGAAGCAAAGTGAAGGAATAAAAGGGGCTTCACCTGTTTTTGTGTGTGACTGTGTTTATTTTGTATCCCACCCTGGGTCATCACACCTGGGGCCAAGCTGCCCTAACCAAAAATGTATTCCATGACTCCAAGGAAATGACAGAACTAAGAGAGTACATTGACACTAACCTAGTCCGGGGGTTCATACAACCATCCAACTCCAGGCTAGCCAACCTAGTCCTCTTTAAAGAGAAAAAAGATGGGTCGATGGGGCTCTGCATTGATTTTAAACACATTATGCATAGAAAACACGTATCCACTGCCCTTAATGAAGGACATGCTGGCCCACTTAGCCAAGGGGAAGGTGTTCACCAGTAGACTTGTGGAAGGCTACTATTGGGTGTGGATTAAAGAAGGAGATGAATGGAAAACAGCTTTCAATTGCCCACTGGGCAGCTTCCAATTCAAAGTGATGCTTTTTGAGCTCCAAGGAGATCCCACTGTATCCATGCAACTAATTAATGAGGTGCTGCATGAGAACCTTTATAAAGGAATTCTCTTCTACCTGAATGACATTCTCATCTTCAGTGAAACCTTAGAGAAGCATGTGAAACTAGTACGCCAAGTATTGAAAAAGCTATTAGTGGCAAAGCTGAATGCAAAGCTGTAAGTTCCACAAGACAGTTATAGACTATCTGAGCTGCCAATGAAGGAGTGCAAATGGATCCATAAAAAGTTAAAGCAGTGCTGGACTGGCAACCCCCTTGCACACTTAAGCAGATCCAGAACTTCGTAGGGTTGGCCAACTTTTATAGACTGTTTATTCTCTCCTTCGCTGAGATTGCTCTGCCAATCACTGAGTTGTTGAAAATGAAAGGGGACCCGCAAAAGTCAGGACCCAGCCAACTCCTAAACTGGACTTTAGAGTGTCAGTGGATGTTTGAGACACTGAAGAGACTCTTTGCCAAAGAGCTGATCTTCAAACACCCCAACCCGGACCAGCCCTTCGTGGTGCAAGCGGACTCCAGTGACATGGCAGTCAGCACAGTCCTCCTCCAACAGAATTCAAACACTAACCTGCAGCCGTTTACCTACACCTCTAAAAAAACTCACGGACACCAAAAGAAGGTGGGCTGTGTGGGAGAAGGAAGCCTGATGGGGATTATTAATTTGGAGGCACTTCCTCAAGAGCAGTCAGGTGCCATTCGAAGTATAGACTGATCACAAAAATCTAGAGACATTAAAGATCTCTTGAAAACTCTCCCCTAAGCAAGTTCTCTGGGCGCAGGATTTCAAAAGATTCAATTTTGAGCTAAAATACAACCCAGAGGAAAAAAATCTGTTGGCAGATGCTTTATCTAGAAAACTTCAGTTCAACAGTAAGCAATAGGAAGTGATCCACGCCATAATTCCCCCCTCCCAGAGGGCAGAGCAAATTATCACCAGGACCCAAGCCAAGCAATGACAAACAGCTGATGGGGAAGCAATGACCCAAAAGCTCAAAGATGAGTTATTGACCAACCCCTGGTACAATGACAACAAAAAGGCATTAACTATAAGAAATGGTCTGGCCTGGAAAGGATCCAAAATATATGTCCCCAATAGCCTGCGATTTCAAGTACTCCAGAAAAGCCATGATTCAAAACCTGCCAGATATTTCAGCTATTTAAAGACACTGCACTTGGCCAGAAGACAGTTCTGGTGGCCAAAAATGAAGAAGGACCTAGAGGACTATGTAAAGAACTGTGCCACCTGTGTAGCCATGAAGAAAATACTAGGGAAGTCCCTGGCCTATTGCAGCAAGTAACTACCCATCCCAACCTTGGTAAGAGGTTGCCATGGACTTTATTATTGAGCTTCCTGAGAGTGGGGAAAATATGGTCATTTGGACTGTAGTGGACTTGTTTTCAAAGCAAACCAATTTCACCGCTTGCACTTGGCTCCCATCTGCAAAGACGCTAGCTAAATTGTTTATAAGGCATATATATAGGTTGCATAGAGTCCCACGTAGAATTATCTCAGACAGGGAGATCCATTTTCTGGTTAAGTTCTGGAGGGAGTTTGTGAGAGCCATCGGGTCATCACAGAGACTTAGCTTGGCTTTTCATTGAAGCACGAACGGGGCAGCAGAACAAGCTAACGCAATGGTGGAGCAATACTTGAGATGCTATGTTAATTATCAACAATCAAATTGGGTGGAATTATTGACATTTGTGGAGATGACATACAACGAGGTGCATAGTAACACTGAACAAACGCCTTTCCAATTCACCAGCAGCATGGAATTTGTCCTCATGCCTGAGCTGCCCAGGGACCCTCCATCATCCATGTCATTAAATGAATAGATGGAGTCCTTAAAAGAATCCTGGGAAAACACTAAGTGCACATTGGGGGAAGTGGCCAGGATCTATGAAGCCCAAGCCAACAAACACCGTTTTACCCAGCCACCCTTTTAAGTAGAGGATAGAGTCTATCTGTCCACAAAATATTTAAGTTAAAATTCCCCTGCAAGAAATTGGGCCTGAAGTTCATAGGGCCTTTCCTGAGTAATTAACCCAGTAATTAATCCAGAAAAGTGCAGTTTAACCTCCCTCCACTGCTGGGGAAAGTTCATCTGGTATTTCACAGTAGTCTTTTGAAGTCTTTTGAAGGTGGTGAGCTCCCAAATCAAGCTGGTAGATCGGGCAGCCCCAAAGCCAATTGTTGTAGAAGGGGAAAAGCTCTATGAGATAAAGTGAATCCTAGATTTGAGGCTGCATAGGGTTGACTGCAGTACCTAGTACAATGGAAGGGATATCCCCTCTCCGAGGCCTCATGGGTGAAGAGTTGGGATATAAAAGTCAATAGATTAGTTAGTCTGTTCCATGATAGGTATCCCAGAAACCCAAAGGGGCCCCAGGGGGAGGAAGGGAGGTTAGAGTCTTTAACTAAGCCCACCATGGTTTATCTTCTCTCTTGCAGGAGGTCCTCTTCTGTTAGAGTTTGCAGCAAAATTTAAATCCAGAAAACACACAGATGACTGACTCAGCATTAACTTCCTTTTATATAAAATAAGTAAATGTACAACACCAGTAGTTTCTTAGAGCCAAACTATCTTCTCTCCAAAAAACTATTTGGTTTCAGGAAAAATTTGTCCTGCCACTCTACAACTCCTACACTGCAAAAACATATGGACTACTCTACTTGATCAGGGTAAAGCAATAGATGCAATTTACATAGATTTCTGCAATTCAGTGGTACATGACAAACTATTGTTAAAACTAAACTCTTACGACATTTCCAGATCCCTTCATAAGTGGATTACTGCATTCCTGTCAAACAGGCAACAAATAGTAAAAATAGGGAGCGCTATATCAAATCCTGCTCCAGTTAACAGCGGTGTCCCCCAGGCAGCATTCTAGGACCCACACTCTTTATACTCTACATAAATGACCTTTGTGACCACCTTATAAGCAACTGTATCCTCTTCATGGATGACATAAAACTATTCAACACCATTGACAATGCTACTGTCCTATGGTCAAACAATTGGCAACTTCAAGTCTCAACCAACAAATGCTCTGTCACACACACACACACACACACACACACACACACACACACACACACACACACACACACTAAAGTACACCAAGTACAAGCTAGGCAGATATGACCTTGTTGATGATTCTCACTCTGTCAGGGACCTTGGAGTACTCATATCAAATGACCTAAGCACTAGAGCTCACTGTAACAACATTTCCGAAAAGGCATTAAGAGTTGTAAATCTAACCTTATGAAACTTCTCTGGAAATATTGAATTGCTAACTAGAGCATACAAAACTTTTGCTAGACCAATACTCAAATACAACTCATCAGTCTGGAATCTGCACTATATATCAGAGATGAATAGAATTGAGTGAGTCCAGAAGTATTTCGTGAGAAGAATACTGCACCCCTCTGCTCGCAACAGAATACCCTATATCACTAGGCTTGAAATTTTGGGCTTGGACACCTGAATGATGTCACCTATGGTTGGACTTAAGCGTAGTACACAAAATTATCTGCTACAATGTCCTACCAGTCAATGACTACTTCAGCTTCAACAGCAACAATACAAGAGCACACAACAGATACAAACTCAATGTAAACTGCTCCAAACTTGACTGCAGAAAGTACGATTTCAGCAACAGAGTGGTCAATGTCTGGAATGCACTACCTGACTCTGTTGTTACATCCTCTAACCCCCACTCCTTTAACCTTAAACTATCCACTATTGACCTCACCCCATTCCTAAGAGGTCTATAAGGAGCGTGCATAAGTGCACAGTAGTGCCTACCGTCCCTGTCCTATTGTCCCCATTTATTCAAATCTATTTCCTGTATTTCTTACTCATGTTTATAGTTATACCTATTATCTTGTAAGAGATTGACAAATCAAATCAAATTCAAATTCAAATTCTCCCAATGTGGAAAGGTTACAAGCAAACACAAACAGAAGCAGACATGTTACAGCCCCAGTTCAGAGCAGAGCTCAGTTTCAGCAAGCAAGCAAGTTAGTTTCTCTGTCAATTCTCAGCAAAGCACACAGAGCCAAACCACACCCAGGCTGTCAGCTCCCGTTGGCTGGTCTGTTGCATGCTTTCTCACTTGTTAACCAAAGGCACTTAATGAATATACTCTGACACTCCTCCCTTCATAACTGGAAGAGGCATAAATCTAATTAACTTTATATTCTTCAGATACCTGTATTTGAAGACCCACATTCACAGTTCCCTTCAAATACTTGAGAACTCCCTTTTATACCTATCCAACACAATTGGGTTGGTGCAGCAGTGAATTCTGCTGTGCGACTTAGAATGCTTACTGCACAAGCTATGTCAGATAATTTTGTATTTCTCCCAAATTCTTTAGTTCAAATTTCTTCGCCAACTTATTAGCAAATTTGTGCTATATCATTTGCAATGAAACAAAGATCATCCACAAATGCTAATAGTTGACAATCCCCATCTTTTCACTTTCCAGTTAAAACCACCATCAGCCTTGCAACTCTTGAACCCAAGACCTTTCAATGCCTTATCTAGACATATTCCAATTCCTGGCTGACTGCTTCAGTCTTGTTCAATTTATACACCACGTTAGGCTTTTTACTTTCATACCCTGGTGCTTGAACCATGTAATTCTGCATTGAGGAATGCAATTTTATGGCCATGTGCTGCTACCAATGCTAATGCCAGCTGATGCGTTCACTTTTTACAGTTGGCGCAAATACCTCATCATACTGCACATTTTTAATCTGTGAAAACCCTTGTGCCACTAACCTTGCTTTATATTGTATCTCATTATTGGCCAGTACTTTCTTCTTGTATACCCACTAGCATCCTACAGCTTTGCTACCCTGTGGCAAAATCATAGATGTGAATACTTCATGGTCTCCCATGGATTTCATTTCCTTGTCCATGGCTTCTTTCCATTTTATTTGTTCAATTTTAGGTAATGCCAATACTTCCTTATAGTTCCTTGCTCATATCATACATTACACACTTTAACTTTACTAGCAGAATACCTGTCAGGTGGAATCCCCTTGTTCCATTGCTCTGACCTGCGTGTCATTGACTGCTCTTGTGTTTCAACTTTCTCTTGCTTCATATATTGTTCAGCTTCTCCTCCCTGAATGTTGACACCATCACTAAGTGAGTTACTGTCACTAAGTGAGTTACTGTCACTAAGTGAATCACCATCACAATCATTGCAGAAATTTCCATCAATTCTGTTCCAATTTTGCTCTGCAAAGCTAGCAGACTTTGAAATCACTATTCTTTTGCTCCCATCGCTAAAGTGATAGTTTTGAGCCTGGCTCATAGCCTATAAACTTGAGCTTTCTAGCCTTTGGTTGTCCCTTTCTTCTAATTGCTTTTGGAATATGCACCCACACATTGCTTCCAAACATTCTTAAATGTGCCAGAGATGGTTTTTTCCCATATAACACTGCGTATGGAGTATCATTAATGGAGGAAATCAACAACCTATTAATTAAATAATTAGCAGTCAATATGACCTGCTCAGATCAGAATCTTCTAGCAGTGCATCCTTCAGCAACACCATTCTCAGCTGCTGTGTAAGGATTTGTGTGTCTGTGTTTTATTCCTAACTGTCCCAACCACTGTTGAAAACTTGTTGACATGAATTCTGAACCTCTGTCAGTTTTCAACTGACATACCTGTTGTTTATACTTCTTTCTACGAAGCTTACCCATTGTTTACATTTCTGTAACACATGTTTTACTCTTTAGTAAACAGCAGAACCCAAATCTACTATAGTCATTTACAATGACCAGTGCATACTTAGCTCCTCCCAAACTGGCTTGCATTGGCCCAACTAAATCTGCATGTACCCGCTCTAGAGTTCTTGTTGTCTGTCTTTTGCTACTTTTGCTCATTGGGAATGCCTTGGACTTTGATGATTTGTATACTGCACAATCCAAATATGCCTTACATCCCTTTACATGCAACCCTTCTGCATATTGTCCCATCTTTTGAATAACTTTAAAGCTGGCATGGCCAAACTTACAGTGCAAAAGATGAACACATGAATCATGCTCTGCCATATTGCCAAATGTTTGTGCACACTGAACATTTTGTCCCTGCAACACATATAGGTTATCATGCTTTATGCCCTTTGCAAATACTTTGCCTTTGTGCTTTATGAAACACTTCCCATTTACAAATGTGGTCTCAAACCCTTGCTTGTCTAAACCAGAGACACTCAGCAAATTATGCTCCGTTTCAGGCACACACAAAACATCATTGAACCTTATTTCCAGATATGGAATTTACACACTGCTTCTTCCAATGACTTTAGCCTTTTTGCCATTTGCCAAGGCTACTGCATCTCCTGCAGCTGCATCCATCCTGTAAAGCAAGTTAGAATTATTAACAATTATAAACAATTGTTTGACGTTATCAATTAGCCATTGATCTCTCCTGCAATAGCTGACTTCTGCAACAGCAGTCTGTCCATCAGCTAATTGTCTTCCTTGCAAAGTAAATAATGCAAATAATTCTTTCTTTGCAACTGCTTCTTTGCAAACAGTCTCTCTTTAAACAAGTTGTTTCTCCACAAATGAAGCACCACTTCTGTTGCTGGGTTGTAATCTGATATCCCCTGCTACTCTTCTCTTCTCTGGAGACAGCCAATCTGTGGAATTTTCCATTCTGCTCTTTGAGCCCCCACCTCAGGAATTTCTCCTTGTGGCTTTTTCTAAACTGGTGTTTCTACTCTTCAGCTATCAGATATGCTTTAAGCAGGGGTGGGATTTTTTTTTTATTTTTTTATTTTTATTTTTTGTCAAGCGATTATTAGATAACAGGTATAAGTATAAACATGGTTATGAATACATGAAATGGATACAAATAAGAAAAATAAAGAAACAATAGGACAGGGAGGGTAGGAACTGGTTCGGGCTGGTTCAGCCGAACCAGATGTTAATTTTACATCCAGTTCGATGAACTGGTAGTTCTGAAGAACATCTGGCACCACCCACCCCTCCTCTCCCCTCTCAGGAGTCCCCAAGAGGCCCTTCTGGTTCCCAGGTAAGTAAGGTGGCCTCCTGGGAGCAAAAATGGGGCATGTGGGGGTCCCACATTGTGCCCCCCACCTTGTTTTTCTTTCAGGAGGCTCCAGGGAGGTTTCCTAGGCTGAAAATGCCACCCCCACCCCCTGCTTTTGCTCCAGGGAGGCTTGCTAGGACTAAAATTCTGGAGTTGAAGTCCACAAGTCTTAAAGTTGCCAAGTTTGAAGACCTCTGTTCTAGGTAAACAAAACTATGCACTCTCCTAAAACTGTTGGAGCCAATCTTCTTTCTTTTATTCCATATTCTCCTCTTCAAAACTAGTAAGTTGCTCTGCTTTTTCATGCCAGCCTTAGGTTGGTAAGTTCAGCGTGGATTTTGTAGAGAACAGTTTACCTTTAAGTCTCATTCATTTGCTTAATTTCAGAGCATACATTACACAATTTCCAAAGCATAATTCAGACTATTCAACAGTTTACCTAACTGCTGCTTCATGGTTACATCATTACTTCTATTGCTGTCACAACCTTTATGGAGTCCAATGGCCTTTTAAATTTGATAAGCAAAAAACACAATAAATATTTCTCACAAATATTTTCCCTCTTCCACTTGGTGGTTCAATATTTAACATACAAATTATGTGCTGTGTTACTATTCAGGTAGTTTGCAAACTTGTGTTTTTTTGTCGTTGGAAGGCAACTCTTTAATTTGAAGATAGTGGTAAATTCTAAAAATGGCAAATAGAAAGGCTCACTTGCCATTTAGAAAGGGTTAGAAAGAATGAGAAGGTTAACCTTTGTTTTGTTTCCAATCTTCTTTTCTTGACTTGGTCTTCATAAAAAGTAGCTTTGGAATTGAAGCCATATGTGTTAAAACAAAATTCTTTCTGTTTAAGTACAAGTATGCAAAAAGTTTTTAAGATTAACCCAAAATGTTTAATGGCTTTAAATTTCTGGGTGTTGTACTAAGGTTTAAGTCAGAGGTCTTCAAACTTGGCAAGACTGAAGACTTGTGGACCTCAACTTCCAGAATTCTCTAGCTGGAGTTGAAGTCCACAAGTCTTAAAGTTGCTAAGTTTGGGGACCCCTGATTTAAGTAGAAAGAGGTTCCAGTTGAAAATATATCACAAATAGCATAGAGATGCATGGTAGCTTTCTTTCTTTCTTTCTTTCTTTCTTTCTTTCTTTCTTTCTTTCTTTCTTTCTTTCTTTCTTTCTTTCTTTCTTTCTCTTAAAAGGAAGAAGAAAAAGAAAGAGGGAGGGATGGGAGAAAGAAAGAAAGGGAGGGAAGGAAGGGAGAAAGGGAAGGGAAAGGAATGTGAATGAGATATGTATGGATGGATGCATGGATGGATAGAGAGAGGGAGGGAAGGAGGGAAAGAAAAAGGAGAGGAAGGAAGGACCACAAACCCTGGCACTAGATGCAGCTTCAGAGGATGCTTTGAAACAGCACAGCAATCCAGGGCTGGAAGGGACCTCAGAGGTCATCTAGTCAACCTCCTGCTCCAAGAGCATTGTTAAAGTGAGTTTCTATTTTTTGACCCACCCAGTCATATGACCACCAAGTCACACCCAGCTGGTCACATGACCACCAAGCCATGCTCGGCCAGTCACATGGCCACTAAGCCATGCCCAGCCAGCAAGCCATGCCCAACCAGTCACTTGGCTACCAAGCCACACCCACAAATTAGGGCATGCCCACAGAACCAGTTGTTAAGAAATTTGAATCCTACCCCTGGCTTTAAGAGCTTCCAAACTCAATTCCTGCTCTGGCAGAGACATGATTAACAAAATCAGCAAGTGAGTAAGCATGGCAACAGACCAGCCAATGGGAGCTGATAGCCTGGGTGTGGTTTGGCTCTGTGTGCTTTGCTGAAATTGAAACAGAAACTGATCGTTCTGTTCTAAGCCCTCTGAGCTGTTGCTTGTGTTTTTGCTTATGTTATATTGAAAGAATCTACTAATGGTATTGTAAACTTTATATATTATTATGTTTATAAAGAAGTTAAATGATCTTGCTGAATCAGTCATCTGTGTGTCTTCTGGATTTGAATTTACGCTGTAAACTCTAACAAATGTGATATAAGCCATTGCTTTGTCATATTGCCTCTGATCTGCAGCAGTTAAGGGCACTTGGAGTGGGTTTTCCACAATATCCCACAGTTCCTTAGCTTTTAGGAAACATTCCATCTTTGCAGCCCAAATAATATAATTCTTCTGACCCAAATGAGGCAGAGAGGCCTCCTTAATTGTCTCAGCCATCCTGCAAAGCTTATCTCTCTGTCTTCTTTCTCCTTTTAAGCACAGACAGTCTCTTTCAGCTTATTTACAATTCAATCTTTACGTGTGTTTTGGTTTTGGCTGGGCCCATAACCTGTTAGAGTTTGCAGCAAAATTCAAATCCAGAAAACACACAGATGACTGACTCAGCAGGATTCATTAACTTCCTTTTGTATAAAATAAGTAAATCTACAATACCAGTGGTTTCTTCCAATGTGGAAAGGTTACAAGCAAACACAAACAGAAGCAGATATGTTACAGCTCCAATTCAGAGCAGAGCTCAATTTCAGCAAGCAAGTTAGTTTCTCTGTCAATTCTCAGCAAAGCTCACAGAGCCAAACCACACCCAGGCTGTCAGCTCCCACTGGCTGGTCTGTTGCCACTTGCTGACTTCGTTAACCATGTTTCTGCCAGTTAATGAATATACTCTGATATCTTTAACTGATGGGGGGTAGCCTGTCAACCCTGAAGCTGACTAGACTGTGGCCATTTTCCTATTCTACTGGGTTTTTTCCTTTCTTCAAAGTTTCAGGGCTGACACAGACTGAAGATGAGGGATAAGGAGCCGGTGTAGAGATTGTTGGGGTGTTATTATTAAAACAACATTCCTTCCCCTGAGAACTAAGGACATGAGTGCAGGTGGTTGGGAGGTGGAGACTGAGGTCATCCCACGTTTGGACTATGTGCTGATTGGACCATGTGACTGATGCCTCTGGGGAAGTGTCAAACTTTTAATTAGGGGGAAAATGGGCAGGAACTTTAGATCCAGTTTTCACCAGCATCGTGGAATATGACATGCCCTAATAAAATGTTCTTTGAGGAGACCACATGCCTCAAAGTACTTTTGTTCAGGGGTGTGTTAGTAACTTTTCTGACAGTAACTTTTGCACTGATTCCAAGAGAGCCCTAGTGTAGCTGCCTTCCTCTTGTACTGGCACTCTTGGAGAAGGGGTCACCAATTGTTTAGGAATCTTGATAATAAGAGATGCAGCATCTGGTCTGACAGTCCGTGCTTGGATGATCCTGGGAGTCTCCAAAACCTGTTGCTAGGCCCTACATGTATATCTCCTCTTGGGGGCCCAATGTCTTTGCTGAAGGCATAGCTTGTGTATCACCCTTGCCCTTATGTCTTCAGTTAATTGAAGGCTTTCAACCCCAAAGCACTCTGGGATCCTCATCTTCCACTCCAATAGCACATAAGAGTGAGAAGAGTTCCAGTTCACCTTTGTATCTACAATGCATATTCTCTGGTCTGGGACACGGGCCCTCACTGTCTGTAGAATTTGCTGTTGTATGCAAGCATCCCCAGGGTTGTCAATTGCTAAACTTGTCTCTATATAACAGTTCTGGTTTTCTCACACCTCTTAGTGATGGCACTGGAGTCCATTTTGCTCACTTGGCTTATGTCTCTGGATGGGACCCCCCTGTTAAGTATGAAGCATGGGTATAATGAACGGAGACCAGACTATCAACCTTGAACTTCAGCTCTTTATTCACAAGCATAACAGAGACAAAAAAAACCCGGCTAGCAGTCACTCTTTTATAGCGTAAGCTGCTACCCGGATAACCAATGGATAGTGTTATAGCGTTTGAATCTTGGCACGGCCTGCCAACAGCCAGTCAGATTGCTCGGAATGAACCAATCGTAACTTGCCATTATATGGGCCAATAGGACGTGCAGGATTACGATCCTGCTAGGCAAATGAATCTTTATTAATTATATTTCTTTAGTTCATAACACCCCCCTATGGAGAAAGGCCAGAAGGAAATCCCAAATGATCCCCCACTTGTAGTGCTACCTCCATAAGGGCTGCTGGAGACCCTTATGTATGGCCACTGGTCCACACTGGTCCCTCGCTCAGGCATCTCTATTGGCCTGGGTCATGTAATATCATGGTGGTCAGTCTCCTCTCAGGCAGGTCACGTGGTGAGGTGACGGACAGCCTTTTCCCAGCAGGCGGGTCATGTGATGAGATGGTAGTCATGTGGCTGGTCAGCCTTCTTACTTCCTCTCTCCTTCTCTCCCTCTCTTGAATGACCTGCTGGGTTTTCCTTCCACTGCCTCTGCTCCATTGTGTATTCCTCTGCTTGCCCCACCAAAACCTATCCTATCCCCTTCTCTCTCTCTCAGGATTGCCCCAAGGAAGCCTCTCTTATCTTATCCCCCTTCTTTCAGGCTTGCCTCACAGAAGCCTCTTATCCCCTTCTCTCCTCAGGCTTGCCCCACAGAACCCTCTATTATCCTCCCTATTGCCTTCACTCTCTCTCCCTTTCCCCTGGCCTCTTTCTCCATTTCCCTCTTAAACATCTTTTCCGATCCTCTCAGGCTTCCTTTTCCACAGGCATCCCTCCCTATCCTTACCTTCCAGTCTTAATCCAGAAAAGGCTGCATTTGGTATACAGATCTAAGTTGTGCAATGGCTCTCTTAGCCATATTCAAGCAGGAGTCATGAGTTCAAGAGAACCCCTATGTTGTGAACTGGGTCTGAACAGGTTAGTGCAACCTCCATCCAGAACTAAAAATGTCAAAGACCCAGATCTTGAAGCTCCATGTACCCAAAACTTATTCAATCCTGTTATGGCCCGCCAGTGGCCAGTGGTGCTGGTGGTAGACTCAGACAGTGAGGAGGTTGGGGAGGAACATGGGCCAGTCCTGGAGTCTGGGGAAGGCTCTGACAAGTGCTCTGTGTCAGAGACAGAGATGGGGCCAGGGCCATCTGACAGTTATCAGCTGCCTTCAGAGTCAGATATCAGTGGGGCAGAAGAACAGCTGGGGCCTGTTCCCTGTGTGTGCATGTGCAGAACTGCCAGGAAAAGGGAACAGTTAAGGAACAAGGGTTGACTCAGGAGTAAAGGCTCAGGTGGAAGGTGAATGGCACCTCCCATAGGGAATAAAGAGGAGTGAAAGGGGAGTGGTGTTTGCAGGAGACAATTAGTTCAATTCATTAGGGTGAAGATCTGTTCCTGACTTGTTGCCAAGTAATTGCTGCGACAGCATGGCACTTGGAAGATATCAGCCCAGCAACTCTTCAAGTCTGATAAAGGTCTGTAGTTGTGAAATCTCATGAAAGACTGTTTGCCAGGACTTTACTGGAGAGGAATTCCCTTTAACTTAAATAAAAGGAGTTTTATCAGGACAAGGAGTCTGCTTCATGATCTTGGGAAGCCTAGGTCAGAACAACTCCTGCTAGGGCTCAATCATAGTCTGGGCTCTGATAGTTTCCAGGCATCATGAGAGGATAGCACCAGCATAACTCAGGTCACCAGGTATGGAAATGTAAACTTGAGCATCATTTATTTATTTATTTTATTTTATTTTGTCAAATGATTATTAGATAACAGGTATAAGTATAAACATAGTTATGAATACATGAAATGGATATGAATAAGAAAAAAAAGAAACATCAACATACTGATCATCAACATACTGATTACAGATCTAAAACTATGCTTCACTGAGGTCAAAATATTTCCCCAACTTAATATATTCAGGATTCAATCTAAAAATCTAATTGGGTTTTTTTTTCTTTTTCTTTTTTGTAAAATGTTTTTGGCAGGAAATATTCTGTGTAAGAGAGAAGTTATCCAGTGCCAAATGTGATCCTGAATGATGCTTTCTGATTTTTGCAGGTGTAAAAAGAATCTTATAGAAAGGTTCAATTTTTTGTTTTTGAGAATCAAATTATACATATCTTCTACAACCCATTTTGCAGATGCTTGAGTCCTGTATACAATGTAAATTACATGAGTAGTGCCTAGCAGCCAGTCAGTGGATGAGCCAATGAACGACGAAAGAAAAGTGACTTCTGTTCTTTTGATAAAAGTGCTTTGAATGAAAGGCTATTATGGGGTATAGTGCAAGTTGCATATTGTATACTTGGTAGTGATGGGATGCTCAGATCTCTGTGTATTGGATGTTTGCTTTTATGGAACTTGATGGAAACCTATATTAAAACAACAAAAACAGTGCACAATGCTGTTAAGTGCAATCCTGCACTTTTTACACAGAGAAAATGCTGCTATAGGCTTTAGTGGCATGAAGATTAGAATCATTCTTCCAAATGGTTTTTCTTCACTGTAGATAACTTAAATGCCTAGATATAGGTCAGATCTACTTAGTTGACATTGATAGATAAATGATTTGTAAAAACAAATATGAGAGTGCCTCTCTTCACACTTTTAAAACCAAAATATGACATTATCAAAGCAATCCACATTAATTGACAGTATTGTTCGCTTTTTTCATGAAAACCAAAGAAGTCCTTTTTCTTGTATCATCTAAGAAAGTTGCCCTTGTTATTTCTGAATCGTAAAGTTGAGCAATTTATGCAGCTGCATTTTTTGCAGAATGAAACAACAGTGGGGGGAAAAGGAAGTTACATGTTTTGTTTTGATTAATTCACCAAATTATTTTCTGATCAGAATATTGTATATACATATTTTTTATAAAACAGTAAAAATGATTCAAAGATAGAACAACAGAATTGGGAGGGACCTTGGAAGTCTTCTATTCCAACCCCCTACTTAGGCAGGAAGCCCTGTAGCAGTGATGGTGAATCTTTTTGTTGTGGTGTGCTGAAAGCATGCATGCGTGCTGGCACCAACAATGCAATGCACCTTGCCCCCCTGCACACGTGTGCAATACCCCTGCCCTGCCTCCTTACTTGCACTGTGCATGCGCGGATCTGCCAGCTGATTTTCAGCCCATTTGAGGCCATTTTCGCCCTCCCTGAAGCTCAAGGGAAGCCTCTGCAGCCTCAGGAGGCTGAAAAATGGGCCCGTTTTAGCATTTCCAGTATTTCTGGAAGGCCCATTTTTCAGTTTCCTCAGGCTGCAGAGGCTTCCCTCAAGCCTCCAGGAGGGCAAAAACGGCCTTCCCCAAACTCCAGAGGCCCTCCGGAGGCTGAAAACGGGCACTTCCGGTATTTCTGGAAGGCCCATTTTTCAGCCTCCTGAGGCTGTAGAGGCTTCCCTCGAGTCTCCGGGAGGGCGAAAATGGCCTCAAACAGGCCAAAAATCAGCTGGGAGATGCACACAGGCACAGTGCAGGTAAGTTTGGCTGGGGCTCGCATGCCCGCCCAAATGGCTCTGCGTGCCACTTGTGGCACGCATGACATAGGTTCGCCATCACGGCTCTATAGCATTTCAGACAAATGGTTATTCAATCTCTTCTTAAAAACTTCCAGTGTTGGAGCATTTACAATTTCTGGAGGCAAGTTCTTCCACTGATTAATTGTTCTGTCAGGAAATTTCTCCTTAGTTCTAGGTTGCTTCTCTCCTTGATTAGTTTCCACCCATTGCTTCTTGTCTTGCCCTCAGGTGGTCTGGAGAATAGCTTGACTCCCTCTTCTTTGTGGCAGCCCCTGAAATATTGGAACACTGCTATCATGTCACCCCTAGTACTTCTGCCAAACCTAATTCCAGTAACCGTTTTAGCCTCCAGTCCTCTAATCATCTTTGTTGCACTTTTCTGCACCCTTTCTAAACTCTCAACATCTTTTTTACATTGTGGCGACCAAAACTGGATGCAGTATTCCAAGTGTGGCCTTATCAAAGCATTATAAAGTGGTATTAATACTTCACGTGATCTTGATTCTATCCCTCTGTTGATGCAGCCTAGGACTATGTTGGCTTTTTTGGCAGCTGCTGTACACTGCTGGCTCATATTTAAATGATTGTCCACTAGGACTCCAAGATCCCTCTCACAGTTACTACTATTGAGCCCTCACTATACTGTACTTGTGCATTTAGTTTTTCTTACCTAAATGTAGAAATGTAGATGGAAAATTTGGAATTGTTCTTCCTACTCTTTTGCTTTCTGAATAAAATAATCACTTCTATTTAGTTAAAAATATTAAAACGTAATTAACAGTAAATAATCACTAATTTCTACGTCCAAGAATTACCAGTAACATGATACATATAGAACAACCTAATATATATTCATAACAATGCTGTCTTTTCATTCCTTGTATATAGTTCTTTGATTTCTTCAACCTTTTATTAGATTTTCACTCCAAGCATGTCATGTAAAAATACATACATTAAAAAAAAATAGATCCAAAATAATTAATCTAATTTAATTATGACAGTATTCTCAGAAATTGTTATCTTGGAAATAACATTCTGGGAATATGAATAATCAGGTAAATGGTTGAATAGTGGTTAAATTATAGAGAACAAAAGATTTCAGCCTAACAGCTTTGAAATTCTGACAAAAATATAGGAATCATTATCCTGATGCTCTTGTATTTGTCTTTTTATGATCTTTGGTGACTGAGGAACAAGTTGGCTTTGAAGCTATTTCTGAAAAGACTGAGGTACTGTAGTGGAATATATGAATGACCTTGGGGAAAGGGAGGAAGAGAGCTGACTAGGAAATCAGACAAGATAGCAGAAACCTTTAGTGGCTTAATGATTAGAGAAAGAAATTTAGAAAGGGCACACCCTAATGGTTTAAACAGTTGAAAATGGTAGGAAGTTTGTGTCTTTGGACTTTCCAAATTCTGTTAATTTAGCCTTATAATAAAGTATAATAATTCATATAATTGATAAAATTACAAATTCCAAAGATCTAAGCCCCAGAGCTCATTGTAACAGCATTGCCAAAAAGGCATTAAGAATTGTTAACCTAATTTTGCAAAGCTTCTTCTCTGGTAACATTGAACTGCAAACCAGGGCATACAAAACCTTTGCCAGACCAATTCTCGAATACAGATCATCTGCTTGGAATCTACACTGTATAATGGACATTTATATAATTGAACGAGTCCAGAGGTATTTCATGAGAAGAGTACTCCACTCCTCAGCTAGCAATAGAATACCTTATGCCACCAGGCTTAAAATTTTGGACCTATACAACTTAGGACTACACTGCCTACAGTCTGACCTAAGCTTAGTACACAAAATCATCTGCTACAACATCCTACCTATCAACTACAATAACACATGGGCAAACAATAGATACAAACTCAAACTTGATTGCAGAAAATACTACTTCAGCAACAGAGTGGTCAATGCCTGGAACTCATACCTGACTGTTGTTACATCCTCAAACCCCAAAACTTTAACCTTAAACTGTCTACCGTGGACTTCACTCCATTCCTAAGAGGTCTGTAAGGGGGTGTGCATAAGCACACCAGCATGTCTACCGTCCCTGTCCTACTGTTCCCATTCATTCGTACTCATTTATTATGTATATACTTATACCTGTTTATACTTATATGTTTATATGTTATGTTCATATGACCTCCTGAGACTCTAGCATGGGAAAACCCATGCAAATTGGAGCAGTCAAGAAACAGCAATAGATCCATATATTTAAGATAGAATTGCAGAAAGAGTGACTTCTAACAAATTTTTACATTCAGTGAGACCTCCCCAAAAACTAGAACCAAAATACTTCTCAGTAACTAAGCAAATCAATCCAGTACCCTGTGAACAGACCTTTAACCCATGTGCCTATCTCAGGTCAGAAAGTAGTAGCTGAAGGACTTCTGGTTTGAAGGGCTTCGGCGACAGACAGAAATCTGCAATCGTGCACGGTTTCTGTCTAGGCTCGCCGCTGGAGCGCCCCGACCCAGCTGGTTTCGGGGCTAAGCCACCCCGTAGAGGTGGTGAAGAGGGGGAAGACTGCCAGGGTTGAGGAGAGCCGCATCTCTCCTCCTCAGCTGGCCATTACTCCCTTTCCCAAAGGCGGTTGCAGCAGTGGTCAGAAATGGCCACCACAAAGGAGAACTTGACCGGAAAAGAATGTGCAGGAGGAAGATAAGAAGTGAAAGTTTTGGCTGACCGGGTTAAATTGTAAAAGCAACAACTAAGGTACCCTGGAATTTAAACTTACAAAAAATAACATCTCTCCCAAAGAAGAGTTGGAAGCAGCAAAGGAAAGTGAAAAGGGAAAGGTTTGGCTTCCCCCCCCCTTCTCTCTACTTCCCTATACTGACAACTAAGAGACTTAAATAAGAAATCGGAAAAATCCGCTTTGACATCAATAGGCAATTAAGCTGAAAATAAAACAAAATGCCAAAGGGATAATAAAGATTTCTGGACATTAAAATTTTCTTTTATATAAGCAGGAAGGGAGAGAAAAAGAATAAGGGCAGGATCTAGAAGAGGGAGGAGACTGCCTGGAATTAAAAAGAATCTACAGAATCTTCTAAAAGATACATTTTAACGGAAACTTTGCAACTAAATAGTAATCCCAGGAAGAGAAAGTGAAAAAAAAGAGCAAAAAAGAAACAGCTTGCGTGTATTTGGATTATTTGGTGATCTTTGGATTCTTGGGTATTATATTTGAATGACTAAAATCAATCGGGTGGTTGTTTAAAAATTTATACAATGGCACCACTTCTGGATGAATTGAAAATGGAACTTAAAAAGTACAAAGAAGATGCACAAGAAGGGAAGGGTTCTTTTGGCTTCGTTTTTTCAATTCTTAGAAATGGAGATTTGGAACTATGAGAAACAACAAGAAAAGACTGCAAAACAAGAAGACTGGGACAAAGAAGAAGCCATCTTTAATGAACAAGCAATTTTATGTGGAGAAGAAAAAGGAAAGGGGGAAAAGAGAATGGAGAATTTAAGACTTAAAAAAACAACCAAAGAAAAGAAAAATAATTCAAAAAATAAGTATAATACTGGAAAGCAACAGAAAAGGGGAATACAGAAGAGAGAAATAGAGGTAGAGAGACAAGGGGGGTAAAAAAGGGGAGAGAGAAGAAGAGAGGGAAGAAGGAAAGGAAAAGAAGTTACAAAGGACTGGAGCAAGATATAGAGAAACAGGACCTATTTAGAGATAATGGGTGAAAATCTAACTGAAAAAGGGATTTTGTAAAGGTACATAAGATTGTATTGGTATATTAGTAATAGAAATAACTTTAGAAAATTGGAAACAACGTGTGATTAAAATGAGGGATAAAATAGTTAGTGTAATTTAGTGAAATGTTAGTGAATAAAATAAGTGAAATAAAATAAATGAGAAAATTGAATTAGGAAGGAACAGGAACATTTTAATTAGTTAATATTTTATAAAATATAAGTGAAGAGGGGGGGAAATTAACTATGGAAAGCTTATAATTGTTCCCATAGAAGTATGATATTTAATTGAAAAGTAATGTTAAAGATGTTAAGACTTTAATGAATATTAATATTAATGATAGAATTGAATTGGAATGGAATGTTGTTTTAATTATATTATACATTTATATATTTTTCTTTTTTTAAGAATACAATGTGTATTTTAAGAATGTACCAAGCAGAATCCAAATGGAAGTTATGTATTATATTGAATGTTACAACTTTAGGGAAAAGATATAAAGGCATCATACTCCAATCAGTAACTACCGGAGAAATTTTGTATAATGAGAAAAGATAATAGATAATTGAAACAGGACAGACAAAAAATGATACAATGATTTGAATTGAGATGAGATAATTAAAATAAAATTGAGAAAATTAAAAGAGGGGAGAAGCTATGCAGAACATGTAAAATAGTAATAAGATATGGAATAGAATATAAAAATGAGCATGAACCTGAATTTGTGTCTGTACGAAGAAATGTAACCCGGGATTACACTACTTTCAAAAAAGATGTTTTATTTGTTTTTGTTTTTTCTCTTTGTGAAAACTCAAATGAAATTTACAAAAAAAAAAAAAAAGAAAGAAAGAAAGTAATAGCTAAATAAAAATGTCAAATTTAATCTAAATATCTGGCTGAATGTGTGACCAATCATATAATACAGTCCATGATGATCTGTCCTTAACCTGGTCCTTCAGGTCATCCAGCAATATACCAGTGGTGGGATTTTTTATTACCAGTTCTGTGGGCGTGGCTTGGTGGGCATGGTGTGGCTTGGTGGGCATGGCAGGGGAAGGATACTGTAAAATCTCCATTCCCACCCCACGGGAAGAATATTGCAAAATCTCCATTCCCACCACACTTCAGGGGAAGGATACTATAAAATCTCCATTCCCTCCCCACTCCTGGTGAAAGGTTACTGCAAAATCCCATTCCCTCCCCACCCCACTTACCTGCTTTCCAGCTCTGTTCTCCTGTATAGGGCAACTAAAGAAGACCCAGCCGATTAGCTGGGACTTGGGAGGCAGAGAATAGATGGGGATGAGTCCAGGCAGAGGTGGTATTTGCCGGTGCTCTGCACTACTCAAAATTTCCGCTACCGATTCTCCAGAACTGGTCAGAACTTGCTCAATACCACCTCTGCAATGTACCCATTTTTTTTTCCAAAAGGAAAGATTCATCATCTTTTCTTTCCTTCCACCATTCTCAGTATTAGACCTCTCTAAAGTTATGTCATTGTATAATGTAGCTGAAGTAGGATAATTTGAGCCTGTTTATCTATGCCTCAAAAGAATTTTGGACTGATTTGGATGATGATGAGACTCAATTCCTCTGTAAACACTAATATACATTTTCTAAATTTAGTGTAGTTGGCTTGGGACAGAATGGGATATAAGAAGAGAGGCAGAGGAAGAAGCCTGTTCCATTCCCAGTGCAATCGTGTTTTTTCTGCCATCTGGTGCAAGTAGGAAATTGAATTGAGTCATTTGGTTTGCCTATTATATACCACACACATAAGCAGGACAGTACTATTTGATAGTGAAATAGAACTGTGATGACCCGGAGTGTAATACAAACATAACAAAATCCAAAACATAAATAAATGTCCTTTAATGCCTCCAACTTGGCCCCACTGTTCAATAATTCTCAGTTGGAGATAAAATTTACTCAAAAATAGTCTTCAAATGAAAGCAATACAGTCCAAACTTAATGAGCAGATAGAGGTGAAATAAAAAACCAAACAAACTACAATGAAGAAATTTCCACAATGGACCAGGATAAGTAATTACCAAATTCAAGGAGATAACAAGGCACAGTCTGTTGGAAGGATGCTAACCAAGATAACTTCAGCCCAAAATAAAACATGCTTTGCTTCTGGCAACGCTGTGTTTTAACCATCTCTCTTATATACTATTCTCCCCAGCTACCACCAATGAGGGGGATCATGGCCGCTTCCTCTCTCGTAAGCCAAATTGTTTCCTTCTCTGTACCTCCCTGCATGTCCTATGATGCAGAGGGGATGGGCCTGGTTATTCCTCTGACTGCCCAGTCAGCCTCTGCCCTTCCCCAGCCTCCTCCACAATCTCCGGAGCCACACCTCCACTCCATGTCAGCTGTTCCTCCTCTCCCTTAGAATCCGACTCTACCAAGGGCATGACAAGAACAGACAATAAAGGTGAGATATAGCAATAGGGAGAATAGATATATCCATATATCTATGTTTTGTGATAGTAGCATTATTTCATTATTTCATTGAATGGTATCAAATAGATAAATAGCAGACAAATGACTGAGCAATGGAGGAGTGGGCAGCATTTGCATAAAAGCGTTGACTTAAAGACAGATGAGGAAGACAGAAGAAAAGCAATAGCTAAAATCTTATTAAAATATTTAGGAATTGTAAATCTCAGTTAGCATTTAATTAGACCAAAGGGAGAAATAACAGAGCTGTTTTATTCCCTAAAAATAAAAGTTAGATGAATTAAATTATTGCTTAAATGCTATTAAGCAGATATTACCTTTATCAGATTATGCTTCCAATACTGTTTCAAAAGCCATAAAACCTATGATTGGAAGGTAGCTTTGGTGCTCAATTAGATTTTTTTAAAAGAAGCTGCTAGTATATATGCCAAGAAGAATAATAAGCTGGTTAGGTTGATAAGTCATTGAGCAGGAGAAAGATAAGTTATTGAGCAGGAGAAGGATTATTCTTCAATAGAATTACTTTGATATAAAAGTTAGAAATCCCCTGAGTCTAAACTGGCAGTTTTGCAGGATCCTACATCCATTTACATGAAGGAATCAAAATATAAGTTGAAGACAGTAAGTTTTAGAGAATTCCTTGGAGAAAATATAATAATAGTGAAACCAGTCACATCAGCTGATGCTGTAAAGCAATAGAGTTTGGGGAATGTGCATTAAGATTTAAATTGCCCAGATTTTGTTCTTTAGAAACAGATTATTAAGATAATTTTAAAGAAAACATTAAACTAGTTGGGGAGACCTGAACAAAGGAAGAAGAACTTGTGCAAGGGAGAGATCTTTTTGATTATATGTGAACTATATCTTAAACAGGTGTTTAGATAAGAAATAATGATAACAAGGAGAAATATGTTGGTTTGTTTATTAATTAAACAGCTTGTTTATTAATTAAACAGTTCTTAAGAAGATGCAGCTACTGTTATCCGTGAGGTAGAAAGAAAGGGTAAATAAGAGAGTTTTAACCTCAAAATACAGGGTTAGAGATCTGTATTGGGCCAAAAGTTGAACATGATATTATTTGCTATTGAACTGATTCACTGCCATATCAAATAGGCAGGGGTAGAATTCAAATTTCTTAACAACAGGTTCTGTGGGTGTGGCCTAATTTGTGGGTGTGGCTTGGTGGTCATGTGACTGGGGTGGGAGTAGTTTACTGACTGGGAGTGGCTAGGTGGCCATGTGACTGGCAAACCAAATGTAAGTGGTCCTTGCTTAATGACCAGGTCCTCGCTTAATGGCCAGTTGCTTAGTGTTTTCTGCCAGTTTCTAAGGCCTAGGGAGCCCTAGAGAGGGCAGGGTGAGGCCTGGTCAAGTGGCCATGTGACTGGCAAACCAAATGTAAATGGTCCTTGCTTAATGACCAGGTCCTTGCTTAATGGCCAGTTGCTTAGCAAGTGTTCTCATTTACGACTGACCTCCACAGAGCTACTTGGCCTGTTTTTGGTGTTTTGACAGCCACACACACACACACACACACACACACACACACACACACACACACCCTTCTAACCCTGCTATTCTTTGATTCTGTAAGGATCTCCTGCTGGAGCAGGGGTTGGACTAGATGACCTCCAAGATCCCTTTCAGGCCAGCCCTAAATTGCTGTGCTGCTTCAAAGTCTTCTGAAGACAGGGTTTATGCCCTTCCTTCCTCTCCTTTTTTTCTTTCTCCCTCCTTCTCTCCTTCCATGTATTTATCTATCCATCCATATATCTCATTTACTCTCTCTCTCTCTCTCTCTTTCTTTCTTTCTCTTTCTTTCTTTCTTTCTCTTTCTTTCTGCCACTTCCTCCCATCACCCTTTCTTCCTTTCACTTCCTTTCTCTCTCCCTTTTTCTCCCCCCTTCTATTTCTTTTTCTTGTATCTCCATTCTCTCTTTTTTTCTCACTTTCTTTCTCTCTCTCCTCTCTCTTTCCCTCTCTTTCTCTCTCTCTTTCTGTATCCCCCTCTCTTTCTTTCTCCCCTCTCTCCCTTTCTCTCTCTCTCTCTTTCTGTCCCTTCCTCCTTCCCTCTCTCCTTCTAAAGCTAGGAAGCCCACCTGAAACACACACATACACACACAACCAGAGGTGGGATTCTCCCAGTTTGGCCCTATTCAACTGTACTCTGCCTCTCAGAGAATAAGCCTGCAGGCAGGGACTGTGCTTTTTAATCTTTGTGCAGGGTCTTAAAAAAAATACATGCAATCAACAGAAACAAATGAGGCAGCTTAGAAACAAGAGGATGCTCAGAGTTCTACAGTATCATAGAATAAGAACAGCTAAGAAGAAAGGCAATAGCAGGAAGAAAGGAAGGAAGGAAGGAAGGAAGGAAGGAAGGAAGGAAGAAAGAAAGAAAGAAAGAAAGAAAGAAAGAAAGAAAGAAAGAAAGAAAGAAAGAAAGAAAGAAAGAAAGAAAGAAAGAAAGAAAGAAAGAAGAAACCACCCTACTGAGGGCTGCAGAATTATGCAGCCTTTAATATTTCAGATTGGTGACCCTTCCTAGACCCAACTAGTGCTTCTTTTGGTATCTACAGTACATGAGTTTCAGTCCCAAAGATGCTCCTTCTCCCCAGGAGCCCAACCTTCAATTCTGGATGAATATTTCTGCACCCTTTCACTCTTTGTTCCTCAACATCCTTCTTACATTGGATCACAAGCTATTGAACCAGATCAGAACCAAGAGCAACAGTTGCAGTTATGCTGCAATGGTCATAAGTGTGAAAAATGGTCATGTCACTTTTTTCAGTGCCATTGTAACTTTGAATGGTCACTAAATGAACTGTTGTAAGTCAAGGATTACCCGTACAAAAATACAAAAAGCTTCTTTGCTTGCAAAAAGCTGCCCTAAATACCAATCATTAGATTAAAATACCTGCAAGCCAGAGTTACAAATCAGGCAGGGTGCCAGGGCACCTTGAGGAATGAAAATATTTTAAATGCAGTGATAACTATCAAACTCTAGAAAAGTACAGAGAAGAGCAACCAGGATGATTAGGGGACTGGAGACTAAAACATACAATGAATGGTTGCAGGAACTGGGCTTGGCTAGTCTAGTAAAGAGAAGGAACAGGGGAGACATGATAGAGGCTTTCCAATATTTGAGGGGCTGCCACAGGGAGGAAGGGGTCAAGCTATTTTCTAAAGCTCCTGTAGGCACGACAAGGAATAATGGATGGAAACTGAACAAGGAGAGATTCAACCTGGAAATAAGGAGAAACTTTCTGACAGTGAGAACAATCAACTAATGGAACAGCTTGCCCTCGGAAGTTGTTAGAGCGCCATCACTTGAGACTTTCAAGAAGAGATTGGACTGCTATTTGTCAGAAATGGTGTAGGGTTGGATTTCCGGTTTGTCGGCTTTGCGAGCGGTAGGGATTCGCGAAGCTGCGCGATCCCTGCCGCGCTAGCCGTTTTTGGGGCTCCGATCCGAAAGGGTGCGGAGCAAGGCTGCCTGCAGGGCAGCTGAAGGTAGGGGGGATCCGGAAAAGGGTTTGGGGTGTTGCAGACCCCCTCCTGGCCGGCAGAACCTCCTTTACCAAGACGGTGTAGCGGCGGTCCGTAATGGCCGCCACAAAGAAGCCGGCAGCTGGGCAAGTATGCGCAGGAGGAAGAGGAGAAAGTTTTTAAAAGTGAAAGTCTTCTTGGTCGATCCAGGACTCTGAGATATATTTAATTTAATTCCTGGAAGTGATGGCTTTTGGGTGATTCTTTCCACAAGAGAAAGTAAGCGGCAATTCTGAGGTGCTGAAAGGAAAGTTTACTCTCCCTCCCGACGGAATTAACAAACGGATATTGAGAAACCTGTTTTTTTCAGGTAAAACTAGCTTTATGGGATAAGTCGGAAGGAGAGGACAAAAAATATATTTATCTGGTTGGATTTTGTTGGAGGAGATGCCTTAAGGATTTGGAGACAGAAATAAAATTTTAATAAGGCTTTAAAACACAGATTTGGATTTTCTTTTTTCCTTTGTCTGATACTACCCCTGGAAGAGAAAGTGGAAATTTTGGCTTGGCTTGAACTGATTGAGGATTGTGGACTTTGGGATTGTTTTACTTTTCTTTTGGAATATTTTGGTTGGAGTAAGAAGAAAGAGGGAAAAAAGACAAGAAAAGATTTATAATGGCTTTCTCCTTGAGGAACTGAGGGATGAATATGAGCAAACAAAAGCAGCCTGTAAAGATGGTATGGAAAAAGCTTTTCTATTTTTAGAAATGGCGCTGGTTAACTATGAACAGACAATGTGACAGATGGAACAACAGCAAGGAGAAGACGAAGACACCATCTTTAATGAATCCCAAAATTTATCTAAGGAAGAAGGAAGGAAGGAAGCGAGGAAAATGAAGGACTTAAGATTTAAAAAAACATTTAAGAAAGAGAAAAATATGATGCAAAATAAATACAATGATAGCAAACAAGAGAAAAAGGAATACAACAGAGAAGGGATGCCAGCAAGACAGAGGTTAGAAGAAGTGGGGTAGGAAGATCTGGTGGGGGAAGAAAGAAAGGGAAAGGTGGAGAAAAGCCACAAAGTTTTAAAATTGGATGGGAAAAGAGGAATCTTTTTCAGGGATAAAGGGTAAAGCATAAATTTTCTTTAAAAAGATTTTGCAAAGGTACATAAGACGGTATTGTAATATTTGTATTAGAAATAGAAAATTAGAATGGCTTAAGAGTTAATAAGAAATTAAAATGTTGAAATGTTTAATAATGATTGATTTTTAAAATGTAATAAAATATTGAAGGGAAAGGCAATGAGAATGCTATAAGATTTATTATTTAGATCTATTATTTAACTACGTATTTAGGAGGATACTATGTATTTAAACATTTCCGATTTATTACTCTGTTTTTATTGTTATTAAAAGTAAAAATTAATAGATAGAATGTACCAAGCAGAATCAGATTGGATATTAGGTGTCATTTTAAATGTTAATTTAATATCTAGGGAGAGGATAGAAAGGCATCATACTCTGATTAGAGATTTCAGGAGAAATTCTTTTTTTTTTTTCATTATAAGGAATGAGATAGAGGGATAATAAAGGATGGGCAAAAGATACAAATATAATGATTTAAATTAAGATGGATTGAACAAGATAGAATTATGAAGAGTGAAATGTGTGGAGAAGTATATATAGAAGATACAGAATGGTAAACAAAATAGGTAATGATCTCTAAGATGAGCATGAATATAATTAAAGCCCATATAAAGAGAGGTACCGGGGCCAAGTTACTTTACTAAAAGATTTTTATATGTTTGTTTGTGTTTGTTTATGTTTTTGAGAAGTATTGGTGAAACCTTTTAGAAACACAGAAAGAGAATGACAATAATCAAGTCAGAAAGAAATAGAGGACAAGAGATGTTTTTATGCTCATTTAGAAATGGTTTAAAATAGAATTGTATTGTATAAGATAAGGTTTTATCTGACTTGTAAAATTTACAATGGAAAAAGGTTCAAATATGTAATGGTTGGTGATGATTTGTTTGTTTTTGAAATTAATAAAACTTGTTTAAAAAAAAAAGAAATGGTGTAGGGTCTCCCACTTGGGTTGGACTAGATGACCTACAAGGTCCCTTCCAACTCTGATTATCTATTATCTGTTAAACAGCCAACTCTTGCTCATAAAGTGAAACCCTTTAGCAGAACTGCTTAGAAAGTTAACAAGGGGTTCAATAGAACCGGATAGAACTGGTAGAATCCCACCCCTGCAAATAGGTAGAAAACCCTGGAAGTTAGTTACATAAATTGTTACGTAGTTCAATGTTGTGTTAGTTACATTGAATTACTGCCCCAGCATACCCTCTTCTATAAGGGAATTATGATTTATTTCTGTTCAACTTGAGTTCTTAATGTGTCTTTGAATATATGAACTTATTTGTTTAGGATCAGTGGGGGAGTTGTCTTTAGTAGTTTGAAATTAAGAAAATAAGCCTGTAAAAAATTGCATATACACTCCAAAAATCATGACGAATACTTTTTTTTAAGTTTGGATCTATTTTCCAACATAAATGGAGCAGAATTATGAACAAATTTCTCTAGACAATAAGTGACTAATTCATAGTTATGAAGTTATGATGAAATAAATTGTTCAACAAAACCATCAAGGGGATGTTTGGAAAAAGAAAAATGTTGAAGACACCAGATTCTGGCGTAAGATGCTACAGCAGGAGAATATGGCTGATTGATGGAGATTGGTTCAAGTGAAACGTTTTTTTAAAAAACAAAACATCAGCAGTTTTATACCAGAGAAACACCAGAATAAAAGTCATCAAGTGCCATGAAAGTGAGTGAAGAGGTAACATTCTATAGACTGTTGCTGAGAGAAGAAATAGTAACTTAGGAGAGATTCTTAAATTTGGGGTTTTGTTTTCTCCATGAGCTTGAGCATGAAATTAATATCTTTTTCACTTAAATTCTGATGATGCTCAATTAAAGTGATTAATGAATATTTTCTGAAATTTAGTTCTAGTTCAAAAGCTTAGTACTAGAACATCCAATGAATTTTTTAATGATTACAGATATGTTCTTTAAAAAAGAAACATTTTGTTATTGTTTAGTGAAAGAGTACTCTTAGTTGTATGTTAATGGTATCCATCTGAGTTAGATGACAGAGAGAATTTTACAGTAGTTTTGTCTTCTGGAAACTACTGTTTGATAGTTCAATCTATGATCTTTGGTATAATATGGCTTTCCATGTTGATGCTGTTCAGAATCTATATTCAAATCTTTGGATTAAAGTACCATTAATGAAAATATGATACCCAGCTTTACTTCCAATTCTAAGGAAATGATTATTATCCTTGAATGATGCTTGAAAATGTATTGGATATGAGAGAACAAGCTGGAATTAAATCCAGAAAAAGGGACATCTTGCTGATTAAAAGGAAAGGTACAGTAGAATCTTGGGTCATGAACATTTCTGACCATGACCAAATTGGATGCCGACCAAAAAAATCTGCTAAATGTTTCATGAACACATCCTCAGGTGGTTGCGAACATATCCTTGGGTGGTGATCTAACACAGCCGCGGCAATTTCCCCTTCTGCACCATTTTTTAATGTGCATGTGCAGTCAGTCTTGCTTCCGGTCACGACCAAATCGGATTGTGACTGAAGTCCTGGAAGGGATTATGGTTGTGACAGAGGTGCCAATGTATCTATGGAATTGAAGTTCAGTCCTTTCCAGATTTGCTTGGACTTTTTAAAGACTAGGTCTGCAGGTGTGGGTACTTCTTGAACCTCAAATGCCACTGGATTTAGGTGACACTTGATTGAGGAGCAGATTTTCAGAGTTACAGTTAACGTGCCAGATGTGCCAATTCTTCTTTTGGCAATAGTTATCAAAGGGTTGGATACATTCCTTGTCATTATAATGTATCTATATACTGCAATGGGGATAACCTGGAAATAAACCAATATTATGGCTTTTACCAAAAGGCTGAAACTTTGTTCATGGAACATAAATGACATAAAATGGAAGAAGTGTGTAGTTTCAAGTTTTTAAGAGTAATTATGTATGCTATTGACTCAAGTAAAGCCCACTGTGAATATGCTGCTGTTACAGGACAAAGATCTCTCAATGCCATCCTCAGGACAATTATGTTCCAGCCTCTCTTAAACTATTTCAGGCTTCATCACTGGCCCTTTGTGGGAGTTTGGTTAATCATCAGTTTTGTTTTTCAGTCGTTTGGAAAAGTTACTATCCAAATTTAGCAGAGCAATTTTCCAGATTCCATGCTGTGTTTCAACTCATATCTATGATTAAACAGTTATAATAAAAGTTGAATTAAGAGTGTAATTTCTATAAATCTTTGGTAAAAGCTCAACATTTTTCTTCAAAATTTAGCATTATTTAGCGTCAGGAGAATTTTCAATCCATATAGATCAAGGTTGTTGAAATCAATCTTTTATAGATAGGCTACTCTCTTTCCTTCTTCCAGTTCTCAAGATGGGACATGATCAGGTGAAACAAACCCTAAAGCAAAGGATAAAGGAGGGGGAGAAGCAAGCAGATGTAAAGAAAGTCCCAATTTTCCTGTCAGCCGTACATAGCAGATATATAATCACTCCTGTCAGCTCTCTTTATATAGCTATAAAGAATCATCAAAACCTTTCTGTTTTGCCTGATGCCATGTGCATTTCCATTTGCTGAAAGAATTTGCCCTTGTGATTCCAAAGAGGTAGAAACTACAGACCATGGGTCAACAGTAGTAATTGTGAGTGGGATCTTGGAATCCTAGTGGACAACAGCCATTTAAATATGAGCCAGCAGTGTGTGGCAACTGCCAAAAAAGCCAATATAGTTCTAGGAGGCATTAACAGGCATAAAGATGGCATAAAATTTTAGTGTAAGTACCATTTAATAATGCCTCGGTATACAACTTGGAAGATTGCATCCAGATTTGGTCCCTACAATATAAAAAGATTCTGAAAGAGTGCAAAGTAGAGGTGGTATTCAGCAGGTTCTGATGAACTGGTAGCAGAAATTTTGAGTAGTTTGGAGAACCTGCAAATACCACCTCTGACTGGAGATTTTACAGTATCCTTCCCCTGCCACACCTACCAAGCCACGCCCACAGAACCAGTAGTAAAAAATTTTGAATCCCATCACTGGTGCAGAGTGCAGAGAAGATTTATTAGGGCTAAAGGCTAAAACATGTGAAGAATTGGATATGTCCGGTGTTGTGTCCCTGACTAGCTAAGTCTTCAACCTGGTCCACATTTTGAGCGGGACCATCTTACTGTTCCCATTGGTTGGTGCCGTTTGACAGCAGACTATATAAGGAGCTGTCAAAGCGGCATCAGCTGGGCAGTTGGGGCTCCGGCTCCAGCCAGCCGGCTGCCAGCCCAGCTGGGCAGCCACGTTAATCTGTTACTGCTTCAAATAAAGAAACGTTATTCTTCAGCTCCTGTGTCTGCCTGGTGTGTCCGTCTAGACCAATACAACACTGGCGACGAGGATGGGATGTCAGAAGAGAGACCCAGGCAAGAAGCTAAGTCACTGAAGAAAGAGCTGAAGCCACAGAATGTCTGGAGCCATGGACAGTCTCTGCGCGCGCCAAATTTAAAGAGCCTCCTGAGCTGAGGAGAAAAAGTCTCTCTGAGCTGAGGAAAAGTCTCTCTGAGCTGAGAAAAAGTCTCTCTGAGCTGAGGAAAGTCTCTGAGCTGAGGAAAAGTCTCTGAGCTGAGGAAAAGGAAGTCTCCCTGAGCTGAGAGAAAGTCTCCCTGAGCTGAGGAGAAAGTTACTGTCTGACAGGCACTCTAGCCTCCCGTCTGCGAAAGGCACCCCTGTTAGCGCTACCAAAAGTGCAGAAGTCTGAAAAGCCTCCCCAGTCGAGGAACAGACGTGCGCCTCAAGGCCCGTGAAGGCTGGCGAAAAAAACCCCACCCGTGGGCGCCAAGAGCGCAAAGCCTACAGCCTCTAGCAGAGGTCCAGATTTCGCTCAAGGCCGTGAAGGCCGGCGAGACTACACTTCCACCCCCCACCGATCCGGCCGCTGTTACCCGTCGCTGCCGCCGCGCGCGCGCGACCCGACAGCCGCTCCGCTCCAAGGACGCCGGCGCCCGCTGCAGCCGCTCCCGCCGAGAGTCGCCGCCGCGGCCTCCGCTCCGCTGCTGCCGCGCTGCCACAGCCGCCCGCCTTCCGCTTGCGCCGCCGCCAGCGCCATCCGCTTCAGCGCCGCTGCAGCCCGCTACGCGCGCTGCGCCGCCGCTGCCGCCGCGCCGCCACTGCTTCTTCAGCCGCCGCCATCGGCTGCCGCTCCATGCCAGCCAGCCGCTGCGCGCCTCCGCTGCCAGCCGCCGCGCCTCCGCTACTGCCGCCGCGGCCTCCAGCTCTTCTGCCGCCGCCGCGCCTCCGCTTCTTCAGCCGCCGCCGCCTCCGCTCTTCAGCGCCGCCGCCGCTGCCTCCGCTCAGCCGCCGGGCCGCGCCTCCGCTCTTCAGCCGCGCGCGCTGCTCCGTTCTTCAGCGCGCCGCGCCTCGCTCAGCCGCCGCCGCGCTTGCTCTTTCTAGCGCGCCGCGGCAGCCTACGCCAGCCGCCCGCTGCCGCGGCTCCGAGCTCTCCTGCCGCCACCGTCGCGGGGCCTCCACAGCCGTCGCTAGCTCCGCCGCCGCGCTGCCTCTCCTGCCGCCCCCAGCAGCGCCTCCGTTCCCGCCGCCGCTGTTTCGCCAAGCCGCTGCCGCGGCCTCCGTTTCTTCTGCCGCCGCCGCTGCGCGCCATCCGCAGCCGCGTCGTCTCTCTCCGCAGCCGCCGCCAAGCGGCCTCCGCTGCAGTCGCCTCCCGTCCCGGCCATCGCCGCCGCTGCCGCCTCCACCGTGGCCGCCCGACAGCCCGAGCGCCTCCTCGACTTCCACCGGCTGCCGAGCGATGGGCCCACTACTGGTGCAGCTCTTCGTGGGCCTGCTGCGTTCAGCTCCAGGACTTTCTCCATTTTCAAGCTTTTCACCATCGTGGGACATGGGTGCAGCCATTGGCTCTGCAGAGATGCAGATAATAAAAATTTTCTTCTGCCCCCCCTTTCCAATGGCTCTGGGGGATGGATCCGGTATTTAGGGGAGGGGGTGTCAGGCGTTGAACAAGGAAGTTCCATGCACCCACTCTCCAGGGTCTCTCCCACCTTGGCTTGTCTCCCTTGTCATTAGCACTACACTCCCAGGGGGGCGAAAGCTAGGTAGGTGGGAGGTTGGATGTTCTTGTCCCCAAGGGGGCCAGGAGAGCACAATGAGCCTCCAGCCTTAGGGTTCAGGCACCTCTGCCCTACCCCATGCAGGCAGTCACCAGACAGGTTTATTCACCATCTTATCTGGTTCCCTTTCTCAGGCTCCTGCCTTGTGACAGGTGGGGTGCCATTTTTTGTGCAAGCCACAGCTAGACCTGCCATCTCTGCAGCGTTGGTTCCAAGGCAGGCAGCTGTCAGTATTTGACCCACAACCCTTGGGATGTGGGGTTCTCCTACTCGCCACAGGCGGGAGGTCACCTGGGCAGGGTTGCTTGCCACGTTGTCAGGGTCTCCTTCCCAGGCCAAGTGTTCTTCCCTGGCCACTAGTTCAATTTCCTCACTAGTTCAATTTCCTGGTTATACCATTGTATTCCCAAAAGGCTGGGCAGCGCATGTCCTTAGCTAGGGGAAAGGGGTGTTGTGTCCCTGACTAGCTAAGTCTTCAACCTGGTCCACATTTTGAGCGGGACCATCTTACTGTTCCCATTGGTTGGTGCCGTTTGACAGCAGACTATATAAGGAGCTGTCAAACGGCATCAGCTGGGCAGTTGGGGCCCGGCTCCAGCCAGCCGGCTGCCAGCCCAGCTGGGCAGCCACGTTAATCTGTTACTGCTTCAAATAAAGAAACGTTATTCTTCAGCTCCTGTGTCTGCCTGGTGTGTCCGTCTAGACCAATACAACACCCAGTTTAATAAAAAGAAGGAGTACGAGTGACTTTCAATATCTAAGAAGCTGCCATAAAGAAGAGGGAGCCAATCTGTTCTCCAAAGCACCTGAAGACAGAACAAGAAGCAATGGATGGAAAGTAAGCCTTTTCATATCAAAAGCTCCATTCCTCAGCAAACGCTCAATTCAAAAATACTCGGAGATCTCCAATTCCTCCCAGCCTTGACCAGCACGCCAGTAAAGAATTCATTCCTCGGTGGGCACTAAGTTCGGGAGTGCTCTATTCAAAAGCGCTCAATGATCTGTGACTCGACCCATCCTTACTAGAAGGTAAGATGGTGGGGCTCGCCAGTACCAGGGGGCTCAACGATCATCCTTGCAGGGCAGTGAGACGGTGAGATTCATCCCATCCTTGCAGGGCGGTGAGCACCGGGAGCTGTGAGTCGGTCTTCAGACGTTTGCAGCCAGGGTGTGAAACAGACTGCTTCTCCCCTGCCACCCCTCCTTCCTTCTTCCCTCTTCACCAAATTACTAATCTGGACTTCCTCTTTAAAAGGACAGTAACTTTGGACTTTCAATAAGTAGGGAAGTATTGTTACAACTGAACTCCTGTTAAGATTGGAAGCAATTTTATTTCCTGTGATAGAAGCAGAAGTATATTGAAACCAGGAACAAATGCTCAATACAAATCTGAGTCTACATAGTAAAAATATAAACTGTTCAAATTGCCAGTGCAAGACTTTCTTTCTCTTTCTCTTAAAAGCAACAAACTTTGAAAGTGTATTTAAATTAACTAGGAGGGGGCCAGAAATCCCATTCATCAAGGAAAAACAAAACAAAAAGTTTTCTGTTGCCTCCCAGTGAATTGTTCTGTTTATCTCTGCTGAAGAAGGGACCAGAGATCTCCCCTTCAACATCTTTGCATCTTTACTATCTCAAAAACTCAATCTACAAAACAAGAAAGAGAGTGTAAACCCTTGCTCACTGATTGTTTTCAAACAGCCCAGGAAAAGAGACCTCCTGCCAGTTCATCAAGGGTTATAAACCTATTCTCAGATATCAGCAACAGCTAAGCAAAACAAAACAAAGCATTAACCCTTTACTTACTAACTCTCAATACTACTTCATACTACTTCATTACTTTCATTATCTCAAAAAATCAATTTCTTTAAAATAATTAATTTTTATCAAATGATCAATTGATTTATTGTTTTTATTGATTAGTATGATTGAGTGTTTAGTGCATATAGTGTAATTACTGAATATCTGATTAGTAAAATCAGTGATTTAGTGAATTTAATTAACCAGTGTGTTTTGTAATTACTGTAATAAATTAGGCTGTTTGTTGCTTAGAAAAATTATTTGATTAGAGTGATTTGAATAACCAATTGATTGATTGATTTTTAGTAATAAGCAACCTTAGTTTTGATTTGTTCTCTAACATATCAATTAACATTTATTAATTACCAACATTCATTAAGTAACTGTCTACCTATCACACTAACTAGCCATTGTAATTGATTACTGTACTATTGCCATTGACCATGCCAGCCAAAAACTCCAAACCAAAACAAAAGAAAAATATCTCTACCAATGACCTCCCAGACTCCTGCACATGTTTCAAATGTCTTGCAACCATCAACGAAAGCAAAATGTACATCAAATTCAGCCTATGCGATAATCTAGCCCACCCTGCCTGCTTAAATGCAAACAAAACCCTTGCTGATATGGTTAAAAATTCAGATACATTCTTTTATCTATGTCCATCATGCTCTCCTAAGCTAAACAAACTGAGTACCCTACCTGACAAAGTTGAAAGCATAGAATCACTCATTCACTCAATAGAAGAACGCTTAGCAACACATTTTGAAACAACTATACAAGCAAGCCTAATTTATCTTGAAAAAAAAATACAGCACAGATAAGTGAGTACCTATCAGCTCAAAATCAACTCCCACAACAACGACAACCACTACCTCAACTACAATCACAACTACAACCAAAAATAACCACCAAACCACAGCCACAAACAATTACTATCCCTTCAAATAATTCCACAAATAATATCTCCTTACTCTTCAGAGACACCATGGAATGTGAACAGAAACATCCAAATGCCATCTTATTTGGTCTCAAAGACACCAACGAATCAGACGACATCACCAAAGTTCGTGATATCATAAGCAACTCAAATACAACAAACATCTCTCCTGAAGATATCATTGAAATAACCAGAGATGGCAACGGGAAATACAATGACAGTTCTGTGGCCCCAAGATTTTGTAGAGTTGTATGCAAAAATGAGTCCAGCAAACACATATTCATTCATACAATAAACGCCATTGCAAAAACCAATTCCAACCACAAAAAACTTTGCTCAAGACCAGACTTATCCATACTGCAAAGAATCCTCTCCTGTGAACTCCACGCAGAACTCAAAAACTATCTAGACAATGGAGAAAAGGACTTATACATTGACAACAGAGCTGATTGCATCAAAAGAAAGTCACACAACCCACAACTCCGCATCCAACCCCACCCCATCCAATCCAACATCACTCAAAACTAGGCATGCATGCCCCTAACTACCTCTATTCCAACCATAACTGGCCTTAAATGCAAGCTATTCAATGCAAGAAGCTTTGTAAATAAAATAACTGAATTTCTCCTCTTACTAAATACGGCTAAATTCGACATTATATTTGTCTGTGAAACATGGCTCAACGCATCTCTTCCTGACTCCATTACCACAGTAAGAGACTATCATGTTTACCGATCAGATCGTGTAATCCGTAGAGGAGGTGGTGTTGCTATCTTCTATAAAAAGTCCCTACATCTAAAAAACATCCAAGTTACCCAGGAGCTTGCTATTCCTGAGACCATTGTCTGTGAACTGTCCTTAAATATCACATTTCAGTTCTTACTATGTTACAAAGCCCCTGATTATGACATCAAACATGTAAACAAGCTAAACACACTACTAACATGGGCAGCATCCTGTCCACATGCTTTTATCTTTCTTGGTGACTTCAATCTACCTCATATTAACTGGACCCTAAACAAATGTACAACTGAACCCACACATGAAACCTTCTACAATGCAGTAACAAATCTGGGACTGGAACAACTAGTAACCAACAATACTAGACTTAACAACTGCCTTGATCTCATCTTCTGCAATAGTTTGAATTCAATTTACAGAATACAAATTAAAGAACCCTTTTCCAACAGTGACCACAACATGATTGACTTTTGTCTCAACATACATCCACAGAAAAATCATCACAACGATGGAATCCCCAATTATAACTTCAAAAAAGGCAACTATGATCTTATAAACAACGATCTCTCATCCCTGGATTGGCAATTTCTATTCTCTGGATGCAATACTGTCGAAGACCATTACAACATATTTTTACTTGAAGTCAAAAGAGTCATCAAACTATATGTACCATTAACAACTCCCAAAACCAGAAAAAACAAATTACCCAAAACAATAAGGAAGCTTCAATCCAAAAATAAATCACTTTGGCAGAAAGATGAATCTGGTCACGTTGCCAACTTCAAAAGCTGATACAAAAATTTATGCCACCAGATAAAAACTGAATGCACCAATTATCACATTAAACAAGAAGAAAACCTTCTATGCACCAATTCCACCCGTGCTTTCTACAATTTTGTAAACAACAAACTAAAAGACTCAAGGTCCATCTCACCCCTGAAAGGACCTAATGGTAAAGACTGCAACGACGACACTATTAAAGCCAACCTCTTTAACACATTCTTTGGCTCAGTATTTGTAAACAGCAATGGATCATACCCAGTATTTCCTAGTCGAACCACAGACAACTACAACGATCTAATACATATTAATTTTACAGAAGACAATGTTGAAAAAGCACTACGCAATCTAAAACCATCTCTATCTATTGGACTGGACGGAATATGTGCCTACTTCTTAAAAAGCTACCCACTGCCATAGCAGAACCACTAAGCATAATCTTTGAAAAATCTTTCGGGACCAGCTCCTTGCCAAAACTATGGTCACAAGCCACGGTTATCCCCATCTTCAAAAAGGGAGACCCCAGCCTAGTTGAAAAATTACAGATCAATCTCTTTATGCTGCATCACCTGTAAAGTCATGGAATCAATTATTAACCAATCCATCATCCTCCACTTAGAAACAAACAACCTACTCTCTAATAAACAATTTGGTTTTAGGAAAAAACTATCATGTAATCTGCCACCCTTACACTGTAAAAACATATGGACTACACAACTCGATCAGGGTAAAGCAATAGATGCAATCTATATAGACTTCTGTAAAGTCTTTGATTCAGTGGTACATGACAAACTACTCCTAAAACTAAAATCTTATGGTATCTCTGGACACCTGCATAACTGGATAGTAGCATTCCTGTCAAACAGACAACAAATGGTCAAAATTGGGAGCGTCCTATCAAATTCTGTACCTGTCAACAGTGGTGTCCGCCAAGGCAGTGTCCTAGGACCAACTCTCTTCATACTCTGCATAAATGACCTCTGTGATCATATCAAGAGCAACTGAGTTCTCTTCGCTGATGATGTAAAGCTTTTCAACACCACAGACAATACTGCTACCCTTCAAAAAGACCTCAACTATGTATCAGAATGGTCAAACAAATGGCAACTTCAAATCTCAACAAATAAATGCTCTGTCCTACATATTGGCAAAAAAAATAAAAAATAAATCAGAAAATAAAATACAGGCTGAATGGTCAAGACCTTGTTGATTATCCAAACTCTGTCAAGAATCTTGGAGTACTTATCTCTAATGACCTAAGTGCTAGAGGTTGGAATCGAAGACCTCCAAGGTTCCTTTCAATTTATTATTCTGTCTTTGGGAGACATCAGAACCAGATTCATACTTTCTCTCAATAGTTGATATCCTATTCATCTAATTCAGTTTATGCCCAGATCCTGGTCATAGATGAAATACTCTGATTACAACACATGTAACTAGGTTTTGTGCAGCAGAACAGGATCCATCAAACCCTGATGGACCAGAATCCCATAATAAATTCCTTGTCATTATAATGTATCTATATTTTAGATATCACTTCATAGATATTAATAGTTTTAGATATTTTGCTGTAATTTTTGATACAATCATACTAATATAACTTTAGTGTTATATTATGATCTAATATGGACTCTATTCTGTATCTTACTCATTAGATGCCAGTTAGCTCATTCTAGAAATGTATTTTATTCCTGATTTAAATTTTATTTGCTTATTATGTTGTAATTTTATATATTATTTATTTAATATACTTTTAGTGTTTACTGTATGGTTTAACATAGATGTATCCTGGATCTTACTTATTAGAAGCTAATTAGGTCATTTTATAAATGTATTTTAACCTAGGCTTAAATTGTTGCTGATTTGTTCATTGCTTATACTGGTCTTTGACAGTAATAAACTGGAACTGGCAGAGGTGGTATTCAGCAGGTTCTGACTAGTTCTGGAGAACTGGTAGCAGAAATTTTGAGTAGTTTGGAGAACTGGCAAATACCACCTCTGACTGGCCCTGCCCCCATTTATTCTGTGCCTCCCGAGTCCCAGCTGATTGACTGGATCTTCTTTTGTTGCCCTGCACAGGAGAATGGAGCTGGGAAGCAGGTTAGTGGAGTGTGGTGGGAATGGAGATTTTACAGTATCCTTTCCCTGCCATGCCCACCAAGCCACACCACGCCACACCCACCAAGCCACTTTAGCCACAGAACCAGTAGTCAAAAAATTTGAATCCCACCACTGGAAACTGGGCAAAAGTAATACAAATGTCAATTTTCATAGAGGAATGATAAAATATAAATTATTTGAATAATAAGCTATATACAACTACTCAAAAAAAATAAAGGGAACACAAAAATAAGACATCCTAGATCTGAATGAATGAAATATTCTTATGAAATACTTTGTTCATTACATAGTTGAATGTGCTGACAACAAAATCACACAAAAATTATCAATGGAAATCAAATTTAGCAACCCATGGAGGTCTGGATTTGGAGTTACACTCAAAATTAAAGTGGAAAAAACACTACAGGCTGATCCAACTTTGATGTAATGTCCTTAAAACAAGTCAAAATGAGGCTCAGTAGTGTGTGTGGCCTCCACGTGCCTGTATGACCTCCCTACAACGCCTGGGCATGCTCCTGATGAGATGGCGGATGGTCTCCTGAGGGATCTCCTCTCACACCTGGACTAAAGCATCCCCCAACTCCTGGACAGTCTGTGGTGCAATGTGGCATTGGTGGATGGAGCGAGACATGATGTCCCAGATGTGCTCAATTGGATTCAGGTCTGGGGAACAGGCGGGCCAGTCCATAACATCAATTCCATTTGCACAACAGCATGTGAAATTGATTGTCAATCAGTGTTGCTACCTAAGTGGACAGTTTGATTTCACAGAAGTGTGATTGACTTGGAGTTACATTGTGTTGTTTAAATGTTCCCTTTATTTTTTTGAGCAGTGTACATTTAATGTAGCAGATACTGTTACTAGAAAATAAGTTAAGCCCAGATATATACTCATCCAAGTTTTCTTCAAATATTTGCCAAATTCAAACTAATTTATGCATCTGGATTAGTTAAGTATTTCATCCAGAAATGTTGCAGATTTTCCCATGATTGAACAAGTTACATTTAAGTACTTTAAGCCAAAAGTAGCTTAATTTATTTTTTGGAAAATTGAGGGTAAGTATCATTGGAGTTAAAAGAAAAAAAACAAGCAAGCCCCCAAACAATAACCATATGAAAAACAACCATGGAGTAATGTTAGTGGTTGCTATCTGCAATAATCTAATGCTGACAGAGAGTTGTATTTTATTTAGTAATTAACAGTGTAAAGGGGAGAGAAGCTGTCATGTCGGTTCTTAAGCTGGGGAATGTGATGAAAGATGATATCTCCGATCTCATCCTTTCCACTTGTTTAGGATTGTCAGGATGAGAAATGTCAGCATTATGAAAGCTCAGCTCTGCTCTTGATATGATAAAACCCTTCAAAGGCAGCCAATCCTCCCCCCACCTCCCTTTCTCTCTCCCTGCACTCGCTTCTTTTTTTATTTATCCTGTTTTGTTAGATGGCAGAAATATAATTCTTTTCTTTTTTTCTATTATAAGCCACCATTTTTGTTTTATTATGTTTCACAACCCCTAATGTCCCACTGAAAATTACCTTGTTAAATGACAGTGTTTCAAAGCCATGAATCCTTCCCTACCACCCCATTTCCTCTGAGATTTGAAACAGTCAACAGACTGTAAAGAATAAATAATAAAAAAGTATTGATTATTTTGATGACTGTGAGATTCAATTAAGTATTAATTTTGCCCTCCAGTGGACCTATCAACGTATTCAAAAGGGAGGATTCGGCTTGAACTAAATGTACAAGTGCTTTAGCTTTAAATAGGGAGAAAATACCTATTTAAATACCTACAGTATTTGAAGAAGAGTGCATCGATGCACAGAGTCCAATACTTAAGGCTGTGCAAATTAAACCCTAGTGACAGTGACATTGTATTTGGCAATATGAGTATTGACCAAAGAAGTGCATTTGATGACATCTTAAACTATTTGTATTGATTAACATTTTCATAGATTATCATGTGTCATATCAAATTCACTTTTCAAACATGAATACATTAAAAACCCTTTAGGCAATCACTGACCAATGTACAAATGGGCAGATGAAACATGCTAACCAACCTACTTGCACCTTGGTCACCTGTTCTGTGTATAAGAACCATTTAGGCATGAATTTAACAATAAATAGTTGGGAAATTGCATGAAAAGGTTACTTGCCCACTCAGGTTGATTTAATGGCAAAACCAATGATAGATGTTAAGAAACTTAAAACTGTTCCTCCCCTCTCCTCAGTCTTCTGAGAAGATTCAATATATTCTGATAATCAAGAAATATTTAAAACTACATACATATATTGCTATATTCTGTGTGTGTGTGTGTGTGTGTGTGTGTGTGTGTGTGTGTGTGTGTGTGTGTAGGCTTGATGGAATTATGTCTAAACAAAAATGATTATAAACCTTTAGTAAGTATCCATTGCAAGTTTTTTCTTCTTTTTTAAGAATGTGAATATACTTATTTTATTTATATATATCTGTTCAATATGCGTGGGATTAGGGACTTTTGAAGCCTAATAACCCCAAAACATAATGCATGAGTGTTTCTTCTTGTTTTATATATGTGATAAAATGAAAGAAAGAATAAAGAAATGTAAAAGATGTCTTGATGTTGATAACAATGCATATAGTTTTATTTTATGTTTTTAAACTTTGGAATATCAATAAAATATTTTTTAAAAAGAAAGATTTCTGTTTTATTTTTTAAAATATTGGTGTGGGATGTTCTGGAAATGTTATTTTTACTGTGTAGTTTTTTCTTCTGATATGATTAATGTTATAGAAGTGAATTTTTTGAGCAAGTGTTCTAGAACATTTCTGTATTATCATTTTTTTTTTACTGCTTGACCATAGAGCTTGCAGTTCCCTCCCTCTTACCACATTACATTAAAGAGTGAAGTATAAAAAAACATTCAGAAGAAGTGCATCTCAACAATTAAAACTGGGTTGCCTATGTAGCTTTCACTGAAGTTTTTCTCCAAAGCATCCAGAATCTTTCACATGCTAGTTGAGCTTTAATAGGGTGGGGAGTAATGGAAAACTCATTGGATCTGTAATAGCTCTCCACTTGACTGCAGCTAGCAATAACAGCAGGAGCAGCAAGAGATAAGAGAGAGAGAGAGAGAAAGAGAGGGAGGGAGGGAGGAAGAGAGAGAGCGCACAAGACAGAATACGCACATCAAAGCTACCACTTTTTCCCCCTCTTTCCCCCCCCATCCTAGGATCCAATGATAACTGGACAAGTCAGTAAGCTCTTGTTGTCAGTGCAGAGTGAAATGAATGCAGAGTTGAGAGGTGAGGACAAGGCAGCTGCTTCAGACAACGAGCTGGATAAGTCCCAGCTTGAGCCTGTGGAATCAAATGACAACGAGGACACTCCCAGCAAGCTCTTCGGTAAGTCTGTCTAGGTATTTTGTGTTTGGGGGCCGTAGTTGTCTCTGCCTCGATGCCAGAAGAGGAGAGAAAGCAGATAAAGCTTTCATATTTGGAAGAACCAACTTCTGGGGAAAGGAGAGTGGACACAAGCTTTCTCTGTCCTGCTTGAGAGTATGTGCCTGCTAACTGATCAGAGTTTGGCCTGAGGAATAGCACGCCCTCATTGATTTTAACTGAAATTCACAAATTGCATGCATCAGTCCCATAGAAATCAGTGGGACAGCAGCAAGACTGTTCTCCATGCAAATGGTTTGTTATGTACTATCTTTTGCTTTGAGATACAGATATAACTATTTTTTTAGAATTGATTATTGTTATGTATTGATTTGTTAAGAAATTGGTAACCAACTGAAATATACAAATATGTAACCAAAGGGTAATATTTCACTATGAAAATGACCTGTCAGGAAGCTGTGGGTATTGTAAACTTTTCTTAAGTATTTCCAATAGGGTTTTCTCCTTTTTATAGGAATCTCTTTTAAATAGGAATAGAAATAATGCTTCTTTCTTATATATTATTATAACATTCTGGAAAGATGGTTTAGATGATTGGGGGTAATCTAAGAAATCAATCTTACATATTTCTAATGAGGAAGGAAATCAAGAATACTTTTTCTGACTTCTTAGAAGGTATTTTCATTTCAGCTGAAAATTATCCCTGTTTCTGAGGATGCATGAATATAAGTATTTTTTGCTTTAAACAACTAGACAATTAGCTTATGACCTAATAGCTTTTCAGCAATATTGGTTTGATATCTAAATGAAAATAAGGGTAGCAGTCTAGCCTGGGCATCTGTCATTCAAACCAATGATACTCTGTAAGACAACTCAAGCAACTGTAATCTCTAATCAGAAAAGGGAATAAAGCATGTTAGGAGTGTGTTTGAGTGATAGATGTTGATACATGTCTGAGCTGGAGCAATGCTGTGTAGTCCAGTGTGACATTTCAATTCTATAGCCATTGCTTCTCAGGGAATTCTTTATATGATTATCATATACAAAATTTCAAGAAAAACATGCTATAGCATGTATAGTTTGCATCTTATAAAAATGTCAGGTTTGAGGGAGGAATATACCTTTAAACAACAATCAAAATTATATTGTTTCTTTATCTCAGAGAAAATTGAAGATACAATGTCTGTAATTTTGTGAGACCATGAAACTACCAAATATTTTTTGCAAGAAATAAGTCCATGCAATATTTATAAGAATATATGCCGTATTGTGTTTTTTTTTAGAAAAACATATAGGCGCAAGAATCAGGTAACTGTAACAAGAAAATTACATCATTGTAGCTGAAATATGTAATTCTTTGTATAAGCCATCATTTCCTGTTTTTGTACAAAAACAGGTTTTAAAAAATAATTTTCTCACATAGGAATGTCCAATTACCAAACATTTTAATGCAGAGAATACATTTTGATTCTTCAAATGTGTAAACATAAATTACATACATAAATATGTAATTTTAAAAAAATGTTTATATGTTTTGAAGGGAAGAGATAAATAAAAGTACTTTTCTGCTTCAGAATACATATATTCATACTTTTCTTCCCCCCAAAAAATGTTTTCCTGATTATCATTTCCCTGCTACTAATTTTAATATAAAATTTCTATATAAGTACTATTAAAATAATAGAGAACTGTTTTTTAAATTATTTAAAGTATTCCTAGAATTAGGTAAGTTTATGATTTAAAGATAAAAGAATGTACTTTTAATGAACATATTATATTTAGTATTAACAACTGCAAGGCCTTACCACATATGTATATATGATTTCAATAGCTAGCATGTCCTTAACAGTATAATCCAATGCATGTCAGTAATAAGTCACATTGACTTCAAAAGGAATAACTCAGATCAAATGTCATTCTCAGGTAAAGCTTAATTCTCTACAGTTTCTATGAAATGGAAATAAAATATTAATTTTGGCTGGAGAGTGCCTTATTTGACTCAATAATGAAACAATCTAGTATTCTAGACGTACTCAAAAATGTCATGAAGGGCATTGGGATGATTTTGATAAACATGTCTACAAAGTACTTTTAATGGGGACTCATTCCATTGATTTAATGGAAAGGACCTATTTACTCCTGTGAGTTTCAGTATGAGGTTGTAGCACATTTATACCTATTGAATATTTCACAGAAGTTAGGGTTTAAGGAAAGAAATTGTAAAGAAACAAGAGACAGATATAGAAGGGAAAGAAAATTGTTGGAAACATATATGCAATGCAAGTTATCTTGTGTGTGTTTAATTAAATATATTCTGATTTAATTTTTATTCTCTAAAGTTCCTTCTTTGAAACTAGCTTTATTATTTAAGAATTTAATACAGTTCTCAGTGTTAAATATGTGAATATTTTGTTAATTGCTTTTTAAATGTTTGATAGTTTCTTATTTTGATATTAAAATACTTTATAGTTTTGTTATCAATCATTTTTGTTATTAAATAGGGGTAATGTTAATCAGTTTTGATAGGAAATATAACGAAATGGAATTATGACTGAGGCTATCAACATCCAATAAAAATATCTATTGTTAGAATATCTCACTATTTCCCACAGCTATAATGACAGATGATTTCATAGACATCAGTAAAGTCCTTTGTTTTTTCCTGTAGCACTAGTTCTAATTTTAGAAGACAGAGATTTAGGAATAAAATTCTGTGCAATGATTCTCTGAACTGAATTAGATTTCTTCACTGAAACAACCCCCCCCCCCAATTGCTGGATTGAATTGACATCTCCAAGCTGATTTGATTTGGACTGTTTAGATATCATTTCACACATGTGTATATTATATTTAAAGTATCTTAATTGACAAAAATATTTGTTCTCAGAGTAATTTCCTCCTCCTCCACCTCCTCCTTTGAGGGACTTTTGGAAGTATTCCTGCACAGTTTTATTAAGCCACCAAAATGTTTATTTTACCAGCAATTCCAGAGGATTTTTGAGCTTCAGGAATATCTAATGTCTGAATTTATTCAGCTTTGAAATATGTGAGGAACTTAATTAAAGTATAATGGTTTTAAACTATTTACATTTCCCATATTTTAGTGTCCTTCTGCTCACATACACCATATTACATTTTCAAAGTTCCTTCCTTCATGTTTAAATGAACAAAACTTTGTGTGCTTACTAAGTTCCATTTGAAATTGGAAAAATGGGACAATGAGTATTGCTTCTAAGGGATTTTTATGTTCTCTAATGCATCATATCAGCAGTTCAATTTTTCTTACAGTGTTTACTAAAGTTTACTAAAGTAATGTTTATTTATTTTATTCTAATACCAGCAGAAAAGTTTTTTCCAGTTAACAACCACTTCAGAAGTTTGCTATAAAATGAATTTATGGAAATTTATGGATTTGCTCCTATTTGGAAAGGGAGAGCAAGTTTCATTGCAATAGCATGGTTCTAATTTATGACACTGATCCAAACTGTAATAATCCCTTAAACCAAATTTGGTGGACAGATAAGACATATGATTTAAAACTAAGTTAATTAAGAATTATTAATTCTTTAGATATTTACATACTAGAATGTTTTATATGAAAAATAACCAGGCTTCAAGATGTGTAGCTCTTCTTTTAATCTTTGCAGGTAGGTTGCATAGTTACATGCTAAATTAAGAGGAGTAGAATGTTAGGGATGGCATTTGGTGCCAAGGACAGCTCATTTTTGTTCCTCCTATTCCTAGAATGTCTAGCAAACTGTTTCTTTTATTTATTACAAGTATTTTCTCTTTGTATTGATAATATTGATTAGAGACAGCAAAGAAATGTATTCATAAGTCTGATTCACTTAATTCACCCTTTTTTAAACATTACGTTGCAAATTCTACATATTAGATAGTTCCAAATGTTGTACAGCAATTCTTTTTATAAGCATGTAAAACTCAACTTAATGACTTGAGTTATTTAATAAATATATGATTCGAATGGATTTTATAAATGTATGCTCTAAATAGAATGCAGTGATAGCATATTTCTGTACCATATCTATTAAAATGAAATAACATTAGTTTGTAACTTTTAATCTGTGTTCAAAATTAATGTTATTTCACTGTAACAGAAGCAGAAATAATTATGGTAAATATGTTTGCTGTGGTTCAATCACACACTTGGACCTATGTGGACAATGTGTATTTTTCCAGTCTTAGTGTGTTAATGTATTATCTCTTATTGTGTATTCTAAGAAACCTTTGTTGCCCTGTGAGAAAACAGAATTCCCATGTCAAAAAAAAAAAAAAAAGGGGGGGGAGAAAGTATGCTGAAAGTTGGCCAAGAGCTTGGTGGAAGCTGACTAGGTACATGGTGGGAAAGAAAGTTCCAAATGGTCCCAAATCAGTATTTAATCTTATCCAACCTTGGAGATACAGCATATTTCTTTATTTCTTTGACTTTTAATGAAGGAGAAATAATTAATTAAAAAATATGAAAACTAGTGTAGGAGGCAAAAAATACCCTTGCAGTTATCTTTTCTCATTTCTGAATTGTTAAAAGGCTCCAAAGTGGCGATTATATTTCTCAGAGCAGCAGAACTCTCAACAATAGCAAATAAGTTTGCTGAGTTAAAATGGGAAAAAAAACCTAACAAACTGATCAACTAAATCCACTGTTTATTTTTAGAAATAGAATGTGAACTAGCAAAATAATTCCATGCAAATATAGAGTTAAACCCCTTCTGATGTATTTTGATCTAAAGAAATTAGGCAAGAGGTGCCTCTTGTAGGATGATTTAGTTCTTCCTCTGCTGATCAGCAGTTTACATTAGGTGAATGGTACTGAAAGAACCTCTAAAGTATATTCAGTATAAATTACCTTTGCCTGAAGGAGCTATAAGTTTCACCCTGCATAACAAATATTAGCTGTGGGAAATGAATTTGGTTTAGAAAAATGACACAGTGGGAAAAATTAAATATTTCATAATTTCATAAATTTAGAGCCTTCCCAATAAATGAAATAACAATGAATCAAAATCAGGCAATGTGACCACGAATCTCATAATATCTTGTTTAGATTGTAATCATGTAAATGAGCAGGATAATGATGCATACAACTGTTGCTCTTATTTATTTCACTAGAAGAATCTAAAACAGAAAATTAGCTTCCACTAAAATAAATGGGAATTAATATATTTACCTGGCTTGATATAGACTATAATTTTTAAATGTGACTTTCTTTCATTGGACACATGAATATTATAAATACAGCCAGAATATGTATAGATTTGGGGGGCAAATGCTATTTTATAATGTTAAAATACTTGTCATTGTATAAATAGCATAAATAGAAGTGAGGAATTAGGTTGTTTTCAATTAGTTTGTTTTCAATGACTTTATTTTTTTAAAACAATTAGTATCAGTATGTAGTTTTCTTTGGCATTTATTTTATTTAATAATAAATAAATGAAAAACTAATTACATTATTTTTTTACTGGCTTTATGGTGGTTATGATGTAAGTAAATCATCAACAACAACAAAAACAGTCCAATTGTTTTTAGTTAAACTAAGCAATTGTTTTAGTGTTATCAAAATTAGTTTGATAGAATCATAAGTAGATATGGAGATACGAGGATCCAAGATTAAATGGACACTTTCTTTTTAAAATAAGAACCAATCAGAAGCAACATTTGTGTAGGGTTGCTCTGAGAAAGAAAACTCAGTTTATAATTACTTCTGTATGTCCCATGTGTGAAATAAAGTTTCTTGAATTTCCTGATATGTATTTGTTATTTTGAGTGAAATGTTGTAGCTTTTGATGTCTAAATCTTTACATGTAATAAATGCAGTATCTGCATATGAGTGTTTGGCTTTCAGTGTAAAAATATTGCAGATATAGGCAACTAAAATGTACAATGAAACAAACTTTAAAAAGAACACTTGCGAGAAGACGGCACATTAATTCAGCAATAAACAAATTAGCACCAAAAAATACAGAATATATAATTATCTACAAATGTATAAAATGTTCTCTAACTGTCTGAGAATTACTGGTAAGCTGCTGTTTGCTACTTTGAACAACAACTTAGATGAAAACTTATGACCAATCTTCTAGTCTATATATAGCTTTTGTGAGCTAAGTATTTAGCATATTTGCTTTATATACATATACATGCATACATGCATACATACATATATATGAAAACATTATGAATATCTATATCTCTGTATCTGTATTTATATCTCTTTATTATAAGGTGACATCTGCTTTTGCTCCTATCAGACGGCAGTTATGTGCTCTTATATCTCACTGATATCCACATAATGTCAATGAGTGTATCCGAGTGGAAAATTACAACCTCAATATTTTGTTTATACCATTGATATAAATCAGACACTAATTTCTGTCTTTTTTTTGTATGCCAAACCACAGTAATGTCTAAACAGATATTCTAGGTTCTTAAGAGAAAGCAGAACAAATAAATAAACAATAAATAAAATATTATGTTAAACAATTATCAGAATTATTACAGTTTTTAATTCTCATATATAAATTTACAATAATCTTCAACGGGTGGGATTCAATTTTTTTTTACTACCGGTTCTATGGGCATGGCTTGGTTGGTGTGGCAAGGGAAGGATACTGTAAAATCTCCAGTCAGAGGTGGTATTTGCCAGTTCTCTGAACTACTCAAAATTTTCGCTACCAGTTCTCCAGAACTGGTCAGAACCTGCTGAATACCACCTCTGATCTTCAAACACAGTAGTGCGGGAGACTGACCTAAATAAATAGTTTGTGAAGACAATTTTTAGAGAAAACTTGTATTGAAAAATAGTTTGGTACTTAGATTACATCTTTTGATATCAACCTTTCTTAGATATATGAAATATTTAAATGAAATATTTAAAAATTATTTTGAGAAATAATAAATACTATTAATTTCTTCATCAATTTCTTTACGAAGTAGAGGAAGTTTCAAGTGTTTCTGATCTATACTTTGAACAATGGAGGAGATTTAGTTTCGAGTACTTTTCCTTCAAAAATATCATAGGAGAAAAAAATGTAGCCACCACACACAACGATATACACATAGATATCCACACAAAAACTCTGGACTGAATAACAGGCAGGTGTTGAAAAAATTAATTCTGCTGCTTTCACTGGGGAAAGGCATTTCATTTCATTTCTAAATTGGTAATATATTCATTTCAGAAAATACAGTTGCAAAAACATATTTACAACATATCTTTTGAGTAAGTGGAAGAAGGCTATCTATTATGCCCAAATTTCCATTAAAAATGTATAATTGGAATTTTTGTTGTTTGTGTTAATAGCATTGCTTATTTGCATCATATGCATAATGACATTATTACACAAATGCTGTAGCTTGCCACAAAGTATTTTCCCATTGCATGTAGTAAATTTTGCTAAACTAAGGGTTTCTTATAAAATTCAATCAAATTAAGACATTTGAATCCATTGTTTTTTTGGGCAAATGCATGCATTTGTTTGAAGCCAGAGAAGAAAGTGTTCACAATTAAGGTGATTCTTATGTATGCATATGTGTAGATGTTTACTGGATGGCCTTTTCCAGTAATGAAAATTGCCCTTGATTCGTTTTACTAGATCTGGAACTGCAGATATGGTTCAGATCAGAGATTTGATAGTAAAAGCTTTGGCACTTATCTCTTTCAAGAATGAAAAGTGGGTGTGTCATTTTGCTGTGCTATCACACATATGATTGCTGCTCAAACAGTGATGTTAATCCTATAATCAATAGATGGAAAGTTGTTTGGACCAACAAATTGCTGTGAATGTGTATGCTGGATCAGGTTTGACTAAATTGATATTCTAATTAATGCAATTAGATCTTGCAGTTAATGCAATTAGACCATCTATAACAATCTACTATCAAAATCATAAAATGGTTCAGTGTGTTAGATTTTATTATGTACTGTTAACCAAGCAATTACAAATTGCAGGGAAAAGTGAAACTTCATGTTTTATTTGATTCCTGTTAAAACATATTTTAAAACTAAGTTACTCTTTTTGAATAATTCAATTAAATATGAGAAAAGTCATATACTGACGACACATTCTCTAACAAATCTTGCTGTAAATGTTTTAAACTTTAAAAATGAATAAATCTTTTTCATGAACTGAGATGACACCAAACCAAATGAAAGATATTTTGCCTACTGTTTTAGTGGATTAATTAAGATCACATTTTAACTACCTTTTGTAGTTAGAGGAGAAATATATTTACCTTCAATCTATCTAGTCCTTCAAAATTGCAGCATACATTGAACATTTTCTTAGTTTTAGCAAATAGAACACAATCTTCGAGTTTTTTTAAATTGGAAAAATAGGAGTATATTTAAAGTTAACAATGCATCAAACGTTAAAAGAATGTGGCTGTGAAGGAGTAGAGACTGATATTTATTCAGACTTTTCCTGAGAATAGAGATCAGACAAAGGACTTTATTTTGTATCACTTGATATCTTCTTTCATCTAACATTTTTATTCTTTCCTGTACAACTCTTTTTTTTCATTTGTAGGTTTTGTTCTTTTCTGATGCTGTTGTTATTTTAGTATTTAAAATCTTTTTATGCAAAGTTTCCTATTAAAACATTTAGGAATACTTGGACATCCTTTCATTAAAAAATCACGTAAATACCTTCTATCTGGATTAGATCTTGAAGTTGAACTAGGCTCCTGATGATTTTGTGAAAAAGGTGGGGGAGGGGGGTGGCAACAATATAAGAGTGGTCTACTATTGCCTTTTGGGATTTTGTTTTCACTTCCCACTCTATTTATAGTCAGCAGAGATCTGCCATCCAGACAAGCCCAATTAATTAGGACTGACTATACAAGGCCAGGCTGGATCAGTCAGGTCCTGCAATCTACAAAAATGAGCATTTTCTATACTAATAGAAAACTAGCATTCCCAAGTAATTCCTCACCTCTTTTTTTTAAGATTTATTGCTTTCAAGGAATTTAGATCTAAAAAAAATGTCTTAACATATGAATAATTCCTCTGAAATAATTGAGACCTATTTAAGTGAAAGTATTTGAGAAGAATTCTAAGCCTACTTTACAGGGATCATAATGTCATCAGTTTAATATGTAAATCTACAGCCTGAGATAAATAAAAGATTAAGGCAAACTGCCTATCTTTCTCTCCCCCTCCCCACATGTATTTAAAACTGAATGTTATGTTTGTCAATTTGCTAAATCTGTTCGGGATCTGAAAAGTAGTTTTAAGTAGGAATAACAACAGAAATGACAGTTGAGTAATGAAATTTCTGCAAACAAACAACCAAGCTCAGAGAGGATCAAGAATTCCACCGTTCAACCCTGAGTTACATATATTATCTTCTATTAGAATAACATTTGCATTATTTTATTTTTAATTATTATAATAGTAATATAATTATGTAAATTGTGCAAAAGTACTACCAATAATAATAAGCACCTTTGAGTGCAATCTCAAAACAACTGGAACTCCACTCGAACACCTTTGCATTGGCAAATTCACCATCAGTTGCAAAAGGCAGCTTTACTCAGAATATCTTACATTCAATGACAATATATGCAACACTATCTATATCTGTCTATTTCAAGTACCTGGAAGGGCTCGATAGACAGACAAAAATGCCAACTCTAGTCTGAGCATCTGGCTGACTATGAACCATAATTATTACAGTTGATACATAATGATGAACCATAATTATTACAGTTATTTCATCCTGCATAAATCTTCTGATTCATATAGTCTCTAAAATTCTAGATTATTCAGAAAATGACATTCTAGCTTGCACTGGATGTGGTGCATGCTTAGATTAAAATTGGGTTTTGTTATGTTGTAGCATATTGGCAAAAATACTCCAGAATTGGCCACTCATGGCCTTGCTGTTAGAAGAAAATGCTCCAAGTGCATCTGTGTGTGCCACTGTCTTTGATAAACTAATCTAAATCTTCTTTATCTTAGTAAAAAAAACATTATCACATTGATTAAAATATGGATAAGAAGAATAAGAGGTCAATATCAATGAGTGTGTCTGGTCAGAACCATCTCATAAGAAAGGTTGGATATTAAAATGTAAGAGGAGTAAATAATGAAGAACATGAATTAGTAAAGGAAAATAGTGGAAAATAACACATACTTATGAAATTAAGACAAAGGAAAATGTGATAATTGATGAAGATTTAAAGTGAGCTGATGCTCTGGACTGGTTTTGATGAATATATGCTATGAAGTAAAGATGTAGATTTGATTTTGAATGGCAGGATAAAAACTTGGATCCTGCAGCTATAATATGAAAAATGTGATTTCATGAACAAGCGGTAACTGTTAATTTTTTTCCAGTAAACAATGACAGTGGAAGAATCAGAAATGAGTTTTGGTAATAATCATACAATGCTAGAAATGAATGCAATCCAGAGGAAAATTGACTTTTTAAAAACTTAAATGTATGATTAGAAATGAGGCAAGAGAGTACCAAAGATAAGGCGATTTGATGATTCAGGAATGAATGAGACAGAACTCTTTGGTAAGTAACAATACCCTCCAGTTAAATGACTGGAATTAAAATAAAAGTTATAAAATGATTTTGGTGAAGCTAAAAAGGGGTAATGGTAGAAAAATATTTTAGAGATTTGTATGAAAATTGCATGTTGAGTGGTGGAATTAAAATGAGTGGTGGAATTGAAATAGTTGCTGAGTGCTAAAGATTTAGGGTAAGTATATAATAAGATAAATAGGCTTGAGTTTGCAAGTGTTATATGTATGGCAAGAAGTTTATAAGAAATTAATGAATTAATGTACTTTGGTAAAAAAAAAATCTATTAAAAATAGGAAAATGAACATGGAAATCACTAACTATACAAATGCTGGTAAAAAATAGTAGATAGTAGGTGACATGTAGCAAGGAAGGAGTACTGTCAAAATTGAAAAAAAGGTATGTATAAGACTGGGCTTCTGCCTACTTTATTATACTGAAGTTAGTTCTTTATGTCAAGAAAGACAGATAGGTAAGACCTCTCAATATTGTTTAATATTTGCCCTGGCGGGGATGGGGAGAAACATTAAGAGATATTTTGATTTTTTAAAACAATATCAGTGTGAACTAGCAGTGCAGTTTAAGAGATAAATGATCTTAGGTTCTCATCCTAAAATATCATTACTTTGTAATCTTAGCTTACCTTAGCTATCATTTAGGAAAGTACAGCTAGTTACTGTATTACAATAGTTCATTCAGTGATCTTTTGAAATTAAGATGGTGCTGAATAAGGGGACATATTATTCCTGCTCATATGGCCAACTGCTGCAATGCCGGTATAATCAAAACTCAGGTGCTAGGCTGGGTGTGCCCATACAACTATGAAAGGACTGCATATTTCCTTTGCTGGGTGGCTGACTAAACTCATTGGTGCATAGAAATCTGCCACAAGCTGAAAGACTTCAGCTAATGGCACACAGGCCTCCTTTTTCCCTGCCACTCCCAAGAGGCCTGGCCTTCTTCCAGCCTGATGGCTGACTTCCTTTTTTTGGCCAGCTTTGGGAAGATTGCCTTTGTAGCCTTGAGGAAAATTGCCTTTGCCAGCATTCTAGGTGAACCTTGTATCAGCTGGGTGTGCCAGTCAACAACTGCAGATAAAAGGAAAGTGAACCTTGATATAAGAGGCAGGGAGAGTGCCTGGGACAGTGAGAGAAGGGAGACCTGTGAGATGTCGGCTGAGGATAACCTGTTCTGAAATGGCCACATGACTTTTTCTACCCCCGCTCCCCAGCCAAAGTTCTTTGACAGACAAGGTTTGATATTAGGAGTCTTCTGATGGAGATAGTGGGATGGATCAGTCCCTATTGGGGGTGAGATGACTCCTCAGATACCCTGGACCCATGCTAAAGAGCTTTGGAATATAATTCCACATTCATATCCTGCCATTGGGGTCAACCATGTTCAGGTTGTGTAGAAGATATTATCAACTCTGGTCATAATGCATTTTATTCAAGCCAGTCCGATTATTTTGGTATCCTATAAGCTCTTTTCTTCATTGAAAATAAAACGCTTAGCACAATACCAACCTTTTTTAAACATCCAACCACTGTTGCCTAAAGTAATTGCTTCTTTTGCCTAATGGAACTACTGCTTGTAGTAACTAAATCAGGATACGTAACTTAACACAACATGCTAGAATCAAATGAATTGCTGTGTAGTGGAAGCAATATTCTTTTTCTAGCCTCGTATAAACATTAGTTCCATCATATAACGCGCAAAATGCACTACAGAATATAAGTATGTAATTTAGTCAAGTACCTCATTTTGAAGTTAAAGTACTGTTATTAAGTAAACAATATTTGTTTTATGATTCTGACATTTTATGGATATTATCACACTGTTAATGCAGATGATCTTTTGTAGAAGAATTTTATCTAATCTGACTTGAATTCAGCAATAATCGAGAAACTCATTCATATGAGCAAATCTCTGTGGAATATAGACTGATTTACAGTATTTAATTGACTTTATTATTTATTATTTAATAGTCAGATGCCATTAGCAATTGAGATTTTGTTAATTGTTCATTATGTGGAAAAATAAACTCCACTACTACCTAATTATTCCATCTTTTTCAGAGTTGCAGATTTAGAGCATCTGAATCAGAATAGAGCTGGAAGAAACCTTGGAGATTTTCTCATCCAACCCCCTGCTCAAGCAGGAGACCCTATACCATTTCAGAGAGATGGCTGTCCAGTTTTTTCTTTAAAACCTCCAGTAATAAAGCACAACTTCTGAGGCAAGCTTTTCCACTGGTTGATGCTTTTCTCTTTGATTAGTTTCCATCCATTGTTTCGTGTCTTGCCTTCTGATGCTTTGGAAAATAAGTTGACACACCTCTTCTTTGCAGCAGCTCCTCAAATACTGGAATACTGCTATCAAGGCAGCCATAGTCCTCCATTTCTCTAGACTAGCCATACCCAAATCCTCCAACCGTTCTTCATATGTTTTAGTTTCCAGGCCTTTAATAATCTTAGTTGCTCTTCTTTGCACTTTTCCCCAAGCTTCAACATCTTTTTTGTAATGTGGTGACCACAACTGGATGCAATATTCAGATGTGGCCATCTGGAACAAGGCTTTATAAAGCGGTACTAATACGTCACATGATTTTGATTCTATGCCTCTATTTATACAATCAATGATGTATTAGCCTTTTTGGCTGCTGCAAGCACATTGCTGACTCATGCTTAAGTGATCATCCACTAGGAATTTAAGGTCCATCTCACAATTACTGTTTTTGAGCCAGGTTTCTCCTACTCTGTATTTGTACCTTTGATTTTTCCTGCCTAGGTGTAAAACCTTGCTTTTCTCCACATTATATTTCATGTTGTGGGCCCATTGTTCAAGTCTGACAATATTTTTTGGTTCCTGAGCTTGTCTTCTGGGGTGTTGGCTTTTCTGCCAGTTTAGTGTCATCTGCAAATTTGATGTGGGAAGTTCGCAACAACAAAGTTCATGTGTATGTGACTTTTAATCTGCATAATTCTCTAGGTTCCTTCTTTGAAATCTTATCATTTTAACTGCATGGATTTTCTGTGGTTGTCCTGTTTTCTGGAATAATGCCTCCCTCCCCGGTATACAAGGCCAACTATTCAAGGCCTCAACTCTGGTCACCTTTAGGAAAACTCAATTCTTCCCCCAGGAAGTCAAACTCTGCTCACTCTTAAAACTTGGCTCTTCCCCTAGGAAGTTGAAAGCAGTTAAATTGACTCCTCATTTGGTTGTTCTGTTACAGTTCTTAATCATCATCTTGTATTTTATATTTTATATGTTTAATGTGATATGGCTTGTGGGGGACTTCTTTTATTGTTTGTTTTTTATGCTGTTTTGCTATTATGCTGAATTGCCAAATTTTCTTAATAAACCGATAATAAATAGACTTACCTCATAGGATCCTTCGTGTTATAAGGGAAAATAAGGGGAGGAAATGTTACCCTGAGCTTCTAAATGAAAAGTGAGGATATAAATCAAACAAATATTTGCTGTTAACTCCCACTATATAATTAGTAATTTAAGAGTCAGACAATCTATCTAAAATTCTTCACAGTCAGGCATAGGCATAAATTTCTTAATTTTATACATTTTTAAATGTTCTTTTGAAAATCTGATCTCTGCACAATCTGCTGTAAAGCACACTGATTTTTCTAAATGTAAAAGTATACGAGAGATGACTATTGCTATTGAACTAAAAGATGAAGGTACACTAACTAAACTAATTTTTCTGTACTTTTTGTATTCATGATTACCACCTTCCATACAGCTACTCCTATTTGGTGATAAGTTAGTGATGATTCACAAATGACAGTAATTTCCCTTTTTATGATCCTATATAGTCCCTTAATTCAGGATAGAGTTGGAGTGACTAAATGGAGCTGAGCAGAATAGGAATATCTAACAGGAGTCCAATGCCAACTGCAATTCTTGCATCATTTATCTCATTCCAAACAAGATATTGTTCAATAAAATGAAAAAGTGTGGGCAAGTTATATCCATACTATGTGATGCAATTAATGTTGATAGAAAATGCAATAATGATAACCAGTAGAATGTTTCCCCCTTAGCTGTTATTTATGCAGAATAACATGCAGAGTACTGTTGATATTCTCAAACTATTACTATTAACTTGAATTTAAGAGGCAACTACTATCAACCTATAGATGCTCACTTTTGTAATTAAAACAGCAACATAAATAATGCCACACATATGTAGGTATAGTATTTTCATTCATGGTTAAACTTATACCTTCACTTCCAGTAGTTGTATTCTGCATGATCAGACTATTTTCATTGAGATATTACATCATTTCACTTTATTTAATGGATATGAAACTTATCTATAGCTTTTTCTTTGATTTCATTAATGAATAGATGTTCTTTTACTATTTACTCTTATATTCCAAGTCACACTCTTAGATATATCTGCAGATATTGACCTCCACTCTCCAGGTTCATGACACCAATGGTGATTATATTATTATTCTGCCTTTATGTCTCTCTTTCTCTCTCAATCTAACTACAGTGTATGAAACTCTAGGCGAAGAACATACCTAATGCTCCTGCTTCCTATTTTCCCCCTTATTAACAAAAAAACTACGAGGTGTGTTAAGCTGATAGAGAATGTTTTGTTAGTCATCCAACCAGCTTTCATGGTTAAGGAAGGCCTAGAACTCACAGTGTTTCTGGTTTCTAGACTAGACTTTAATTATTATACCAAACAAAACATTGTTCAACTTCAAAACTCAACAAATAAATGCTCTGTCTTACATATTGACAAAAAAAAAATCAGAAAATAAAATACAAGCTGAATAGTCAAGACCTTGTTATGATCCAAAATCTGTCAAGGACCTTGGAGTACTCATCTCTAATGATCTAAGTGCTAGAGCCCACTGTAACTACATAGCCAAAAAGGCATAAAGAGTTGTTAATCCTGCGTAGCTTTTTCTGGTAATATCACACTACCAACTAGAGCATACAAAACATTTGCTAGACCAATACTTGAATACAGCTCATCAGTCTGGAATCTGCATTACGTATCTGATATTAATACAGTTGAGAAAGTCCAGAAATATTTCACAAGAAGAGTTCTCCACTCCTCTACTCATTGCAGAATACCTTATGCCACCAGACTTGAGATTTTAGACCTAGACAACTTAGAACTACACCGCCTTCGGTCCGATCTAAGTATAGTACATAAAATTATATATTGCAATGTCCTACCTGTCAATGAATACTTCAGCTTCAACCATAATAATACAAGAGCACACAATAGATACAAACTCAGGGTAAACCGCACCAAACTTGATTGCAGGAAATACGACTTCAGCAACAGAGTGGTCAATGTCTGGAATACTCTACCTGACTCTGTGGTTTCTTCTCCAAACCCCAAAAACTTTAACCTTAGACTGTCTACTTTTGACCTCACCCCTTTCTTAAGAGGTCTGTAGGGGGCGTGCATAAGCGTACCAATGTGCCTCCAGTCCCTGTCCTATTGTTTCTTTTTTTTCTCATATGTATCCATTTCATATATTCATAATCATGTTTATACTTATACCTGTTAACTTATAATTGCTTGACAAAATAAATAAATAAATGAATAAAATAAAAAGAAGAAAGATGAGACAGGTTACCAGCATTCGTCATATCCATGCTGTCTGTGCATTTAATGCTGATAGAAAACACAATAATGATAAATGTTGACATTTGGAAGTATTAGCAAAATACTTCAAGCAAAACAATTTCCCAGTTTTATTACATGCATACACATATGTTATTCTGTGCAAGCTCTTTAGTGGAAAGTTTGCCTTGCATTTCTTGCCCACATTTAGGAAAATATGTACACATTAAAATGTGATACATTTTTAACTTATCATATTTGTTTCAGAAATTGTGCGCATTTGAGTTTTTCAATATAGCCTTAATCAGAAGGTCCTAGGAGTTTGTTCCTTGTCTCACAAAGCCTCTACATCAGGGGTCTCAAACACAATTTACCTGGGGGCCGCTGGAGGCAGAGTCTGGGTGAGGCTGGGCCGCACATAGAAGTGTTTAGCCAGCTAGCGACGCATGGAGAACGCACTAATATTATACTTTCATATCACGGTGGGGGCCACAGGATATCGTCCTGCGGGCCGCAATTGGCCTGCCGGCCGCGAGAATGAGACCTCTGCTCTACATGCACTGTTTATTGAATACATTTGGGTGATTTTATTTGTAATCCTTATATTACCGCATCTACATATTCATGGACAAATTTTTTATCAAACTTGTATGATCTTTTTTAGTCCTTGTCAGTCTTCATTTAATTTTAGATTGTTGTTTACTAGCTTTCCATTACCTCTTTCTTGAGTTGCACCACAATGATCTACTTCTGATTGTTAGCAATGAATATAAATGGGTGCCTAAAGCATTTGTTAACTCTGTTAGTAGTGTAGGACATAGCAAACATTTGGGAAGAGAATGGGATAGAAAACAACAGCAAATTTAGAATGCCTTGTTAGAAATGATGGAGGTATTCTTATTGCTTATTCGAGGAGTACAGCTGATTTAAAAAAGGAAGACTCCAATCATGGAACAATAAAGGTCTGATTCTGTTTTGCATAACTCAGCTGGAAAACAAGTATTAGACTGATGTCAGATTTAATATTCTTGTTTAAAGTTTAATGTAGACATACATAAAATAGACATTAAATTATATATAATATTACATATTAGATACCATATTATATTCTATATATGTACAATATAAAATTCAAACAACTTTCATTCTGTGATAATACTTTTAACAACTTCTTACATGCAAAGTCAATGGGGAAGCCAGATTCACTTAACAGCGTGTTACTAATTTAACAACTACAATGGGGCAAGAAGCATTTGTTAAGTGAATCACGTAATTGTTTAATTAGGAACATGGTTGTTAAGTGAATCTGGTTTCCTCATTGACTTTGCTTATCAGAAGATCACAAAAGGTGATCACATGACCCTGGAGCACTGCAGTTATAAAGATGAACCAATTGTCAAGCATCCAAATGTAAATCACATGACCATGGGGATGCTGGTCGTAAGTGTGAAAAATAGTCATAAGTCTTTTTTTCAGTGCTGTTGTAATTTTTTTCTCAAAATGAACTATTGTAAATCAAGGACTACCTATATCTATCTATTGTAGGAGCAGGGATCTCTTCTTTTGGTGTCCTGAATACATTATCACTTATTTTAGTGATAGCCAGCCCTTAGAAGGAATATTCAAAATACAAGGAGAATATAGATTCTCAGAACAATATTGTTAAAATAGGATGAGTGAGACCAACTAGTAATGCATTCTTTATGGTTGAAGTTTGAAAATATCTGTTTCAAATTGATAATTGTATCCTTCTTACTATATGAAATCCAATTAAAATACAAATAAAATCTTAGTTTTAATATTTAATGCAATTGTATTTTAGGACATCCTAATGAATTTAATTTCGGAGATTTATGGGATTATTCTTTAAATACCATGAAACTGAGTAAATATATCCTTAACCCTGGGATTTAATTACATTCCTTTGGTAGAACATGAAACTTTCTTTTTAAAATTCCATTGAATAACAAATTTGAAGAGAATCAAACATTGTGTTTTGATTTAAAAAGCAATATAATCCAATATAAAGTTGCTTAACTGATATTTGTATATGTAATATTTCCATCATTCCTTTTATTCATCTTACGGACTTCTTTTGTTGCTCCTGTTCAAATCAGGTTTGAGTAAAAGAATAAAAGAAGCTTCTTTAAAAGACAGCTTCCTGCTGTTTTATATTATGTTTATCTTTGGTTTTTTTATGCATTTATTTTGTAGTTGTAAGAATATAATATAAATATAAATCAAATAAATATAAATATAAATCAATCAATCAAACAAACAAACACATAAACAAACAAACAAACAAACAATTGCAGAACCTGGGATGTCTTGCGATCTGCAATACATCAATTATATTTTTTGTAATGATACAATAACCTGAACCTTGTAACAATTTATGGTTCATTTGAGAATTCTTATAGATTCTCAGAGTCACAGGAACTTGAAAAACAGTAGTTGACTGTGTCGCAAAATAAATTCCATGACAGAACTACCCTGCCTGTGACTGTGTTGCTAAGAAAACATATTGATCTGATTATCATTAAACTTAAATTAAAGGTGGAGGGGACATTAAGCACATTTCTGGAAAAAGTATACATGATTGAGGCCTGGAGTGCACATAGGACTATGCCCCAATGCCCATTAGCACAAATATTGATTTGTTATGATTAATAATAGGAATTTTACGCATACAATATGTATTGCAGCGAATGGCCTTTTTAAAGAGGAACGTTTTGTTGCTCTTTTCTTTCACCTTATATTAAAAAGAGAAGAAATAAGGAACTTGAGTAGTAAGTTGAAGGTGATGTGAGGGAAACAGCGGGAAATATGGGAGTAAAGAATGATCACATAATCCTTAGTCACAATATATAAATATACTGAAATCTCAGTTGTCTTAACATTTGTAATGGTGCTAATTTCCAAGTGCTTTTTAAAATATGCTTCCACATGAGCTCTCAAAACCCATAAAAGCCTAGCGTGTAAAGTAAATTGTTTGTCACTTTGCTGACGACCTGCCATATTTATTGTCAGGAAAAATAGACATTAGTTGGAAAAGCAGTTGTTAAAGGCCAAACAATTTTTAAAGATGGCAAAAGATGTGCAAGGGTTTTTCCTTTTTCTAACAATGAGACACCCTTCAGACATCAAAAGACAAGATAATAAGACACTTCAAGTACAATTCAAGATTATATTCAACATCTAAAGGCTCATCTCTTGTCAGTTTGCATTTACGCTTCCAGGGCTGTGATGCTTCTATCATCATGCTGTCAAGAGGAGTCTGGCAGAAGTGATGAGGGCCCCTCATTTCATACACTTAGTATTTATTTATTTTTTATCAAATAGCCAGTACTCATTCCATTTCAGCCAAAATAGAGGGATAATTTGAGGAAGGTCATGTGCAAGTACAAAAATCTTGGGTATTGATTTGTATGATTAGAAAACATTAAAATAGCATATCTCTGTTCCTTTTCAAAGACATTTTCCCAGCTGATTGGGATTTTTTTTCTTTAGGAAGTAATGTGTTCTTTAAAATTAAAAGGGAATTTGTTTCTTTGAAGAGGCAGATGCCCAGAAATTGAAGGTATTATAGACTGTAAAAGTTCCATAAGAGAAAGCATTCTACAACCTTTTTTTAAAGTTTTAAAAACAATTTTATTTACAAATTTAAAAACGTACAATTTCAAAAATACAGAAACAATAATAACAATTTTACATTTGTTGTCAAATTTGGTAAGTCCTAAAAATCATTATTGGCTAGTACTAGTCACATCTAGATAATTCACTCATTATCACATCCTAAGCGCTAAATAATTCACAATATACTCCATTTATTTTCATGTTGGGTTATAACTATTCTTCCATTACGAATACATTCATGTTTTTTAACTAATAAACACAGAAAATATTATAAATGGATAATAATAATAATAGTAGTAACAGAGAAAAGAAGGTTTAAAACCTTTAATTGTTTTTATGTACTTAATATTATAAACTGCTGGATATAATTTGTATCTTAGGTTCATTTACATGTTTCTCCTTTTATTGTCTACCCACTTATACCATTTATCCCATATCCGGTAATAATCTGTATCCTCCTTCCCGTTAATTTTAAGCGTAAGCCTCTTCAATTGGGCACACTCATATGTTTTCCAAATAACAACCTGTATCGGTGGTACCTTTGGGTTTTTCCAATATTGTGCTAATGCATTCTACAACCTTAATACAGATATTTACTCTGTACAAACTCAGTTAATACTCTGATATTGCTAATACAACTTTATAACGTTCAGCCTGAAAGTGTCACATAGGCAAATGATTTCTTCTTAAATTTTAATTTAATATGCAGATCAGCCACGACTAAATAGAACTGCAAAACTAGCATTGATTTATATAGAACAGAAGTAAACCATTTTAAAATAATTAAAAACCCGTGAAGCAATATTTATTATTATAGATGATTAAATAACTATTAGGACCAAAGAGAAACAATATATTAGAATTAATGCTCAAAAATCTAAAGGGATTTGGGTTGAATTATATTTTAAAAATGGCTTCAGTTCAATATATGTATTTTTTTTAAGGCAGGTCCCTTATTTGAATGTACTTTACATAGTGAGCTCATAACTCATATAACAGAATAGTTTAATTTAGTATTAGGCCACTAGGTAGACCAGACTAAGAAATCAAATTCACACAAGTTAGGAATGCTTTTATTGTAATATCTGTAGTAATTTCTGTTTGTTTTTCTTTTTAGAGAGCTAATTTGGTCTAGTGATTATTCTACCAGGCTAGAAAGTAGGAGACTTGAATTCAAGTTCCACCTTAGCTATGAAAACCAGCTGGGTGATTTTGATTCTTACACCAACCCACCTCACAGGGTGTTGTTGTGGGTAAAGGAGAAGAAGAAAGGTGTGTTGAATATGTTCACTGCCTTGAGTTATTTGTGAAATAATGAAGGCAGGATACAAATAAATAAAAACATAATCTTTTAATTGTGAATGTGCTTTGCATCCTTCACTTTATCTTTGCACAAATGAACTAAGTAGAGTCCTATCTGAGTTGTGTTCTCACACTGTTTTCTAGGCCCAGGCTCAAACCTTTCTCTATTATTATTATTGGTTAATCTTTAGTGAGATTCACAGCCTTTGGGGCTGGTTGGTAGCTCAACAGCTCAAGTCCTAACCAAGGACCTAGGAACTGTTAAGATAGCTTAAGTGTTAAGGTAAATTATTATTATTATTATTGGTTAATCTTTAGTGAGATTCACAGCCTTTGGGGCTGGTTGGCAGCTCAACAGCTTGAGTCCTAACCAAGGACCTAGGAACTGTTTTATTATTATTATTTACACAAAAAAACAACAGTGTACACAGCAAACAAGATGCCCGGTTTCATATCATGAATCACTAGTCGAACACTTCCCAAGCATTTAGGACTGCATGATGTATTGGCAGATTATGCGAGCAGATCCCAGTAAGGTGGCCTTCTGCAGCTGACCAATGGTGATTTTGTCAGTGCCAATTGTTTTCAAGTGCTTGCCTAGGTCTTTAGGCACAGCATCCAGTGTGCCAAGTACCACTGGAACCACCTGTACTGGTTTATGCCCAGAGTCTCTGCAGTTCGATTCTCAAGTCCTGATATCCGGTGATTTTTTCAAGTTGTTTCTCATTGATTCTGCTGTCACCAGGTATGGCAATGTCAACGATCCACACTTTTTTCTTCTCCACAATCATGATTTCCGGGGTGCTGTGTTCCAAAACTTTATCAATCTTTATCTTTATCATTATTGTACACAAAAATGACAGTATACACAGCAGACAAGATAACCATGCTGGGTTTCATATCACAAATCACTAGTCGAACACTTCCCAAGTGTTTAGGACTGCGTGATGTATCGATGGATTATGCGGGCAGATCCCAGCTGACTTATTATTATTATTATTATTATTATTATTATTATTATTATTATTATTATTATTATTATTATTATTGTTATTGTTATTGTTATTGTTATTGTTGTTGTTGTTATTGTTATTGTTATTGTTATTGCTATTACTATTACTATTACTATTGTTACTATTGTTACTATTATTACTATTATAATGTCATTGTACGTATGTACACAGTATATACATACAATGAAATTCACATAAGACCAAGAGACCAGACTCAACACGCACACACATATGACAATCCCCAAACACACCCCCACCCACCAAAATTCCCCATCCCCTAAACATACAAACATCCATACAACAGACCAAGTAATACTGTCCAATAGCTCACTGATGGTAGTCCTTAAATTCATTGTTAAGTGCAATTATAGCTCTGGGATAAAAACTGTTCAGAAAACATGTGGTCTGAGTTTTAAATGTTCTGTATCTTCTGCCAGAAGGCAACAGTTCACAAAGATTGTAAGCAGGATGGGAAGAGTCTCTAAGAATGTTATGCAATTTCCTCAAACAGTGATATGCAAAGATGTCATCCAGGGCTGGTAGCTGGAGCCCAATGATATTCTGGGCAATTTTAATGATTCTCTGTAGTGCTTTTTTCCCCGCTACAGAGCTGCTCCCATACTTTGCAAGAATCCCATATATCAGGACACTCTCAATGGTGGTGTGGTAGTAGGACAGAAGTAGATGCTGAGATAGATTTATCTTCCTGAGCATTCTCAGGAAGTACAGCCTCTTCTGTGCCTTCTTCACAAGCATGTTAGCATTCATCATCCATGAGAGGTCCTCCGAAATATAAGTGCCCAGAAATTTAAAATTACCAACCGTCTCCACCTCCTCACCATTTATGTACTGTGGTAAATGTACATCTCTCTTCCTCCTGAAGTTAATTATAAATTCTTTAGGTTTTTTTGGTGTTAAGTGTAAGATTATTTTCTTTACACCACAGTGTCAGCCCTTCTTTTCTATAAGCAGACTCATTGTTCTTATTAATGAGCCTCACCACTGTCATGTCATCCACAAATTTGAAAATTACATTGGTGTTATACAATGAGGTACAGTCATGTGAGGTACAGTCATGGTGTTATACAATGAGGTGCACTCTACCGAGGGGACCCTGCAAGAAAGGAAAATGTCTGAGTACAGCAAGGACCAAGGAGAAGCCGAATGCTGGGGAGAAACGTCGACAGTTACCCAGCCAGATACTGACTCGGTGCACCCCATCGAAGATAGCGAAGCTGCCTACAAAACCTCCACAAAGCCCCCATGGTCTATAGGTGTCGGAAAGAGAGACAGCTGGGATGGAAGAACCAGGAGAGTAACCCTCACCCAGGGCAATCGTAAACCCAGATGGAAATTGGAGCTGGAGGCCATATCAGATCAGGAAGGATGGGGCAAGGAGCCACCGGCCAATGACCGACTGAGATGGTACATAATTTGCCTCATGAGGGAAGCCCTGGAGAACCTTGAGGTGAGGGATGCACCCAGGAGAGCAAGGGAACCAGAAAATCAGAGAACCCGAGCCGCCACCCCAGATTCAGCTGAGAATGATCGGGCAGTGGGACAAGCTGAAGAACCAGCAGCCATACCAGGTACCCGACCCCTAAATGCCCCAGAACAGGGGATTAACCCTGGCCAACCCAGAGATATACAACTGCGGAGGAAGGTCCCATCACTGGGAGTAAAATTCAATGGGGACCCCCAGAAACTGGGATTTTTCCTGGCGCAAGTCCTCACCTACATGCAAGAATATAGGCAGAATTTCCAAACCCAGGGATCCTGAGTACGAGTCGTCACCCTGGCCCTTGAAGGGGCAGAAGCCAGATGGATGGTGACATTCCACAATGTCAAAGCCCCAGAATTAAGGAACCTCGACAGCTTCATGATGGCCCTACGCCACCGCTTCGAAGACCCTCTCGCCGATAGAAAAGCCCGAGACCACATCAGAGTCATAAAGCAAGGCCGTCGCCCGGTAGCTGAATACACTGAGGAATTTCGTGACCTGGCTGGCTGAGTCAACTGGCCAGAGAATATCCTAGTCTGTTGGTTCAAAGATGGACTAAATGATGACCTATACGCTGCCTGCCTGGCCCATGGAGCCCCAAACCTCCTGCATGAATGGTACATGATGGCAAAGGAGGCAGAGATAGACATGACTCATAACTGGTACCGCAGTGGAAAGTTTTGGAAAAGATCCCCACCCCTGGGGAAATGGGAAATTTTCAAACCCCAAACCACCATGACTCCAAGAACATCTGGTTGCTTTAAGTGTGGAAAGGAGGGACACCGTGCAGCAGAATGCCATTCAAAAACCCCTGCCAGAAAGCCAGACCACCCATCAGGGGGGAAACCTGGAACATCCAGCCCTTGAGGAAAGGAGACTGGCCTGAAAGGCCGAGTAGCTGTGGGATTCCGATCCCCCACAACCCAGAGGAAGAAGCCCCAATGCTCCGAGGGGACCTGAGCCAGTCCGAAAGCGATCCAGAAGATGACCCGCTGGTAAGCAACCCAATTGAACCAATCACTCTACCCCTAAGACTGTTTATCCCCAGCCAAGGGAAGGGGGAGGAAGTTGCAGCATTGCTGGATTCATGATGCACCCGATGCCTAATAAATCTCTCCCTTGTAAAGAAATTTGGGATCCAACTGAAAGAAATGGAAAATCCCATTGCTTTCTGCCAATTAGATGGAACTATAGAGGCGGGGGGAGCCAGCTAGGTTTACCACAGAATCATTGAAAATAAGATTAGGGAACCATAGTGAGATGCTCACATTCATTGTAGCCCCAGGAATGGAAGAGCCACTAGTCCTAGGTCTCACATGGCTGCGGAAATGTAGTCAAAAAATAAATTGGAGGAGAGGAACCGTACAATTCCAGAGAGACGTAGTATTCACGAATAGCTCAGAGGAAAGGATAAAGAAAGGAACAGAGAACAGAGAGTCAGCCATGACCAGACAGTCGGCTGAACCCATTAACATCCCCAATGAGTACCAGGATCTGGCCCAAGTATTTAGCAAGGAAGCTTGTGATGAACTCCCACCCCATTGCGCCACAGACTGTGCTATCAAAATCCTACCAGGGGCTAAACTCCCAAAACCACAAATGTACTGCATGTCTCCCAGAGAACTAAAAGAACTCAGAGCATTTATCGACAAAAAATTAAAAAGGGGTTTCATCGAACCCGCCTGGCCAAAAATAGCTGCCCCAATGTTATTCTGTGAAAAGAAAGATGGCTCAGTACGCTTGTGTGTTAATTGCAAAAAATTAGAGAATATGTATCCACTCCCCCTCATGAAGGACATGTTATCCCACCTCTCGAAAGGAACATTTTTTTCAAAGTTAGACCTACAAGAGGCATATTACCACATAAGAATAAAGGAAGGGGATGAGTGGAAGACAGCTTTTAACACACCATTGGGATGCTACCAATTTAAAGTGCTCCCCTTTGAACTGCAAGCAGCGCCAGCCGTGTTTATGCAATTGATCAATGAAACCCTTCATGAATTTTTATATAAAGAGGTTCTAGTGTATCTTGATGATGTTTCAATCTACACGGAAATGATGGAAGAACACATCAAGCTACTCCACGCAGTCCTCACAAAACTCTTAGATGCTAAACTATATGCAAAACTCTCTAAATGTGAATTCCACCAAGAAAAAAATGACTATTTGGGGTATAGAATATCCCACGAGGGAATAGAGATGGACCCACAGAAAGTAAAAGCTGTAATGGACTGGGACCCACCACACACCCGCAAATGACTGCAAAGCTTCCTGGGATTTGCGAACTTTTATTGCCAATTCATTTCAGCTTTTGCAAACATCACTCTCCCTATCACAAACTTGCTAAAAACGAAGGGGGGGGGGGGAGAAACCCAAACCAAGGCAACCCCTTATCTGGACAATGGAATGCCAAGCGGCATTCGAGAAACTCAAACATCTATTCTCAGCAGAACCGGTCCTTAAGCACCCAGATCCCGAACAACTTGTTCTCATCCAAACAGACGCTAGTGATGTTGCAGTTGGAGCAGTCCTCCTCCAAAAGAATGGAAATGGACAATTACAACCATGCACTTATACATCCAAGAAACTGACGGAAACCGAGCAAAGATGGGCCATATGGGAGAAAGAGACATATGCTGTGCAGTGGGCAATGCTCACCTGGAAACACTTCCTGGAAGGAAACCAAATCCCCTTTGAAGTATGGACTGATCACAAAAATCTGGAAGCCCTGAAAAATCCATGGAAACTCTTCGAAAAACAAGCAAGGTGGACTCAATATTTTGAACGGTTTAATTTCACTCTCAAATATTTTCCTGGGAGAAAGAACTTCTTAGCAGATGCACTGTCCAGAAAACCCCAATACAACAGCAAAAAGATTGAGGTTATAAAACCAATGATCCAACTGACCCAACTAGCAGTCAAAGTAATCACTCGGGCACAAGAGAAAAGAAAATCATCACTGACTGAAGACACAACGATGTCAAAATTTAAGGAGGCACTACTTAAGGACGACTGGCTCCAGGCTAACAAAAACTTACTCAAGAATGGACTGGCTTGGGTAGAAAACAAATTTATGTCCCTGAAAGCCAGAGAATGGACCTCATGAAACGCTGCCATGACTCTAAAATAGCGGGACACTTTGGATTTGTAAAAACCCTGCACCTCATCAAAAGACAATTTTGGTGGCTGTCCCTCAAAAAGGACATTGAAAACTATGTTGCGAGCTGCCCCCCTGTGTTGCTGCAAAGAGAAGACAAGGAAAATATCCTGGACTTTTACAAACAGTAGCAGACCCTTCTGCATCTTGGAAAGAGATCTCTATGGACTTTATAGTGGAGCTTCCCGAAAGTGCTGGAAATACTGTCATTTGGGTTGTAACTGATCTTTTTTCCAAACAGGTTCACTTTATTCCATGTCAAAAGATCCCAACTGCCAAGGCATTGGCAAAGATGTTCTTAATATACATTTATCACCTTCATGGAGCTCCCCAATGGATTATCTCAGATAGGGGTATTCAGTTCACATCCAAATTTTGGCGGGCATTTTTCAACCTATTAGGCTCCACCCAGGGGTTGTCGTCATCAAGTCACCCAGAAACGGATGGCTCGACGGAGAGAGTTAACAGTGTATTAGAACAATATTTAAGATGCTTTATTAATTACCAACAGGACAATTGGATTGACCTTCTTCCTTTTGCAGAGGTAGCATACAATAACTCAGTCCATAGTAGTAGGGGGTTCACCCCATTCCAGGTAGCCACAGGCCAAGAATTCAACCCCATGCTGAAACTACCCACCAAAGATCCTGAAATCTCCTCCCTTAAGTAGTGGATGGATAACTTACAAGCCATGTGGCCAGTGGTAAGATTATCTTTACAGGAAGCTAGAGCAGTTTTCAAAACTCAAGCAGACAAAAAACGTTGCGAACCCAAACCTTTCAAGATTGAGGACTGTGTATATTTTGTCCACAAAATTCTTAAAATCATTACAACCCTCTAAGAAATTAGCACCAAAATTCATTGGCCCATTCCCCATCTCCAGAATTATTAACCCTGTGACGGTAGAGCTTCAACTTCCAAAAACACTTAGGCAGATTCATCCAGTATTTCACTGTAGCTTGCTCAAACCAGAGATCACTTCAAACCTCAGACCCTCCCTTCCCACACCTCCAACCCCCATCATGGTACATGGGGAACAACATTTTGAAATTAAAGATATCCTTGATTCACGCACTCGCTGTGGATCCACACAATATTTAATAGCTTGGAAATACCTTCCTTCCTCAGAAAATGAGTGGGTAGCCAAACGACATGTAAAAGCACCCACATTACTACGAAAGTTCCACCTAAAATACCCTGATAAACCACCCTGAATTGCAAATGTAATGTATGATTTTTTTCCCCAGGTAGACCTATCTGTTTTTTAAGGAGGGCAGGATGTCAGATCCGTGTATCTGTCGTTTCTTCAGTGGAAAAAGAAAAGTGGGGGGGAGACTGATAAAGAAATCCTTTCTTGATGTAACCTGAATATATTTAATCTTATATCGTATTTGTATAACCCACACATGATAGAATGGAGGGAGAAAACCTAGATGGCTGGAACCTATCACCTCTGAGAGGCACAGCCAGGAGATGAGAAGATCATAAAAATTCCACAGTGAGATGTGTCCTGGGAATCTCTGCAAAAGTTCATTTTAAAAAGGGGGTGGGGGAAAATTAGGTATGCCCTGGGAAACTGTGGAAAAGATCATTTCTACAGAAGGGGTGGGGGGAATTAACATACTGGCTTTTGTTTCACTAAATACACATCGAGATAAGGGGAGGGGTTCTAAACTCCCTTATCTATCCCTGTATGCCTGAGGGACCTCAGATGCTGCTTTGAACTCCTACATGAATTGTCTTATCTCAGTAAAGGATTCCTTTCGATACGTTTGGTTTTCAGAAGTTCATTTTTGTTAATTGAATGGGAAAAAGTTCTGTAGCCTGACAAGGTGAGTTTTTTCAGTGAGATCCAATTTTCTGAATTAATCCAGACAAAGCAATTTCATTTGGTTGGTCAATCCATTTGAAGAAAGGTAGAGGGGCAGCAAGAAAATAGGTTAGATACCAGGTGGAAAAGGGTGTTCCTACAGCAGATTAACAGAACTGATTGAAGCCACATGTTTGCTGACACAAACCAAGTCAATTCAGGTTGTTTTCAGTGTGTCCTTTCTTCAACATACAGTTTAAGAAGGAAAATACCATTTCCAGGATAAAATAGTTACAACTAGAACTGTCTCATGCAGGTGGACAATGAAGTATAGCTATAGCATGCAGACATTTCCTCTGGAAACAGTGAGCCATCTTCCTGGATTCACAGGTATTGCTCAAACAGCACATGGCAGCTATGGTCAGAAAGGACTTCGCACATTTTGTGCATCAATTGTACCATGAGCTGATTCTATGTATATAAACATACTAGGTTTAGAGTCTATCAATTCAGAGAAATTAATCAATGTTAATACTAATTATTTCAACTGGATTTAAGCATTATTTATGGATTACCTGTAGTGTGTGAAGCAATCTCCAACTATATTTAAATAAGAGAAAGATGTATCCAATATTATGCTCATTTACTTTTTCATTAACTTTACATTTACAGTCAGAATTATCATAACTTTGTATCACTTTAATTGAAAAATTAAATGTTCACATGTTGATTATATTGTAATGTCACATCATATATCACAGAAACATACATGTGATTGAGCAATTTGTTCATGCTAGTTAAAAACTAATTAATTAAATCTGGTTTATAATTGGTTAGTGAAAGCCTTGGAAGGAGAAAGCATTTATAAATATAATTTGCTTTGGAAATAAATTCTTGATAAAAAAAAATCACATTTCTTAATATTACTTCACAATTTAAGTCTGAATCTTGCTTCATTTGTGCTACAAATATTAATGTAGACTTTATTCTTTAATAGAAAATATAAAAATCTTAGCAATCCTTTTCCCGGTTACTAATTTTTTTAAAATAAATCCACATCCAGCCTTGATTTGTTTGTTCTTGCTTTAGATTTCTTTAGAATAAAATTCTTTATTCTTTTAGAATTCTTTATTTCTTTATTGGCCAAATGTGATTGGATACACAAGGAATTTGTCAGTGCAAATACTCTCTGTATACATAAAAGAAAAGATAAGATAAAATAAAAAATAATTTTGCACAGTAGTATATTATGGTGATGAGTCATGCATTTAATTTAGCCTAACACCATGTGTTGATCATCATGCAAGATATATAGAAAATTTAATTTTGAGCAAAGATTTGGAAATGTGAATAAGACACGTATTAATGCAATGTAATGTCTGTAGTATCATTTATATTAATATAATGTATGAAAAATATTTGTAATAACTTATAAGTATTCGTTGTAGGACACTTCTTTTGAACTTAGAAGTTTGGCTTTGACACTACCTAATGGGTTGATATGATACCAAATAGAAACTAAAATTACCTACAATAAAGAAGCTTTGCTATCTACCTACTCAACCAGACCCATACTATATCTCTGTTAGAGAAACTAGCTAGCCAAGAGCTTTTCCTAAGATATTTCATTCTAAGAAATTTCCATTTCTAGAGGAGAAAACATATTAGATATACTAAAATTTGTGCATCATTCTTGTGTTTGTCTGAAAGGCAGTAACTCCAAAATCAATTCTTGAATTAGATAAATTGTTTGAGACTTTAATTCATAAAACTCAAAGGATTTGACAGGATATTAGAAAAATCAAAACAATTCTGCTATTATGGGCAACTTTTTGTGGAATAAAAGGTGTAATTAATATGGGAATTTACTGTGTAGATGATTGCAGTCATTATATGTGTCATATAAATTGGCAAACATAGTTAAATGCTATAGATTCTATGCAGAGTCTGAAGGTTTACTTAAATAGATCTATTGTGTTTGGGCAGGAAGATTATGACATCTTGGGGTAAGGGTAGAAATCAGAAACTGCTGCTTTAAGCATCCTACCAAGTACCATGACAGCAATGTAAGTATGCTATGCAGTATCACCAATGACAGCATCATGATGGATTCAGATATTACTGGCTATGCAACTACCACACTGCCATGTCTCTGGGAGGATCCACAGAACTGTGTTTGCTTGAAGGTTGGATACAATTTTCATAGAAAAGAAATTATATAATTCTGTAAAAAAAAATCAAGTAACAACATTTTTAAATACAAAAGTGTCCTCATTTTAATATTGAACTGACAGGTCCTTTTTCAAAAGGCAACTGGACTGTTTTTTCCTTGAGGAAGAAGAACAATGTATTTTGCTTCTCATCTAAGCAGTTTCATCAGTTGTGATGTGGTGGTGGAGGGAATGGAAGTATAGGTACTGATAGTTGAGACTGGATGGTGAGGGAGTGGAAGGACAGATTCTGACTGGATGGTGGTAGAGCAATGGAAGGATTGTATTTCTTTGCAGTCTTCTGAGAGCTCTTGAGACCACTTGGGGTTTATATTTGCCCTCACCTAAATTGGTGTGTTATGGTATCTTCTTGGAACTGTGCAATGGCTGCATTGTAGACTGGAGATAGGTGGTATCTTATCCCTCCTGTTGAGAGAGAGCTGCTCAATGTTAACATAAATGGCCCTTTTTATGATTTATCCCCACCACCCAGTCTCAACTGTCAGTACTTATCCTTCCATTCCCTCCCTCCTCCCTCACCATCACAATTGATGAAGCTTCTTGAATGAGAAGTGAAAAGTATTGTTCTTCTTCCTCAAGAAAAAAAACCAGTGCAGCTACCTTTTGAAAGAGCAACTTTGAGACATTTAAATATTTGTTTCAGTGGTGATATGCCACCGGTTCAGCCAGGTTCTGCTGAGCCAGTAGTAGCGATGAGCAGTGGAGACTGAACTAGTTCTCTTCGCTGCTCTGCTGTTGGGCTCATCCGCCCGCCTGGGCTCCCATACTCACCTTTATCTTCCGCATTTGAAGTGCAGCTGTTTTACGCAGCTCAAAAGAGTGTCGCACAACAGCTGCCGAAGCAACTCGGAGAGTGCAGGCTTGCAGGAGGTGAGTTGGAACACCTCTGCGCCTGTGCAAATGCCTCTGCACCTGCGCCATGTGCGTGTTTGGTGTGTGTGTGCATGCACAGAGTGCGCCCACCAAACCGGTGGCAAAAGTTTTTGAATCCCACCACTGATTTGTTTCCTCTCCCCTCATCATATTGATAACTTTCTTCTGAGCTCACTCTGGTTTGTCAATGTTTTTTTTTCTTAGACTATGGTGCCAAGTAGTGTTCAAGTAGAATAAGAAAAAATATAGAAAAAGAAATTATTTGTCCTTATTTGGGTGTTCCTTTTAATATATCCCAAAGTACTGTGTAAATTTTAGCTGCTGTTGCTTAATGTTTAGTTCAAGGGTCTTCAAACTTGGCAAGCTTAAGACTTGTGAACTTCAACTCCCAGAATTCCTGAGCTAACATGACTGGAGGAGGAATTCTGGGAGTTAAAGTCTACAAGTCTTAAAGCTGTCAAGTTTGAAGACCCCTGGTTTAGCTTGTTACCTGCAGCAATACCTTAACCCTTTTCACATGACCTAACCAGATCTCTGCTATCCTATATTTCTTCTTTTTTTCTCACTAGATGGAGGATCTTATCTTTCTTCTTATTAGGTTTCATCCTGTTTGTTTTGGGTCCATGTTCAAACCAGTCTAAACTTTCTAAAGTTTTAATCATGTCTTACAATTTTGTGTTATATGTTAGTTTGAAAATCATTCCCTTAATGTCCTCATCCAGGCCATTAAAAATTGTTAAATGATACTAGTGACAGAACTGAATTATGTGGCATTCCACTTGACAGTACTCTTGCAGATGTGAAGACATTAACAAACACTCATTAACTGTGATCATTCAACCAATTATAAACCTAACATATTTATAATCTGGCCTATTTTTATCCATTTAATTAATGAAGATAGCATGATAGATTTCACTGAACGTTTTGCTGAAATCAAGATATGCTGTGTCCACACATTTCTCTGCTCTATTAAGCTAGTCATTTTATTGAAGATAAAAATGAGGTTAGCCTAGTATTACTTGCTAATTTTAAAGATGGGTCTAAGATTGAATCTTGTGGTACCCCACTGCTTCCTTCCCTCCACATAGATGTACTATTGATGATTACTTGTTGAATACAGTGTGTCAGTCAGCTACAAATCCATCTCATGGTGATGTTATGTATATCCCACTTTTTTCTAGCTTCCCAAGAAGTAGATTGTGGTCTACTTTGTCAAATGCCTTGCTGAAGACTGTGTATATTATGTCCACAGTATTTTGCTGGTCTACTAATTTAGTCACTATGTTGAAGAATGAAATAAAATTGGTTTGGAATGATCTATTTTTATCAAACCCTTGCTGACTGCTAGTTATTACTTTACTCATTTTTAGATGTTGGCAGATCTGGTTTGGTGTTGTTGTTATTATTATTATTATTATTATTATTATTATTATTATTATTATTATTATCATCATCATCATCATCATAATCTTCTTTTTCAGTATCTTTCTGGATATTGATGTTAGGCTGATTGATCTGTAGTTTCCTGGTTTTTTTTTTTTTTTTTTTGGAAGATGGGAATCATATCTGCACTTTTCTAGTCCTCTGGTAGTTCTCCAGTGCTCCAGGATTTTTGAAAGATGAGGTACATTGTTTCTGAGAAGACGTCTGCCAGATTCTTTAAAACTCTGGGGTGTAATCCATCAGGTCCTGGTGATCTGTATTCATCAAGATCAGACAGATGTTCTCTTACCTTTTTTTGGTTTATTTTTACTTTTATTTTTACTCTGTCTTTTACAGTTATATTTTTGGTAGATATACATATGCTCCCCTGCCCATTTTAGAAAAATTGAAGTTTATTTATCTTGGTCTGTTTAGATATGTCCTTTTTTTCTTCTGGCAGAGAAGAATGTTAGTTTTTAAATTACAAATTATAATATAAATTACAAATTTAAATTTGTGCAGATATTAACTTCAGCTGTGTCATAACCATATAGCCTTCACTGATGGAGTTGTTACTGATGCCCATGTCCTGAAAATACGACCTACCCTGAAAGTAAGTTGTAGCTTGATTTTTACATGTGCACCCAATACAAGCCCTACCCCAGGGGTGGGATTCTACCAGTTCTATCCAGTTCTATAGAACCCCTTGTTAACTTTCTAAGCAGTTCAGAGAATCGGTAGTTAGAAGCAATCTCCTTTTGTTTTTTTCCACCCTTATTACATTCTTGGCAGACAGCCACTGTCTCTAAAAGGGAAAGGATTGTTTCAAGATTTTTACACTGCTGTTGGGAGGAAATACTTCCCTGGACAATCAGCACTTTGAAGAAATAATTGAATAATGAAGCAAAGCTTTTAGTGACAGGGAACCAAGATGAGTGACATTCAGCAAGGCTTCTTGGCTAGCTAGAAAGATTGACATTCAAACGTGAGTTTACATATTCTTTCTGAGTTTTGGTCTAAAACTGGTTTTTGTGAAGGTTAATTCTGTGCTTGGTGATGTTTAATCCTGTGTTTATTGATGGGATAATTTTCCCATTCAGCTTCAACAAGCAATAGCTACTGTTGTGATTTAATTATTTGTATTGTGCTTGAATTTTTTTCTGTCTCATGGTTTCTTTTTCTATCTGGGAAGGGGGTCTTCCTCACTGCTTTAATACTATCCTTTTGGGGTATACTTCCAGGATGCAAGCTTGGCACTGATTTTTTTTATTGCCTTTCTATGGGGCATGTGACCTTTTCTTAAATCTGGATGATTTCCTTAGGATATCTTGTGAGGTGAGTAAGACCAGCTTTAACTGGTGCAAATGGATCTAAGGATTGCTTTTCCTGGGTGTGTGTTGGGCTCTGAGTTCACCCAGAGTTTGTCAGCTCCGAATATGCCTCGCAGCAAGTCAGCTGGCCATGTCACCTTATCTCTGCTGTTGCCGGATCTGTATTTCTGCTTGTGTGCTGGCCAATGGCTTTGGAATGACTCAGCAGAGTTGAGGATGGATTCTGCAACAACTGCGGGGCTGCTGGAACTGGCTCTTTATTGATGTGGTGCATATTGTTAAAGAGGGCTGGGGCACATATAGGTGGTAATTAGGTTAAAACATGGTGAAGGTGGCACCAGGTGGGGATCAGTTAGTGAGGGTCGGAATAGGGTAGGGATGTAGACATGTTATAGGGTTAATACTATTTAGGGATAATGGGTTAGGCATGGCCAGAATTAGAACTGCGTATAGGCCTGGGTGTGGTAGGGTGATGATAATGATGATAAAAGGAAAGGGAGCAAACTCAAACCCAGCTCTAACCTTGCCTGGCTTTTAGCCATTTTTGCCTGAATAGAGTATTTGTTGTTTGATGCTATATTGAATAAACCATCATTGTCCTAAAGAGGAGCTGGAGTTTGGATTCATTTAAAGACAAATCTTCAATAATCAAAGACTGGCTGAGAGAGTGCTTTTTCTGGAGAGTTTAAATGACCTCTCTGCTAAACTTTATGACTTTATGAGCAAAAGTTGGCTGCTTGATAGTTAGCACTGCATTTTAACTATTTTCATTTCTGGCACCCTGCCTGATTTGTAACTCTGGCTTGCAGGTATTTTTAATCTAATGATTGGTATTTAGAGCAGCTTTTTGCAAGCAAAGAAGCTTTTTGTATTTTTGTACAGGTGATCCTTGATTTACAACAGTTCATTTAGTGACTATTCAAAGTTACAATGGCACTGAAAAAAGTGACTTATGACAATTTTTCACACTTATGACCATTGCAGAATCCCCACTGTCATGAGAGGCCAGGTGAGGAGAAGCGCCCCTTGACACGAGTGATGTCGAGTTGGCTATACCCACCCAGTCACATGACCACCAAGGCACATCCACCAATTAAGCCATGCTCATAGAACCGGTTGTTTAAAAAATCTGAATCCCACCCCTGCCCTACCCTCAAAATAAGCCCTAATTAAGACCCCATCCACTCCAGGATGTACAGGTAAAAATTAAACTAGGGTGGGGATGTGGAGTGGAGCTTCCCTATTATTACCTTCGGACAGTTGCAGACAGGCCTCGCACACTCTGACACCTACCTTGCTGGCCCATTTCTTCTGCATTCAGCAAGGCTTTTCTTGAAGGCCTCTGTAGCCGATAACAGAGCCCTGAAAATAAGACCTGGTGCCTTTTTTGATGGCAAAAATATATAAGACAGGGTCTTATTTTGGGGGTAACATGGTATACACAGCACAATACAATACAGTGAGCTATGTGCAGATCTGTACATTGGGGAAACAACCACCTCATAAGCGCATGGCACAACATAGGAGAACAAACAGATCAGGACTAGATTCAGCAGCCCATCTGTATTTAAAAGACACAGGGCACTCTTTTGAATTCAGCAAACTCCACATTTTGGAGAGAGGACCACTGGTTTGAAAGAGGGATTAAAGGGACCATATATGTCAAACTTGAACAGTCCTCTCTCAACAGAGGGGGAGGGATATGACATCATCTATCTCCAATCCACAGTCCTTTCAACAGTTCCAAGAAGGCTCCATACCCATTTGCACCACTCAGGTGACCCTGCTAATACAATAAACCTCTAGGTGACCTTAATGACTTACTAAAAGAATGCAAATGACCAGCTTTCTGCAAGCAGTATAAATTCTTCCATTCCCCACCATCCAGTCAGAGATGAAGAAGCTTCTCAGCTGAGAAGCAAAATGTCTTCAAACAAAAACCAGAAACTCCAGTTGCCTCTTTAAAAAAAAGCACCTTTGGGACATAGTGTTAAAATGTTTCTGGCCTGTGGCATTCTCAGCCGATTAATAAAAATAATTGTTTTCCTTGACAGTGGAATTTATATTGGGCTTTGAAAGTCATTGAGCAAATATGAGAAATTGAAAAATACATTTTAGACACAGAGAACCTTTGCACTGTGAGAAATATGAAGCTGAAACACCTATAGAGATTTTCCTTTTCATACTTCCAAGATGCCTTGATCAATTAAGAAGTGGTTTAGCCATTCCGGTCTGAATTAATCTAAGTGTATTATTCTACTGGTATATTTCAATGTTTTCAGAGAGAGGGGAAAAAAAAGAGAGAAAATTGTGGCATCCTGCAGAAATTGTAATAAATTTCAAAAACAAGTCCAAAACTGTTATTGAAACTATATAACATTTGTAGCCATTTTCCAGCTCAACAATACCTTTTGTACTAATAGTACTAATAAATCAAACTAATGTTCATGCTGTTTAGTTCTGTAACCAGGGATTTCAAGGCACAATGAGTGGCATTATGAAGAAGCCCTGGTCAAAATATTTTTGGTGGCCCCTCTGGCTGCTTTGATCTTTGAGATGAGTGAGATGATTCTAAGTGCTATTTTATTTCTCACAGTAATTTTGGATTTTACTACATTGCATTTTATAGCAGTTGCCAGAACGTTGTGTCCTAGGAGTTTCCCAGAAGACCAAGAGATCCTTGAGAAATCATCAAGTAGGACACCAAACTATTTCTTTAGAGTCAAGCATTCAGGGATGCCTTATAGTTATGACAGGGTAGTTAGTACAGTGAACAGCTGTTACTTGGCATTTTCCTAGGAGGCCATTTAAAATACTTCAAGAAATATGATCACCATCTTTGATATAATGCCACAATAATTTCTTTGGCTAATCATCAGATCATATTTAAAAAATTAAACATAAAGCATGCAGGATGTATGGCAGTGGGATATAGTCATTTGCATCATTAGTTTCTAGGAAAGCACAATTTAAGCAAAGATGGCTGGATTGCTCAAAATGGGAAAGGTTTAGGGTTGTTCCTCAGTTGCAAACTCATTACAAATATCATGTCCCTTCTATGGCAAACAATTCCATTGAAAACCACTGAAGTTTAATTTTGCCAACTGCTGCATGGGAGAGGGTAAATCACTGACAATAACTGGTCTCCTCATCACCTTATACTGATTTAACAAATAGCCAAGGATATAATAGGCATCAATCTTCCAGACACTGTCCCTTTCATTATGTTTGAACTATAAACTTTTTTCAAATGTATCTGAACTTTAAGTAAAAGAGTGGTAAATATTTATCTAAAAACCAGGTTGATCTGGTGTGGAAGAGGACTGTCCCTGTGTTTAATCTTGATGTGACTATGGCAATTGTGCTGTGTCCAATAGAGAAAATATCTGCTTGCTCTAGCTCTGATTTCATAGCAGTCCCCCAATCTCCCCACAAAGGTATCTCAAGTAGTAGAGTTGAGCAAGACCCTTGGCACAGAGTCTTGCTCTTAAGGTACAATTCTGGCCTGGATAAATCAAAGATATGATTATAAATTTATTTGCATGTATTTCAGAGATTTTATTTGTAGATAAAGTTTTTTATTTTTAAACACAAACATACACATACAAAAACATAAAAACATAAAATCCTCTTCCATTTTATATACATACAGTGTGTCAGTTGGTTACGTATCTTTTGTGCTATACTTTTGTAGTCATTTACTCACAATTTATATCAATCTTCACATTGTCAAACTAACATATGTTTATATATTTATCAGTTATTAATCATCCATGACTAAACTATTTATTCCATCATTTTATATGAGATGTTCCACATTTTATCTTAAAATTTATGTTATACTTTCAACCAGTAGTTATATATATATGTATCATGTTTTATATCAATCTATTAGATTTCTATCACAAAATTATCTAGTCTATTATATTACCATGCCTTTTTATCCAACCATTGATAAAACAAATCCCATATCATATAAAATTGCTTATCTTCTTGTTCTCTAATTTCAAATGTCAATTTACTCATTTCAGCACAGTCCATAATTTTTTTGATAACTTCCTCCTGCATAGGTATTTTGTCATTTTTCCAGTTCTTCGCAAATACAATTCTAGCTGCTGTTAAGACATTTACAATCAAATATTTCAATTCTTTATTGTATATGTTCGAAATTACTCCCAATAAAAAGATCTCTGGTTTAAAGTCTATATGCCATTTTATCATTTTTTCCAACACTGTGTGGATTTTAATCCAATATTTCTTTGCTTCTGAACATGTCCACCACATATGTATGGTAACATGAACCAGGTATCTGATGACATTTCCAGCATTTATCCGATTTATTCTTAAACATTCTCGCAAGTCTAGTCAGGGGTAGATGCCACCTGTAAAACATCTTATACAAATTTTCTTTATATGCAGTTGACATTGTCATTTTATAATTTTGAGATCACAATCTTTGCCATTTTTCCAAATCAATCCCATATCCAAAAATTTTTCCCCAAGTAATCATCATTTCTTTAACTTGCTCCTCCTGCAATTTAAATTATAATAGATATCCATAAAGTTTTTTATTTACCTTTTCATCAGTACCAATCAAAATTTTATCTAAGTCAGTCAACTTATCATAAACACCTTCTGCCTTGGAGTCAATTCATTTTTACACCTTGTTCTTGCAATGTTTGCATAGATTTAAGTTCACCCTTTTCATTCAATAACTCACCATATCTAACTGTTTGTTCCTTTTTATATATTATTGGATAAGAAAAAGCTTCAATAGTTGATATCCATGTTGGAATTTTTAAGTAATATTGTCTTTTAATCTCCCAGCTCAAAAACAATGCCTCACGAATATAATGTCTTCTAAAATACCCCTGTGTTTTAGTTCCCTTATACCAGAGAAAGGCATGCCATCCCAGCAGCAAGTCGTGGCCTTCTAAAGTCAATAATCTACTGTTCCTTAGTATTATCCATTCCTTTACCCACATCAAACCTGTCACCTGGTAATACAGCTCCCAACTGGGCAAGGCAAACCCTCCTCTTATTCTTGCATCTTGTAACAGCTTTAATTTTATTCTTGCTCTTTTACCCTGCCAAATATATTTCAACACAATTCTATTTAAATCTTCAAAAAAACTCTTTCCCTAATCGAATAGGAATTGTCTGGAATAAATATAAAACTCTAGGCAATATATTCATCTTAATTGTGGATATTCTCCCAATCAATGATAGTTGCAATTTTTCCCATTTCATCAAGTCTGTCGCAATCTGCTGTTTGAGTTTAACATAGTTATCTTCCTTCAGGGTACTGCATCTTGGTGTAATATAATTCCCTAAGTATTTAACCTTGTTCGTGACCTGTATTTTTAAAGTTTTTTCCAACTCTTTCTTTCGTCTTGTTAACATATTCTTTGTTAATAGCTTTGTTTTGTCTTTATTTATTCTCAGACCTGCTACTTTTCCATATTCTTCTATTTTTTCTATTAATTTGGGTGTTGTTTCCATTGGGTCTTCTAATATAAATACCAGGTCATCTGCAAAAGCTTGCAATTTATACTCCTCCTTTTTAATTTTCATTCCTTTTATTTCTTTTTCTTCTCTGATATTCCTGTTCAGTACTTCCAATGTTAACACAAACAGCAGAGGCAACAAAGGACAGCCTTGCCTTGTCCCTTTTCTTTTTTCTATGGATTCTGTTAATTCTCCATTCACCATCAATTCTGCAGTTTGTCCATGATATATTGTTTCAATGGCTTGGATAAATTTCTTACCAAAGCCCATTTGTATCAGTTGCAGTAAAAAAAATCGCCAACTCACATTGTCAAAGGCTTTTTGAACATCTAGAAACATCAAGGCCATTTGCTTCTTGGGGTGTGCTTCATAATATTCCAGAGTATCCAAAATGATCCTCACATTGTCTTTGATTTGTCTCTTTGGCAGAAATCCATTTTGATCAGTATGAATAAAGTTATTTAAGTATCTTTTTAGTCTTTCTGCCAAAATTGAAGCAAAGATTTTATAGTCTGAGTTCAATAAAGATATAGGTCTATAATTTTTAACTTGCTGCAAGTCTGTACCTTCCTTCAGTATAAGTGTAATATATGCTTCTGACCATGTTTTTGGTATTCTTTTCTTTAGCATAACTTCATTCATAACTTCTAGAACATGAAGATTCAATATTTCCTGAAAAGTCTTATAGAATTCCACTGGCAACCCATCTGGACCTGGAGCTTTCCCAGCATTCTGTTTTTTTAAAGCTTCTGTTAGTTCCATCATTGTTATATTTCCTTCAAACATTGTTTCAATATTTTTGGGTATCTGAGGTAAATTTGCTTTCTGAAGATATTGCTTGATTTTTTTCTTCTTGAATATTCTCTTGAAAGTATAGTTTTCTATAGTAATCTTGTACAATTTTTTCTTCTCCTCATTTCCATAACAAACCTGTCTTTCTTTGTTTATCAATTGGCTAATTCTTCTTGCTTCTCTTTCCTTTCTCAGTTTATAGGCTAGCCATCTGCCTGGTTTATTTGCATCTTCAAAGTAATTCTGTTTCACACTTTTAATTTTTTGTGCTAATTCCTCTTTTTCCATTAGTCCCATTTTATGTTTAATTATATCCATTTTATTTTTAATGTCTTTTTTTGTGGGGACTTCTGTAAGTCTTTTTCCAGTCTTTTATAGTCATCCTCTAATGTCTTAAATGTCTTTTTCTGTTTTCTGTTTCTTCTTCTAGTATAATCTATTATCTGTATCATGCCAATTTTAGTATTTGTGCTGCCGAAGCGAGCACATCCTAGTATAATCTATTATCAAGCCTCTTGTGTAGGCCTTCATCATGTCCCAGAGATTCTGTAAAGATGTATCCTCTTTTCTATTTTCTTTGAAGAAGAAAACAAATTTTTTCTCTATTTTCTGTTTAAAGTATTTTTCTTTCAGAATCATATTATTTAGAGTCCACCTGGGTCTCTTCTTGTATCCTTTCCAAATAACTGATACTAGATTATGATCTGCCCATGTGCTTGTTTCTATTTCAATCTGTCGTACATTAGTCAATAATTCTGCTGACATCCATATCATATCTATTCTAGACCAGGATGTGTGTCTATTTGAATAAAAGTATATTGCTTACTTTCCGCATCTTTTAAATTAAATTCTTCTGTTATTCAGAAGAAGGATTTTGGTAGTATCTTTCTAACTTTCTTTGTTGTTTTCTGTGTTTTATAGTCCAACCAATCATTAATTATTCCATTAAGATCACCCATCATGCAGATATTAACATAGTCCAAATCAGTTATTTTTGTATGTAATTTCCTGTAAAATTCTTCTTGTATATCATTTGGGACATAAATTGCAATTAAAAGTGTTTTAACACTGTTATCCATTATCTCCACCATCAAAATCCTTCCATCATCATCTGTATAAATTAGTTCTGCCAAAATTGATTCTTTCATATATAATGCGACACCTCTTTTTTTCGATTGTGCCAGTGATGTGAATAATTTCCCTAATTTTTCTTGTTTTAATATATATTCATGTTGCTTTTTAATATGTACCTCTTGTAAGCAGATTATATCAAATTTTAATTTATCTAATTTGTGAAATACTTTCCTTCTTTTAATAGCCAAATTAAGTCCATTTATGTTAATCGTAATCAATTTTCTTTCATCCATGTTAAGCTTTATAGGAGGGTTTTATTGCTCTAGTAGATCTCAAATTCTCGTTGTTCTCTGGGTTCACCGCCTAACTGCATCTTCTTCATTTTCTTTTTCAATTATTGCTATAGACTCCTCTTGGAATTCAATTAGTGACTCTTCCTTTCTTTCTTCTTCCTCCTTTTCTCTAAAGTATTCTAAGTAGAATAGCTCAGCTTTTCCAACTGTGTCAATTCTGTGTCTTTGTTCCTGCCAAGTGAACAAAAGACCTTCTGGCATCAACCATCTGTAGTTTACTCCTCTTTTAAGTAGCTCTTTAGTCAAGAATAAATATTCTCTTCTCATCTCTCTTACTCTTCTTGGTATCTGTTTCAGCACCACAATTTCTTTATTTTTATATTTTAGTGTTTTCTCTCTCGCCACCTGGAGTATCTGTGTCTTAATAATCTTCTTAGTAAATCTAATGTGAACTTCTCTTGGTAGTCTATTCCTCATTGCATATCTTGTGTAGACACGAAACACTTCATCCATCCCATCCATCATCTTTTCTTTAATTGTTTCCAGTGCTTCTGCCATTATTTCAGCAAGGTTTTCACCTTTCCCTTCTATATTTTGAAATCTTAAGTAAAATTCTGATTTGTCTATTTCCCATCCTAATGATTCACCCTGCCCTTCTTAATATCACTCAAACGAATATCAATATCTCCAATTTTCTTATCTCTATGTATATCTTCTTCAATTGTTTTGAATCTGTCTTCATATTTCATCATCATCTGTTGAATCTTTTCCACTTTTTCATCTGTCTTTTCAACTTTTTGGTCAATTTTCTGAATTCCTTGCATGATCATCTGCAATGTCACTTCCTTCTCTTTCTCTTTCTCTTTTCCTGTTGTAATATTGTCTGTATAGATCGTTGTCCTCCAGATGGTGAGGGGGTTGGTATAGAAGAAGCTGGGGCTGTTGTCTTTCTACTCATTTTGTAATGCTTATCTGTAAAGAAAGAGAGAGAAAAAAAAAAAAGAAAAAAAAGAGGGAAAAGGAAAAAAACAAAAAACAAAACGAAGGCAAACAGTTGCCACTCCAAAAGGAAAAAGAAAAAGAAACTTTTCAGGCACTTGTATACCATAATCCAATTATTTGCAATGGTAGATGTAAAAATAAAAAATAAAAAGGGAAAAAGAAAAATATTCTATATGTTCCTCTTAATAGTCAAAAAGAAAACTAAAATAAAAGGTTTACATTCTAGTTCCTGGTTTGAAAAGTTAAAATCCAATTAGAGAGAAAAAAGAGCCCCACTAGTGGGGGAGGGGGTAGAAAGGGAAGCAAAAGGTAAAAAGTGATTCTAATATGAAACAAGCCTCTGCCACCTAATATCCAAGGCTCTTTGATAAATCAGTTCAGAGTTTTTCAAGGTCACTTCAATCTTCTTTCTTTCAACTTCAACTCCAGGCATCCATAAATTTATTTGCTGTATCTTCAGAGATTCAGAAAAGTTTTTTATTTTTAAACACAAACATACACAACTACAAAAACATAAAACATAAAATCCTCTCCATTTTATATACATACAATTACGCTTTTGCTATACTTTTGTAGTCATTTACTTGATCAATCTTCACATTGTCAAACACAAAATCATCCATGACTAAACTATTTATTCCATCATTTTATATGAGATGTTCCACATTTTAAAAATTTATGTTATACTTTCAACCAGTAGTTATATATATATGTATCATGTTTTATATCAATCTATTAGATTTCTATCACAAAATTATCTAGTCTATTATATTACCATGCCTTTTATCCAACCATTGATAAAACAAATCCCATATCATATAAAATTGCTTATCTTCTTGTTCTCTAATTTCAAATGTCAATTTACTCATTTCAGCACAGTCCATAATTTTTTGATAACTTCCTCCTGCATAGGTATTTTGTCATTTTTCCAGTTCTTCGCAAATACAATTCTAGCTGCTGTTAAGACATTTACAATCAAATATTTCAATTCTTTATTGTATATGTTCGAAATTACTCCCAATAAAAAGATCTCTGGTTTAAAGTCTATATGCCATTTTATCATTTTTTCCAACACTGTGTGATTTTAATCCAATATTTCTTTGCTTCTGAACATGTCCACCACATATGTATGGTAACATGAACCAGGTATCTGATGACATTTCCAGCATTTATCCGATTTATTCTTAAACATTCTCGCAAGTCTAGTCAGGGGTAGATGCCACCTGTAAAACATCTTATACAAATTTTCTTTATATGCAGTTGACATTGTCATTTTATAATTTTGAGATCACAATCTTTGCCATTTTTCCAAATCAATCCCATATCCAAAAATTTTTCCCCAAGTAATCATCATTTCTTTAACTTGCTCCTCCTGCAATTTAAATTATAATAGATATCCATAAAGTTTTTTATTTACCTTTTCATCAGTACCAATCAAAATTTTATCTAAGTCAGTCAACTTATCATAAACACCTTCTGCCTTGGAGTCAATTCATTTTTACACCTTGTTCTTGCAATGTTTGCATAGATTTAAGTTCACCCTTTTCATTCAATAACTCACCATATCTAACTGTTTGTTCCTTTTTATATATTATTGGATAAGAAAAAGCTTCAATAGTTGATATCCATGTTGGAATTTTTAAGTAATATTGTCTTTTAATCTCCCAGCTCAAAAACAATGCCTCACGAATATAATGTCTTCTAAAATACCCCTGTGTTTTAGTTCCCTTATACCAGAGAAAGGCATGCCATCCCAGCAGCAAGTCGTGGCCTTCTAAAGTCAATAATCTACTGTTCCTTAGTATTATCCATTCCTTTACCCACATCAAACCTGTCACCTGGTAATACAGCTCCCAACTGGGCAAGGCAAACCCTCCTCTTATTCTTGCATCTTGTAACAGCTTTAATTTTATTCTTGCTCTTTTACCCTGCCAAATATATTTCAACACAATTCTATTTAAATCTTCAAAAAAACTCTTTCCCTAATCGAATAGGAATTGTCTGGAATAAATATAAAACTCTAGGCAATATATTCATCTTAATTGTGGATATTCTCCCAATCAATGATAGTTGCAATTTTTCCCATTTCATCAAGTCTGTCGCAATCTGCTGTTTGAGTTTAACATAGTTATCTTCCTTCAGGGTACTGCATCTTGGTGTAATATAATTCCCTAAGTATTTAACCTTGTTCGTGACCTGTATTTTTAAAGTTTTTTCCAACTCTTTCTTTCGTCTTGTTAACATATTCTTTGTTAATAGCTTTGTTTTGTCTTTATTTATTCTCAGACCTGCTACTTTTCCATATTCTTCTATTTTTTCTATTAATTTGGGTGTTGTTTCCATTGGGTCTTCTAATATAAATACCAGGTCATCTGCAAAAGCTTGCAATTTATACTCCTCCTTTTAATTTTCATTCCTTTTATTTCTTTTTCTTCTCTGATATTCCTGTTCAGTACTTCCAATGTTAACACAAACAGCAGAGGCAACAAAGGACAGCCTTGCCTTGTCCCTTTTCTTTTTCTATGGATTCTGTTAATTCTCCATTCACCATCAATTCTGCAGTTTGTCCATGATATATTGTTTCAATGGCTTGGATAAATTTCTTACCAAAGCCCATTTGTATCAGTTGCAGTAAAAAAAATCGCCAACTCACATTGTCAAAGGCTTTTGAACATCTAGAAACATCAAGGCCATTTGCTTCTTGGGGTGTGCTTCATAATATTCCAGAGTATCCAAAATGATCCTCACATTGTCTTTGATTTGTCTCTTTGGCAGAAATCCATTTTGATCAGTATGAATAAAGTTATTTAAGTATCTTTTTAGTCTTTCTGCCAAAATTGAAGCAAAGATTTTATAGTCTGAGTTCAATAAAGATATAGGTCTATAATTTTTAACTTGCTGCAAGTCTGTACCTTCCTTCAGTATAAGTGTAATATATGCTTCTGACCATGTTTTTGGTATTCTTTTCTTTAGCATAACTTCATTCATAACTTCTAGAACATGAAGATTCAATATTTCCTGAAAAGTCTTATAGAATTCCACTGGCAACCCATCTGGACCTGGAGCTTTCCCAGCATTCTGTTTTTTAAAGCTTCTGTTAGTTCCATCATTGTTATATTTCCTTCAAACATTGTTTCAATATTTTTGGGTATCTGAGGTAAATTTGCTTTCTGAAGATATTGCTTGATTTTTTTCTTCTTGAATATTCTCTTGAAAGTATAGTTTTCTATAGTAATCTTGTACAATTTTTTCTTCTCCTCATTTCCATAACAAACCTGTCTTTCTTTGTTTATCAATTGGCTAATTCTTCTTGCTTCTCTTTCCTTTCTCAGTTTATAGGCTAGCCATCTGCCTGGTTTATTTGCATCTTCAAAGTAATTCTGTTTCACACTTTTAATTTTTTGTGCTAATTCCTCTTTTTCCATTAGTCCCATTTTATGTTTAATTATATCCATTTTATTTTTAATGTCTTTTTTTGTGGGGACTTCTGTAAGTCTTTTTCCAGTCTTTTATAGTCATCCTCTAATGTCTTAAATGTCTTTTTCTGTTTTCTGTTTCTTCTTCTAGTATAATCTATTATCTGTATCATGCCAATTTTAGTATTTGTGCTGCCGAAGCGAGCACATCCTAGTATAATCTATTATCAAGCCTCTTGTGTAGGCCTTCATCATGTCCCAGAGATTCTGTAAAGATGTATCCTCTTTTCTATTTTCTTTGAAGAAGAAAACAAATTTTTTCTCTATTTTCTGTTTAAAGTATTTTTCTTTCAGAATCATATTATTTAGAGTCCACCTGGGTCTCTTCTTGTATCCTTTCCAAATAACTGATACTAGATTATGATCTGCCCATGTGCTTGTTTCTATTTCAATCTGTCGTACATTAGTCAATAATTCTGCTGACATCCATATCATATCTATTCTAGACCAGGATGTGTGTCTATTTGAATAAAAGTATATTGCTTACTTTCCGCATCTTTTAAATTAAATTCTTCTGTTATTCAGAAGAAGGATTTTGGTAGTATCTTTCTAACTTTCTTTGTTGTTTTCTGTGTTTTATAGTCCAACCAATCATTAATTATTCCATTAAGATCACCCATCATGCAGATATTAACATAGTCCAAATCAGTTATTTTTGTATGTAATTTCTGTAAAATTCTTCTTGTATATCATTTGGGACATAAATTGCAATTAAAAGTGTTTTTAACACTGTTATCCATTATCTCCACCATCAAAATCCTTCCATCATCATCTGTATAAATTAGTTCTGCCAAAATTGATTCTTTCATATATAATGCGACACCTCTTTTTTTCGATTGTGCCAGTGATGTGAATAATTTCCCTAATTTTTCTTGTTTTAATATATATTCATGTTGCTTTTTAATATGTACCTCTTGTAAGCAGATTATATCAAATTTTAATTTATCTAATTTGTGAAATACTTTCCTTCTTTTAATAGCCAAATTAAGTCCATTTATGTTAATCGTAATCAATTTTCTTTCATCCATGTTAAGCTTTATAGGAGGGTTTTATTGCTCTAGTAGATCTCAATTCTCGTTGTTCTCTGGGTTCACCGCCTAACTGCATCTTCTTCATTTTCTTTTTCAATTATTGCTATAGACTCCTCTTGGAATTCAATTAGTGACTCTTCCTTTCTTTCTTCTTCCTCCTTTTCTCTAAAGTATTCTAAGTAGAATAGCTCAGCTTTTCCAACTGTGTCAATTCTGTGTCTTTGTTCCTGCCAAGTGAACAAAAGACCTTCTGGCATCAACCATCTGTAGTTTACTCCTCTTTTAAGTAGCTCTTTAGTCAAGAATAAATATTCTCTTCTCATCTCTCTTACTCTTCTTGGTATCTGTTTCAGCACCACAATTTCTTTATTTTTATATTTTAGTGTTTTCTCTCTCGCCACCTGGAGTATCTGTGTCTTAATAATCTTCTTAGTAAATCTAATGTGAACTTCTCTTGGTAGTCTATTCCTCATTGCATATCTTGTGTAGACACGAAACACTTCATCCATCCCATCCATCATCTTTTCTTTAATTGTTTCCAGTGCTTCTGCCATTATTTCAGCAAGGTTTTCACCTTTCCCTTCTATATTTTGAAATCTTAAGTAAAATTCTGATTTGTCTATTTCCCATCCTAATGATTCACCCCTGCCCTTCTTAATATCACTCAAACGAATATCAATATCTCCAATTTTCTTATCTCTATGTATATCTTCTTCAATTGTTTTGAATCTGTCTTCATATTTCATCATCATCTGTTGAATCTTTTCCACTTTTTCATCTGTCTTTTCAACTTTTTGGTCAATTTTCTGAATTCCTTGCATGATCATCTGCAATGTCACTTCCTTCTCTTTCTCTTTCTCTTTTTCCTGTTGTAATATTGTCTGTATAGATCGTTGTCCTCCAGATGGTGAGGGGGTTGGTATAGAAGAAGCTGGGGCTGTTGTCTTTCTACTCATTTTGTAATGCTTATCTGTAAAGAAAGAGAGAGAAAAAAGAAAAAAAGAAAAAAGAGGGAAAAGGAAAAAAACAAAAACAAAACGAAGGCAAACAGTTGCCACTCCAAAAGGAAAAAAGAAAAAGAAACTTTTCAGGCACTTGTATACCATAATCCAATTATTTGCAATGGTAGATGTAAAAAATAAAAAATAAAAAGGGAAAAAAGAAAAATATTCTATATGTTCCTCTTAATAGTCAAAAAGAAAACTAAAATAAAAGGTTTACATTCTAGTTCCTGGTTTGAAAAGTTAAAATCCAATTAGAGAGAAAAAAAGAGCCCCACTAGTGGGGGGAGGGGGGTAGAAAGGGAAGCAAAAGGTAAAAAGTGATTCTAATATGAAACAAGCCTCTGCCACCTAATATCCAAGGCTCTTTGATAAATCAGTTCAGAGTTTTTCAAGGTCACTTCAATCTTCTTTCTTTCAACTTCAACTCCAGGCTCCAGCTATCTGTTCAGAAATGAGCACCTGAATAAACAAACTGCCATGCTCATCTCTATCTTTTCCAATACGCAGCTCAGAGTCCTTGATCGTAACACAAACTAGTGAAAGGAAAAAGAAACAATGTATCTAAGCCTCTGGGCAGCAGTGCTATTTACTTTCCTTCACTTTCACTTCCCCCTCCGCAATCTACAACCAGGAACTACAAGAAAAAAAAAAGTAGAATCCCCCCCCTTTTTTTAAAGGGAGAGAAATAAATCTTAAATCAAGCAGAAGAGTCTTAATCAAAAAAGAATTTTCAAAAGGATTGTTAAAAAAGGAGAAGGAAATACAAACAGAAATAAAAAGATTAAAAAGTACCAGTCCAGCTTAAAAAGTAAAACAGCTTTGCCAAGTTCAAAATTCTAATAAAAAGCGGGGGGAGGACAAACTTTCACTTTGACAATTAATACCGCCGCTTAAACTCTTTCCTCTTCACTTTTAGTCCACTTTCATTTTTTCAGGGTTTTCTCTCCAAGAGATAATAAGTAAAAGTTCATCTCACCAAACTGACACACTTTCTTCCAGTCTCTTCCATTTCGGAGTTGTCCCAGCTTCAGCAGCTTGGGAGGCTGCCTCTCTGCCGCCGGCAAAAAGGGCTTTTCCTGGATCAACCAGGGACTTTGCGATGTCCCTGGGATCAACAGGACATGCCCTTGTCAATCACTATCTCTATGGGATGGTTTAGTTCCATGGGGACCAAAGCTGTGATATCGACAGTGATCTTGGAAAAATCAAGATCTCCTGTCCAACTGCCAGGATGCCAGCTCCGCCCTTCCCCATATTTCAGAGATTTTACAATATCCTTTCCCTGCCACACCCGCCAAGCCACACCCATAAAACAGGTAGTAAAAAAAATTGAATCCCACCACTGATGTATTTCCTTATGTCATAAGGCTAACAGTTTCTTCTGTGGGGTTTCTACTGGTCCTGAGTCAATAGAAGATTCTCCCTTATGTGTGCACCTGCAACCAGAGGATGGAGTGTTAGATAACACTCCTACGCATATTATTGGACCCCATATAATAGCATGAGCAAGTGTAGTAGGAAAAGTAATCCACCTACATCTTCTAAACTAATTATTATAACTAATTATTTCTGGAAACTGTTTTAGATTCATTTTATTAATGAGTTTCAGCATCCTATAATTGGCAATGATTAACAGAGTAAAATCTGCAGGGACTTATTTACCATTACCTTTTATTATATGGTATCCATCTAATGAAAAGAGAGAGGGAGAGACAGACAGCCAGTCAATGTATGTATACTAAAGCGAAGCCCCATTCACAATAAATCCAACATACAATCTATACTGCAGTAAGACAAAATCCTATCTCCAATAACACATCAATAGCTCATGACCTGATAATTACATGAACTAAGGAAACATTTATTGTTAAAATGTATATGAACATGCACATTACTAAATAAACTATTTTAAAAAATAATAGTCAGTTAATAGTTTTTGACAAGATATTAAATAAATTCACAGGGAATAAAATTTCAAAGGTAATTACCCATTACAAATAAATGGAACATTTGTGTTCAGAGATATTTAGTTGGGTCCAGATCTAATTAAATTAAGAATATATCAGTAAGAGTTTACTGAATTCAAGTCAGAGTCAATATTCTATATAGTTTATGGAAAGAAATGCCCATATTTTAAATACGACCAAGATTGGATCCATATTGATTAATACTGGATTCACAATACCTGATTACTTGAGAAAAAGTCTGAAGAAAAGCTAGTATCTTTTCTTGGCAGAAAGAAATCTAGATTGGATGAATGTAGAAAATAGATTCTATAGTGCTTTTTTGTAATCATAATCTAACAATCTATATATATTTTATATAAATATTGCACAATTATCCCAAAGGTGCTTTTTCAAGAGGCAATTGGACTTTCTTTGAAGAAGTTTTGCTTCTCATCCAAGAAGCTTCTTCAGCTCTGACTGAATAGTGGGGAATCAAAGGATTTATTTTCTTTATAGACAGCTGGTCATTTGCATTCTTTTAGAGAGCCATTGAGGGTACTTGGAGGTTTATCTGAGTCCTCTGGGTCATGTGAGTGAAGCAAATGAGTGTAGAACCTTCTTGGCTGCAGGATGTTTTCTACCTTGTGTCCCTTTACTGTTGAAGACAGGCACAGGCTGTTGGGGATGAAACTGCAACTCAAACTGAGGTGCAAATGGTTCCTGTAGTCTGCATTTTTTCTGGAAATCCATTCATACTGCCACACTATTTGAAGGGTGTTCATCCCAAAGTGCATAGCTAAAAGTCTATAGAGATTCTCAGTCATCCAGTTCATGGTTGTCACAAAGGTGGTTTTTTCAGGGGGCAAATGGACTTTCTTTCTTTTTTCTTTGAAAACATCTTCAAAGAAAAATCCAGAAAATCCAGTTGTCTCCTGAAAAAGCAGTTTTGGGACAAACATGACCTGGATGACTGAGAATCTCCATAGAATTTCACAATTACGTTTCAGTTGGCCATTCTTTAAGCCATTACTTTTATATTTCAGTAATGCTGAACTAGGAAACAATGTTTGGGAGAGAAGTATTAAATAAGTCCAACTGAGTTTCATAACTCAACTGAAAATCGTTTCTAGATTTGCCATAATCAAAACCAGTATTACTGTCTTCTGTCTTCTGCTCCAGATTTTAATATGGGTATATTCAGTGTACTAAAACTCAGTGTAGGTAGAGTAACATGTCAGTAATTTGTGCATTTTTCTGTGAAAAAGTTTCTGTATATATATTATGTATATTAGTCTTATACAAAATAGATTCTGCAGAAATGCCATATTGAATGTTCAACTTCAACCATGTTTGCCAACATGTATACCAAACCTGCTGTAATTTTGATTAAACATTTTAAGTCTGAGTTAACAACTAAATGAAGACAATAACTTAACATAAATAGTCTCTAAAATATCATGCTGAAAAATAGGACAGTTAACAGCAAAGCAAACCACTTGTTATCAAAACATAAAATGAATTTGCAATATATCCTGAATAGACAAATACCTGACTTACAGGAACTGTTTGGTTTTTTAAAGCCTTACTTTCAAGTCCACTAAGCAGATCCACATGCAAAACAAGGACATAGAGAAAGGGCATGTGGCTAAAATTAGATCAGATAATTCTGAATATATCTCCAAAAACAAAAGCCACTCGAGGATTTCTCTTTGAGGTTTATATTTTAGCAGTCTAATATGAAATAGAATACATCTTTTAGTTTTTATTATTATTAGACTATTGAAAACTAATATAGTTTTTTATTTTCTATAAATTGACCAGACTTCTGCCAGAAAAACTCTAATATACTGTCATCTTGGATGTCATGTACTCTTTTGTTTAATATCAGCTTCCACAGTTTTGGAACTAGAATAAACCTTCTTTTAGCTATTAATAGATATATCACTGACACTGGATATTTTTAAAAAATTGTTATACATTTACTATGAAATTTGACATTAATTATATATACAAAGATATGTTGAAGTTATCATATTAAGTACCAATAATTTTATCCCTATAGATATTACAATTATTCAATGTGTATCACAACTGTTTGCATATATAAGCATGCATGGTATCTGCAACCTGAGTAATTTCCCAGAGCTCAGAATAACTTCCAAATTGTTATTCTTCTATTGTTAACTATAATAAATTAAAAGTCAAAACCAATTGTGCTTGTTATCAGAAGTTTACTTTCTCAATGAAAAAAATATTTGTTTTGAAAATTGTGCTTTAGAACTATCAAATGTGTACTTTTCTAAGAAAGATTCATCAGGAAGGATTCATCTTAGCTTCTTGTCTTGGCCTTAAAAAAGAGTCTGGCATGATAGTTACTTTGGGGGATATCTATCACTTATCAAACAATTCTATAGACCTTTGAATTCATCTAGATCATGGGTGTCAAACTCGCGGCATCAAATTGCTGTCACGTGACATTTTGCAGTTTTTCCCCTTCATGGAGCTGGGGAGGGCATGGCCTGTGTGTGAAGCATCCGGTCCACAGCTTGTTACCCCTGATCTAGATACTCCTTGCCAAAGGCCCATTAAATTGACTGGATTTATTTGATTTAGAGAACTAGTAAGGTAGTGCAAAAACATACCAAATACTAATTTGAGCATAAATTTCACTATGTACCTTGCACATGTATGAAGTTATAGACATTCCCTTGTTAACAACTACCTCAGTGATTATTTGTAAATACAACCATAATAAATAGTGATTATAAATTCATTTTCTCACAAATAAATTTATACTTTTATGACAACCAATGTTTTCAGTGTGAGACTGGTCAGTTTCAAAAGATTGCCCTGTGCTGCAGAAAAAAAAGTAGATCAGGAAAAGATTTTTTGGGGGTTTTTTGAGGATGCAAAAAAATGATTCATGCACAAACATTGTATAAGATAATTTTATCTGAACAAAACAGTAACAGCTCTATCTATCTATCTATCTATCTATCTATCTATCTATCTATCTATCTATCTATCTATCTATCTACCTACCTACCTACCTACCTACCTACCTACCTACCTATCTATCTATCTATCTATCTATCTATCTATCTATCTATCTATCTATCTATCTATCTATCTATCTATCTCATTTAGTGACCATTTTAGTTAACAATCAAGTTATTGGAACAGGACATGGTCGCTAAACAAGGAAAGTTCTATTGAACATGTTGCTGAAAGAAGATGTATGTATGTTTGTATGTATGTCTAACAGATAGATACACCTAGGCACATACTGAGAAAGATAACTGTATAGAATGAAATCTGTATCTGATATCTTAATGTTCACTTAATATATTTTGATTGATTGATACAGCTCCTTCTTGCCATTTCTGGTTTCTGAAAATTAATAATAATAGCTTATTATATGATTTGTATAATTTGTTAACCAGACAGCAGGAATTCTTCTACTGCTGAACTATTTCCCATCCTTTTTTGGTAAATGAATTAATTGTCCTTATATTTCTTTGCTCCAACCAAAAGTGATTGGTTTTAAAAGTATGCTCCTATTCATATTTTTAATAGCCTTGTAAAGCCATAATTATCCTTTCCACAATGAAGTTCTAAGAGATAATAGCTTTTGTAAAGAGGACTACCTGCTAAGTTCTTGTCAATGTTAAACTTTGAAATAAGAAAGAATTAAAATAAGAAATAAGTATTTCAAAGAATTTCAAATTTTAAATAAGTATATATATATATAATAATACATCTATATCTATATTAATATGTAATGGTGTGTTTTTAGCAACATGTTGCTCTCAAGAATGAAAGTCATCTTCTGTTGAATATGATTTTCTTTTAGCTGATAAATTGCACTTCCAATGCTAGATTAAAATATTTTCACAATATTATTTCTTGTTATGCTGCATGTTGATCTTTTTGATTTGTCAGATATTTTAATAGTATCATAAAAACATGTATTAAGAAATTAATCAACCTGTCCTCCGATTTGAATATTGTATTAGAAAACTAAATAACGTGTAAGATGATATAAATAAAATGTTAAATCCTGTGAAATAGATGATTACAAATATGTTTCTTTATAGATTGATTTAGCAGTACATTACTGGTTACATATGTTTTTGCATTTCTTTATATGTTTCATGACATTACTTCCTTCTTTACTTGTTCCCTTGTCTGTTCTTCTTGAGTGCTTGTATGATTATGAATACCAGGTCTTTGTCCCTAGCCTGCCTTTCTCATATATTTTAGTCTGCATTGTTTATTTAAATGACCAAATGCATAAACAAGGTAACTGTTTTGCATACATACTGTTTCACTTACATTCACTTACATATAGCTACATAAGAAAATTATGTATAATAATTTTGCATTTATAAGAATATATTGTAAATAGTTTAGAATCCAGGCTAAATTCTTATGTTCAGTATTCTCTGGCTGCAAAGACATTTCTCATATCATAATCCAACTTCATCTGCATAGAGGCCCATATGAAACTCTGTCAATTAAAACAGTGGTTGAAAGTAACATCTGAAAGTGAACCTCTGGCATGGCTTATCTAATATACCTGTTTTTGAAAGAAGTGAATAGCTTCTGATTTAACTGACAGCAAATGCTCTTTGACATGCTTCTTACACTGGCCCATTAAAAAAAATACGTTGGAAGTCAAACAGAGAACTTTTGATTTAACTGATAAAAAACGTCATTATTACTGCCAAAGAAACTCCAGCTCTGTTTTAAAAGTTATCTAATATTATGGTCCATAAAGTATGGACTAGGAATGGAAAAATCCGTCTTCAGTCATGGAAGCTCATTAGGCAACTTCATATGGTTTCTATTATGACAAATGGGAGGAAAGAGAACATTGTGCATATCACCTTGAGTCCTATGTAAAAATGAAAAATAAATCTAATTATGCATGCATCCTTAAACATTTTTATAACTTTCCCTTTGAACAACACCCACTCACACACCCACATCCCAAAAGATATTTACCTATGAGACTTCGTGGCTTAACACCAAACAAGATGAAGGATTGATTCTACAATCAATAACAAGAAAGCCCATAGATGTTTTTGGAAAAGCACAAGGCAGTTGTGTGTATCCTTTATAATAGGCCTGACACTCAAAACTAATCTAATCCCTTTAATAGGCTTCTCCCAGAGTTTGTGTGTGTATCATTAAAAAGGTTGGTTCAATATAATTTCTTCAAATTCTCTACAAATTTTCTGAGAAATGCTTGTCTGAATTCTAAAGTTCCAGAGTGTTTTAGCTTCTTTGTTTTCTATTATTTTGTCTATTTTGTGGCCCCATTAGTTCTTGCTTGTAGAAAAATGATATTTCTTGCAAATATTTCAGCACACCATTGTTGTTACTTCGTCACACCATTGTCTATGGTGGATCTGGGTAATCTTGTAGCAGCTAACGAAGTGTTTCATTATTTCTTCAGCTTCTTTGCAGAGATGATATTTGCTGTCTTGTCAATTCGGGATATATATGCATTTATTCTTAGGGCTTAATCTTGTGTGGCCAGAAATAGCTCCTTTGTCTCTTTCTTCAACTTTCCTGCTCTTAGTCATTGCCAGGTTTTATTATAGATCCTTGTCTGCTAGTTTTTTTGTATGTATTGATCATGTAATAAGTTACATCTTTTACATCTTTTCTGATAGAGAATAGGTCATTTGTGTTTCTATCATTATTGGGTAGGTATGTTAAATCTTTAGAAAGCCTGTGTTTTTAAAGACATTTGGTTTTGAAAGCTGAAAATTAGATTTGTATACTATTGTAATTTTGTTCTGAACTCCAAGTTATATGCCCTTCCATCCTTTTTTAATCCATAGTCTTTGAGTAATGACCATTAATCTGTAACCCTATGTTCTTATATCGGATTTATTCACTTTTGAAAAAAGAAGAATTAAAATAAATATTCAGAAACCTATTGGAGGGAGAGGGAGAAGGGAAGGGAAAGGAGAGGGAAGGAAAGCTTTTACTCTCTTAAGGATTCTCAGTCAGGGATTCTTTAAAACAATCAAGAACAGCATAAACACTTTTGTACATTACCTCGTTATAATGTTAATTCATTTATTTATTGCTTGCTTTAAATGCATAATAGCAATAGCACTTAGACTTATACACCGCTTTATAGTGCTTTACAACCCTCTCTAAGCAGCTTACAGAGATCAAAACTCAAAGAAGGCTGACCACTGAATGGTCTCTGTCATTCTCTAGCAGTTAATAACTGAAATAGGGCCTACTGCTAATGCAAGCTGTTGTATACAGATTGTCCAACATGATATGATACAACTTGACATCTACTATTTCATTATCTCTCATTAATAGCTTTTAGTGAAAAATAACAGCTACTAGTTTAGCAACATGTTTTGAAACAACTATACAAGCAAGCCTAATCTCTCTTGAAAAAAAAATACAGTACAGATAAGTGAGTACCTATCAGCTCAAAATCAAATCTCACAACAACCACAACCACTACCTCAACTACAATCACAACTACAACCAAAAATAACCACCAAACTACAGCCACAAATAATCACTATCCCTTCAAATAATTCCACAAATAATATCTCCGTACTCTTCAGAGACACCATGGAACGTGAACAGAAACATCCAAATGCCATCTTATTTGGTCTCGAAGACACCAACGAATCAGATGACATCACCAAAGTTCATGATATCATAAGCAACTCAAATACAACAAACATCTCTCCTGAAGATATCATTGAAATAACCAGAGATGGCCCTGGGTGAAAATACAATGACGGCTCTGTGGCCCCAAGATTTTGTAGAGTTGTATGCAAAAATGAGTCCAGCAAACGCATATTCATTCATACAATAAATGCCATTGCAAAAACCAATCCTAATCACAAAAAACTTTGCTCAAGACCAGACTTATCCATACTGCAAAGAATCCGCTCCTGTGAACTCCGTGCAGAACTCAAAAACTGTCTAGACAATGGAGAAAAGGACCTATACATTGACTACAGAGCTGATTGCATCAAAAGAAAGTCACACAACCCACAACTCTGCATCCAACCCCACCCCATCCAATCCAACATCACTCAAAACTAGGCACGCATGCCCCTAACTACCTCTATTCCAACTACAACTGGCTTTAAATGCAAGCTACTCAATGCAAGAAGCCTTGTAAATAAAATACCTGAATTTCTCCTCTTACTAAATACGGCTAAATTCGACATTATATTTGTCTGTGAAAGATGGCTCAACGCATTTCTCCCTGACTCCATTACCACAGTAAGAGACTATCATGTTTACCGATCAGATCGTGAAATCCATAGAGGTGGTGTTGCTATCTTCTATAAAAAGTCCCTACATCTAAAAAACATCCAAGTTACCCAGGAGCTTGCTCTTCCTGAGACCATTGTCTGTGAACTGTCCTTAAATATCACATTTCAGTTCTTACTATGTTACAGAGCCCCTGATTATGACATCAAACATGCAAACAAGCTAAATACACTACTAACATGGGCAACCTCCTGTCCACATGCTTTTATCTTTCTTGGTGACTTCAATCTACCTCACATTAACTGAACCCTTAACGAATGTACAACTGAACCCACACATGCAACCTTCTACAATGCAGTAACAAATCTGGGACTGGAACAACTAGTAACCAACAACACTAGACTTAACAACTGCCTTGATCTCATCTTCTGCAACAGTTTGAATTCAATTTATGGAATACAAATTAAAGAACCCTTTTCCAACAGTGACTGCAACATGATTGACTTTTGTCTCAACATACGTCCACACAAAAATCATCACAATGATGGAATTCCCAATTATAACTTCAAGAAAAGCAACTATGATCTTATAAACAACGATCTCTCATCCCTTGATTGGCAATTTCTATTCTCTGGATGCAATACAGTTGAACATTACAACTGTATTTTTACAACATATTTTTACTTGAAGTCAAAAGAGTCATCAAACTATATGTACCAATAACAACTCCCAAAACCAAAAAACAAACAAACAAAACAAATTACCCATAACAATAAGGAAGCTTCAATCAAAAAAAAAAAATCACTTTGGTGGAAAAACAAATCTGGTCATGTTGCCAACTTCAAAAGAGAATACAAAAATTTATGCCACCAGATAAAAACTGAATGCACCAATTATCACATTAAACAAGAAGAAAACCTTCTACGTACCAATTCCACCCACGCTTTGTACAATTTTGTAAACAACAAACTAAAAGACTCAAGGACCATCCCACCCCTGAAAGGACTTAATGGTAAAGACTGCAATGACAACACTATTAAAGCCAACCTCCTTAACACATTCTTTAGCTCAGTATTTCTAAACAGCAATGGTTCATGTCCAGTATTTTCTAGTTGAACCACAGACAACTACAATGATCTAATACATATCAATTTTACAGAAGACAATGTTGAAAAAGCACTATGCAATCTAAAACCATCTCCATCTATTGGACCGGAAAGAATATGTGCATACTTCTTAAAAAAGCTACCCACTGCCATAGCCGAACCTCTAAGCATAATCTTTGAAAAATCTTTCAGGATCAACTCCTTGCCAAAACTATGGTCACAAGCCATGGTCATCCCCATATTCAAAAAGAGAGACCCCAGCCTAGTAGAAAATTACAGACCAATCTCTTTATGCTGCATCACTTGTAAAGTCATGGAATCAATTATTAACCAATCCATTATCCTCCACTTAGAAACAAACAATCTACTCTCTAATAAACAATTTGGTTTCAGGAAAAAACTATCATGTAATCTGCAACTCTTACACTGCAAAAACATATGGACTACACAACTTGATCAGGGTAAAGCAATAGACCCAATCTACATAGACTTCTGTAAAGCCTTTGATTCAGTGGTACACGACAAACTACTCCTAAAACTAAAATCTTATGGTATCTCTGGACACCTGCATAACTGGATAGTAGCATTCCTGTCAAACAGACAACAAATGGTCAAAATTGGGAGTGTCCTATCAAATTCTGTACCTGTCAACAGTGTTGTCCCCCAAGGCAGTGTTCTAGGACCAACTATTTTCATTCTTTACATCAATGACCTCTGTGATCATATCAAGAGCAACTGCGTTCTCTTCGCTGATGATGTAAAGCTATTCAACACCATAGACAATACTGCTACCCTTCAAAAAGATCTTGACTATGTATCAGAATGGTCAAACAAATGGCAACTTCAAATCTCAACAAATAAATGCTCTGTCCTACATATTGGCAAAAAAATCAGAAAATAAAATACAGGCTGAATAGTCAAGACCTTGTTGATGATCCAAACTCTGTCAAGGATCTTGGAGTACTCATCTCTAATGAGTACTAAGTGCTAGAGCCCACTAAAACTACATAGCCAAAAAGGCATTAAGAGTTGTTAACCTAATCTTACATAGCTTTTTCTCTGGTAATATTACACTAATAACTAGAGCACACAAAACATTTGCTAGACCAATACTCGAATACAGCTCATCAGTCTGGAAGCCACATTACGTATCTGATATTAACACAGTTGAGAAAGTCCAGAAATATTTCACAAGAAGAGTTCTCCACTCCTCTACTCATTGCAGAATACTTTATGCCACCAGACTCGAAATACTAGACGTAGAAAACCTAGAACTATGCTGCCTTCAGTCCAATCTAAGTATAGTATATAAAATCATACTTTGCAATGTCCTACCTGTCAATGAATACTTCAGCTTCAACCATAGCAACACAAGAGCAAACAACAGATACAAACTTAATGTTGATTGCAGGAAATACAACTTCAGCAACAGAGTGGTCAATGTCTAGAATACTCTACCAGACTCTGTGATTTCTTCCCCAAACCTTAGACTGTCTACTATTGACCTCACCTCTTTCCTAAGAGGTCTGTAGGGGGCATGCATAAGCACTCCAACGTGCCTACCATCCCTGTCCTATTGTTTCTTTTATTTTTATTTTTTATTTTTCTTATATGCATCCATGTATTCATAACTATGTTTTTACTTATACCTATTATTTTGTAAGCAATTGACAAAAATAAATAAATAAAATAAATAAATAGTTCTCTCTTCTATGCTTTAAATTCCATAGTTCACCTGTAGAGATTGGTTGCATTCTTCCTTTGGATAAGGTACAAAATACTACGGTTTCATGCCTAATTAATGCAGCTGATAAGATAACCAGATAAGATGTAGCCTTTTTTATTTCTTAATGCCTCTTGGGAAGCAAAATCATTATCCCAAACCTTCTGAAATATAATAGGAAAAACTTTGGGCCAGCACACTGCTTTTATTTGCAGTTTAAGGCAGTACTTCCCAACCTGGATAAATTACCCCAAATAGTGTAGACGTTTTTTTTCTTTTTGCATTGACAAGTGAACCAATTATCCAAGCACAAGAAAAATATTTAAAATAAGATAAAGTGTTTTATTATGTAGGACAAGTGGTTTTTAGTAATGAAGAATTTTTTGGGGGAGGCACTAGTGTAAGAAGTGTTAAGACCAAATTTTGTGGATGGGTTAGAAGATAAGGCAAGATGGGAAGAATTAAGGGAATTAAAGAGGAAGAGAGATATTTTCTATAAATCCTCAAGCAAGTTGATATATTAAGATAGCTTAGCAATGGTCAGCTCAATGGTAGATATTGCTCTTCCGTAAGTGCTAGTATTATTCCTAAGAAAGTATTCTATTAGAGTCTACAAATATTTAATTTACAGTTTCATCTTCTCTAAATGTACATGAGTACTCATATCCTTTTAGGGAAAGAGGGTTCTTCATTAACTTTTTATTATTCCTACAACTTACTCATAGGAAGGTCTTTTATTCTACATCAGACTACTTACTCTTCATAGATTGAACCACTTTTCTGGGAATTTAAGGATATTTGATATTTGACTCCTATAACTAGAGATATCAAAAACTGAATCTGGAATTGTCTTTCTTCCAAACTTGTGCTATACCACTGTTCTATGTTTTTTCCAGGGGTGGGTATCTACCAGTTCTGTCTACCTCTGTAGAACCGGTAGCTCTGAAGAGCAGCAGACATAGAACCAGTTCTATGTCTGCTGATATTTTTGCCCACCCACCCATCCGGGCTCTTACCTGATCTTTATTTCCTGATTTTTCAACTTCAGCTGCCAAACGAGGCACAGCTGCAGTTAAAAAAGCAAGAAAAGAGGGCTGTTTCAAAGGCTGCTTCTCTGCACTCAGCGTGCTAATGACGATTTATAGGCGCACAGCTCTCAGCATGCAGGGAAGCTCGTAAATCCTGAACCGGTAGTTAACCCTATTGTATCCCACCCTTGGTTCTTTCCCAAGTATTAATTATTTTTCTAAAGATAATTCTTTTGAATTTCAGACATTACTGTTTTAAAGAGAAGGAAAACAATAAAATATGGACTGTTAACTCTAACAGGATTTCATGCTTATAGGTACCATGTAAAAATATTCCTTATGCATTTCCCCAAGAATTTGCTGATTGATTTTTTTTTAAAGTAATGAATAAACAAAATACATAATTTGTTATTAAAACTATAATAATATGCTGATTCAACCCATCTGTTGGGTAGCAGTTTACAGCACCTGTATCATTAGACATTGATACTCAATTTGTTGAATCCCTTTGATTACTTTTTCAAGATGTTTATTCCTAGATGTCATGATGAATTCTTTCCTCTAATTTTGAATTTCACAAAGAAATACACTTTTTCATTTGTGTTAAATCAAGCATTACTAAGAATCATTGGAAGTGTACACCATTTCATCTTATAATTGGGGGAGGGAAACTTTCACTTCAGACCTTTTCTGTGTCTTTGTAAATCATCTTTGCATTTTAATGTCTCCCAGTTTTCAGATTTTATTTTTATTTTTTATATTTTATTCTAAAGCGGGTTTATCCAAGAGCCAAATGTGGCCTTAGACAGCTAGTAATGTAGGCCCACAAGATCTTAAAGCTTTGCTATTATTATGTGCATTTAACATACATTAACTAGTATATTATTTATTTTATATACAGCCCAAGCCATTTTTTTCTGCACTTAATGTGGCCCAGGTAAACCAACAGGTTGGACATACCTGTTCTAAACATTTCAAATAACTTTGCATTGGCAGAAAACTGTCTTCTAGTAGAAATTTAGTCAGTTTCATTATTCTTGAGTTTTAAGGAAACAGTGAAGACCTAGCTGTTTTATCTAAATACCACATTTACTAAACATGGGATTTATGGGTTTGTGTTGTTTATGTTTTTCAGTTTTCTATTTTTGTTAGTCATTTTTTATGTTTAAGTGGATTTATATTGACACTATTAGTCATACTTTGGAATGGAATAGTTTATAACTAGAGCCTAAAATATTTTCCCCCTCCTATTAAGAAAGGCTGCCAAATCTGCAATTGTCTTAAATGTTGTCCTCTATATGCAATATTATTTTTACTAAAGCTTTTTTTCTCTGACAAAAATGTTAGTAGAATGCAACACATGTGTTTTATTAAACAACAGGAAAACAGAATTAGTGCTGTAAAACAAAAGACTGAGAAAGAGCCAAGTATGTGTGCCCCCACACAGCAGATCTGCAGGTTAAGACATTATGACTGACATGTTGGGAGAGCTCTGCAGTTTCACCTCAGAGATGCTGTTTATAGATGATATGGACCACTTATAGCAGATTAGAACTAAATTCCAGAGAAACATTTGCACTCTTAGTTTCTCAGTGTTCCTTACATATGACACAGGACATCACTCACGAAAGCAAGTAAGACTCTATCATAGATGAAAGGATTTATATTTACAGCAAATTATTTTTAAATAATCACAATGTGCTTTCTGAATTAAATTTTATGAAGCTTAATTTTAAAAAATGTTATATTTAGATATATACATGTGGATACATTAGCAATTCCTATTTACAAAAAGATACTAAATTATTAGTTGTAATAAAGTGCAAAAAAGTTACATGGTACTAATTTTGGCAAGGAGCTATGTTTTTGTATGTAATCCTAAGTTTTTAATATATAATAAAGGAATTAATGAAGAGTGGCTCCCTAATTAAGCAAAGTAGAGTATGTCAGATTAGAAAAGAAGGAAGTGACCTGACGAAATAAGGCCTTTTTTTCTGCTGATGATAAAAAATATACTTCTCAATGGGAGTTTAGAAAGTCTATTGTTCAGCAAAGGTTGGTTTTCAGCAAGCCTAGGTTACACAGCTCTTTTAAGTCTGGATCACCAGCCTATTTCTGCCACTATTGAGCAATTACTCTCCAGACTTGCAGTCTCATTGTCTCAGGTGATCAGATCTCTTCCTTTGTTCCTTAAAAAGTCACAATCTGCCCTTGATGCCTGTATGAATTTCTCTTTTGTGTAGAGAGCCATCATCATAAAAAAGGAAGGAAGGAAGGAAGGAAGGAAAAAAGAAAACACTATGCATTCAATACCTTTTCAATTTCATGGATAAATTGAAAAATTTATTTTCTTTAGTTGCAGTGTGCATATTAAAACATTTTAGATCAAATGTGTAAAGATAGTTATTGAAATCCTGCCCTCTAAACATTGGTTTAAAATAATATATTTAAAATGCAGAAGTGGAAAGTCTTTGGTTTCTGACACATTAAAACAAATAAGATTTTTAGAAGCAACTCTCTATTTTTGCTTAGATCTATTTATGAGGCCTTTTTTGTGTTGGTAGATAGGGTCTAAAATGACTTGAAGTTTCTATCCTTTTTTGTATATGTGTGTGTTTTCTCAAATAAATGTGAACGCTGTCCTGATTCTAGCTTGATCCAAAATATCCCATTTAATTAAATGAGGCTTTAGGGATTTTATTTCGTTTGCATTACAGAAGGAATTTAGACTTCTATTGCTACCACCTGCTGCCAAGCTGAGCCTGGAGCATTGTTACTTTGTCTTTACAGATGCAGGTGAACTTCGTGCTCAACCACTTTCACAGTCCAGAAAGCATGACATTCCTTGTTACCAGTGGGAGGAAAGGCTAATTGAGAAGTGTGTATAAAAGCTGTAATGAGTAGCATTTACATGTATTGATTAGAAGTAGGGCCACCGGCTCTCATTTATCACTACCAGCAGCTGTTGATTTTTTCCTCACGTCAATTGGCACAGCTCATATTCTTGCTCCCTTAGTTCTTTATTGCTTTTTCCTTCTCTCGCCACCATTCCCTCCCCTTCTTTTCTGAACCAGAAGGCTGATCCACTGGCTGGAATGGGCTAGTAATTACTACAGAAACTCCACAGCTGCCACAATTGCCAAACTGCTGGAGTGAAAAATTCCATCCTACATTTCCGATTTTTTATATTACCACTGCATAATCATATTTGACGAATAATTAACCTGAGTTAATACTTCAGAGAGCCATCTGCAAGTAAATTGATAAGCCAAGTGCTATAAACAGATTTCTATAGAGGACTAGAGGGTTTAGCCAACTGCCTGCATAGCTAGTGAGTAAGCTCTCCTAATATATGCACACCTCTGACCATCTTAACTAAGAGTGGCATACAGCCACCTCTTGTTGTCTTACAAGTTGCCTAAGGCAGTGTAAATCAAGCACAGCAAAGCAATGGATTTTATGGTGCCTTCCTTGAAAGAAGCAATGGATTCCATCTCTTTTCTTGCTTTTTGATACACTTTTCACTTTTGCACTCTTTAAGTAGATTAAATTATACTGACTGTTGCTACTAATGTTAGTGGAGAGAAAATGTGTCAAGTTCAGTTATTTATCTGTTGTGAAGAACAACTGTACAGGAAAAAAGTATATAAAAACATTAGTAACTGAAACTCAGCATTCAAAGCATAATATGAAACTCCTTTATAATGAGGCAGATTAATTACTCATTATCTACTCCAAATGACAAGGCCTGTCCAAATCTTAGAGAGACATTTTTTGAAGCCCAATATTCTGCCTGAGATTATTTTTACTGGAGATATAAGGAATTAAGACTCAAACATGTATGATTCCAGCTGCACATGATGCTAACAGCTCCTTTTTTCCTATGCTAGAACACTGTAACACGTTGTGCTACACAGTGTTATAGCTATACATGTTATAGCTACTTCCTAGTGATTCCATATCGCTCTCCAAACTGTTTTGTTTCATGTTGCTTTATGAATTTTTGCAAGTGCATTTCTATGGCTTCCAGTACTTCATATAATCAACTCATTTCTGCTGATCTCTCCTATTTCCATCCATTTTGCCCAGCACTATTGCCTTTTTTGTAGATGCATAGCCTTCATAATGTGTTCAAAATCTCTTTCATGTACTTTGCTTCCAGGGAGCATTCTAAGTTTATTTTCTCTAGTCCAAACTGATGGCAGTAGGCTTCTAGACTCAGGTTATCTCAAGTAATGCTTATCAATATCAGATCTTCCAGTTCAACCTACTTATTCCTTCAACATCTGTTGGCTATGCTGCACATATGAAAGAAATATGAAAACAGAACTGGTGTTGAAGCACATCCACTACATCAAATATAACTGAGGTATCTGTGGAGATCTAAAAGTAATGGCTTTGCTGCTTGAAATGCAGCTCAGATATGCCATATTATTGTTACAAATGGCAAATCGGACAGCCATGCAAGAGAACTGCATTACATTAAAAAGAAATGGTCATTCGAAAAGAGTTTGGTTCCAGCACAGAAATACATAGAACATGAACCACTTACTGACCTGATAAAGATATTTTGGCATCCACTTCACATAAAATTTGGACTGATTAAAAAAATTGTGAAAGCAATGAACAAGGAAGGTAAAGAGTTTTATTATTTGAGACAGATCTGATGCCAAGATTAAAGATGGCATTTTTGTTGGTCTACAGATCAGATATATCATCAATGGCAAAGAATTTAAAGATGTATCAGTGGGGCTAGAGAAAATTTCCTGAAAAGCATTTAAGGATGTCATTAAGAGTTTTCTTGGCAACTATAGAACACCAAACTACATTCAGTTGGTTTAAACTTCTTACAGTATGCAAAATCATGAAATGCAACATTTCACTGAAGATCTGTTAATACAATATCTGTCTCTTCTAGTTTTTATATCATTGTCTTTTCTTTTTCTTTTTATAGTTTATCTTCAAATAATTTCCCCTGGTTTATCAAGTCAAAATGCCTTTACTGTAGATAATTCAATTTTATTTCCATTACTCTTACTGATAATATGAATAACTGTTGCTGTAAAACTTTAATTTCTTCATATATATTTATATTCCCTGATAATATATTTAATTCCTCTTCTTTTCTTTTCTATTTTTTCTTGATCATCTTCTTGTATTGTATTAAGTACTCTTTAACAAAGGCTTTGCTTGGATCCCAAACTAGTCTTATGACAGGCCTTTTATTTGTATTAAAAACTTAATTTATTTTAAAAATCTTCAACGGTTTCATCTTTTTTTAACAGTACTTCATTTAATTTCCATCTAAAACCAAAATCATAGGATTAGAAAAAATTTAGTAAAATAATTTTCTTTGAAATTTTAGTAGCAAAATCCAGATCTGATATATTTTTGAAAAGGATTTGTATGTTTCTGAAGAATAAGCATATTCTCTTGAATTGCTATACACTTGCCTCCATATATCAATTAAATTTTTAAATAAAATTTTAAAAAGTTTGGTAATTTGGCTTGAATAATGTAAGTATTTTTCTCAGAAGTCTCCATTTAGGGTAAAACAAGTCAATTCCTATCTACCATCAAACACTAAAAAAAAACAAAAAAAAAACTATTAGTCCACCTCTTTAAGTTGTTTATAAAAAGTTACTTTAATTTCATTTGTGGCATAAACTCCCCAAGCCATATTTTAACTCCATATAGTGTAACTCCTACTTCAAGAAATATACCATGTTCATCAGTTAAAAAGTTCTGGTTTTAGTTGAGGATTAATATAACATACTAATTAATTAATATTAATATATTAACCTTATTTCTTTTCATAGTATCTGCTCAGTATTCTTCACCCAAAGTTTTATAAGTCAAATATTTTACATTTTGGTTCATGATAGCAGTCTATTTTAGGCAAATAATATGTTGCTTTAATTTTGTTTTGTTTTTCAAATAATGAAATACTTTCCCCCCCTCTTCTGAGGAGCATTTAGTCGATTTATATTCCCTGATAAACATTTGTTAATTCATATTCATGAATACAGAAAAATCCATACTTACAGCTCCTAATTTAGTATCATTCTTCAATTCCTGTTGCATCTCTTATGATTGTCATACAAATTCCACCAGTCATATACACTCTTCAAATAACATTCCCGTGCTCTCTTCATCTGGATTAATTTAAAAAAATCATATCAAAGCACTTTTGCCAAAAGTTTTAAAACAAAAGAAATAGAAAAATATGGGGAGAGGGGAGGTTGTCCCCTTTGTCTGTTTTTTTAGTGTACCTTTTCTAGTTGAAAGATAGGTTGCAAATAATTCTTAAATCTTTAGTTTAAAGACTCTCATGTGTTATTTTTATATTCTCAAGAGAAGGCATAATGAAATGCAAGGAGTCCTTCTTACATAAGAAATCTCTCTTCATCTATAATTAATTAGTTCTCAAAGTGATTAAGAAGGGGGGACAAGACTGTATTGCCCATTTCGTTCCACCACAGTTAAGAGCATAGGTGAATGTCTAGATCTTTCAGCAGTTTAATTCCTGAGCTAGCTTCAAAACCCTTTCACTTTCTTCAATAAGTGAGCACATGTGATTTCTTTCTAGATCTTATTTTCATTCAGAAAATTGTGCTGGCCAAAATGCACCCTCACTCCTCAGCTGGCATTTACTCAACTGCTGTGGCTCTCTATGCCTAAAGAGCATGAGTTTGCCAATTTTATTTATTTATTTATTTATTTATTTGGTCAAGTGATTATAAGATAACAGGTATAAGTATAAACATAGTTATGAATACATGAAATGGATACATATAAGAAAAATAAAAATAAACAATAGGACAGGGACGGTAGGCACGTTGGTGCATTTATGCCCGCCCTCTACAGACCTCTTAGGAAAGGGGTGAGGTCAATAGTAGACAGTCTAAGGTTAAAGTTTTTGGGATTTGGGGAAGAAACTACAGAGTCAGGTAGAGTATTCCAGACATTGACCACTCTGTTGCCGAAGTCGTATTTCCTGCAAGTTTGGTGCAGTTTACCTTGAGTTTGTATCTATTGTGTGCTCTTGTTATGGTTGAAGCTGAAGTATTCATTGACAGGTAGGACATTGCAATGTATAATATTATATACTATACTTAATCAGACCGAAGGCGAAGTAATTCTAGATTTTCTAGGTCTAGAATTTCAAGTCTGGTAGCATAAGCAACGAGTAGAGGACTGGAGAACTCTTCTTGTGAAATATTTCTGGACTTTCTCAACTGTATTAATATCAGATACGTAATATGGGTTCCAGACTGATGAGATGTATTCAAGCATTGGTCTAGCAAATGTTTTGTATGCTCCAGTTAGTAGTGTGTTATTACCAGAGAAAAAGCTACGTAGCATTAGGTTAACAACTCTTAATGCCTTTTTGGCTATGTAGTTACAGTGGGCTCTAGCACTTAGATCATTAGAGATGAATACTCCAAGGTCCTTGACAGAGTTTGGATCATCAACAAGATCTTGACTATTCAGCTTGTATTTTATTTTCTGATTTTTTTTTGCCAATATGTAAGACAGAGCATTTATTTGTTGAGATTTGAAGTTGCCATTTGTTTGACCATTCTGATACATAGTCAAGGTCTTTTTGAAGGGTAGCAGTATTGTCTGTGGTGTTGAATAGCTTTACATCATTGGCGAAGAGAATACAGTTGCTCTTGATATGATCACAGAGGTCATTTATGCAGAATATGAAGAGAGTTGGTCCTAGGACACTGCCTTGGGGGACACCACTGTTGACAGGTACAGAATTTGATAGGACACTCCCAATTTTGACCATTTGTTGTCTGTTTGACAGGAATGCTACTATCCAGTTATGCAAGTGACCAGAGATACCATAAGATTTTAGTTTTAGGAGTAGTTTGTCATGTACCACTGAATCAAAGGCTTTACAGAAGTCTATGTAGATTGGGTCTATTGCTTTGCCCTGATCGAGTTGTGTAGTCCATATGTTTTTGCAGTGTAAGAGTTGCAGATTACAGGATAGTTTTTTCCTGAAACCAAATTGTTTGTTAGAGAGTAGGTTGTTTGTCTCTAAGTGGAGGATAATGGATTGATTAATAATTGATTCCATGACTTTACAGGTGACGTAGCATAAAGAGATTGGTCTGTAATTTTCAACTAGGCTGGGGTCTCTCTTTTTGAAGATGGCGATGACCGTGGCTAGTGACCATAGGTTTGGCAAAGAGCTGGTCCTGAAAGATTTTTCAAAGATTATGCTTAGAGGTTCGGCTATGGAAGTAGATAGCTTTTTTAAGAAGTAGGCACATATTCCGTCTGGTCTAATAGATAGAGATGGTTTTAGATTGCATAGTGCTTTGTCAACATTGTCTTCTGTAAAATTGATATGTATTAGATCATTGTAGTTGTCTGTGGTTCGACTAGGAAATATTGGGCATGATCCATTGCTGTTTACAAATACTGAGCTAAAGAATGTGTTAAAGAGGTTGGCTTTAATGATGTCATCATTACAGTCTTTACCATTAGGTCCTTTCAGGGGTGGGATGGTCCTTGAGTCTTTTAGTTTGTTGTTTACAAAATTGTAGAAAGCGTGGGTGGAATTGGTGAATAGAAGGTTTTCCTCTTGCTTAATGTGATAATGTGATAAATCAGTCTTTATCTGGTGGCATAAATTTTTGTATTCTCTTTTGAAGTTGGCAACATGACCAGGTTTGTTTTTCCACCAAAGTGATTTCTTTTTGGATTGAAGCTTCCTTATTGTTATGGGTAATTTGTTTTTTCTGGTTTTGGGAGTTGTTATTGGTACATATAATTTGATGATTCTTTTGACTTCAAGTAAAAATATGTTGTAATGGTCTTCGACAGTATTTCATTCAGTGAATAGAAGTTGCCAATCAAGAGGTTGAAATATCATTGTCTATAAGATCATAGTTGCTTTTTTCGAAGTTATAATTGGGTATCCTGTCATTATGATGATTTTTTGTGAGAATGTATGTTGAGACAAAAGTCAATCATGTTGTGGTCACTGTTGGAAAAGGGTTCTTTGATTTGTATTCCGTAAGTTGAATTCAAACTCTTTCAGAAGATGACATTGAGGCAGTTGTTAAGTCTAGTATTGTTGGTTACTAGTTGTTCCAGTCCCAGATTTGTTACAGCATTGTAGAAGGTTACATGTATAATGCTGTAACAAATCTGGGACTGGAATAACTAGTAACCAACAATTTTCCTCACTGGGAGTTCAATAGGAAAATCATGCAAGTCTGAATATGCTTCCCACTTTTCTCTTTTTATCTTCAAGAGAATTGTGGTGGTAATGATGGTACCTGGGATGTTTTTTGTAAACCACTTTCTTTGCCAGCATTCAAGCTTCTTTTATCTGATCATTGTTTAAGTAATGGATCATCCCCCTGTCCTTCAAGGGTACTTCTGTATTCACGACAACTCTTTCTAAAGTTCACTTTTTTCTTCTGAGTTTCTTTTAAAAATATTGCTATTATTTATATATGTTTAATGCTTTTTAAACTTTGTTGTACATATTACAAAAATATTAAATATTGTAATAAATTAAAAATAAAGAAATACTATGTTTTAATTACATGTTCCTATTCTTTAAAATTATGTCAAAGATTTATATGGATTTATTTAAAAATCAAATTTGCTTTTCATTTAAAGTAAGTGTAATGTGCGGTATATATACATTTTATATACTTTTTTGAACTTCAAATTTCATGAAATTTGTAAAAGAAATGCAGATCTTAGCACAGAAGTTTGTTTTAACTGATGTGTAGATTTAGATTAGTTTAAATTTAGCTTAGATTAACAGAGTTGGAAGGGACCTTGTAGGTCATCTAATCCAACCCCCCCCCTGCCCAAGCAGGAGACCCTACACTATTTCTGACAAATGGCAGTCCAATCTCTCCTTGAAAGTCTTAAGTGATGAAGCTCCTATAATTTCCAAAGGAAAGCTGTTCTATTGGTTGATTGCTCTCACTGTCAGAAAATTTCTCCTTATTTCCAGGTTAAATCTCTCCTTGTTCAGTTTCCATCCATTATTCTTGTCTGGCCTACAGGTGCTTTAGAAAATAGCTTGATCCCTTCCTCTCTGTGGTAGCCCCTGAAATATTGGAACACTACTATCATGTCTCCCCTGGTCCTTCTCTTCATTAGACTAGCTAAGCCGAGTGTCAGCTGGTGCTCCATTCAAAATCTAAGAAAGAAATACTTAGACTCCATTAATTAGAGAAAATATATCTTTTACTAGAAATCAAGTGGTAGCATCAAAAGGATTCTGAATCTGATAAAATGAATGCCTAAATCACATATACAAAGTGATGGCAATGTTCCCACCCACAATAGTTCAATTTGTCCATCCAATAAAAAGTTGTGCATAACCTCATGTGGGCATCTCCAGGTGGTGATGAGGCCTCTGTCCGTTGACCTTGATATATTTTGATAAAGAGCTGCTGCTATGTATAGCATAGGATAGAAACATAAGCAAGAAACTCCCCCCCTCAAATTATATAGTTCTGTTTTGTAAAACCTCCAGCTCACTTCCCATAACCATGTCCCACCCTCCTCCCCCCATTACTTATGACAGCCAAAAGATGCAAAGCAAAGGAAGAAAATCTTGAAAGCTGACACCCAGTTCCTGTAACCATTCTTCATATGTTTTAGTCTCCTAATCATCCTGGTTGCTCTTTAGTCTCTAGTCCCCTAATCATCCTGGTTGCTCTTCTCTGCACTTTCTAGAGTCTCAACATCTTTTTTATAGTGTGGTGACCAAAACTGGATGCGGTACTCTAGGGGTGGTCTTATTAAGGCTTTATAGAGTGGTATTAGTACCTCACTTGATCTTGATTGTATCCCTCTGTTAATACAATTTAGGGTTGCATTGGCTTTTTTGGTTGCCGCTGCATATCTCATATTTAGCTGGTTGTCCACTAAAACTCCAAGATCCTCTCACAATTATTGCTATTAAGCCTGGTTTCACCCAATCTATATGTGTGCTTTTGGTTTTTATTGCCTAAATGTAGGACTTTACTTTTCTCTACATTGAATTTCATTTTGTTAGTTAGGGCCCAGTGTTCAAATGTGTCACGACCCATCTTGACAGGATGTTAGCTATTCCTGCCAGTTTAGTATCATCTGAAAATTTGGTAAGTTTATTTTTATTTATTTATTTTATTTTGTCAAGCAATTATTAGATAACAGGTATAAGTATAAATGTGGTTATCACATGATCACATGCTTTACTTTGTGACTACAATGCCTTAGCAAAGGAGAGGCTGGTTCCAACTGTGGTCACTAACTGAGAACTACTTAAATGTGCCCATTTGTTTATCTATCTTGGCGCAACTGCTTCTTTAAGTATTAATGATTTTAAGTTTTGTACGTTTGAGTGGTTGATGTATTTCAAGAACTGTCACTTACAGGAACATGCTCACGTTGAAATCATTCTTGGAGACCTTTTTCACACCTTTGCATACATACATTCCCCTAGCAGAAATGAGCAGGGTCGATAATGAGGACTGTCTTGCTTAAAATTGGTAAAGTATCTGGTTTTGGTATAGCCATTGTAAGACATAATCATGTCACCATGGAACACTGCAAACAGCTGTAAATGAAGCGATGTTGCTGAGCACCCAAAATTCAGTCATATGACTGTGGAGGAGTACCAAACAATAGGACCTTAAATCTGGATTATAAGTCCCCTTTTGGGTCAGTCATAACTTGAATGGTCATTAAGCCACTGATGATACATCAAGAACCTCTTCTAAATATCTGAGTCAGTTAAACATTTAAAAAAATAAACATACTTTCACACTCAATTTTTTCAAAAGCAAGGCATTACATATCTATTCTAAGGACAAACAATAGGAATGTTTATTTATCACATGTGGTGAAGTCCAGATAGCCTACCTCAAGGTTCTTTTATAGATGTTAAATGTATACTGCCAATCTTTAGAAAATTCATCTATTTTTCCTGTTAACAGAAGTATAGAACTATTTTAAAAGAATTCAATTTCTATAGATGAAGATATACATTTATTTTTTTTAACCCCAAATGACAAGCATAATTCCCATGGATAAACCCAAGCATATTTTGCATACTTTGCCAAACATGAGGGCAATCAAAGTCTACTGAGAGCAATGGGATGGAACATGAAACTCAGCACGCTTAACTTTAATGGAATTTTACTACCTGGTAAATATGTATAGGGCTGCATTCATAGTTACATATAATGTAACCCTTAAGATGATTTTAACGACACACATATATGTTTATATCAATGGTGGGATTCAATTTTTTTTGCTATCGGTTCTGTGGGCATGGCTTGGTGGGCATGGTGTGGCTTGGTGGGCATGGCAGGGGAAGGATACTGTAAAATCCCATTCTCTTTCCACCCCACTAACCTTTTTCCAGCTCCATTCTTCTGTGCAGGGCAACAAAAGAAGACCCAACCGATCAGCTGGGACTTGGGAGGCAGAGAATAGATGGGGGTGGGGGCCGTCAGAGTTGGTATTCCAAACTACTCAAAATTTCCGCTACCGGTTCTCCAGAACTAGTCAGAACTTGCTGAATACCACCTCTGGTTTATATGATTGTAGTCTAAGTAACACATAGCTTTTGGCATGATCTTGGTCCTCTCTCTCTCTCTTTCATTCAGATGCATCCTTTGTTCTTCTGCAATACTTCTCTATTGTCATGGGTACAGTAATTTCTTTTGAATATCTATTGCTTTACCTTGGGTATGGCATGTGGAATTCCAGACATTTGAAAGAATAATTCAACAGTCATTCAAGTGATTTGCCAGGGGATTAAAATGCATTGTTTGGCAACTAAAGAATAAAATTGTGAAACTTTTCATCTACAAATTAACTGTACCTTTAAATTAATTTCTGTAATCACTGGTCATTAATATTTAATATATTCTTATCAAAGAATATATTGCTTCAATTCCCCAAGCATCCAACATTTAATAATGTGGAAATAGTTCATCGTCTTACCATCCCTAGGACTGGATTTGCAATAACAAGTAATGTTAAATGTTATTTTTTTATTTTAAAAAATCAATAATAAATAAATACATAAGCACTTCCCAGCAGATTGCTTCTGATGCTATTTACAAAATTAAAAAACAACAAGGGTGCAACTGGGGATTTTATAACCATTTCATTACTACTTCTTTAATTGTATATGGTGGAACTGCATAATCTGTTTATTGAAAATGAAATCTTTGGAACTGATTCTCCCTATAGGCATTTGCTATAAGCATACGGTGCAATAGCACAGCATGTAACGTAATATTAACATTATATGCATCAAGCTCTAAACATCCCTGTGGCTTCCCTGCTGGAACCAAACATTTACTATACCTCTTGTGTTCAGCTACTACATCAAATTCCATATCTAATTTACAGACTGTAAAATACAATATTCACAGATAACAATAAATAAAGGAAGAGACTTTCTGAAAACACAAACACAATTGGTACTAGGACAAGCAAGACGATACTTAATAAAATGGAAATAAATAGACTCTTTCAGGAAATATGAATGAATATGAGGCTCCACTGGATAGAGAATTAGTTATTTTCTGTTCAACTTTGCAAGGCTTAGTCGACAAACAGAAGCTATATCTAACCAAACTATAGTGCTGAGTATTTTATAATTATTATATTATGTGGTAAAACCCAGGTGCTTTATATCTGTGGCAAATAAATTAAACAGAGTTTAATTCTACTTCTTATAAAATATACTTGAGAAAAAACTATTAAAAGAGGTTGGATTTAATTCCCTGCCTCTGCTGGGAACACTAAATAAAAGTATTGATGTGTTTGCTTCAGAGATGGTATTCAGCAGGTTCTGACCAGTTCTGGAGAACTGGTAGAGGAAATTTTGAGTAGTTTGGAGAACCGGCAAATACCATCTCTGACTGGAGATTTTACAGTATCCTTCCCCTGCCACACCCACCAAGCCACACCCACAGAACCGGTAGTAAAAAAAATTGAATCCCACCACTGGTTTGCTTGTAGAATCTATCTCAACAAGTTTAATCAAAAGTAGGGAAAGCTCACTTGAAGAACCCTTAACTAATTCTTATTGACTTTAAACATAACCCATAAAAAAACAATTCATTTAAAGTAGTGTAGAAAATTAGCACCCATCCCTCTCCTAGAAAAATGAAGTATCCTAGGAAATATTAAAAAGGCAGAATATTTCCCCTAAAAAGAGAAGTAGAAACTCCTTAATGCCATTAAGGCCTGGACCAGAATATTCTACATAACAAAAGCCTCTGCCCATCTCACCAACTGGCCTGGGAAGATTGCATCATCCAATACTCAGGTGAAGCCATGTGATCCAGACAAAGCCTACAAAGTTAGCTAAGACTCCCGGCCCTAGGAGTCTGACAGCCAATGGGATACATTTCTTACACAGGAACAGGAAATACTAACAGGAAATACTAAGGTGGGGCCCAACAGTGGGTATAAAACAATTGTACGCTCAGCCTTTTGCTCCTTTTTTCCTTCTTTTCCTTCACCCAACCTCTTGAAGCATGTGATTGTACTTTTCACTTTGGAGCTCTAAGCCATGTGGTCCTGTCCACCATTAAACCATCTTTTCAAACAGCCTCCATGTTTCCAGTGTCTTTTTCCCCACTTGGAACTGAACCCAGAAAAAAATTCTTCCAACAGTAGATCAGTTATGGCTGTTCTTTTTTTGTAGTGCCATTATCACCATAAAATTTTTTAAATCTCTTAGAACCTGCTATATACAGACAGTAAGAAGAGTTAATAATTTTTCTCATCAAATATTGCTTCCAAACTGAAAGCTTGAATATGGTCTGATAATGCAGGATGTTGTCCAGTAATATTGTACTGAGTCTCTTAATCTGTATTTCATTTCATTTCATTTTTGTTTTGTTTTCTTTTCCCTTGGTTGCCTTTACTTTTCTACCCTTCCTTGCAGCATCATTTTTAGATTAGAAATTAAATTTACTACTTAAATAAAGATTCTTGATATTCTAGAAGCTGTCTTGTAATACATTCAAGATTTTAGCGTAAGACTTTTACACAATTCCAGGTTGCTTATCACCAGGATGGGCTGGCAACTATTACCAGCTGACAGGAATAGATTTCACTTCTACTCATTCTTCATCTATTGCAAAGTATCCTCCAGGTCCACTTTTTTTACTCTGCTTTCCAAGTGTCATCTTCCTGCTCCTGGCCTTAAATACCATTTAATCTATAAAGGTAAATGGGAATGACGTTGGGAGATAAGATTAAATATTGGTCAAATCAGAGACAGCTAGGCTTGCAGAAGCAATGGGGGTGTGACAAAAATATCAGAACGGATCCTCCCTAGTTTGGACTGTAAAGCCAAGGGGGGAGAGTTGTACCTTTAGATTTGCAAGAAATTGTAAACTTACAATAAAATAAAGCTAATATTCCTAAGTGTGATTCTTGTCTGGATTACCTCAAAAATCTGATATTAACTATATTAGTTTTTTTTTAAATCAATGCCTAGATTTTGACTGCCTACTTGAAGATGTAGCAATGCCTCATTAATTAAGCCAGCAATTACCATAACCTCTAATATTTTCTTGAGCTTTTCTTTAGTTCTGCTTAACATCTAGAACTTTGTTGGTCTGAAAGCTGGTAGAAAATGGCTTTACTCTTTTGTTTAAGGAAAGGGTTACTTTAATTTACTTTATGAGATAGTTGAAGCAATGCAGCATTGGGCTTCTTTTTTAAAAAATAGAGTTATAAAATAAAATAATAATAAATAATAAAATAAAAAATAGAAACATCGAAAGCTCAAGGAAACAAACAAACAAGAAATAATAAAAACTTTCTGCCCACCTTTGATCTAAGAACATTCTGTATGTTAAAACTGTTATAGCTATTGCAGGACTGTTAGCAACTATAGTTTTAGAAGACTTTAGAGACCAACAGAGTGGTAAGAAAGAAAATTCATTTTAAAATTTATTGTGGAGCCTGCAAATTTTGACATTTAAAGGTTTAACTCTATAAAATTAATCTGACTTTGTAAATTTGTCATTCACACACAAAACTGTCTACCAAAAAAAAAAAAAAAGTGAATGACACCTGCTTTTCGGGGACGAGAGATCAGCATTGTCCAGTGGAAGGATTTGATAGTTACAGTCTGGACTGAGTGTCTTGCAATCTGTTATCAAAGTATCATACTCCAAACAGGATTTTTTTCAGCTAGCTTAAAATCAAATGATATGAGTGGATTACAGGAGCAGTTTAAATATACAATTCAGATATGCTTATATGGCTATGGTTTGAACGGCTATGGTTTTTTTCTAAAGATGTATTACAGATGATTTCTTTGAATTTTGAGAATGAAACTTGGAATAATTTATGTGAAATTCCCTTTATATGAGTATTGTAAAAACCAATCCAGCATTCTCGCAATCTTCTAAAAATGTCCTCTATCATCTAAGAAAAAAGAATTTAGCTAAGGAATCCCCAAATGGAGAAAAGCCAAAATTAGATTTTATTTCATGACCACATTGCATTGAAAGAGACTTAAAGTTACAATCCTAAACAAACACCTATAAATAATGGATAAATTAATGACATTTTCTGAGAAAATTTCATTGATAAGTAGTACAATTCCTTGGAAACTCATGATACATTAATTGCTTCCCAACTGTGTTCTTTATAAGTGAATTGCCAAGGGAGTTAAAATCAATTTATACAGCTTTTAATCAGCAACCTGTATGTAACATTTAACACTGTCTAATAACATTATCTGAATCCAACTGAATTCCAACAATGCAATGGTGGTCATGAAATAAAATCTAATTTTGGCTTTTCTCCATTTGGGGATTCCTTCGCTAACTTTTTTTTTCTTAGATGTGTACTATCTTATGTATAATATAATAGATGTATTATATAAACTAAAATATGAATTAATTACCTAAGTGACTTTTTCCTTATTTTTTATCAGTATTGGGGAGAGGAAAATATCTTTTTTCATACTTTTGTCCAGAAATATTTCAATAGTGTGGGCATAATAATATTTATCCTGTCTTTCAAAATATTTACTTAGCAAGCATTAATTTGCATTTTTACCATTCATTTTTTAAAATTCCATTTCATATACATTCATGGATAACAGACAAATCTGTTTGTTTCCAATCTCCGTGCTCTATGCAGGTTTAACAAAATGAAATGTAATTATTTGTTCATCACCTTTGCTGTATTCCTAGCAGTCTGATCTGCTAAATATATTTAAGGACTTTCTTATTTAATCAAAAAACAAACGAAGAAATATTTACTTTTTATTTGATTTATAAATTGATTTCTAAACTGCCTTTTACAACTTAAAATCCTCTATCGGTGACAGAAAATATGAACAATGGCAATTTCTCTTTTGGCTTGCCACACATAATGGTATTACAAAATGAAATTGCTGATTGTTTCAGAATTTTACTTCTTTATATGTAATGGCTGCTACCTAACACTACTGATGACTGGTTCGGCTATGCACGTATGTATGTGGAAACTTTCTTCAGTAAGAAAATACAAGTAAGTTCCAGTAAAATTCCATCTGTGAAGGGCCTTTAGAAAAAGGGTATAAAAACTAAATCTCTAACTCAGTTCTGGGTCACTGACCTATAAGCTGATCCTTGCTGGACCAAGGTATGTCAGTGGACCTCATTGCAATAGGTTATTGATGTAAGTAATGTTGTGATATTGTGTTGTTATGATAGCTGTTCATGTTTCAAATTGCTCATGAAATAAACCTCTAAATCTGAAAGTAAGAATTATTGTTTGTGTTACTGTCCTTTGTTTCTTTATTGGAATTTTCCTATGACAGTGGCTATGTAATGATTCTAAGCTAATTCCCCTTTTCACCCTTGCTCTTGCTCTGACAGTTCTTCTACAATAGTTCTCACTATTAAGCATGCATCATTATGTGAAGATCTCCTCACTACTTCCTGCTTATTTCCAAAAAATCAATAGGAAAGTCAGCAGGAAGTTGCAAGTTCTAAATGCATTTTAAGCAGTCTATGGGCAGATACTAAAGCACCATGTGAGCATGGATGAATCAGTGATATCAGCTGCAGAGTGTGGGAGGTTCTGCTGGCAGCTGCTGTGATACCATACATACAAAGGTTGGCGGGTATGTGCTCAGAACTTTATGAATTCCATAGAGTGGCTCCTTGAGAAAAATGCAGTGGGATTGGAGTAATTTACTGAAGTGAGTTGCAATCTTCCCCAGCAGCTTTCCACATTGACTTTGATTGTGGGAAGCCAGCAAGTAAGTTTGCAAATGGCAATCATGAGACTGCAGGGATGCTGAGATAGCCAGAACTTCAAGGATCAGGAAAGACTTCTCATTTAATGCCATAACAACTCTGAATAGTTGCCAGGCATTAATTGAGGACTATCTATATATAATTCATTTGGGCCATTTCCCTCCATTAGTTTCTTCCTTCATTTTAGTTATAATGAATGATTATTATGGTCAATAGGCAGTCCATAATACATGTTACATAGATGAAAATAATTTAGCTATGTATTTTTTTTTGCTTACTATTATTTTTTCTGACCATCAACTACTCCCCCACATTTAATTAAGTGCTTTTGAACCCCATGAAGATAAACCCACAGTGGACTTAGAATAAACTATTCTGCTTATGTCACAGAGCAGGCAATATGAATAGAACACTAGCAGATATTTATTGGGTAGCAATTCAAAAGGTCAAGTATTTCAATAATAAGCAAGAAAGATCAATGTAAGAGAGTGAAAGCAATGCACTCAGTTGTTATATGAAAACAATAGTTTTCAGTCTATTCAAATTATTTCATTTTCAAACATAGTGACTAAATTAGTAGACCAGTGAAATACTGTGGACATAATATACTTAGACTTCAGCAAGGCATTCAACAAAGTAGACCACAACCTACTTCTTGGGAAGTTAGAAAAAAGTGGGATAGATAGAATCACCTTCAGATGGATTCCAACTGGTGACAAACTGTACTCAATGAGTAGTCCTTAATGGGTCTAAGTCTACATGGAAGAAGGAAGCAGTGGAGTGCCACAAGGTTCCATTTTAGGCCCAGTACTCTTCAATATCTTCATAAACGACTTAGATGAGGGAATAAAAGGGAAACTTTTGGTCAATGTCTGGAATACTCTACCTAACTCTCTGGTTTCTTCCCCAAACCCCAAAACCTTAGCTTGTCTACTATTGACCTCACCCCTTTCCTAAGAGGTCTGTAGGGGGCATGCATAAGCGCACCAACATGCCTACCATCCCTGTCCTATTGTTTCTTTTTTTTCTTATTCATATCCAATTCGTATCAATTTTTGCAGAATGAGCAGTTGATAGGCAAGGAGTATAGCTGACATGATTTCTACAAATTGCATTATAAGCAAGGGGCCCTGTCATTATAACATCATAGGTATTCTAGTCCAATATAAAAAAAATCATACAATTGAAAACAGACCAATTAAATTAATTGCATCTGCAAGTGAAATAACAATCAGTGCAACTTATAAAGCAGAGGTGTTACATGGGCATACTGATTTCCAGTAGTTGTATCCTAGGCCATTTGAAGCTTCAGGATGGTCTTCAAATATATACAGGATATTACAGTAGTTAAGTTACAAAGTGATCTCTCTCTAGGGTCCCCTGTTCTAGGAAAGGGCACAACTGGTGCAGAGGATGGACTCATGCCAAGACCTTTCTAGCTACAGTTGCCAATTTTCAGCCCTTCAAGATTGTTTGCACCAGCAAACCAAAATCAAAAATATTAAGCCTATCTTTATTATAAGGTTACAGATAACCTGAGTAGTCTTCACAGAGGCCCAACAGATGTTCTGAGGAGCCCTCCCTACCCAAGTGGATTGGGCATCTTAAATAAGATGTTATGATAAGAAATGGGTGTGATATAAGAGCCAGCCTAGCCCAATGCTGTGTAATGGACACAGAAAGAGATTCAGAGGGGACTCTCCCTAACTTCTCATGCTGTAAAAAAATGGCGGGAGATTTGTATTCTCAGTTCTGCAAACTTCTGCTAAGAATAGCTTTATAATATAGTAGCTCATCCAGTCATTTCCTGTCTGATCTGCTTGGGAAGGCTGATATACAGCCACTAGGCAGCTATACATACACATAATAAGACATATGTTGATGATTCTCCATCTTTATTGCCATGAGATAATGCCTAATTTGGGAGTTTACCCATGTCTAATTACGTTCATTTCGAGTTTTTCTTCGAAAACATTCCAGGCATTTCTTTTGGTACCAAAGTGTACCAAAATCAGCAGTGATAAGATCCATGGCCACAGCCACCTGTTTGTTCTGGGCAGTGACTCAAATTGTCCACCAGATCCTCAAGGAAAACCACAAGGTCTGTATGGAACCCCGTTGGGGCCAATCATTTGGGCCAGATCAATCAAATGGGTATGTCTTCCTAGAGTGACAGGTGATGCAGGGGTCAGAAGTCCACCACAGAGTGACTATCCATGGCATGATGTTACACCTCATCTATCCCAAGATGGAAATAGATTCAACATGTGGCTGCCAGTATTCTGTAAACAACTGGGCAGATCATCATTGCCACAAAGACCAGACAGTCTTCTGCACTGACCTAGATTAAACATCACCAGGTGGAAAATTAAAATCTCCAAGCATCAATAACCTTAGGTACTTATTGTGAACTCAGAAAAGAAATCAAATACCTTACGTAAAGATGCCACTGCAAAGCAGGAAGGACAGTCCATCAGCAGCCCTAACTCTAACCCTAACCGTTCTCTTAGGCCAACTTCAACCAAAGAAGACCATAATTCTTCAACGTGCAAGACCATAATTCATAGATGATAACACTCAGTGGTGGGATTCAAATTTTTTTACTACCAGTTCTGTGGGCGTGGCTTGGTGGGCGTGGCAGGGGAAGGATAATGTAAAATCTCCAGTCAGGGGTGGTATTTGCCATTCTCCGAACTACTCAAAATTTCTGCTACCGGTTCTCTAGAACTGGTCAGAACCTGCTGAATACCATCTCTGATAACACTTCCTTTTCCATGGGCTTTCAACTGATGAAAAATCCAAAACTTGAGTGGGCACATTTTCAAATGGGGAATTCTTATCACCATCCCAATTGGGTAAGAGATGCCAGGTCAGTCCTTCATGATAAGATTATAGATGAGGTAGTCTTTCTACACAAAGATTTGGCATTCAAAAGCTGAAACCCAGGGCTACTAAGGATCTGGTTACTTACACTGATAGTTTGAATAACAGAACACTTGAATGAAGACAAACAACCTTTCAAGACTTTTTAAAGAAACAGAAAATTTAATAGAATATTTAAAAAGGGTATTTTACAATAAGAAATGTCAATACTGTGTAGGAATAAAAACACTACAGTATAAAAGTGTTCTTTTGTCAGCTATTATGGGACAATGTAACATAAGACCAGAGCACTTTTAACTAAGCAGGTCAACAAGATTCTAATTTAGTTAGAGCTTTATGTAGACATTCATATTAAACATTTGGATAAAATAACATAATCAATAGAGCATCATTATTGAATTGATGGGGAAGTTCTTCCTAAGCTTGCCTTTTAGTGCAATTTAATAAATATGAACATAAACACTATAAACACTTTGTGAATGTGCAACAAAAACAGAGGATATCAAAACAATGAAAAAAGGTACCGTGTTTCTCATAGAATAAGGCCGAGTCTTATTTTTTTTTGAGCCCTGAAAAAATGGCTAGGCCGTCTTTTCGGGGGTGACTTAATTCCCCACCCCCCTTGCATCTTCGGGCGGGTGGGCGGCGATGGCTTGGATGTTGACCTCGGTGTTGGTGGGGCACTTTGTATCGGGGTCAACGCAGGCAGCACCATATCCGGGTGTGCAACAAAAGTACTTCCTAACGGCAAGCCCCCCCCACCATTCCCCCCCATTTCGCATGTTTTAATATAGGCCTTAATTTGGGGGGAGGGGCTTAATTTCATTTCATGCCTATAAAACATGCTGGGACTTCCTATTGGGGGAGGCCGTATTGTTGGAGAAACAGGATAGATAGGTAGGCAAGAAAAAGTGAGTTGTTCAATTTATTCTCAGTCAGCTTCTGATATTGCAATAAATCTTATTTATTTGCATAGGGAACAATCAATTATATCAATATATACCATTTAACAACTGGGTTATTTATAGGAAAACTGTAGTGTTATAAGTAAGAGTAGCTCCATAAGTAATATAGATTTGCATTTCTCAAGCTGATATTTATCCATTGCTACTATTTGGCAAGTTATATCAACAGATCCTCTTCAAAGGATAATATAACCATGCAATTTATTAATATAATTATTAATAACTAGTGTTAATAAATTGGAGAATATTGTGAAATATTAAGATCTGAAAACTGAAATTGAAAAATTATGGCAGAAACCAGCTTTGGTGATCTCAATGGCTATCCATATAATGGGTGCCATATCAGAAAACTTGATTGGCACTTAGAAAACTTGATTGGAACTTAGAAACTTTGTGCATTGACAAAATTTCTATCCATCAGTTACAAAACTTCACATTGCTTGAATTGTTACACATGCTATTTTAATATATTGAGATATCCTATGTTCTTAGGAAATAAAATCATATATGAAAAGCAAGGTGCTTATAGAATATGCAAACAAAAAAGTAAGGATACTTTTGGTTATCAAACAGCTCTACAATTATATATTGTAATTGTACAGATACATTATCCATCATGATAACATATCTTTCTGCATGTTTATTCAAACCTTACTTCCTGTTAAGTATGTGTGGGTTAGTGCAGTCCTATGCATCCATATAAATTTATTTCCTTTAAGTTTAATGAAAGTTATTTCCAGTAAAATGATAGGTGAAGAAAAGTGATTGCAACTGTTAATTTATTGCCATTCATGATGAACTCAATGGAAATTATTTTTTAATAAGTTTTATTGTACATTTTTCCTTAATATACATAACCATTCCAATTATATAACATCATTGTGTACTGGTTATATCAAGTTTCTTCCCACCCCCCCATCATGTTATACATCCTAATTAAGACTACCATGCAATATACTCTCTCCATCATATTATATATCCAATTTGTCACTATTATTTGCTTATTTCTACCATATTACGCTATTACAATTCTCACTTTATGCACTTCATACTATATTCTTGTATAATTCAATAATACAATAATGCAGTTTCTTACATTATTTATTCTATCACTGTATATATGTATTTTGTTAATCTTCTTTCCTTATTTAATACTAATCTCTGCTTCTATTATTTATCCAATTATACAATATGTCCCATGTTAGGTAGTACTCTGATTCTTCTTCATCCTTGAGTTCCATTGTAAGTCTATCCATTTTGGCATACTCTAGTATTTTTTTTATTACTTAGTGGAAGTTATTTTTGAACAGGGGTGTATGGTGTATAGAATGCAGTGTTACTCCTCTTTATTTAAACAATAATTCAAATACATTCTCTGCCTGTATTATATGCTGTGGCATTTTTCTGTTTTCTAAAATGAATTTGGTTTGTAACTAAGATTAAGTCAATAGAAAACTGTCAAAATGGTCATTTTTGAGATAAAGCAGGCAAACAAGAATATTTGTGAATAAAAATGTATTAAATGTCTAATTAAATGTAGGTAGTGGCTTTCTCAATGGAGTCTTTCTAAACAGACTAAGCAATAGAATTATACCATATCATGGACCCCCTTGGTTCTATTTGGAAGACTACAAGTATTGCATAGCCTAAAGAGCAATAGGAAGGAAAAATGCCTAATAGGGACATTTAGTTTTGGATCTTCATGGCTTATCATAATATAAATCCTTGGCAAAGGATCTCCAATATTTTAAATTCCTTCCCCCCAAATCACTCCTTTCAATAGAACATCATCAAACAAATTAAACGACTAGTTCCACAAAGTATTTTGGTGCATGTAGTAAGGGCTGTCCTATGGAAAAGCACTGGTTCAATCATGTGATAGGACTGATGTCTGATATTTTTCCACCCAAAATTTAATTGCATTGGCTACTGTAGTCAACACCATACAATCCCTTAACAATGGCTCTGGTATATCCATATAATACCACTGCTGAAGTGCATTGGTTATCAGTTATCAATTCAAGTTATGAATGGTCATCTACAAAATCCTATATCTGTACAGGCCCTAGATATCTGAGGGGCCATCTGTCTCCAATTATATTTATTTATTTATTTATTTATTTTTATTTATTTATTTACTTAACTTACTTATTTACTTAAACTTATATAGCAATAGCCCTTAGACTTTATACCGCTTTATAGTGCTTTCTAGCCCTCTCAAAGCCATTTACAGAGTTAGCATATTGCCCCCAACAATCTGGGTCCTCATTTTACCCACCTTGGAAGGATGGAAGGCTGAGTCAACCTTGAGCCTGGTGGGATTCGATCTGTCAAATTGCAGTAGGAGTAGCTTGCAGTACTGCACTCTAACCACTGTGCCACCAAGGCTCCCTATATGCACCTTGTCTTGCACTCTGAGGTGACTCTGAACAGCTTATAATAAAACATATGAATATAAACAATTATAAATTATAAATACAAAAGATTGAAACAGATTTTAAAAATCACAGTTGGACTGAGGAAATAGTGGGAGCTTCTCTGTTACTGCAGTAGCCACCTCCAGCCAAAAGCTTCTCCTGCAGACCTCATGTTAACCTAGCCAAGTTTTAAGGCATTTCTTAAAGACCAGAAAACAGGTTAGATCTCACCTGCAGCAAGATATTCCAAAGAGCAAGGGCAGAAAATGTTATTCTGCCAGAGCGCACCAACTGCAATTCCTTGGCTGATGGAGTTCATAGTAGGCCGCTTCTGTCATTATGAAAACAGTAAGCCATTGGGAAGGATGGCTCCTCAGATATCCTGGACCTTTGCCTTAAACCAATACTTTGAATTGAACCCAGAAGCAGATCAGCAGCCAATGCAGCTTGCATCACAGCAATTAAAGGAATTAAAACAGAGTTGGTATGCTTTAGGTCCTATGATTTAAACAGGGTCATTTGATGGAAGTCAGAAACTATCCCTTCACTCTTTTAGTTTCTGTCCTATGGAACAATCTCCTACTCTCTCAAGATAATAACTGTGAGAGAGATCTCGGAGTCCTAATGAACAACCATGTAAATATGAGCCAGCAGTGTGCAGCAGCTGCCAAAAAAGCCAGCACAGTCCTAGGCTGCATAAACAGAGGGATAGAATCAAGATCACATGAAGTGTTAATTCCACTTTATAATGCCTTGGTTAGGCCACACTTGGAATACTGCATTTGGTTTTGGTCACCACAATGTAAAAAAGATATTGAGACTCTAGAAAGACTGCAGAGAAGAGCAACAAAGGTGATTAGGGGACTGGAGGCTAAAACATATGAAGAACAGTTGCAGGAACTGGGTATGTCTAGTCTAATGAAAAGAAGGATTAGGGGAGACATGATAGCAGTGTTCCAATATCTCAGGGGCTGTCACAAAGAAGAGGGAGTCAAGCTATTCTCCAAAGCACCTGAGGGCAGGACGAGAAGGAATGGATGGAAACTAATCAAGAAGAGAAGCAATTTAGATCTAAGGAGAAATTTCCTGACAGTTAGAACAATTAATCAGTGGAACAACTTGCCTCCAGAAGTTGTGAATGCTCCAACACTAGAAGTTTTTAAAAAGATGTTGGATAACAATTTATCTGAAATGATGTAGGGTTTCCTGCCTAGGCAGCGGGTTGGACTAGAAGACCTCCAAGGTCCTTTCCAACTCTGTTATTCTATTCTAGTTTAAGATTCAGGTGGCTGCATCCTGCCAATCTTTAAGAAGAACTGATCCTTCCTTACCTCCACCTTGTAAAACTACATGATGAACAAGAGCCAGATGTATAAGAATTATTACTTAGCATAATGACTAATCATATTGCTGCTTGAGATGATGAATACAGTGCATCCAAAGTTATGATGTTGAAAAAGTTGTTCTGTAGTGACCATGTATTCCATGTATAAGGACTTAATATCATTCAGGATTTTTCCAAATGGTTTGATAATGGAGCATTGCTATTGCATTCAGTGTAGTTAGCTCTGAACTAAGAATAGATGGATCTACTCTAGTGTACATTACTACATACATACAATCCCCTTCAATTGCCATCACATGTTGATGAATGCATGTGTGAAAATATTATGCAATAAATACAGTTTATTGTGAGATTAAATAACATTAAGAGCCTTATTTCAGTAATTACTTTTTAAGGAAACAGTTCTGATTAATGTTTGAACATAGCTTGCTTGAAAGATTATGCAAAATAATACCACATAATATTCTAGACTTAATTGTCCATAAGAAAGCCAAAAAAGTTGGGATAAAAGACTTCGTTGTCAGTGGTTGGATTCAATTTTATTTTACTACTGATTCTGTGAGCATGGCTAGTAGGTGATCATGGCCAGGTGGTCATGTGACTGAGTGGGCATGGCCAGGTGGCCATGGGACTGGCAAACCAAATACAAAGTGGTCCTTGCTTAATGGTCGGTTGCTTAGCAAGTGTTCTAATTTACAATTGACCTCCCCAGAGCTACTTGACCTGTTTTTGGAGTATTGATAGCCATGCCTACACACACACACACACACACACACACACACACACACACACACACACACATTTATGACCAATTACAACATCCCACACTGTCATATAACTGAGGTTCTCTATGTTTTTTGCCAGTTTCCAAAAATTCCTTCTAGTTTCTGGTTAAAAATGCTCATTAGGGAAAATGGACTTGTTTAACAACCACAGTATTCACTTAATGACACAAGGTTCAGTTAATGACCATGGTGTTTGCCTAACCTCCCCCCTCTCTATGCCTCTTGTCTCTCTCTTTCTTTCCCTCCCCCCTTCTCTCTGACTTGTGTCTCTCTTTCTCTCTCTCCATCCCTGGGGAGGGGGAAGAAACCTCTGTACTGGTGCTGGGTGGTGGGAATCTTATATCCAGAGGTTGATGAACCATTTACTGAAGACCAGATGGCTGGCAGGGAGGTGGGGCAATCCTGCAGTCTCCCCAAAAATAATGTTTCTCGTGAGGAGGAAGAGAAGCATGGTGGGAAGAGGCTTGGCAGGCATCAGAGGGGCGGCGAGCATTTCACGGCTCCTGAGGGGGTCAAACCTACCCGCCCACAACATCTTTACCTGAGGGTATCACTGGCAGCTGCTTTCTGCGGCTCAGGAGGTTCATGCTCTTCCTGATGCTACTCGGTCTCCTCGATGTGCAGAGGCCGGAGGTCTTTGCCTCTGCAAATTGAGGAAGCCGAGCAGCAGCAGGAAGAGCATGGACCTCCTGAGCCATGACATGGGTTTAGTTTGCTGCTTGCGAGCTCCAGGCGGTGAGCAGCCAGCTGCCTCTAATCTGCTTACCTACACCTGGCTCCTATGCCCTCAACTGTGCTGCCTCCTCGCATTTCTCCCTGCCTCTCCTGGCCAATGGTGCTCACTAGTAAAGTAAACTGCAGCTAGGAATCTCAAATATGGCCAAGAATTAATGTTTGTGTTGTAGCCGCTGGCTGCAGCTACTAAACAGGTGGCCAAATTAAGTGCCTGAAGGACTCCATCCTGTCACTGGGAGTCCAGGCTATTCGGCGATTGGTTATTGGCTGGGCTCCTCAAGAGATGAGGAGTTTGCAGGGGGCTGATCTACTGCTGACTACAAGTTCACAATGTTCATTTCTCATTTGTATTTGAGATTCCTAGCTGCAATGGACAGCAAAGCTAGTGTTGACTTCGGCAGCTTCTCTCCACTGGTGTGCTTCCTGGATGTGGCTTACAGCTCCGAGCTCAAAGCAGCAGGAGGCATGGGCTGCATTGGTGCCACAAGCTTTGGGCTCCTAGTGGTCATGGAGGACGTGCTCAAATTGGCGCCGAGACCAGGGTCCATTGAGGGCACGGGTGAAAACTTTTACAGCTTTCTTTCTGCCTTGCAGAAGCAGAGATGGGAGGAAGGCCTGAGAACACACAGTACCCCAACACAGGGCTCTATCGACGTCTGCCCACCCCCTCCACCTCACTAGTCCAGCCGATGATCTCCTGCGCAATTCCCTAGGCTAGGCCAGCTTGGGAAATGCCTGAGAAGGAGTCCGGTGCTGTGATTTCCCATGTGCTTTCCTTGAAGGCCAGGCTGGCTTCAGGAAATGCCCAGGAAGGGCTCCAGTGCTGTGATCTCCCATGCGCTTACCTCTGCATCAGTCCACCCACTGCCGGGTATCACCCCTCTGCCACCAGCTTGCCTGCACCTTCCCGTGCACTTCAGCCTTACCTTTACAAGCAGCAGTGAGCAGGTGTGTGGCTAGATTCTGCAAGTAGTGGCTAGGTAGGGTGGGGCGAGTGGGGCCAGCCAGAATTATTACTACTGGTTTGCCCGAACTGGCTCGAACCAGCTGAATCCCACCACTGATTGTAGTGTCTGGAGGCACCAAAACAGAACAAAAAGAATTGGAGAAAAATCACAAAATATAAAGATGTGCAAATAAAAATAGAATCACTGTGGCAAAAGAAAGCAAGAAGCAAAAAGAATTCTATAAAGCTCTATATGCTAAAATTATTGAACTGGAAAGGAAAAATATTTGTATTATAGAGGATTTTAACGCTGTAGCAGATTATCAAAAAGATTATAATGGGGGGAATAAGAAGGCAAGGGAAAAAAAGAAAAGAGAACTACCTAAAATTTGTGTAGAAATGATCAAAGAATTAAATTTAATAGATGTATGGAGAAAATTAAACCCAGATAAGAGACAATTTACCTTCTATTCAAATCCCCACCAGTCATGGTTGCGCATTGATATGGCATGGGTGAGTGGAGATTTAGTAGAAGTGACAGAAGTAGAAATTATACCAAACTCTTGGGCAGACCACAACCCTCTTAGAATCAATTGTAAAGGTAAGAAAAAATCAAGGAGAAGGTGGACTTTAGATTCTCAATTATTAAAGGATGAAGATTTTATAAAGAAACTTAAGGAAGAACTAACTTTTTATTTTAAAGAAAATAATAACCTAGACACAACTATTCATGTCACATAGTATTCTCAATCCTCGATCCTCAGTTCCATAGTGAATTTATCTAGTTCAGCACAGTCCGTGATTTAATTATTTGTATTGTGTTTGAATTTTTTCCTGCCTCATGGTTTCTTTTTCTATCTGGGGAGGGGGGGTCTTCCTTCACTGCTTCCTTTCTGTCCTTTTGGAGTGTAGGCAGGATGCAAGCTTGGATGCAAGAGGCAGGATGCAAGCTTGGCACTGATTTTTTTTACTGCCTTTCTCGGGGGCACATGGTCTTTCCTTAAATCTGGATGATTTCCTTAGAATATCTTGTGAGGTGAGACCAGCTGGTGTCTTTAAATGGTGTAAATGGATCTAAGAATTGCTTCTTCTGGGTATACTCTTTCTGGAGAGCTTAAATGACCTCTCTGCTAAAGGGTTTGACTTTATGAGCAAGAGTTGGCTGCTGATAATTATCATTGCATTTTAACTATTTTAATTCTTCAAGGTGCTCAGGCACCCTGCCTGATTTGTAATTTCAGCTTGCAGGTATTTTTAATCTAATGATTGATATTTAAGGCAGCTTTTTGCAAGCAAAGAAGCTTTTTGTATTTTTGTACAGATAATCCTTGACTTACAACAGTTTATTTAGTGACCATTCAAAGTTACAGTGGCATTGAAAAAAGTGACTTATGACCATTTTTCACACTTACAACCATCGCAGCATCCCCATAATCATGAGAGGCCAGATAAAAAGTGTCCCTTGATGTGAGTGATGTCGAGTTGGCGACGCCTAGCCAGTCACATGACAACCAAGCCACGTCCACCGAGTCACATGACCACCAAGCCATGTCCACCAACTAAGCCATGCCCACAGAACCAATTGTTAAAAAATGTGAATCCCACCCCTGGCTCAAAGTCACTAAGCTGGCTTTCATGCCTAAAGGCAGGATTACAACTCAAAGTCTCCTAGTATCTCAGCCAGCAACTTAACTATTAAATCAAATTGGCTGTCCATTATCCTGTACTTTCCGCTTGGCTAAAATTCTGGTTGGATACAAATAAAAAAGAAAGAAAAGAGCCGATACTTTAATACTTCTGCTACTGGATCCCAACAGGATATAGTAATGTATTAACATCTTTATCAATTTTATTAGTTTATGAAAATATAAAATATAAATAAAAAATTGAAAATGGGAAAGGTAGGGGAAGGAGCAAACTCAGCAAATACCCAAATTGCTCTGGCAATAATTTTTAAGGATGCAAAGTGAATAAAATGAATAAATAGTTTTTTTAGTAGTTTTTCAGCTTCCAACTACAATTAAGCACTGAAAGTAAGTTGCTGAATATTTCAAGAGATTCGCTGTGTTTCCGAGTTACTTTTTAAATAATATTATTGAAGTCAGTTCATTTTACTGAGCCAATAAGGCCAGTGGAGACAAAAGATGAGAATTACATTACTTTATCTAATGGAAAACACACTATCTTTTTGCTCTAATAATATGGCTGTAAAACTTGATTCGTTTTCTTCTTCTTCTTCTTCTTCTTCTTCTTCTTCTTCTTCTTCTTCTTCTTCTTCTTCTTCTTCTTCTTCTTCTTCTTCTTCTTCTTCTTCTTCTTCTTCTTTTTCTGTTTGCAGAAGTTCTTTGGGAACTTCCTTCTCTTTCTTCCTGCATATGTTAGGAAAAAATATTCTGACGTACAGATTTTTTTAGTTTCTAATGAGCAGTGGTGTAATTTTATAGATGATGTTTACCAATTAGAGTAATCACATTACATAGCTTTTTCTAATAGTTAAATTCAAGTGCTGATTAAACCAAGTAACACAATTATGTATATCAAATACATGTGTCAAATCAAAATCTTTACTATGGTCATAAACCAACATCAGTCTCTTAGTCAAAATTTTGGGTACTGTATTTGCAGGTAAAATTGTATCATTTTCCAAATAGAGAAAACAGGCTACATATAAATAAAGTGAAAACTATATCATAAGATACTACTATGATAAGTAGCTTTTCTTTTTAAAGAAAATTCAAACAGTAGCAATGGTTCCAAATAATATAAACTATTTTAGTATGTTCTGCATCTGGCATTTAACAAGCTTGCAGAATAAAAGGAAAGGAAGTCTAATTTAGAGAATCATCTAGTCTATTTAGTGAGGAATTGGCTGCCCAACATAAAATAATAATGCATTCAACTGCCCATCTTCTAACAGGCAACGTTTATTGCCACTACATTCAGCTGTGCTAACAGCAAATGAAATATTGTATGAATTCACAGAAAATTGATAGGGTCTTTGTGACCTTAATATGATTATATGTGTGCTAATGCATTCAGCAGAAAAGAAACCAGAAGTTACAATGAGAAGGGTCCAGTTCATAAAAGATGCATGCATCATTACTAGAGGGATCTGTACACTACTTGGGAGGGGCAAGTGGGGGTACCCTATTTTTAATAAAGAGCATGTTTTTACATGAAGCCTTTTCATGTACTGGCTTTGTTGCTCAGCCCTCATTTAGCTGGAAAAGGCAAGAAATAAAATAATGGCAAACCACAGCTCCAATATGCCTACATGTATCTGTTTTCTAAAATGATAAAATAATCATAACTAATTCAAATCTAAAAAAGAAAGAAGCAAAAATGTTTCTGGATCCAAACTTAATAGCCATATCTTGAGTACAGTAGAGATTAATGGTACTAACCCATTAGAATATATTGAGGTATAAAATTTTGTATGTCTGGCATATGGAAGAAATTCAGCCAACCCAAGCTGCTTGAGAGTTTATACATTGTAACATTGTGAAAGTTACAATACGGAAATGATATACTTATGTAAATTGCTAACTTTTACCATATATCCTGGTTCACTTCCTTCCTCTGTAGCCACTCTATTATTTGGAACCATTGCTACTGTTTGAATTTTCTTTAAAAAGAAAAGCTACTTATCATAGTAGTATCTTATGATATAGTTTTCACTTTATTTATATGTAGCCTGTTTTCTCTATTTGGAAAATGATACAATTTTACCTGCAAATACAGTACCCAAAATTTTGACTAAGAGACTGATGTTGGTTTATGACCATAGTAAAGATTTTGATTTGACACATGTATTTGATATACATAATTGTGTTACTTGGTTTAATCAGCACTTGAATCATCAATATGCTGATAATACTCAGCTGTATGTCTCAGCCTGTGGTGAGTTAAGTTGCTGTGTCCTTCCTCTTGCAGTGCCTGGAGGCTGTTAGGGCTGATGGGGAGCAATGGGTTGAAACTAAACCCTTGCAAGACCGAGTGGCTCTGGATTTGGGGTTTGTTGGCTCAGGGAGAATTGCCATCTTTGGTCTTGGATGGGGTGGCACTATCTCAAACAGACCCTGTGCATAATCTAGGGGTTTTCCTGGACTCATGACTCCTGCTTGAAGAGTAGGTGGCAGTCGTGGTTGGGAGGGCCTTCGTACAGCTGTGGGTTGTGCACCAGTTATGCCCTTTCCTGGACCAGCGGTCCCTACTCACAGTCACTCATGTCCTAGGCACTTCCCGTCTTGATTACTGCAACGTGTTCTACATGGGGCTGCCCTTGAAGAATATCCGGAAGCTCCAGTTGGTGCAAAATGCAGCAGCCTGCATGGTTTTGTGGACACCCTGGTGTGCACATGTTTCACCTCCTGCAGGAGCTGCATTGGTTGCCAATTGGCTTCTGGGTGCAATTCAACATGCTGGTTGTCACCTTTAAAGCCCTTTATGGCTTGGGACCAGGTTATCTGAGGGAACATCTCTTGCAAGTCAAATCTACCTGACCCATTAGAGCAGGGAAGCAGGGAATACTGTGGGTCCCATCCCTGAGGGAGATATATTTAATTTCCTACCGATTAGACTGGCCCCCATTCTGATTCTCTTCCGGAAGGCATTGAAGACCTGGTTCTGCCAGTGGGCCTGGGGAACCCAGAGCGAGATGGGCCCCATCAAATGGCTCATGTAATCTGCTGTCGTCGGGGTGGGGGATGGGAGTTGGGGGTGATTTTTTATTTATTTTTTCAAGATTTTGTTCCATTGTACTTTATTAATTTATTTGATTCTTTTTGTTGGTTTTAATTGTGTTTTATTTTAAATATGGTTTTACATTCTATAAACCACCTCAAGTCGCCAAGGCAACAATATAAATTCAATAAATAAATGCATAAATAAATGATCAAAATGAAAGGTCTCAAGCGAAATTGTAAACAAGTAGCTTCATTAAAATAGGATTACTCATTAAAATTGTTCTCAACACATCCACCTAAGGACTATACTGTACTGTACTGTATCATATGGTACAGTGCAAACACAGGTGGGTGTGTTGAGGCTTCCAATTTCTGTAGTACTTTTTTTGTTAATTAATAGCTGTGTTATTGTGGGCATGATGGCTCAGAGGTTAAAGACTCTGACTTTGTCATCTGGAAAGCTGATAGTCCAGGTTTGAGACTGAAGCGCTGCACAATGGGGTGAACTCCCATTACTTGCCTATCTGTCAGTTCAAGAGCATAGAGATGCAAGTAGATAAACAAGTATCACTTTGATGGGAAGATAATAGCATTCCCTGCACCTCGGCATATACAATAGTGCAGGGGTCCCCAACCACCGGTCCGCGGACCGGTACCGGTCCGTGGATCACTTTGCACCAGGCCACAAAGAAAATAAAAATTAAAAATAAAATAAAAATGGCGGCTTTCTTCGCCTTCGGTGAATGCTGCTGGGATCAGGGATCAAGGACACAAATGAAAGAAGGGGAGGAGAAAGCAACCAAAGCCTGTCCTACTCTCTGGCTCAGTGGCTTGGTTTCCTCCCGCCTCGTTCCTCTCTCAGTCGCTCTCTCGCTCCTCCACCAGCCCAGGAAGAAACTGCTTCAAAGAAGCCAGCAGGGTGGCTTTTCCTGTCGGCGCAGCTCCCCGAAGCGCCCGTTCACCCCCACCCCACCGCCAATCAATCCAGGTTCAATCCAGTGCTCCGTTCTGCCTGCCTGCCTGCCTTCGTTTCTGGTTGTTTCGAGCAGCTTCGCTGAGAATAATAACTATTCGCCTCTTTTACTCAGCCAAGCTGCTCCGAAACAACCAGAAACGCAGGCAGGCAGGCAGGCAGGCAGAACGGAGCACTGGATTGAACCGCTGGCGGCGGGGTGGGGGTGAACGGGCGCTCGGAGGAGCTGCACCAACAGGAAAAGCCACACTGCCGGCTTCTTTGAAGCAGTTTCTTCCTGGGCTGGTGGAGGAGCGAGAGAGCGACTGAGAGAGGAACGAGGCAGACACCTGAGGGATGAGGCTGAGGGAGGCAGGGAGACACCTGAGGGATGAGGCTGAGGGAGGCAGGGCCGAGAGGCAGGGCTTCTCAGCCGTCCTGCAGGGACTTGTCCTGAGCCGCGGAGACAGCCGTAGCCGCCGCCGCCCAGCGCTCAGTTTTGAAGGCGCTCCTCAGCCAGGTGCAGTTCCTGAATCTGCAGCTGAAACCCTCCTTTTAAATGTCCCAATAGAAGAGAATATCTGTCGCTCAGGGTTGCAATGAGGAGGCATTGGCGCTCCCTGAACTTGGTTTCTGGCAGACGTTTTATTACCCGACTAGGTAACAACATCAGATGTTACCTAGTCAGGTAATGAAACGTCTGCAAGCAAACCACCAAACTCGGACTCCTCCCCCGGTCCTTGAAAAAGTGTTTCTGCGTGAAACTGGTCCCTGGTACAAAAAGGTTGGGGACCACTGCAGTAGTGGCCAAAAAAGTGTATTTTTGAGGTTTGATGGCTAATAACATTTTTTTAGTAGTACCATAAAATTATACATCAATAGATAATTTAATCAAGAATGTAATACAACAAAGCTTGTTCAATTATCTGTATTCTATGAAAAAGTGGTGGAAACTTAACTAAAAGTGGCATTTCTAAGTTTTTGAAGAGATATGAGGAGACTCAGTCACTACAAAACCAAACTGGTAAAGGGAGGAAAAGGTGCATAACATCAAGTGATGATAGAAGAATTAAGAGACTGTGCCTACGTAACAGAAGAAAACCATCTGGGTGTATACAAGATAAAATGGCACAATGGAATGTGAAGTTGAGTGCAAGGACTGTTCGGTGCAGACTGCAAGAATTTGGCCTAAAATCTAGAATTCCATGAAAAAAGCAACTTTTATCTCTCAAACAAAGGTTGAAAAGACTAAACTGGGCTAAAACCCATGTTGCCTGGAGAGAGGAACAATGGGACAGTGTTATTTGGAGTGATGAGACCAAGATCTCTCTGTTTGGTAGTGATGGCATAAAATACATAAGGAGACACTTTCCCCAAAAGGTTTCCACAGTTTGGGCCTTTACTGTAGTCATATTGGCCATATGGCCACAGAAATGTCAACTTTGGCTCCCTCAGTTAAGAAACAGAGATGAGCACCGCCAGTGATGGATTCAAATAATTTAACAACCGGTTCTTTGCCCTAATGATTTCTTCCAACAACCAGTTCACCAAACTGCTCAGAAAGTTGACAACTGGTTCTCCCAAAGTGGTGCGAACTGGCTGAATCCTACCACTGAGCACTGCCCCCTAAACTCAGACATGACTAGACAGGAAAAACTTTATATTTAATTGCTGTGTTATTTAGGGACTTTCTAAATAATATTGAAAATTATTACTACTGTTGTAACCACAATAACCCTGTTGCATCCATTAGTTATGTGAAAACCATTGTAAAGGAACAACAAAAGTTTTCCTTTGAATCTTTTCTGGATGTACTTTTTCCTTCTAGGTATTTTTACCTGTGTTTTCAGTGACAGTACTAGAAATCAAAAAATAAATTCAACTGGACTGTGGGGTGTGATGGTGCTTCTAGCCAGTTTGGAATTACTGCTTTACCGATTTATTCAGTTTTCAGCTTACAATCTACCAATTTCTTTTCTGGCTTTCAAATCCCTCCCCTTTATTTATTCATTTTTCCTAGAGCAATCCCTAAACAGTAGCTAGATTAAGAAAAAAGCTACAAGGCTACAAGGCTAAAACAGATGATACATCCCTCTTTAATCCTGAAAAAACATCATGAAAAAATTACATATAAAGTATAAAGCCACAGTACTCCTAAACATTAAATTATGTGTTATTTCACAAGCATTGCTAACCAGTTGAAAAAATATAGACAAATTAGGTGCTACTTATAGATTAGATATTTAATCCTGAATTACTATGAATTACTATCCTGAATTACTATCCTGAATTAAAATGTTTGCAGAAGGCAAATATTTAGATGTAACAATGAATAGCCTATGGAAAAAAGACATCTTCTAATACTGAAACATAGCTATGTACAATATATATAAAAAGTTTATGCACCCCTGTTAAAATGCCACATTTTTTAGATATAAAAAATCAGATCAAGATAAATCAATTCAGAATTTTTTCATCTTTAATATACAATTCAATTGAAAAACAAACTGAAATCTTTTAGGAGGAAAATTAAAATTAAAAAAACTTGCAATAAAATGATTGCACAAGTGTACACACCCTTAAATTAATTTTAAAAAATATTTTGATTTTGTAATTACATTCAGTCTTTTGGAGTAGGAGCCTATCAGCATGGCACATCTTGGAAAACTTTGCAAAAGTGTTCCAAATCTGTCAGCATGCTAGGGCAACTTCTATGCAAAGCCTTCAAGTCATCCTGCAGATTTTTTATCGGATTCTGATCTGGGCTCTGGATGGACCACTCAAAAGCTTTGTTTTTCTTCTGGTGAACCCATTCTTTTTTTTATTTGGAGGTATCCTCATCATCATTTTAGCAGATTTCTGAAGGTTATGTGCCCAAATTGACTATCATACTTTCAGAATTCTCTTCATTATGTTGCAGAAAAATCTACTTTATAGGAGGAAAAAGAATAGGAAGAAAGGACATTTCCCAATTTTAGGCCTTAAATTGACAAGACTATAATATATATGTTAAGGTTTTGAGATTTTGAGATTTCTTCATTAGGCAATACCTTAACAAAATTATAATTACCTCAATAACAACAACAACATCTAGGCATATTGGAAGCAGATAACTTCTTGAATGGAAAAGTCAAAGAGTCAGCACAAAAGAAATACATCAGGAGGATTCACAAAATATTAAAATCAAAGCTGAATGCTGGAAACAATTAAAATGATTAACACATGGGCAGTTCCAGTGACATGCTCCCCAGCTAGAATCATCAACTGGACTTTGGCTGAACTGGAAAACTTGGACCAGAAGACGTGCTAACTTTTGAATATGTACCACGCTTTACACCCACAAAGTGACATCGACAAGTTGTACCTGCCAAGAAAAATAAGGGCAGAGGGCTATTGCAAATCCATCAAACTGTAGAAGAAGAAAAACTAAGTTTGAATGACTTTGTGAATCAAAGTACAGAAAAATTGCTGCAGGCTGTTAAAACGGAGAACATTATAAAAACAACAGAAACAAAGGTAGAATATAAGGAAAAACAGCTGGATGACAGATTAAATGGATGAAAAACCAAAGCTTTGCATGGACAGCACTTGAAAAACATTGAAGGAAAATGTGATAACAACTTGATATAGACATGGTTTAAGATGGGAACCTTCAAGAAAGAAATGGAAGATTTAATACTTGCTGCTCAAGAACAAGCACTACCATGCCATGAAAGCTAATCTACAAAAAACCACTGACAATTCAAACTGCCAATTTTGCAATGACAAAGTTGAAACGGTTTCACATTTAATATGTGAGTGCAGCAAAATCGTGCAAACTGATTACTGGTCATTATGTAAAAAATATGAATTACCTGTATCCAGTGGTGGGATTCAATTTTTTTTACTACCGGTTCTATGGGCATGGCTTGGTGGACGGGGTAGGGGAAAGATACTGTAAAAATCTCCAGTCAGAGGTGGTATTTTCTGGTTCTCTGAACTACTCAAAATTTCCACTATTTGTTCTCTAGAACTGGTCAGAACCTCCTGAATACCACTTCTGCCTGTATCCAAAAAGTCATGGGAACATAAAGTGGAAAAAGTTGTCAAAAATGAGAAGGTGAAGAACTTGTGGGACTTTCAAATTCAGACAGATTGTCATTTGGAACACAACACACCAGATACCACAATTGTCAAAAACCAAAGCGTACAATTTATTGATATAACTGTACCAAGAGACGCCAGAGTGAAGAAAAAGAACTGGAAAAAATCACTAAATATTGTGATCTGGCCATCGAAACTACACAATTATGGATGAAACATGTAACAGTGATACCCATTGTCATCGGGGCACGTGGTACCATGTCCAAGAATATCCACAAAATACATCAAGAAATTGCAATAACACCAACGGAACTGCAAAAAACTGTGCAACTTGGAACATTGTACTTTTAAAGAAGATACTTGGTTGATACCTAGGATGCTGGCAGCAACTCGTATCAACCATCAGTGCCAGTCAATGACATTTGTGATACATTTTTAAATGTTCAGTTGCCTGAGTTTCATGTTTAATGAATAAAAGAGATAATAATAATGATGATGTTGAAAATCACCATCAGTCAATTGCAAAAGACAGTTTACCTGGGACAGCTTATATCCTGCAATATCTTTAACATCGTCAATATCTACCTTATCCCAGATCCTTGAGAAAATGCAGTAGATGGAAAAATATTGCCAAATCCAGTCTAATTTATTTGGCTAACTAATTTATTTGGCTGACTGGTTAACCATAACATGTCATCAGTTTGATATATAATGTAGATTATGGGAATATTGCTGATGCCTTACTAAGTCCAAGTTATGTAGAAAATAGAAAAAATCTGTTGTTTTCATGAGCACAAGTTTAGCAAAGTCAGCTTCTAAGAGAGATTTCAGGTAACTGAAAAAGAGTGTGATAGTTAATACTGGAAACCCAGCTTTGTTTCTCAGCAAGAATAGTTTGTGTAATCATGTATTTATTCCACAGGAAACGTGGCAATTTGAAAGTGACATTGGAGATTCATTACTTATTCTATTTTAACTCTCAGAAGTTGAGTTTTTAAATGCATAGTTATAAACCAGCAGATATCAAGTTTATCATGTGAAGATGAATATAAATTTTGACAAATCCTTGTCAAACAAATGACATTATGCTTAGACAATCCAAGTGGTTTTATTTGTGTTTCTTTCATAAAATAAAGCTCACTTGATTTTTTGAAATTATCACAGAGAAAAAAACCCTGCAATACATATTTTTCATACATATCCTCGGTATGAAAACATCAGAGGAGATTGTACCCATTGTCAGCCAATGAAGCTTCAGACAAGAACAGTGGGAGATGATACCAGCACCACTCAACTACAGGTTTTTTTACAACTTCTTTAAACTCTCCCCGCCCTGGAATCAGAGGTGGTATTCAGCAGGTTCTGGCCAGTTCTGGAGAACCGGTAGCAGATTTTTTTAGTAGTTCAAAATACCACTTCTGACTGGCCCCACCCTATCTATTCTCTGCCTCCCGAGTCCCAGCTGATTGGCTGGGTCTTCTTTTGTTGCCGTACACAGGAGAACAGAGCTGGAAAGCAGGTTAGTGGGGTGGGGAGGGAATGGAGATTTTACAGTATCCTTCCCCTGCCACGCCCACCAAACCATGCTCACTAAGCCATGCCACACCCACCAAGCCATGCCCACAGAAATGGTAGTAAAATTTTTGAATCCCACCACTGCCTGGAATAGCATTTGGTTTCATACAATGACATGGCGAGATATGGTAGTATTAAACCACAATAGTTCTGTTCTGCATCCCTATGCATTTTCACATGAAGATTGCATGAAAAGTGCTCGAAGAAGTTCTTATCAGAGGTAAATTCATCCATGTCTTGTAGCTTAGTTTCTTAGGCACTGAATTACATTAGCATTTATTCTGATAATTAAGTAAGTTCCTTTAATTATTATACCAGTATGTATCAATATCTAATTCCTTGTCTGGAAGCTATGTCAGCCATAACCTATTTTTTTATTTTTGGAAAAATTAGTTGACCAAATACTTCAAATATTGGTAGGCAATAGGTGACAGAAAGAATGCTAAATGCAAAAGAATTTCATGAATGTTCTAGGAAAATTCTGTCACTTCCTTCCTTGTAAGGATTCCAACTTGCCAACATTTTCACTCCTCCCCCAACCCTAGCTACAGATTCCACCACAGATTTCTAGCACAGCATCTTTATTTAGATTTTTGCTAATATTATCAGAGGAGGTCCTTCTGTGTATACCATATAGGTATCAGTTGAAGACTACACTCTTCACTCTGGCTTCCTTTGTATGAATGTTGGAGGAATTGCTTTGTTTTGTTTTGTCTCTCTTTCCCCCAAGTTTCTTGTTTTTATTAAGTATTTTAATTATTAGTACAACATTTTAATCAGTTATGAACCACATTAGGATACATTTTGAAAGCAATTGACATAGAACTTTATTCAATAAATACATAACCTTAAAAATTATATAATTTTGCCAAATTACTTTTATAAAGGTATCCACAAATCTCATGTCTGAGACAGATCGCAGACTTAGAGGATCTTCTGTATTTTGTTTTGTTTTGTTTTTGCTGCACTTGGCTCAGTTGATGAGACATGCTGTTGTCTTCTCCTGTACCATGGTAAAAATGTGAGAGTTTCAGGTGACATTTCTTTTGGGAATAACACGATGCATTTCTTTTGGTGTGTGGACCCAGGACCAAGACTTTCATTAAGACTCAGCTTAATATATGCAAAGTACATTTTTGAGTAATTAATTTTATAAGAAAAACAGCGAATTTATATCAAGTCAGGATAGAAATTTCAGGGACTCATATGGTAGTCCCAACACTTCTTTAATTACAAATTAGTTGAATCCTGTAGTTTCTGTTTAATGATTCTTTCCATGTACTGCTTAATCTCTTTGTAAAGTATTGTTAAGATTGACACATCACTATAGAGATAAAAGTCAATTGAATATGTAGTAATCTATTTTATTTGTATCTTAATGTGGTGAGGGTTTTTTTATTCATATTTTCATTATTTATAAATCTGTCCCCTTGGAGAATATATAGAAACATTTGTTTTAAATGAATAGATAATAGCTTCTTTAAAATTTATAAGTATGGCAGAATCAGTTTCTTTTTTGTGTGTGTGATTATTGGTGTGGCAATAAAAATATGCTTGTTATTCAAAGGACAGACATTAAGGACAAAAGACTTTTGTTAAGATAGGTTAGACATTTATTTCTATACTTCTCAGATAAACCAAAGAGAATAAAATCATACTAAAGTATCTGTTAAAAATCCTTTGAAAATGTCGCTGTTATGTCATTCTTAAACCACCCTTATGCTTTTTGCTTATTGGAGATTGCCTTTCATTCTTACACAGAAGCAGAAAATGCATATAATCCTGCTGCAGCTTTTTTATTACCAATATCCCACTTGAAAGAATAACTCAGGCACTTTAATCTACCTAATAAACATACAGAAGTGAAAGCAGACTTTGTCTGTAGTCATTCACTATGTGAATGCTGAACTGAAAGCACAGTTGTGGCAACTGTATAACTCTTTTGATTATCAGTTGGGTCAAGCTGCAATCAGAATATTCAAGTAGCCCTATACAGCTCTTTCGGTGAAGAATACAAGAATTCTCTGAGTGGAGTAGTTCTGTCAATGACCACTATATTTTAAAGTTCTTGTTAGATGAAGTTGACATCTGATTACCTCTTTTCAAATATATGATATATGTAGCAATTGGGCAAGAAGTTAGTTTGCTTATTTTAACTGGTTTATGTAGTTGACTACAGGATTTATTTTTAGATATATGAGCTTCTTCTGGTTCAATATACTGTATTTTCATTGCTGTTTTTTATATTGTTGATAATTGTAACTGCTTGTTAGTTATACCGCAAGTATATAGCCATGTAAATTCAATTAAAAATGAATTATTATTGCAGTAATTGAATTTAACAGTACTGTAGAGAAACTGCTATCTCAGAAGTGTTTAACACGGAGAATTAAGCTTCCTCAGAGGGAGATGGTAATGCTGCTTTATAGTCAGCCACTAGGGATGGATAAATCTTCCCATTTTGATTTGCTCAGCCTTTTTTCTTCTTGTCTAAATTTACCGTATCTTATTTTCATATTATTTTGATGTTTTTAAAGGGCATTTGCACTAAAATTTAAAGCTATTATTCAGTGGTGGGATTCAATTTTTTTAACAACCAGTTCTGTGGGTACGGCTTAGCTGATGGACAAGGCTTGGTGGTCATGTGACTGGCTGGGCGTGGCCAACTCAACATCACTCATATCAAGAGGCACTTCTTGTCTGGCCTCTCGTGACTATGGGGATGCTACAATGGTTGTAAGTGTGAAAAATGATCATAAGTCACTTTTTTCAGTGCCATGGTCACTAAATGAGCTGTTGTAAGTCAAGGATTACCTGTACAAAAATACAAAAAGCTTCTTTGCTTGCAAAAAGCTGCCCTAAATACCAATCATTAGATTAAAAATACCTGCAAGCCAGAGTTACAAATCAGGCAGGGTGCCAGGGCACCTTGAGGAATGAAAATATTTAAAATGCAGTGATAACTATCAAACTCTAGAAAAAGTACAGAGAAGGTTGCAGGAACTGGGCTTGGCTAGTCTAGTAAAGAGAAGGACCAGGGGAGACATGATAGAGGTCTTCCAATATTTGAGGGGCTGCCACAGGGAGGAAGGGGTCAAGCTATTTCCTAAAGCGCCTGTAGGACAGACAAGGAACAATGGATGGAAACTGAACAAGGAGAGATTTAACCTGGAAATAAGGAGAAACTTTCTGACAGTGAGAACAATCAATTGCCCTCGGAAGTTGTGGGAGCGCCATCACTTGAAACGCTCAAGAAGAGATTAGACTGCCATTTGTCAGAAATGGTGTAGGGTCTCCCACTTGGGCGGGGGGGGGGGGTTTGGACTAGATGACCTACAAGGTCCCTTCCAACTCTGATGATCTGTTATCTGTTATCTGTTAAACAGCCAACTCTTGCTCATAAAGTGAAACCCTTTAGCAGAGAGGTCATTTAAGCTCTCCAGAAAAAGCAAACCCAGGAAAAGTAATCCTTAGATCCATTTGCACCATTTAAAAATATCAGCTGGTCTCACTCACCTCACAAGATATCCTAAGGAAATCACCCAGATTTAAGGAAAGGTCACATGCCCCCCAGAAAAGCAGTAAAAAAACCAGTGCCAAGCTTGCATCCTGCCTCTTGGAAGTATACCCCCCAAAAGGACAGTGCCAGATAGTATTAAAGCAGTGAAGGAAGACCCCCTCCCCAAATAGAAAAAGAAACCATGAGGCAAAAAAAAAAATCAAACACAATACAAATAATTAAATCACAACAGTAGCTGTTGCTTGTTGAAGCTGAATAGGGAAAATTATCCCATCAATAAACATAGGATTAAACTTCACCAAGCACAGAATTAAGCTTCACCAAAAACCAGTTTTAGACCAAAACTCAGAAAGGGTATGTAAACTCATGTTTGAATGTCAATCTTTCTAGCTAGCCAAGAAGCCTTGCTGAATGTCACTCATCTTGGTTCCTTGTCATTAAAAGCTTCTTTCCGGCAGCTCTGCTTCACTGTTCAATTATTTCTTCAAAGTGCTAACTCCAACAGGGGAGTATTTCCTCCCAACAGCAGTGTAAAAAGCTTAAAACAACCCTTCCCCTTTAAGAAAGTCAAGCTGTCAGGTTTCCAAGTGAAATGGCTATACATATGTCAATTTCGGGCTCCACACAAGCAAAGTACCAACAAAGGAGAAAAAAAAAACTCCGGAGAAGCTCCGGAGTCATAAAGTCCAGTCCTGCCAAGAATGTAATAAGGATTAATGGAGAGGCAGTTTCTGTAAGCAACTTCCTTACAGGATTAGGCCAGTAAAGTGGGGGGACAAAAAGAGATTTCTTCTAATAACCAGTTCTCCAAACTGCTTAGAAAGTTAACAACTGATTCTAGTGAATAGGTGCGAACCGGTAGAATCCCACCCCTGGTATTATTGTACACCTTTAATTTAATATATGCATTATCACACAAAGAATAATAATTTGTTTGTCCAGTGACTCAAAAAGCCAATATTAATTTCTCTCCCATTCTGAGAAACTATCATAATAAATAAGAAGGCAGTCTAGAGGAAATGGAGATTAATTTGTTTAACTTTTCCCATTGGTCAGGCGAAATCAGATTATTGACCTTGGAGTTACTATTAGCTTTAAATAGAAGATGGAATTTTATAATTCTACCAGTACAAACTTCCTGCTAGAAACACTTGGAACTTTGTTTGGTTGGATGAAAATGGGATTTTTGGGTGTCTGCAGTAAGGAAAGAATTAATATTCAGGGTTTCATGTGCTAATCCTGAATCCCCCTATTTAAGATCACCTTAAATAGAGTTTGCCTAGCTTTATATCTAGTGCCAGGGATCACAGAAGCTCCTACCATATCAGGATGAATGGTTGCTATGCATCCTATTGAAAATCAGTAAAGAGAAACACTGCATTCTGTTTTGATAGTTAATGGCATGGCCAGGATTAACAGATAATTCTGTGGGATCCTATGGGAAGCTGCCATCTGGTGTCTCATAGTCACTAATTTTTTGTGCTTAGAACAACTTATATAACTGCATGCCCAGCTAGATGGCAGCACCTAACTGATCATAAAAGGTTAAGCACAGGTGGACCTACATTTTAGACTTAAAGATATCCATAAAGATATTGAATGTAAAAACACTTAATCCTAATGAAGTAGAAATGCATTAGTAAGGCTATCAAATATTTGCTGTTTGTTCCTATTCTATACAATTTTGTTCAATGAAGGAAATGAAACAACAAGGTTTTTGCTTAATTTATAGACTACTAAAATTCATTTTTATGACCTTTAAGTGGGTGAAATGTTACATTATAGGGACAATTTTTGAACCAATTTACCTGAAATGGGCTGATATACAGACTGCATCCAAAAGCCAGCACCCCTGACCCATGTACCTTCCTTAATACATGCAACACCTCTTGGGCATACTCATACATCTTTCCTAACCTGCTTCCCCACATGCCATCTCTGACCTGTACTTCTTATTCACCCCCAGATGCCCTTCCCAATTCATGCCCACTCCTCCCACAAGCCATCTCCAATCAGTGCAGCCCCTCTCACAAGACCCATGCATTATTTATGATCCACCCTGATCTTCATGAGCCCTACTTAGCCAGTGCAGACTGGTTAACTTACAAAATTACAACTGACTTCCCTGGGGACAATTACAATTCAGATTTTAAGTTCCAATAACTCTCGTAGTCACATAACTACACTTTGGAAGCTCAGCAACTGGACTGCATTTATCACTGTTTGTATTGTCCTGCAATTGCATTCTCCACATGACATTTTTTATGACAACAATTGTGAACCATTGGTTTGCTTAATGACCATGGCATTTTTTAAGCAACTGCCACAAAAATTGTAAAATGAGATTGATCACGAGTCATTTATGACTATCAGATAAACTGTAATGGCAGACTCCATTATAACTTGAAGACTACCTGTATTCCTTTCTTTAGTCAGTTTGGATGTCACTGCTTCATCCTGAGCATCTTATTTAAAATTCAATCAAGTAGCGGTTGTTTACATATTTGCTTTCATATCTGTAATGTACACTTTTTGTGTTTTTTGTGGAGGACCATGCAAAACTATGATGCTTCTCCTTTGGCTTGAAAAACTACAGTCTAAAATATTAACATAGCAATTCTTATGCAATCATACTCTGTGTCTATGGGAAATTGCAACCATAGATTACAGGAGAACTTATATTGTATATCTAATGTGTTTTATTACTAGGAAGGTAAATGGATATGATTTGACTTTGGCACAGACTCTTTTCTTCAATGAAATTAACATAACTTTTACTTGCTTGTTAAGATTCTGGAAAAGTTTCCTATTATGAGGAAAACTTTCCTGTAAATGGTTGTATAAATCAGAGGTCACCAACCAGTGGTCTGCGGACCATTGGTGGTCTGTGAGAAAATTTTGGTGGTCTGCACTGCACCCAGGTGGAGGAGCTGTCCAGGATGACCAATGGGCCAGTCCTGTGTCTAGAGCTCTGGAATATGGGACTGGCAGGCAGCTGGTGGGGCTGAAAATCTCCACAGTAGAGGGAGGTACGTGCAACTTGCAACTTTTCAGATGGTGAATGTGGAAGGAGTAGCACAGCCCTCACCGACCAGAACGAGGCAATGGTGCTGTTGCAGCAAATGGCGGTAGTGGTGCAGGTGGGCTGAAGCAACAGATGTCAGCAACCTGGGGTTCTTTCTTCCCCCTGCTGTGGCTTCCTGTTGGCTGAACCCACCACTGGCTGGCCCTGCTCCTCCTCTCCCAGTCACTCCTTGCCTGGCCTGAGAAGGGAAGGGCAGGGGATAGAGACTTGCTCCATTTTCCAGAATGGGAGCGAAGCTTCATCTTGTGGGCGTTCCTTCTTGGTTGCTCGGGGAGACGTGAAACTTCGTCTCAGTCCTGCTCTTGCAGTGCAATTAAATTTAGTGTGCTTCACAATGGAGGAGACAGTGTTCCTTCTCCTCCTGGAACCCATTATGAAATTGAGCATCATCTGCAGCTGGATCGGGCGAGTGTCTTGGGGTAGAGAGCAGGTCATGCATCACCCTGAGCAACCAAGGTGCGTTAACTAAGTATCTTAGCATCAACTAAGGCTGAAGAAGCACCTCAAGACCCAGAGAGTGCTGGAAAATCAGAAAGAGAGAGTGGGGAGGGAGGAAGGGAGAGAAAGATGAGAGGGAGAGAGAGAGAAAGAGAAACAGACACACAGAAAGATGAGACAGATACAGAGAGAAAGAGAGAGATGAGAGAGAGGGAATGAGATAGTGAGAGATATGAGAGAGAGAGAGAGAGAGAGAGAGAGAGAGAGAGAGAGAGAGAGAGAGAGAGAGAGAGAGAGAGAGAGATGAGAGACAAAGAGAGACAGAAAAAGAGAGAGGAAGAGAGAGAGGAGAGATGAGAGAGAGATGAGAGAGAGGAATGAGAGATGAGAGATGAGAGAGAGAGATGAGAGACAAAGAGAGACAGACAAAGAGAGAGGAGGATGGATGAGAGAGAGATGAGAGAGAAAAAGAGAGAGACAGAGAAAGAGAGATGAGAGACAAAGAGAAAGATACAGAGAAATGAGAGAGAGAATGAGAGAGATGAGAGAGAGATGAGAGAGAGAGAAAGAGAGATGGGAGAGAGAGAGAGAAAGTGACAGAGACAGACAAAGAGAAGGGGAGAGAAATGAGAGAAAGATGAGAGAGAGATACAGAGATAGAAAGAGAGAGAGAGATGAGAGGAAGAGAGATGACAGATATGAGAGAGAGATGTGAGAGAGAAATGAGAGAGATGAGAGAGAGAGATGAGAGAGATGAGAGAGGGGGAGAGAAATGAGAGAAAGAGAGAGAGATGAAGATATGAGAGAGAGAGATGAAAGAGAGAGAGAGATGAGAGAGAGATGAGAGAGAGAAAGAGAGATGGGAGAGAGAGAGAGAAAGTGACAGAGACAGACAAAGAGAAGGGGAGAGAAATGAGAGAAAGATGAGGGAGAGAGATACAGAGATAGAAAGAGAGAGAGAGATGAGAGGAAGAGAGATGACAGATATGAGAGAGAGATGTGAGAGAGAAATGAGAGAGATGAGAGAGAGAGAGGTGAGAGATATGAGAGAGATGAGAGAGAGGGGGAGAGAAATGAGAGAAAGAGAGAGAGATGAAGATATGAGAGAGAGATGAAAGAGAGAGAGAGAGATGAGAGAGAGATGAGAGAGAGAGAGAGAGAGATGGGAGAGAGAGAGAAAGTGACAGAGACAGACAAAGAGAAGGGGAGAGAAATGAGAGAAAGATGAGGGAGAGAGATACAGAGATAGAAAGAGAGAGAGAGATGAGAGGAAGAGAGATGACAGATATGAGAGAGAGATGTGAGAGAGAATGAGAGAGATGAGAGATGAGAGATATGAGAGAGATGAGAGAGAGGGGGAGAGAAATGAGAGAAAGAGAGAGAGATGAAGATATGAGAGAGAGATGAAAGAGAGAGAGAGAGAGAGAGAGAAAGAGAGATGGGAGAGAGAGAGAGAGAAAGTGACAGAGACAGACAAAGAGAAGGGGAGAGAAATGAGAGAAAGATGAGAGAGAGAGATACAGAGATAGAAAGAGAGAGAGAGATGAGAGGAAGAGAGATGACAGATATGAGAGATGTGAGAGAGAAATGAGAGAGATGAGAGAGAGAGATGAGAGAGCGGGGAGAGAAATGAGAAAAAGAGAGAGAGAGATGAAGATATGAGAGAGAGATGAAAGAGAGAGAGATAAGAGAGGGACAAAGTAAAAAATATTTTGAGGATCTTAACAAAATAATAGTAAAATATATTTGGCAAGGGGAAAAGGCAAGAATTAATTTTAAAATGTTGCAGGATGCAAGAACTAGATAAAATTTTGGATTACCAAATTCGGCATTATACTATCAGGCCACAGTGTTAACTTGGATGAAAGAATGGATTGTACTGAGGAATACAAGATTATAGACTTTGGAGGGGCATGATTTGCAACTGGGTTGGTATGCCTTCTTATGGTATGGGAAAAATAAGATAAATGGTTACTTTCAAAGACATTATATAAGGAATGTTTTATTGTTAATATGGGAGAAAATTAGAGAACAGCATTATCTGAAGATATCAGTTTGGCTTTTGACAATGGAAATGCTCATTCATCCAAATATTACTAATATAGGAAACATCGTTAGATATAAAGATATCTTGAACGAAAAGGGTGAGCTCAAACCTAAACAAGAATTGAATGAGCAAGGGATTGATACGATTTGGTATCCATATGTGCAAATACAGTCTATATATGAAAAAGATGCTAAATTATATGGTTTTCCAAAGAATTGACAGAATTGGATAAAATACTAACAGGAACAGAAGAAAGATTGATAAAGAAATTGTATACCTGTTAGGTATACTGGAAGAAGAACAAGCGAAGGAGACAATGTTAGCATGGGCAAAAAAAAATGGTTATTTACAATAGAACTAGATAAATGGCAGAAACTGTGGGATAAAAACTATAAATTAACAATGTCAACTGCATTATAAAGAAAACTTGTACAGGATGATTTATAGATGGCATTTTGCACTGGCAAGATTGGCAAAGATGTTTAAAGATAAATCAGCTAAATGTTGGAAATGCCACCAGGTACCATATTATCATATATGGTGGGCATGTGTAGAAGCTAAAAAATATTGGACAAAATACATATATGGTTGGAAAAGATGATATAACAAAATATTGATTTAAAATCTGAAATACTTTTGTTAGGAATTTTACCTGAAATTTATAGTAAAGGTATATGGGTATTATATTTATATATATATATATACTCTGAATATATTTACTCTGAAAACCCGAATAACCAAAGATCCACATACAAATACCCGCAAGAACCTCAGAAAACATATATATATATATATATATATATATATATATATATATATATATATATATATATATATATATATATATATATATATATATATATATGTGTGTGTGTGTGTGTGTGTGTGTGTGTGTGTGTGTGTGTGTGTGTGTGTGTGTGTGTGTGTGTGTGTATGTATGTATGTATGTATGTATGTATGGCCAAGATACTCTTAATCTTACACGGGAAAAGACCCGAACACACCTAGACCTACATACCTGTACCCGTGAAAATCTACGAAAACAAATATATATGTATGGTATTCAGCTTTGTTTGGGTATTTTCCCACGTTATTATAATTGTGCTTTTGAAGAAAGAAGCCTGATGATGGCAGATGAGATTCTGCCGAGACGTTGCTACAACTTTAAAAGCACAACTATAATGACATGGGAAAATACCCGAACAAAGCTGAATACCATACATGTAAGTACTCGCGAAAACTTAAGAAAACAAATATATATATGTATATATGCAGGTCTTGGCGTGTTCAGGTCTTTTCCCATGTAAGATTGAGAGCATCCTTTTTTTTTTTTTGAAACAAATTTTATTAGTTTTAAAGACAAACAAAACATCATTAAACATTACAAACATAAAACCTCTTTCCATTGTAAATTTTTACAAGGCAGATAAAAGATTATTTTATACTGCATAATTCTAATTTATCCCATTTCCTTATAAACACATAAATATCTTTTAGCAAAGATTATTTCTCTTTACTCTCTTTATTCATTATTTCTCTTTACTTTTATTCAAATACATTTCTTTTCTATATTCATCTATTTTATATCCATCATATTGATATTTTCATCTGATTTGTTTACAAATATTCTCGTCTAACATTCCTCCAAGGTTTTATTAATTCTTAATCAAACATAAACACACAAAACACAAAAACATAAAACTTCTTTTTGGAAAGTGGCTTGGCCCCAGGATACCTCTCTTTGTATGGACTTCAATTAAATTCATGCTCATCTTATATACCATTACTTATCTTATTAACCATTCTATATCTTCTATATAACTTCTCCCCGCTTTTCACTCTTCTTAATTCTATTTTATTTATTTCATCTTACTTTAAATCATTATACTTGTATCTTTTGTCCATTCTTTTCCAATTATCCATTTATCTCATTCTCTTTAATATATATATAAAAAAGATTTCTCCTGGAATCACTGATCGAAGTATGATGCCTTTCTATCCCCTAGGTTAACATTTAGAATAATACCTAGTTCCCAATCTGATTCTGCTTAGTACATTCTACCTATTAAATTTTAAGAAAAGAAAAAAAAGAGAATAATAAATCTATAAAATAATTAAGTACATAATTACCATTCTACTTTTTTAGTACATTTTAAATAGTACATTTTAAACTAAATAAAAAATAAAAAAAGAGAGAATAGAAAAAAGTTATAATAACATTAAGGGAATAACAAATTAAGCTCTATCATTAAATCTTAAGCATTTTACACATTCTCAATAATATTAAATGTTAAGATCTATCATTAAATCCTGAACATTGTAATATTTTGATTTATTAAATCTTGTAATATTCCAATTGTCTCCTTCAAAAACAAATGCTACAATACTACATTTATAATAACATTAACGCAATAGCCAATAAACTCTATATTTTAAACATTCCCTTTAATGTTTTATTAAATCATAAAGTCTATCATTATTAAGTATTTTGATATTTTAATATTTTGTTAGTTCTTATAAAATTCTAGTTTTCTATTTCTAGTACAAATACTACAATACTATCTTATGTACTTTTGCAGATCCTTCTTTTTTTATTTTATAAATTATACATTACCCTTTGTCCCTAAAGAAAAATTTCTTTTTCCCATCTTGTTTTATACCTTTGTGGCTTTCCCCCCCCTTTTCCCTTCCTTTCTTATCCCAACTAGTCTTTTCACACACACCCTCTCCTAACCTTCGCCTTTTTGGCTTCCCCTCTCTGTTGAATTCCTCTTTTCTTTTGCTTTCTGGCATTGTATTGGTTTTGCATCTCATTTTTCTCTTTCTTAGGTCTTTTTTAGGTCTTAAGTCCTTCATTTTCCTTCCTCTCTTTCTCTTCTCTTTCTTAGTCTCATTAACGATGGCTTCTTCTTCTTCTTCTTCTTCTTCTTCTTCTTCTTCTTCTTCTTCTTCTTCTTCTTCTTCTTCTTCTTCTTCTTCTTCTTCTTCTTCTTCTTTCTTCTTCTTCTTCTTCTTCTTGTTTCCTCCATTTGTTGTTGTATTTGCTGATAAGTAGCAAGCGCCATTTCTAAAAAGTGAAAGATATCTCTCAAAGAGTCCTTTCTTTCTTTCTTTCTTTATTTTTTCCATATTCCTTTCTTAGTTCATCAATAGATAGAGCCATTGTAAACCTTTCTTCTTCTTTCCCCCCCCTCTTCTTCTTCTTAGAACAACCAAGATGTTTCAAAACTTAAAAAACAGTTCCCCAAAGTCCCAGAGTCATTAAGCATCCAAACAGAGCAGAAAGTTCTTCCCTTTACACTTTCTCTTCCTGGGGTAATATCAGTTAAGAAAGAAAAAAAGAACCCAGTCTGTACTTTAAAGCCTTATTGCAATTAGCTTCTAGTCTCAAAATCTTCAAGGCATCTCCTCCAACAAAATCTTAATACAGGTGTTTTTTTTTTTTTTTGGTCATCTCCCTTCCCACTTATAACAAAGAGCTTTAAATTTTACCTTCTTTAGAAAAGCAGATTTTTCAATGTCCATTTGTTAAGTCCGTAGAGAAGGAGAGTAAACTTTCCCTTTCAGCACTATTCGCCGCTTTTAGAATCTCCTCTGGAAACAATGTATCATTCAAAAGAAACGTAGTTTTCAGGATATTAGATATATCTTAAAGTCCCGGTAGCCAAAAAACTTTCACTTTAAAACTTTCCAAACTTTCTCCTTCTTCCTCCTGCACATTCTTATCCAGTTGCCGGCTTCTTTGTGGTGGCCATTACTGACCGCCGCTCCACCGCCTTGAGAAAAGGGGGTTTTGCCGGGTGGGGAGGGGGTCTGCGAGACCCCCAAACCCCTATTCGGATCCCCCTATCTTCAGCTGCCTCTAGGTGGCAGCCTTATCCTCCAGACCCGTCAGGATCGGAGGCACCAAGACGGCTAGCGCGACAGGGATCGCGCTGGATCGCGAATCCCTGCCGCCACCGAACCCTGGCAAACCGGAAGTCTTAAGATTGAGAGCATCTTGGCAACGTTTTGACGGGGTCCCACTCGCCATCTTCAGTCTGGTGCTTTCGGCTTCTTGCTTGCACAAGACCTGCATACCTGTACCCATGAAAATCTACGAAAACATATATATATATATGAACAAAATTGGAAAAGTGAAGAGATTCCTACTGATAAGAGCATGATCAGGAAAATATTAGCATATGCAGAAATGAATAAGTTAACACTTGAAATTAAAGAGATGGAAGAAACTGACTATTATATGATATGGGAATTATTTTATCAATGGCTAGAGAATAAATGAAAATTAGAAACAAAAGAAGATTAGTGAAATATAGAAAATATGTTAATAGAATTAAATATATTAAGATGAGGATTTTTATAATAATTAGATGTATTATGTATATCAGTATTAAGTTAAGAATAGAGAATTAATACTAATGTAATGAATAAGGCTGTAAATTTTAATTGTTATTGAACAAGATATTTGTACCCAGACAGCACATTGTTTAATGGAAGATGGATTGTTTGTATTAAAAATAAAATAAACAATTATGCAAAAAGAGAGAGAGAGAAAGAGAGAGATACACACAGAGAGAGATGAGGTGTGTGTGTGAGAGAGAGAGAGAGAGAGAGAAGGAGGGAGAGGGAGAGGGAGGGAGGGAGGGAGAGAGAGAGAGAGGAGATCCTGGTGTTTTATTTTCTGTAAGAAACAGGTCCAAATGCTCTTTGAATGTTTAAGGTTGCAGAAACAGGCTAAGTGCCCGAAGGACCCTATCCTGTCACTGGGAGTCCAGGCGCTTCAACGAGCAGTGCCCTGGATTCATATTAGTCCACAGGATTTAAAATTATTAATTTAGTGGTCCCTGAGGTCTGAAAGGTTGGTGACCCCTGGTATAAACCACTGTAAGTGGTTGTACAAGCCACATTAATAGTGGTGACATTAGCTGCAGTTTCACTGTTTTCAGATTTCTCTATTAGTCTAAAGCAGTGGTTCCCAACCTTTTTTTCACCCCGCACCCCTAAAGAAATTTCACTCGAACCTCGCACCCCCTGGAATAAAATTTCACTCAAACCTCACACCCCCTGGAATAAAAATGCCAACATATAGCCAATATCCTATTATTTACCTGGACTTTTCTCGCACCCCCTGGAATATCGTCTTGCACCCCCAGGGGATGCGAGCACCCCAGGTTGGGAACCCCTGGTCTAAAGGATGGTCCTGGACAGAATGAATGTTGGATCATTTATGCATCTGATAAGTGAATTGAACACATGAGTTATTGATAAACTGCTTTGACATATCATTTGTAGTATGATGCTATGTGACATCAGAGTAAAATGTAATATGCTGATCCTCAAGCTAGAAATTAAGATATAATTTTTTATTTGAATTCCAGGAGCCAGAGGAAATACAGTGCTGTGTGATACAAATATTTCTGACCAGCACCAATCCAGTAAATCCCATACATCATTCCCTGTTGGGTCCCAGGTAAGTTTATCTCATGGAATCTAAGCTTTTCTGAAAGCAGATTTCATACCAACAAAATGTGTTTGTGTGTGTGTGTGTGTGTGTGTGTGTGTGTGTGTGTGTGTGTGTGTGTGTAGAGGCATATATATATGCCTCTGGGTATAATTCAGTTTGATACAAGTAGCAATAATAATATTAATAATATTTATTACGTCAATCAAACTTATGTAATCATAGTATTAATATACATGTTTGTTTTAAAATAGTTATTCAATATTTCAATGTTTAAGCATAGATAGTAATACTTTCCATCTAGTTATTGCTTGTATTCTATTATATAAAAATTATATATGCTAATATTCTCCCTATTTCTTATTTCTACCTCTATTCTAGCTTATAGTCAGGCCATCATTCCTAATCCTAGTGTTAATACATATGTTTATATTAAGACATAGTCCTTCATTATTTGCTTATACAATGTTTCAATACACCATTCTAGTACCAATCATCATATTATTTAAATGTATATAATAATACCATCTTTCAACCTCCAATCTTTCCATCTAACTATTATTTTATATAAAAGTCTATTCTAGTTTTTAATAAGGCTCTCGTTATATTTAAAAACAAACAAAGATTTCCTTTCTATCCATCATTTCTTGTTCATTCTAATACTTCAATTCTTATTCATTTTTTTTAGCTTGCCTCCCATACTCCTCTCTTGGATCTTTGTCTCTATCAACATCTGTGTCTTGGCCATTCAGTCTGAATATTTCTCCCATCTCTATCCTCCTAAGCTGCCAGATCTCCAGAATGTCCACCCAACCCTCTATCTCTCTTTCAAAAGTATCTTCCATCTTATCCGATTCCATTTTAAAATCTCTTAAAGTACTTTTCCCTTGGTTTATTTCATCAGTCATTATTATCTTTATCATCTTCTCCTTCTCATTTTCTTGCTTTATTTTCTGATTTATCTGTTCTATCTTTCCCTCCATTCTTTCTGTTGTCTCCTCTCTTTCCTGGACTTTTTGATCTTCAGTCATGATCAATTGTAGGATATTTTATATTTTCCCATTTATGCCTTGCAATAGGTTCTTCATCTCTCTGTGATTCTTCATAGTATCCTTAATGCTTTAAAACATCAACAACATTTCTTTTGAAATCTCACTCATTTCCCCCAGTGGAGCATCTTGCCCTATTTTAGTAAGTCTTACTCAATAGTCTTACTCAATAGTCCAAAAACTATATATTCAAGTCTAATGTTGCTCCTCAGAAAGTTCAATAATCATAGTTTACATCTCAGAATTATTAATCAGTTCCATCAAGTTCCAGGCAGCTTTCCTAAAATCAAAACTCACTTTACTTTACTTAAAACTCTTCTTTTTATTCTCATAATAGAGTCTCCAGTAATCATACAATAGATAGTTATAGAACAGTAAGTATCACCACAGTCCTCCAGATGAATGTTGTTTATTTTTCTTATCAAAAATTTTCCCAGGATTGTAGGGGTATGGTGTATTTTCCATTCACCAGTCGATGGCACCCTCAGCTTAGGTTTCAGCATTGTTTCAAGTCTGACAAATTGGTTAATCCAATTTTAATGCAATATCTGAAGCAAAATCAGCTATTCAAGTGATAGTTCCAGCATTTTATAATGCCTTTCCAAAACAATGCCTATCCAGTTTGAAAGTCCAATTTTTAATGTTTTAAAAAGTCTTTAGCTTTTTTCCCCTTAGTTCCTTTCTTTTGGGTCTAGGATTTTTCTCTCTATGATAAACCCGCTTTAACAAACAGTTCTAAGAGTTCCTTTTCCTGGATTTTCTTCTCCCCCCCCTTTTAAAGTTAGGTCTAAATAAAAAAGGAATCCTCTCCCCCAGCTCCAGTCACTGTTCATCTGCACCACTCCTGCACATTTCTTCATTGCCACAGCTGTCCCAGCTTCATGGCAGCCATAATGGCTGCCTCTTCTCCTCATCGTGATGAGAGGGAAGAAGCCCTGAGTTGAGTGGAAGAGTTGCTGCTCTCCAGGACCTGTAGGGTGCCCCACTTTACTTTGCCACAGCTACAGGGTGGCTTTATCTTCTTTTGGAGCCCTCCAATGGGGAGAACTCAGCATGGGAGCACAGAGACCCTCTCCTCCTGTCCGATCTTGCCACAACCTCAGCTGGAAGTCTTGGGTTGAACTTTTAATTTCTTCACTTTAACAGTTATCCACAGAGTTTGTTTAAATTCACAACAAATGTATGACCAAACTGTAATGTTTAGCAAAATTATGAAGGGTATATAAGAGAATACCATGAGATAAAAGTAAAGAGCTGACAGATATTTTGAACTGCAGTCTTTAGTCAAAAACTTAATCTTAATTTAGTGTATTTCATTTGAACAATTTTAGTTATTTTCATGAACATTAAGCATTATAGTTAGGTAAAATGTTTCAGAATTTCTATTTGAACATGAAAGAAAACTAAGAATATTAATTATCAGACACTCATACATGGAGAACATTATATATAAGTGATGATGAATTGTAGATGTTATAATATGTATACCAGGGGTGTCAAACTCAAGGCCCATGGCCCACATCTGGCCCACAATACTGTTAGATCTGGCCCATGGGGCTGCCCTGGAAACAGCGAAGGACCAGCCCGCAGCACCTGGCCTGGCTCAGGCCAGCCAGGCACTGATCTACAATTTTTCCTTTGCAGTGGTGCTTGAGGGAACCGAGGCAGGGGTCATCTACCTCCTTCCCAAAAAGGAATCCCTGCTTGCCCCTGCAACATGAGTGATGGGGAGTCCAGCACATATTGTGTCTGCCTTGTTTGGACCCCCCAAAAAAGTTAGGGTATTTATAATGCCTTGGTAAAACAACACTTAGAATATTGAATCTTGTTAAGGTCATCATGATATAAAAAGATGTTGATCTTCCAATATTTGAGGGGTTGCTCCAAAGAAGAAGAGGGTCAACCAATTCTCTAAAGCGCCTGAAGGCAGGACAAAAGCAATGTATGGCAACTAATCAAGGAGAGAATCAACCTAGAACAAAGGAGAAATTTCCTGACAGTTGGAAGGAAGGAAGGAAGGAAGGAAGGAAGGAAGGAAGGAAGGAAGGAAGGAAGGAAGGAAGGAAGGAAGGAAGGAAGGAAGGAAGGAAGTTCTGCATCAGTCCTGGATCCATTGAGACTTGGGCTCAAAGGAGAAAGCAATTTTATGTTCTGCTATGCCACAGACCAGACTTTGTTGGCAATCCAAGTTAACATTGGTATTCTTGAATTGTGAACTCTTAGGAAAGTATCACTTCACTGTGTGTTGCAAACAGCCATTTTCAGTAGGAAAAACAGAATAAAGCAGTAGGGAAAGGAGGTAAGCACAGCTAGGTAGCCCCTTAGGGAAGGCTGGGCTGGGCTTGATTGGGCTTGGTATTTGCCCTCCACTGCCCAGGGCTCTGGGCAGCCTGCGCTGTCATACGAGGGTCCTCCACATGGCCTGAGAGGAATGGCAAGACTCCTTTGGTGGACAAGGATTTGGTGCTCTTCCTGGTCTCACCTTCCTCTGCTGGAGACAATGGATCCTCCCAGCCCTACCTGTGCCACCACAGGAGGCCCCAGTCCCCAGCAACTTTGAGCTGGCCATACCCACCCCCTGAGGTCAACCACAACCCTGATGAAATTGAGTTTGATATCCCTGATGTATACTATACATGGAAAAAATTCCATATTCAATTACTGACACTTTCTATTATCCTTTTTTAAATCAATGAAATAGTAATGGATTTTTTGTACTGATCAGTTAAATCTTTTAGTGTAGAAATAATCATTGGTTGGGACCCCAACTTGATTTTTAAAGAAATAATTAGATATTGTATGTCGCCTAGTTTTATCTCAAGAAAAAAAGGGTGACAAACATTGTTCAGGAAATATTGGGAGTACTGTGGTCAGTTTGAGTTAATATAATCATAATATAATATAAAGAAGATGGTAAGATTTCAGAAAACAACAATAAAGCAGTATCTTGAATTTAGAAAATACATTATCTGCTGTAAATTTAAAGGAGCTGAAATTATTCATCTCAAAGAAAAGATGAGTGTAGCTTTTAAAGCTGAAATAGAAATTGGTTTCATCTGTTTAATTCAGATTATTAGTTTCTTTCCCCTGCTGGCAATCAGGGGAAAGTGTTTGCTTTAGTGTTTCCAAACAGGAGTTATTCATGTTTTTCCTGTGATACAAACATTGCAATTAACATTTGCGCTTAATTAACCATCATGCTCAAAAAGGCAATATATTTTATGCTGTGTCATTCAGATGAAAGATTTTAAAAATACTTAAATGAAATAATGTATAAAAATAAAATAAATGTAGAAAAACTAAGCATGTATGGAAAGTAGCTGTTAATTTTTGATGTGAATGCATAGCTATGCTACACCCAACTGAAAAAGATTCTCCAGCAATTACATTCCCAGGCTTTAGCACCAGTATTGATCTATGAATGAGACAGAATTTTACAGATTAACTTTTGGTTTGTTTCTTCTGAATAAATGAATAAATATGGCAGTATTTCATTTTTTCCTAGTTGGTTTGGTATTTTTCCTAGGTAGTTTGGTAATGTAATCAAAAGGACAGTTGCCAGTTATTTAATGCATTGTAGCTGTAAGCTTAACAATAGTTGCATTAGCACTTACAAGGTATTTCTCAACTTACAATAGTTCATTTAGTGACCATTTGAAGTTACAACAGCACTGACTTATGACTTACGTTTTTCATACCCTTAGAGCATGCTCGTAGTCACTTGATCAACATTCAGATGCTTGGCAACTGACTCATGGTTGCAGTGTCCCAGGGTCATGTGGTCACCTTTTATGACTTTCTGACAAGCAAAGTCAATGGGGAAGCCAGAATCACTTAACAACTGTTACTAATTTAACAACTACAGTGATTCACTGAACAATGGTGGTAAGAAAGGTTGTAAAATGGGGCAAAACACACTTAACACCTATCTTGTTTAGCTACAGAAATGTAAGTTGAGAACTAACTGTATTAACAGAGGATTATATTTTTCATCTTTCACGTGGGTTTCTTGAGAGGTAGAGAATTGAAAAAGCACTCCAGAAAGTGAGGAATGTGTTAAAAAGTTTCCAATTTTTGCACTTAATTCTGTCTCTAAAAAGACAGTTTCTCTTTAAATACTTTGATACAATTATTGTCCTTGCATCTAGCTAGCCCCAACATAACTACATACCAATATACATTGTATGGATAAATCTGATTGCTTGAAGGAGTAATGGGTGCTCCTATAAACATTGCTGAATTTATTAGCAATTGCAATATCACTTATATACCACTTCACAGTGCTTTACAGCTCTCTCTAAGTGGTTTACAGAGTTATTATTTCTTCCAACAATCTGGTTCTCGTTTTACCAATCTTGGAAGGATGGAAGGCTGAGTCAAACTTGAGCTGATTAGAATCGAATTCCTGGCTGTGAACAGAATTAGCCTGTAATACTGCATTCTAACCACTGTGCTGCCCTTGTTCCAACTAAGGTTGCAATATAATTAAATAATAATTTACATCTTTATACATTTTAAAACTTTTAAATTAATTATGTTTTATCAGTTACATTTGTACCAAATTGAAAAAGCATATTTAATTATTTTAAGTTATAAGATCAGATGCATTGAAAGAATTTGTGGCTCCAGTGAAATAATTGCTTCCCACTTGCTATATATCTATTTTGTTATATGATAACCTATAATCACTATGTTTTGTTGCAGCCATTGTTGACAGCTCAGCAGTTAGCCTCAGTTGTAGCTGGAGTGATGCCAGGTGCCCCTCCAGCACTGAATCAACCTATTCTGATTCCCTTCAACATGGCTGGACAATTGGGTGGTCAGCAAGGTCTTGTCCTGACTTTGCCTACTGCTAACCTCACCAACATCCAAGGGCTTGTAGCAGCAGCTGCAGCAGGAGGCATCATGACATTGCCACTGCAAAATCTGCAAGGTAAAAAATTATTGGATCTTCATCATATTGATTTGTTACCATGTAAACATCTGTAAATGCAAAACCATATCTTGAAAAGTTACATTCCTTGATGCAGATATACACTGCTCAAAAAAAATAAAGGGAACACAAAAATAAGACATCCCAGATCTGAATGAATGAAATACTCCTATGAATGAAATATTCCTTTGTTCACTACATAGTTGAATGTGCTGACAACAAAATCACACAAAATTATCAATGGAAATCAAATTTAGCAACCCATGGAGGTCTGGATTTGGAGTTACACTCAAAATTAAAGTGGAAAACAACACTACAAGCTGATCCAACTTTGATGTAATGTCCTTAAAACAAGTCAAAATGAGGCTCAGTAGTGTGTGTGGCCTCCACGTGCCTGTATGACCTACCTACAATGCCTGGGCATGCTCCTGATGAGGTGGTGGATGGTCTCCTCCCATACCTGGACTAAAGCATCCCCCAACTCCTGGACAGTCTGTGGTGCAACGTGGCGTTGGTGGATGGAGTGAGACATGATGTCCCAGATGTGCTCAATTGGATTCAGGTCTGGGGAACGGGCGGGCCAGTCCATAGCATCAATGCCTTCGTCTTGCAGGAACTGCTGACACACTCCAGCCACATGAGGTCTAGCATTGTCTTGCATTAGGAGGAACCCAGGGCCAACCGCACCAGCGTATGGTCTCACAAGGGGTCTGAGGATCTCATCTCGGTACCTAATGGCAGTCAGGCTACCTCTGGCGAGCACATGGAGGGCTGTGTGGCCCCCTAAAGAAATGCCACCCCCCACCATTACTGACCCACTGCCAAACCAGTCATGCTGGAGGATGTTGCAGGCAGCAGAACATTCTCCACGGCGTCTCCAGACCCTGTCACGTCTGTCACATGTGCTCAGTGTGAACCTGCTTTCACCTGTGAAGAGCACAGGGCACCAGTGGTGAATTTGCCAATCTTGGTGTTCTCTGGCAAATGCCAAACGTCCTGCATGGTGTTGGGCTATAAGCACAACCCCCACCTGTGATGTCAGGCCCTCATATCACCCTCATGGAGTCTGTTTCTGACCGTTTGAGCAGCCACATGCACATTTGTGGCCCGCTGGAGGTCATTTTGCAGGGCTCTGGCAGTGCTCTTTCTGTCCCTCCCTGCACAAAGGTGGAGGTAGCGGTCCTGATGCTGGGTTGTTGCCCTCCTACGGCCTCCTCCACGTCTCTTGATGTACTGGCCTGTCTCCTGGTAGCGCCTCCATGCTCTGGACACTACGCTGACAGACACAGCAAACCTTCTTGCCACAGCTCGCATTGATGTGCCATCCTGGATGAGCTGCATTACCTGAGCCACTTGTGTGGGTTGTAGACTCCGTCTCATGCTACCACTAGAGTGAAAGCACCGCCAGCATTCAAAAGTGATCAAACCATCAGCCAGAAAGCATAGGAACTGAGAAGTGATCTGTGGTCACCACCTGCAGAACCACTCCATTATTGGGGATGTCTTGCTAACTGCCTATGCTTTCCACCTGTTGTCTATTCCATTTGAACAACAGCATGTGAAATTGATTGTCAATCAGTGTTGTTACCTAAGTGGACAGTTTGATTTCACAAAAGTGTGATTGACTTGGAGTTACATTGTGTTGTTTAAGTGTTCCCTTTATTTATTTGTTTGAGCAGTGTAGTTATCTCTTTTGATATAGTTTATACTATTAAAAACCTGGATGGTAAAATTCATACCTGATTTAGTTCCTGTATGTATACTTATGTATGAACTTCAACCTTTGTCATCTTTGGCAATGACTGAACCAGCCAGAATTATGGTAATATGAAATCTAGTTTGCAGAAAGCATGTGTTACATAATGTGCTAATGTGTTAATGTGCATAATGTGGAATGATATTACTTGTTACACATTTATTTTATAATCAGATGGTGATGGGAGGAAATTGTGCAGATTTTTGAATAATTAATAAATATAATACAATGATTGGTATCAAGGCACTATGATTGGTTAATTTAGACATGCAAATTTCTTCTCCTAATGTATACTACAGTTAATGAAATAGTGTAATATACAGCAAGAATATTCAGTGGTGATCCAATGTTATTATGTATGGCTCGCATAATAGCATATGCATTTATACCCTATTTCTAAACCCGTAATGACTATGTCATATGCTAATAATGCAATAAATTATCTGTCTTCAAACAGATGAATTGGAAAATAAAAGTCTGTTAAAATCTATAAAGTGGGAACACTTATTATAATCGTTGTGTAAGGTACAAGCAGAGTTTAGATCAAAATATTTTTGTTAGAAAAGCAATCCCAGTCACTTTTCTGTCACTATACCCATAAATGATGTAATAGCTGCAGTCAAGACCATCAATGGGTCATCCAGTGACACTTAAGATTTCATTAGCCTTCCACTGAAATTGATTGAGGACTGATAAAAGACAATAGGAATAATATGTAATTGATTTATATAATTATAATGAATTGCCATATAATTTTTACTGGTTTAAGTAATCTTATAGCAGATTTTTAAGTAGAATTAAAAACACAGAAGATATTTCCAGCAGACAAGCATTTGTTAGAGAGATGATATTTCTTAGGTATCAGAAGATAGAGGTAATGGGAAGGCAAAATCTCCATGTCCTCCTGTCTATGAGCTCCCATCAATATCTATAAGCTGTTCCTGGAAACAATGTTGAGTTAGGTGTTGAGGATAGTGACAGTAATATAATAAAACCAAATATGATAAGAATTCTACAATTAGAATTAGTAACTAGCCCGGATACTGGGTGGGTGGGGGAATAATCTGCATAGAGCATTTCTCATGCAGAGCTTGAAACTCTGGATTTGGGCTTTAAATTACATCTTTTCTTTAAGAAAGTTTGCCTTTCTCTTTATCATGAAGGTTTCTTGCATTGAAAAAATAAAGTCTTGGTTAGAAGCTGCAACAAACATGTTTTATGTCATCACCAAATAAATTTCTTATGTTCAATCTTTTCCTTTCACTTTCTCTTGTTTTCTTTGTTTTTATCACAAATAGTATTCTCTTGAATATATTGAATACTATCTCTCCATCTTTCAAAATGTGCCTATCAAAAATGATTCTTTCCAATTGGGTTAAAAATATAAGCCTTGGAGGATTTTTTTACTCTCATACTTCTTACATATCAATTTACTATCTCCTTGTTTTTATATCTTTTAGATATTCTGTTTTTAATTGTGTATTCTGAGTTGAGCTGCTTATAAATGCAATAGACAACTGATAGATATTACAACAAAAATACACAATAGTATAACAAGTCCTTGTAAAATGATGCATCATTGAAATGTAAAAGCTCAATATTTAAACAATGACTGTTATTAAAAAAAGCTGTTGATTATTGTACTATTTTTGACATAAAAGTCATTAGTAGGAAACTTTCCTCCTTAGTCTTCTTTCTTGGCATATTCTTTTTACCACTGAGGAAATAAGAGCAGGAATTGTAATTACCAATCTATAGTATAATACAGGACATAAGATTCATTTTGACACATCTTCAGTTACTATTGAATTTCATATTTTCTATTTCCTAATGCATGCTTTGTAGCTATGTATTCCAAAACACAGTCTAGAAGAATATGTAATGGAAAAACATTGAAGTATGTGTGAAAGAATTAGATCCATCTCAAAACTTTCCATTTTGCATTTTTTGTATTTGTATATTTTGCTGATTTAAAGACAGGCAAAATTTTATCACAAATCAAATGGGAATGTTCTGACTAGCATTCTAAATACTTTTTAAGTCATTAAACTCCAGTTGTTTTGATAACTTGATGGATTGTTCGATGCACCAAAACTAAAAGGTTGCCATAGATTGAGAAAGGAAGACAACTAATGTGCTGACCTATCTACCAATTGCATGCATAATGCCCTCACCTGTTGGCTCAGTGGCTTGCCTTTACCTTGAGCAGATTTTAAACTTTAATGTCAATAAACCTTTCTTATCATAGTTGCAAATGGTTTTTTTCTTTAATGTTTAAAATAATGTTTTCCTCTCATACCATTACGCTGCACAGAAGAACCTGTCATTCATAAATCATAGATGAAAAGGACATACTAATGCACAAATTTTGCTTGTTTAAAATTTGAGAGTGCATGTAAAGTAGGGAATTTCAGATTAAAAAAAGAATGCAGGAAAAGGGTCATGATGAAAGAAAATGGAAGGAAGAGGCTTTTTAGTGTAGGTGGATGATAAAATCTTAATGAGGACATAGCCATTCTAAAAGTACAACTTTTGACTTCTTCAGGTTCCAGCTTATATTTACTGCAGGTATTGTATTATAAATAAAAATAAGACTTTATATATATAGTGTTGCAGGGTAGGCCCATATTACTATTATTAACAATAAAGTAAAAAATATTTGTTCAGCCTGTTCCACGGTAATTTAGGAATCCATGGAATAAATTCTTGAATGCCAAATACCACAATTAGTGGAAATGTCCATAATGGAAAATCATTTCCAATGTATTCATAGTAAGAATAAGAATTTTTCTACAAATTACATTGACTCTACAATATACAATGTGATCTTGTACTTTTTCTAGAAAGTTGCAATATCTCTTTTTATCAAGGGAATGAGAAAGCAGGAATATGGCAATATATTGTCAAAGTGCTGGAGTTTGTTCCAAGTCAGGAGGCATGAACACTTTACACAATGGAAGCAAATCTAATAAGACACTGGACTTCTGCCTATTTTGGTTGATGGGGAAATAAAAATGGAGCAGTTTTTTTTAATATTTTGATCTACTATACCTAATAAGGTGAAGTTCATGTAATGTTTGGGTGGAGGGATCATCATCTTATGTTTAATTACAAATGGAGAATAATTGAAGAAGGCACATTATCTACCATAATGTCTTGAGTACTCACTAGAATGGAAAGACAAGATATACTTGAGATACCTATGGAAATAATCAAAAAAGTTTGGCAATACTAATTTTAGAAGGTCAACAGTCTCTCAGACCTAGTAGTAAGCTCCTGTTTTTCACCATATGATTCCAAAAGATATCTTTCCTGCTTTCCCATAGCTTCTTTTCTGTTCTTTCCTCTTGGAACATCTTTTTGAAACATAGTTTTCATCCTGGAAGATGAAAACACTACCATATTTCCAGTTGAATTTAGAATGGCCCAACTTAAAAAAAATGAAAAAAGAAAAGGAGTTGTGGTTTCTGATTTCTCCAAATTGTAATTATACTAAAAATATCCCTAAGTACAGGTATACATTCTCCATGCAGGAAAGATAAATTTCCCAGAATTTATATTGGTTGGAATATTCCTGTACAAATCTATTGGAATATGTAGAAACTTTTAAAGTCTTAAATGCTTATATACAAATGTTCAAAGCTTGGGAACAAACAGGGTGAACTAGAAGCAATACTACAGGAGGGTAAGATGACATAGTTGTCTTTATAGAAACCTGGTGGGATGAAACCCATGACTGGAATGTACTGATGAATGGATACAAATTATTCAAAAGAAACAGATCTAGAAAAAAGAGAAGGTGGAGTTACATTATATGTGAGAGATCACTACATATCTATAGAAATGCACATGATAAAAGATAAAACCCCTCCAGAATGAATATGGTCAACATAAAAGGGGGAAAAAGTGACATTGCCATAGGTGTATATTACAGGCCACCCAACCAATCAGAAGAAATAGATGAACTATTTGCCAACCAGTTAAGAAATGTATATAGGAAGCATACCACAGTAGTAATGGGAGGCTTTAACTATCCAGATGTCAACTGGATATCTACTAGCCAGATATCAACTATCTAGATATCAACAGATATCCAGATATCAACAAAGATATCAATTATCTTTCTTGGTGACTTCAACCTACCTCATATTAACTGGACCCTTAACAAATGTACAACTGAACCCAGACATGCAACCTTCTACAATGCTGTAATAAATCTGGGACTTGAACAACTAGTAACCAACAATACTAGACTTAATAACTGCCTCGATCTCATCTTCTGCAATAGTTTGAATTCAATTTACGGAATACAAATTAAAGAACTCTTTTCCAAGAGTGACCACAGCATGATTGACTTTTGTCTCAACATACATCCACACAAAAATAATAACAATGACGGAATCCCCAATTATAACTTCAGACAAGGCAACTATGATCTTATAAACAACGATCTCTCATCACTTGATTGGCAATTTCTATTCTCTGGATGCAATACTGTTGAAGACCATTACAACATATTTTTACTTGAAGTCAAAAGAGTCATCAAACTATAAGTACCAATAACAACTCCCAACCCCCACCCCCCCAAAAAAAAATTACTCATAACAATAAGGAAGCTTCAATCCAAAAAGAAATCACTTTGGCAGAAAAACAAATCTGTTCACGTTGCCAACTTCAAAAGACGATACAAAAAATTATGCCACCAGATAAAGACTGAATGCACCAATTATCACATTAAACAAGAAGAAAACCTTCTATGCACCAATTCCACCCACGCTTTCTACAATTTTGTAAACCACAAACTAAAAGATTCAAGGTCCATCCCACCCCTGAAAGGACTTAATGGTAAAGACTGCAACGATGACACCATTAAAACCAGCCTCTTTAACACATTCTTTGGCTCAGTATTTGTAAACAGCAATGGATCATGCCCAGTATATCCTAGTTGAACCACAGACGACTACAATGATCCAATCAATTTCACAGAAGACAACATTGAAGAAGCACTACACAATCTAAAACCATCTCTATCTATTCGACTGGATGTAAGATGTGTCTACTTCTTAAAAAAGCTATTCACTGCCATAGCTGAATCTCTAAGCATAATCTTTGAAAAATCTTTCAGGAACAGCTCCTTGCCAAACCTATGGTCTCAAGCCAGGGTCATCCCCATCTTCAAAAAGGGAGACCCCAGCCTAGTTGAAAATTACAGACCAGTCTCTTTATGCTGCATCACCTGTAAAGTCATGGAATCAATTATTAATCCATTAATCCAATCCATTATCCTCCACTTAGAGACAAACAACTTACTCTCGAATAAACAATTTGGTTTCAGAAAAAAACTATCCTGTCATCTGCAACTCTTACTCAACAAATAAAGTCTCTGTCTTACATATTGGCAAAAAAATAATAATCAGAAAATAAAATACGAGCTGAATAGTCAAGACCTTGTTGATGATCCAAACTCTGTCAAGGACCTTGGAGTTCTCATTTCTAATGATCTAAGTGCTAGAGCCCACTGTAACTACATAGCCAAGAATGCATTAAGAGTTGTTAACCTAATCCTACATAGCTTTTTCTCTGGTAATATCACACTACTAACGAGAGCATACAAAACATTTGCTAGATCAATACTTGAATACAGCTCATCAATCTGGAACCCGCATTATGTATCTGATATTAACACAGTTGAGAAAGTCCAGAAATATTTAACAAGAAGAGTTCTCCACTCCTCTACTCGTTGCAGAATACCTTATGCCACCAGACTCGAAATTCTAGACCTAGAAAACCTAGAACTATGCCACCTTCAGTCTGATCTATGTATAGTATATAAAATTATACATTGCAATGTCCTACCTATCAATGAATATTTCAGCTTCAACCATAGCAATACAAGAGCACACAATAGATACAAACTCAAGGAAAACCACACCAAACTTGATTGCAGGAAATACGACTTCAGCAACAGAGTGGTCAATGTCTGGAATACTCTACCTGACTCTGTTTTTTCCCCAAACCTAAAAACTTTAACCTTAGACTGTCTACTATTGACCTCACCTCTTTCCTAAGAGGTCTGTAGGGACCGTGCATAAGTGCAACAACGTGCCTACCGTCCCTGTCCTATTGTTTCTTTTTTATTTTTCTTATATGTATCCATTTCGTGTATCCATAATTATGTTTATACTTATACCTCTTATCTTATAATTGCTTGACAAAATAAATAAATAAAAAATAAATGGTAGACCATCTCTGCAGCAAGTTGGAGATCAAACACATTCCTAACCAACCTAGCTGACAACTTTATTATCCAGAAAGTAGAGGAGGGAACTAGGAGTAAAGCTATACTGGACTTAATTCTTACTAATAGAGAAGAAGTGATAAAAGAAGTTGAAGTTTGGTCACCACACTACAAAAAAAGATGTTGAGACTTTGGAAAAAGTTTAGAGAAGAGCAACTAAAATGATCAAAGGCCTGATCAAAATGATCAAAACCATATGAAGAAGAGCTGCAGGTTTGGGTCTGGCGAGACTAAAGAAAAGAATTAGGGGTGACATGATAGCAGTATTCCAGTATTTGAGGGGCTGCCACAAAGAAGAGAGAGTCAAATTATTCTCTAAAGCTCCAGAGGGAAGGACAAGAAACAATGGTTGGAAACTAATCAAAGAGAAAAGCAACCTGGAATTAAGGAGAAACTTCCTAACAGTAAGGACAATTAACCAGTGGAACAGTTTGCCTTCAGAAATCATGGGCACTCCATCATTGGAGGCTTTTAAGAAGAGATTAGACCAGGGGTATCAAACTCAAGGTCCATGGGCCGGATCTGGCCCACAGGATGCTTAGATCTGGCCCATGGGACCGGCCTGGAAACAGCAAAGGACTTGCCTGCAGTGCCTCTGTCAGTGCAAATGGACACCAGGGAGTGCCCCCCCCCCAGGCTTCCTTTTCGCTGGCAGAGGGCTATCAAAACAAACTAAAAATGAAACAAAAGGAGAAATGTTTCCCCTTTTGCATTTGAGCATACAAGAAGGGACAGGAAAGGAGAAAAAAAGAAAGAAAAGGAAAGGAAAGATAGGAAGAGAGCAAGGAAGGAAAAATAAGGAAAGAGGGGAAGGAAGAAGATAGGAGAATGATGAGGGAAGGAAAAAAAGAAAAGGAAGGAAAGAAGGAAGGAAAGAAGGAAGGAAGGAAGGAAGGAAGGAAGGAAGGAAGGAAGGAAGGAAGGAAGGAAGGAAGGAAGGAGATTATAATGAGGGAGGATCAGGGAACGCAGGACGCCTTAGCACATGGGCACCACAGATGCACCTGACATGAGTCCCATGTTATGCCCACCATGGACATGCTGGCTACACTCACCATGACTATGCCCACCTCCCAGCCCTATGAGGTCAAACACAACCCTGATGCCACTCTCAATGAAATCAAGTTTGACACCCCCTAGACTAGACAGTCACAGATCTAAAATGGTATAGGTTCTCCTGCTTGAGCAGGGAGCAGGATTAGAAGACCTCCACGGTTGCTTCTGTCTCCTATCTTATCCTATCATATCCAGATATCCTATTTCTATCCTATCCTATCCTATTGTTTTTTTAAACAAGTTTTATTCAGTTCTCCACATTTTAACATCTCTTTTTAGTGAACAGCACGATTACAGGTTTCACATATACATACAAATATGACCATAATTACATATTCAATTTTTGTATACAATTTTTTATCTTAGCAATACTTTTGTACATTTTCTATTTTATTGTGTTATTCAAAATACTTATCTCATTATTTAATTCACTTGTATTAACTTCATAATCATTATATTTTAATACTTTTAACAGTCACATTTGTATATTTCCTCTTAAAACACTCCTATAAATTGGTTTCCTCCCGTCATATCAATATAAGTGCGCCACCTCTAATTTACATATTCATTAATTATTAACCCTTTTGAATCCCATTAAACATTTAACATTGTTATCTAAACATTAAAATTAATAATCCCTTTAAAACTACATAGCATATATAAAAATCAGATTCTGCATGGTTTTCCCCCCTTTTAATTTCATAAAATTTTAACAATTTTAATAGAAAAGGACATAATAATCTACACATTCAAACAATGAAACAATCCTAAACCTAAGATCAATTCCATTTCAGCTCTCCTCCTATATCATTTCATTTATTTCAATATATTTAATACACTTATTTCATTAATTATTCCATTCCTATTTAAACAAAAAAAAAAAAAAAACCCAACATTCCAATCCTAAAAATATTTCAAAATATTTAATAAACTTATTCCATTATTTGTTACAATTTGTCTCTATGCATAAAGGAGAAGAGCTTTAGGATCTACTATAGAAAATTAACAATTCTATTTTCTATTTTATCAATCTATGTCCCTGTTTCATCACTATACATTTATTTATATTATCCCCAATACCTTGCAGAATCCCCTCTCTAAATATTGATTACCCATTATCTCTGTGTTCGATTAGACAATTTTTCTCCATTTTTTAACAATTCCCATATTTCTTTGTTCCCAAATCCTGTTTCTTTTCCCTTCTTTTCCCTTGTATTTTCTCCTCTATTCTTTTATTCCAGTTTTTATCTCCCTCTCTATTTAAGATTTCCTTTCACCCTTCGAATTTCTGCTGATTCTTTTTCCCTTTTCTAATTTTCTGGATAATCCCCTTTTTATTGAATTTCTTAAATCTCCTAAATTATTTCCAACTCTTTTCCTCCTTCTTTCTGGAATTCTTTGTTCTCAATGGTCACTAAAGATGGCCCCTTCTATGATTTGCTCCACCTCCTCTTCTGTCCTTTGTCCTTGTTGTTCATATTCTGCAATCGCATTTTCAATAAATTCAATAAATTCTGAAGCAAAACCCTGAGATTCACCTCATTCTTGTAATGTTTCTTTTGTGTTTCTGAGTTCCATATTTAATGCCACCATGATGCCACTTTCTAGTTCTTTCTAGCAATTCAATCCAAACAGTATCTTTAAAGTTAATTTCCAACAGTCAGCTTTTATTTTCTTCTCTAAAATTTTTAATCCTCCACTAATCCAATGCCAAGTCCATATCAGAATCAACAATTAATCCAAGGGCAGAATCTTCCTGTTTCTTTCTTTGTTACAATGTTTCAATTTTTCAAAGTTCTTGTTTATTGTATCAATTTTCCTTACAGCTTTAAGAAACAGAGTCTTTTAAAAGAAAAACAAGTTAAGTTTAACTCAGATGACACTCTTTAATATGTTAATTCTTCACCCCCTCTTTCCTTTTTCCTTCTCAGTTATTCAGAGCTTTTTAAACCACAGTTTTCCAAAAAAAAAGGTCTAATCCAATTGATATTAATATTATTAAATTTTCCTCTTTAGCAGTCTATAGCAGCTTTTTAGCAGCTTTTTTAGTGCCTGTATAGAATCAAAATATACTTATCCAAGTTGATTAGATGATTCCTTCTCCAGCTTCTAACCTTTCATGGTTTCAAAGCTCCGTCGCTGTCAAGAGCAATTCACTCTTTTTTCCTCTTTCTCTTCGCCGCTGTAAATCCTTTCTTAAAGATTCTTTGAAATGTTAATCCTGAGGGTATCTTCCATTTAGTTATATCATCCCATTCCTTCTGCTGTTCGCTTCTTTCTCTCTCCTGCGCAATCTTATTCCAGTCTAACCTTCCCCTTCAGGGTGGCCATTTTAGACCACCGCTTCAGCGTCTTCGGGAGGGAGTAATTGCCAAGACGGGGAGGGGATTTGCGACTCCCCTCTACCCAACTGACAGTCTCCCCTTCCTCCACCACCCCTCTGAGGCGGCTTCTGCCCCGAATCCAAAGGATTGGGGCTCTCCGACGCCAAAGCATGGACCAAAGCCACGCACAATCACGGTCAGCGGTCTATCTTCGGGGAAGCTCAAAACCGGAAGCCCCCCTATCCTATTGTTTTTAATGTGTTATAAAAGAACTCCTAGTCCCAAAGCAGAAAATCTCTCCACCTGTCACAGTAGCAGTAAGTCCACAACTCTATGACCTCCCTCTGAATCACAGGACAAAGTGAACCCTATCTTGATTTTCCTTTTATTGCCATCCATTGTCTGGATCAGAAAGGAAGATGGTACCATTAAATCTGCATCTTACATGAAATCTGACAAAGAAACTAAGACTAGATTCTTCATAAACCACTGAGAAATATATTCTAAATGTCACCATAATCAAGGTATATTTAAGCATTATATTTATAGCGTACAAGTTCCAGGTCACTGGAGGGATGGGAGATGGGTTTTTCAGTGTTTCTCCCATGTTAAATTATTTATACTCTTGCCAAATAAAACTAGCTTTTCACTGGAAAATAGGATGCTGAAAAGTTGCATACCAACCATCGAGCTACTACTCTTTTCTTTTCTTTTATAGATTTTCCCCACAACAACAACTCTGTTAGGTGGATTGGGCTAAGAGAGAGTGACTGGCCCAAAGTCACCCAGCCAGCTTGCATGCCTATCTGTGAGATTGGAATTCATAGTGTCCTGGTTTCTAGATCAAGATGTTAACTACTATACCAAATTGGGTCTCACTACTATGGCAGATATATAGAAATTTCCTATCATCTACAAGTTTAAATATGAGGAATGTGTGTGGGTTTTCTATTCCACAATTGAAATGTTTTGTGACACTAATAAATGTATGTATCTTTGATCCCTGAAGTCAGTAGGAATCAGATATCTTTTCTCATCATTACAAAAATGCACAGTGCTGGAAGAAAAAAAAATGAAGTTTATTTTCCTGAAAACATGTTTGTTTTATGCCTATATGTGTCTATGTGAATTAATCTACTGCATTTCTTATTATGAGAAACAGGAGCTGGAAGATGAGCATTCTAATTTTTAGATTGATATTTATCCATATAATTGGCCTCTTTACAAATAAGCAAAACAAATAAATTTAATGCAATTGATAAAGCTTATGCAATCCTAACTGGAAAAAATACCTAAAAGTTGTATGAGGTGCTTTCATTCTTTTTGTAAGTATAATTTAAAATTTAGGCTTGATATGTAAACAGTGCAAATAATAAAACAAGTTATACTACAATGGTTTACTGATTTAAAGTCCAGAGTTCTACTCTCAAAATCCTCTTTTTAACTAAACTTATGTAGTTGTATTCATTTATATTTATTGTCCATTTACATAAAGTAGCATTCAGGGCCTACAGAAAAAATGTTTTTAGTGAGCACCAATGTCAGTAATAATCAAAATGATATTTTACTTAAAGGAATAGTTTATTTTCAGGTACTTTTGCATGTACTAGTATTATCAAACAGGAACAGGAACAATAATGACAATAGTAAAAAAATAGGCTACTCATTGTTTCTGATATGGATTTCCATGGCTATAACTAAATACTGCATTATTTTTCATGCATTTAATTATATGACTAAAATGTAATATAAAGTCAATAGCTAAAAATAGCCCAATACAGATTATTCAAACATTTAGAATTTGGACCAGAAAAATCAAAAGATTTAATCTAACAACATTACTTTACTCCAGTTTTGTATACTTACATATATAAATATATATTCCGGTACATATATTTTATATCTTGTATCCTGTATTTGCTCAGAAGCTCAAACTAGTATATATGCCCTGAATAAGATCTCAGTAAAGACAATGCTTAGTGAATTTCAATGGCTTGATTTGAATTGCCACTTCCCTTCTCCTAACTCAACAGCTTGGTCTCTATACCATATTGACATCATATATGAAAGCAATAGGAAGATTATTATATTTTAATGAAAAATAGTGTGTTTTCCCACTAAGATATTCAGATGACAATATATGGCATGAACATGTCTTAAGTAGCAGATTCAGGATATTAGATAAGGAAATAAAATGGTTTTAAAATGGATTCCAGCCATATCTTGGGGTGAGAACTGTTGCATAGGGTGAAGTCTGCCACAGAAAAACATTATTTTTAAATTTTTTCCATCGAGACATGATTCACACCCTTTTGTCTGTATATATTCAGAAGTTAAAATATTCTTATATTTAATTATCAATGATATTAACTATCAATATTCTTCTCCAGATTAAACCAAAATATTTATTTAAACATTTGCACTTTGCCTTCAGTACAATCCAGCTTACTAAATTGCATGACATTCCAGACCTTGTCATATTTAATTAGAGATCCAAAGTCTATTAAGGCTTATGGGATGGTGCTTTATTAGTTAACATAACTATTTGACTTTTTTTTTTTGAAAAGCTGAACTCTATGCTGTATAATGTAATTCTTAGAAATTTATATGCTATCCATCAGAACTGATAGCAAAGAGTATGATTTAGGGGAAAATATCAAAACTCTTTATGCTCATAGAATTAATTAAATACAACTGGACCTCTCAAATTGGATTTCTTATTTCTTTTATCAAGATGTTGTATAATATTTAATGTTCCTAAGTCACTTGTAGGCTTTGGGAATAGTTTGTATATTATTTTGATAATAGAAAAGTAATTATTCTCCATTCTAAGAAAGTTTATTGTAAGCATTAACTTAAAGAGGTTTTCCTAGCAATTGTCCATCAAATACATACTTGAACAGGAAGACTGTAATTTAGGAAGCAAGAATGTATGCTGAGAAACAATATGTGCTTAGGCACTTAGAAAGCTTAGGAATTATGTATGAATCCTATAAATATTTGTGGAATGTTGACACACACAATAAAATGCATGTACAAACTTTATTAAAGCTATACTAGCTAATATAAAATTTAGGCTTCCTATAGTTTTAGAGGAAAAATATATAGGTAATATGCTTTGGAGATGACTCTTCTAATCATGCTCCCCAGTTGAGAAAAGATAAACTTGACTCAAAGGAATGCTTAAAAACCCAACAAAAATACATCCAAAATACATCCACTCAACAGCACTTTCCTTTTAAAAAGATGCCAATAAGAATGTATTTAAATTACAGCTTTCTTATCTCTGTCATATAAGATTAAGGTGTGACATAAAATGTTTGAGATCAGTCTAAAAATAGGTTCCTGAGACCCTTAGGATGATTCTGTTTAATTAAAGGGTACTAAAGTATGCAAGGGACGTGGTGGCTCAGTGGCTAAGACGCTGAGCTTGTCGATCAGAAAGGTCGGCAGTTTGAATCCCTATCACCAGATAATGGAGTGAGCTCCCGTTACTTATCCCAGCTTCTGCCAACCTAGCAGTTCAAAAGCATATAAAAATACAAGCAGAAAAATAGGGATCACTTTGGTGGGACAGTAACAGCATTCCATGCGCCTTCAGCGTTTAGTCATGCCGGCCACATGAACACAGAGATGCCTTCAGACGGGTCTTCGGCTTTGTAATGGAGATGAGCACCACCCCCTAGAGCAGGAAATGATTAGCATATATGTGTGAGGGAAACCTTTACCTTAACGTATGTATAACCTTCTGACAATTGAATGATAAATAACTGCTTTTAGGCCCACTTCCTTATCTATGCAATATTTGAATGAAAATCATCAGTATTGCCACAAAACTGCATTCTCATGGATAGATCATTAAACAGAAACCATATTAGCTAAACTGGAATAAAACACATATACATCAATATGAATTTATAGTGGCAGGGTATTAAATTATGTCTATTATAGCAGTTAGAGTGCCTTTAGGAATTTTGTTTCGTGATACCAGTTTACCAAAATTATCTGTTAGCATTGCTGATACTAAAGTTTTGAATTGTTCCTTTTACATTTGTACCTATTATTAATAAAAATGACCTATTTACTTTGTTTTTAATCTCTGAAATCTAAGTGATAGTTATTAGCAATTTCTAATATTTACTTCAGTCTCTTTCTCATTAGTTTTTATAATATTGTATTGCATTATTTATCCGCTTATAGGTAATTTAGGCACATCAACTTATCTGATGTTTTCAGAGCAATAATGATGTTTTACTAATATTTTAAAGTATCTCAACATTCCTTCATTTCTTTACCTGTTACATAGATATGTATGTATATTAAGCATCTGAACTAATTTGAGCTAATTTGAGTTTTCTGTGCTTGTGAACTTATATCCAAAAGGAGGGTGGAAAGTTGTATTAAATAAATAATAAGGAATAAAAATATATACTCCCATATGTTTCAAAGATAATGCAACCAACATAATAGACTGGTAACATGAAGACATACTGTCCTGTAATTTGACTGATTCATTTTGACAGCACTCAAATAATTGAGAGTGAAAGGTGTCAGAACAGATGAAATATTGTAGAAGTTACATTCAGAAGGCAATCCCAACAGCAATTGCAACTGGAGTTTTATTTCCTTTGATATTGTACTGTTACTCACTTGCAGTTTAACATAAAACTATGAAAGATGGGTAACTTTTCAAATAAAAGAAGTGCTTGCATGGAGAAGAGCAAAATAAAAGTTTTCATCAGATATTTGAACAATGGAATATTGTCTGACATTGAGTTTATGACAGATATACTGTCAAAAGCAGAATTATCTTAATCTTTCCCCCTGGCTTTCTCCTTTTCTTTTTAAAAAATCCCCTTTTACAGACTGCTGCTTATTAATAGAATAGATAGAATTCATTATTGGCCAAGTATGATTGGATACACAAGGAATTTGTCTTGGTGCAAATGCTCTCAGTATACATAAAAGAAAAGATACATTTGTCAAGAATCATAAGGTACAACCCTTAATAATAGTCATAGTGTGCAATAAGCAATCAAATCATACTAGGAAACAGTCAATATAGATTGTAAGGATACAAGCGACAAAGTTACAGTCATACAGTCACAAGTGGGAGGGGATGGATAATAAAGAGTGATGAGAAGGTTAATAGTAATAGTAGTGCAGACTTTGTAAATAGTTGGACAAGTACTTATTTAGAGTTTAGAGGGTTAATGAATCCCTCTGGAACATCCATTTGTGCCATTCTATGAATACGAGAATTTACTGCTTCAACATAGTACTTCGTTTGGTTTAGACTTTGAGCAGATACAACATTTTCTACATGCAGCAGTAGGAAAATATGAGGGTTAAACAGGGGTCAACAAATTGGAAATAGTGGATACAGAAAATTGAAGCTGGATGTTGCAAGAATGAACAAATTGTCAGTTCAAAATTACTAGGTTAAAGTTGCATGGCTTAGATTTCCTTTTGTAGATTCACATTTAAATCTATGGTATGTATAATCTGAATTCAGAAGAAACATCAGAACAAAATACTGAATTTGTCTCATAGCTGTTGAAACAAGGGGAAATGTTGTGTGGAAAACCTAGTTCTAATACAAAAACTTCCATTTAAACTCAATTCTATGTTTCTAAAAGTAGGTGATAATTTTTTGAAAGAGCCAGTGGTTGGTCTAATAGTCTGGCATCAGGCTATAAACAGGGAAATAATGACTTCTAGTTCCCCTTTAGGCACAAAGCGAGTTCTTTCAGCCATAGGAGGAGGCAAACCACTTCCAAAATGTTGCCATGAAAACTGTAGGGATTTGTCCAGGCCATCACCAGGAGTCAGGACCCACTCAAAGGCAGAAAAAGGAGAGAAAAAACTTTAAGGTAAACCTATGGCAAGGTTTCAAGCTTGAAGATATTCTTTGGTGTTCATCATACTACAATATTCCTGAATACTGAACTTCTATTTTTCTGCTATAATAATACCATTGTTAACATAACCTTTTTTTCTTGAAAGGCTTCTAAATTCCAATTTTGGAAAATACTTTCTATGCAAAGTTATGCATATGAAACTCACTGTCAAAGTATTTAATGTTTTTTTTTTAAGTACTATGTTCTGTAGATTGCCTAAAATGGATAAATAATTAACATCTTTAAGCAATAAACTTCTGAATCATGCTATCAAAGAGATGAGTGGTGCAGTGGTTGGAATGCAGTATTGTAGGCAAACTCTGTCCACAACTTGGAATTTGATCCTGACAGGCTTGAGGTTGACTCAGCCTTGCACCCTTCTAAGGTTGGTAAAAAGAGAATCCAGATTGTTGGGGGCAATATGCTACATTGTAAACGGCTGAGTGCTGTAAAGCACCATGGAGAAGTATATAAGTGTAAGTACTAGGACTATTGCTATTGCTAAATAATGTTTAAACATTATATCTACATCAAGATCTTATAAAATATACATATTGCTATTATATTCTTAATTTAGATGGATATTTATTTATTTTATTTATTAGAATTTGTCAAACAACGAGAACCAGCATAAAAGAATAAAAATACAATGACAGGAACGATAGGCACGTTAGTGCACTTATGCACGCCCACTCTACTAACCGTTTAAGTATAATGTAAGGCCCACGGAAGTCAATTTGTAACTGAAACTGAAAATTTGTAGCAGAAACAACTGAATCAGGTGGAGACTTTGACAACTCTATTACAGAAATCATATTTTTTACAATCAAGTTTAGAACAATTTACATTGAGTTTAAAGCGGTTGTTAGCGCATGTATTATTGCAATTAAAACCAAAAAATCATTTACAGGTACAAAATTAGTACATATAATTTTGTATGCACCACTTGTCTAGTTATCCAAACCAAGAATTTTGAGTCTAGTAGCATAGGGAATTCTATTGTGTACAGAAGAATGCAAGACTTTTCTCGTGAAATACTTCTGAACCCGCTCAATTGTACTGATGTCAGATATATGTTGGGGATTCCAAACAGTTGAACAATTCTCTGAGATTAGTCTAGCATAAGTTTTATAAGCTCTAATTAGCAATACAATGTTTCTAGAAAAAAACTGCACAAAATTAAATTTACAATTCTTAATGCTTTTTTAGCAATGCTGTTACAGTGAACTTTGGAGCATAGATCGTCAGAGATAAGTACACCTTAGGCCCTTGACAAAGGGAGGGTCATCAGCTAGTTCAATGCCACCTAGCTTATACTTGACATCAGTGGTGGGATTCAAATTTTTTTTACTACTGGTTCTGTGGTGGGTGTGGCAGGGGAAGGATACTGTAAAATCTCCAGACAGAGGTGGTATTTGCTGGTTTTACGAATTACTCAAAATTTCCACTACTGGTTCTCTAGAACTGATCAGAACCTGCTTGACATTCTGATTACATTTACCAATATGTAAGACAAAGCATTTATTGATCAAAATTTGAATAGATGACCATTCAGACACATAGTCAAGATCACTTTGCAAAACAACAGAATTAACTGTAGTATTGAATAATTTTATGTCAAAAAGGCAATTGCTTTTAAATTGATAAATCATTGATAAATCAGAGCAAGAAAAGTGTGGGACCTAAGACACTGCCTTGCGGAACACCATTGTTAACTGATGCAGAATTAGACAGCGAGTTCCCTATTTTGACTTTCTGCAATCTATTAGACAGGAAAGCAGCAATCCACTTATGCAAAGGACCAGAAATGCCATAAGAGTTTCAACAGCAGTTTATCATGTACTGCTGTATCAAAAGCCTTACAAAAATTTATGTAAATTGCATCTACAGCTTTGCCTTGATCAAGACATGTAGTTTAGATGTTTTTACAGTGCAAAAGTTGTAGATTACAGGATGAGTTTTTCCTAAAGCCAAACTGTTTGTCAGATAGCAAGTTGTTTGTCTCTAAGTAGTGAACAATGGATTGGTTTATAATTGATTCCATAACTTTGCATGTAACACAACACAAAGAGATTGACCTATAATTTTCAATTGAACTAGGTCACCCTTTGTAAAAATTGATATAACTATAGCTGATGACTATAGATCAGGCAGAGAATTAGTTCAAAATGATATTTTTGAAAATTGTACACAATTTTTCAGCTAGGATAGTAGCAAATTTTTTCAAGAAAAAGCACATAAACCATCTGGTCCTGTGGATAGCAATGGTTTTAGATTGCATAATGCTAATTCAACATTTTCTACTCTAAATTTAATATTTAGTGTACAACTATTTGTGATTTGACTTGTGAATGAGCGACTGCAATCATTACTATCCACAAAAACTGAACTAAAAAATGAATCAAAGAGATTGGCCCGACCAACATTGTTATTACAATCAACCCTGTTTTGCCCTTTTAAGGGTGGAATCACTTGTGATATAGCTATATAGTATTAGAAATACATTGAAACTTATACTTGCAGGGGTAGTTTTGAGTTTAATAAAGGGAGGAAAGTAAAAATCTTCATAGCATCTCTTTTGAGGAAATTGTTGAGTCCTATGAAAGATTTTATACATGCATTCTGGCAGTAAATTTATTTAATTAAAATAAATGGCTTCTGATCTTGCCTGTTGTGCAGCACTTTAGGGACTAACACATTTGGAAGAGGACATTTGACAAAGGTGGAAAAAGAACATTTCTCATTGTGTCTGAATCCATCTCTTCCCCTAGCCATCCTCAGATAAGTTGGTTTTGCACACTGGTATCTGGAACCCATTGAGGTGGATGAGTTACTTGGAGTTATAATTATAAATTGCAGCACTTCCTATGATATCCTAAATTCTTTGGATTGCACTACTTTGAATGATATATTGATATTTGTGTTGTAGAATTCCAAGTAAATTTACAAGAGTGAAAAGGAAGCGAGAAATGTGTGCCATTGTTGAGCATTGATAACCACAGGTTTAAAGACAGGTTTTAAAGGCTTTTAGCATAGATTCAATCCAACTATGCTTTCCCCACCATTATATAATTCAGATGTTTTCCTCTGGGGAAGCAGAAACATAAGCCAAGGCTTTTCAAAACACCTCCTCTGTAGCATTAGCAATGATAGGAATAGAATCTGAATTGGCTTATACACAGGAGTGATGACCAGTGAGTGGTGTTTCATCAGGGACAACAAGGATTAAATAGGCCTTTGTTAGCATTTGAGCCCTAAGGTACATGATAAATCCTTTGCTTATGACTTATTTTATGTTGAAGTATGCCAGTGGGTGGAGATGAGTTCCTTGACCCTATAGTTCTTGCTCACTTCAGGTAGGGTGGCAGATGAAAATCACAGCTATAATATCATCTCAAAGGGCACTTGTATATTTCTTTAGCCCAGTAATTAATAGCTATTCTTGTGAAGTATCATAGTCTTTTTTTTTCCTGGCTGGCATTTCTCATGCCATGGGTTCCAAAGCAGGATTTGGAATGCATGCAATTGCCAACCACAAGTGTTCATAAGTCAACTATTCCTACTGTATGATACGCTTAAAAATAATACCACCTTGTTTTTATGTATCTTCTGATTCTAAGCCTTTAGGGTGCAGTGCAGTCTTTAGGGTGCAGTGTAAATCTTTTCTCTGACACTACAACTACTGGCTATTTTAATATAGCTTTGCCTCTAAAAAGATCTTCATTACACAATCCAAAAGTAAGAAGAAACCTTGATTTTTCTACTGCAAAAAGATCTGTAAAGATCTTTAGATCTTCATTCCTTTTCAGGTACATGAAATTTAAAATTGAGAAGTTAGTGAATTAATCAATGTATTCCAATCTGACCTATACCTTTTCATTCAAATACTGTCAAATATTGTAGTGTAAATTGTTCTTTTTAATATTTTTTATTAATACTTTTAAACAGGTAGATAAAATCTGATACAAACTAATAGTAGTAAGCATGGTATAAAAAAATAAATCAAAGGAAAAACAAAAAATGAAAGAAAATAAAAAATATAAAATATAAAGTGGCTTCTGATATTCTTCACAGCAATTATAATTGCAAATTATAATGTCTCTGTCTCTAAAGTTGCATTGTATTCTTCTTCTTTGTATAATATATCCTATCTAATTGTCATAAATCACAAGTTCTTTTTTTATTTTTACCCAAAAAGTCCATAAAGGTTTCAGTCAACAGTACATCTAGATAGGGTTATTTTTCTAATCAAAGAAGTGAATTTATTTTAGAATTTAGCAAAATCTGTCAACTTCACCAACCATTCCTCCATGTCAATCTTCAATCTTTCCATCTCTGTACATACAATAATCTCACTGCTGTGATCATATAATCTTCCATGGCTTTTTTCTAACTGTTTGTCCATTAATCCCAAAAGGAAAAAATTATGATTTCAACTGAATATTAATCTTTAAAATCCTATGTATCAAAGCATATATTTGAATCCAATTTTTTAAGCTTTTTATATGTCTACCAAGCATGATAAAATTTATATTCACATTTCCAATATACATTTGAAATGCCTTTATACACTAGATAATTTCTTTTGCATCATGTATCAAAGATACATTGTTTTATAAGAATTCTCTTTGAGATCATAACAAAATGTAAACTTAAATTCTTTTAAACTTTAAAATTCTTTTAAAAAGCTAATGCAATCCTAAATTGTATTACCAGAGGGATACAATCAAAATCAAGGGAGGTACTAAAGCTTTAGTAAGACCACACCTAAAGTACTGCATCCAGTTTTGGTCACCACATTATAAAAAAGATGCTGAGACTCTAGAAAAAGTACAGAGAAGAGCAACCAGGATGATTAGGGGACTGGAGACTAAAACATACGAAGAATGGTTACAGGAACTGGGCTTGGCTAGTCTAGTGAAGAGAAGGACCAGGGGAGACATGATAGCAGTCTTAAAATATTTGAGGGGCTGCCACAGAGAAGAAGGGGTCAAGCTATTTTCTAAAGCGTCTGTAGGCCAGACAAGGAATAATGGATGGAAAATGAACAAGGAGAGATTTAACCTGGAAATAAGGAGAAACTTTCTGATAGTGAGAACGATCAACCAATGGAACACCTTGCCCTCGGAAGTTGTGGGAGCGGCATCACTTGAGACTTTCAAGAAGAGATTGAACTGCCATTTGTCAGAAATGATGTAGGGCGGGGGGTTGGACTAGATGACCTACAAGGTCCCTTCCAACTCTGATTATCTGGTATCTGTTAACCACATATTTTCATTGTGTAAATCATTTCTGTTTTGTATTGCAACCATCATGAATGCTATTTTTCTGTGTCCCTTACAGCCATCAATCATTCTGTAAACTTTCCAATCCTCATTGCATGGTTTTTATTGGTGGGAAGAAGAGACTTCATTTTTATGTTATTTTTCCCTACAAGCTCTTCCTACTTCTGCATGCTTTTGGTTCTCTGAACTTGCCAATAGCTTGTTTCCCAATACCCAGTTTTTGCTATTTTTAGTTTAATAAAGGAGTTAGTATATTGCATATAATGGGGATGATGATTACATTTATTTTATTTAATCATTTAATTTCTTTGGATAATTTCATTATATTTATTTCATTACAGCAGAGAGCTTGTGGTTGATTTCTGTTGTATCTTTTTTATCATTCTATATTTTCCTTGTTGCCCAACATATTTTTTTACTAAAAATGCCAGAAGAAAAGTTCCCTCATGGTGTAACTGAAGGATGAGATGTCAAGTCTTCAGGCCAATGAAACAAGATAGTACAGTAAATGAGAGAATATTCATGTACTATCCTCATCCACTTTATAATTAAAATAAATGTCACCTATGAGAATGTATGGGTCTCTGTCTCTCTGCTTCTCTCTTTTTGCCTCTGTCTGTCTGCCTCTCTCTTTCTCTCTCTATCTTTGAGGGGGGGAAATATAACCAGCTTCCCTCTATCAAATAGTAGAAAAACAGTTATGAAAAATGCAAATGAATTTCAGCATAAGACTAATTATCATTGCTTCTATAGCATAGATATGGGAAAGTGGTCTCTCCATTTAGCTCTAAAAGCTTCTGGCCAGTATTTGTCTCTGGGGAGTTCTGGGTAACATTAGTGCTAAGAATTAACACAATGTTCCCTTTGTTACTGTTGCTATACATTTAAATAATTGATTACTCTTTCACAGAAATACTTGGTTGACTGACCCAACTTTAAAAAAAAATAATTATAGATCAAATGGTAAATTTAAAGCAACTGCAGAAATTATCATAGTGCAGTCATTTCTCAGCCTTGTGTCGTCTACTTGTTTCAATTACAGATTCTGTGAATATTCACCTGTCTCAAATAGGAATTGAGATCCAACATATCTGGAAGGCACGAGGTGGGGGGATAAGTCTGGTAATGACTATGTACTATACATATATAAGTATAGAATAATCAGAACAATAATTTATTTCTATGATTCTGATGTTTTGGGGTAAAATTGTGTGTGTGTGTGTGTGTGTTGTCATATTTTTCAAGAGCAATTGCATTTAATGGAAAAGAAGAGTGAACAAGGAACAAGGCCCTCAAAATCTCATGTTTTTAATGTACAATTAATTCCCTTAAAAAGATTTTTTTTAACCAAAAAGCCCCTACAACATTTTTTTCTAATATGCATTAAGAATGTTGGGGAGTTCAGTGAAGCATATGCCTTTCAGGAGCAATCTGTAGTCAGGCATTTTAAATGAGAATTGATTTGTGATTTACATGGTCAGTGGAAAGAAAATTAACTTATGGAAGGTTGTAATGAAATATTAGACAAGTTAAAAAGTAGATGGTGATCTAGTGGAACTAAAAGTCCCATCTGGAAGAATTTGGTGACATTTTTACATTTATCTATGTTCTGCATGAGTTGTAATGTTCATGGTAATTTTATAGGACTGAGCTGAAATGAAAGGGTGTTATCAAAGATTGCCTACAATATAGAATTGTGTTCCGTGGAGAGTCCTGTATCTTTTTCTCCATTTTCTTATAATATGACTCATTGCATTTTTAGCTACTTTGCTGAAGTGATTCAGCCTTATTCTTGAAGTTATTAAAGAACATAAAATGCTCACAAATACAATTTAATGCACTTTAAAAAAAATCTGCATGAGCTTTTTGGGAACATTTAGAAAAGGCCATCTCTAGAGTGTGTGCCACAACAAATATGAGAACTACTAGCATAAAGGATTTAACCTCCAGGATTTAACCTCCAATTTGCTTATGAAGTTATTCTCTCTGTAGTTATTCTTTCATAGTACATGGAACAATAGTTGGGTCAAGCTCATGGGAAGAGACTATTTTTGTTAACCAATATGTACATTGCAGGGGGGTATGTGTGACTATCTTTGTAATTGTTATAGCTGTTCTAAAAGTGTTGATTAGGATAAATGAGTTTCAACTGCAAGCAAGCATGATAAACATCTTATGTGTTATGTTAGGAAAGATAGTCGGGTTGGAAATATATAAACAGTTGGGTTGGAAATATATAAACCAGGATAGTAATTTAATACTGTATCTTTAAGAGAATGCTGTAATTGTAATTGGCTGAGGTTCCTCCAATGGCCATAAGATGGAGCCAGAAACCTTTGTTCTTTTTGCATTTCCTGTTTTGCCCTATTGCCTGATCATCATTCTGTTTGGATTGCTGTGAGTCTTGCAACTGTTAGCAAACTCCGTTTATTGAACTTCGTTTATGATACTGGACTTCGTTTTTGGATTATCCCTGGACTGATTGTATTAAATATTACCTGCTTTAACCGTGTATGATTTGGACTGTTTGTTGGACTTTGTTTACCCATTTACTGGAAGTAAAACCTACATTTTACTATTCAGTGTATCAGTATGCTGGTCGTGTGTTATTCAACATCACTCTCTGTTGAGGTAATTCCCCATTAGGAGAATGAACGCATACAGGGAGACGTATTTGACAGAAGTGTTTGAATAATGCACATACAGCACACAGATACACTGTACAGTAAATGTAGGTTTTTACTTTTGATAAAGGTTTAAGCAAAGTTCAAAATAGGCAGTCCAAAGTCATTCACAGGTAAGATCAGACAGTTTTCAGTCCAGGGATAATCCAATGACAAAATCCAGTGTCAAAAAACAGTTCAGTATCAGACTTAGATCAAATCCATGAATATCAGTCAATTAGAAGGAACGGCAAAACTCTCCAACAGAAGGAAACAGAGACTCACTGAGACTTCTTCTGAAACTAAGACTAAACAACCCAGGTTTCTGGCTCCATCTTATGGCCATTTGAGAAACCACACCCAATTACACTTTTGCATTTCTCTTAAAGAGACAGTATTAAAATGTCTATCCTGGTTTATATATTTCCAACCCAAATGCCTGTTAGGTGACTTATATTCCTAACATTCTCACTATGTTTCCCTGAATGCACTCATTCTCCTAACGGGGAATACCTCAACATGTTCCTAGATTGATAAAGAAAATAACCATAAGAAAGCCATTCCTCTGTGTGTGGATTTTTCTCTGGTTTCAAATATGTTGCTCAGTAAATTAAGCCAGAGCAGAATAAGTAGGCTACTCTTCAAAAAACAACAACACTCTCAGTATCTTAAGAAATGATGAATGGTAAATAGAAAAGAGGACAGAATGAAACATTTCCATAAGAAAAAAGTTTTTGTGCATTATATGTAATGCTCAATTCATATATGCAGCATAATTCAAATGTTGCTTCTCAGGCTTCTCATTCCTGCAGATGCTTCCCTCCCCCCTTCAGTTGCTACTTCTCTGCCATTTTTTAAAATGTAACTTTTTTAAGGGAAGTGACCTGTTTTTCTATCCTCTGTAAGCCTCATATATGTTGTTTGCAATAGTAATATCATCAGCCACAAGTGACTTGCAATGGAATTGATTGGACAAGAAGTACAGTGTTTGGGATGATTTGGAAAGCCTTCAAGTGTTATAATTGCAAATCTATAGTTCACCATTTCTCACTCCAGTTCTCTACCAAAATGGGTTTTTAATTTCCAGAATTTGGCTAAGAATTTTGGGAAGTGAATAGTACACAAATTAGCAACCATTTATTGAAAACATAGCCCATTGCAGTCTAAAACTGAGTTTTAAATAGACATTTACAGAATTGTATTGATATCCTATTTACGAGGACAAAAATTAGCATTCATAGTTAAATGAATTAAAAATTAGCATTCATAGTTAAGTGAATTAAAAGCATTCATACATTCTTCCATTACAACATTAGAAGGAAAAGGGATGGCTTACATGGAACATCCATGTCTGTCAAATGTTCACATTTGTAATGGAATGAGTAAATGACCTTGGGAACTAGAAGAGATGCTGGCTAGGAAACAATCAGATAAGAGAGACCCAATGGCTTAATAATCAGAGGGGAAAAAATCACAAAAGGTTTGTCCTAATTGACCAGACCCTTAAAAGTAAAAATGTGTACCTTCAGACTTCATATTCTGTTAAGGTAGACTGACAATTATTGGGAGAAATATCCTTCTGGGTTCAGTTCCAGGTGGGGAAAAAGACACTGGATTCATGGAAGTTGCTTGGACTCTCAGCATCTCTTCCCTTTTCACTCACGAGCTCCAAGGCATGTGGTCCTGTTCACAATTAAACTTTGCTTGGAGAGAAGGTTTAATGGTGGACAGGACCACATGCCTTGGAGCTCCTGAGTGAAAAGGAAAGAGATGCTGAGAGTCCTTGGGTTTTATGCTCTCTCTAAGCTTTGAACTTCCTGGGGCACAGGAAGAGTATCCTGATTAGATGCTGTCAGGGATCATAGCTAGCTTTGTAGGTTGTATGTGTGCTAAGTTTGGTTGAATCCTGCTGGGTGATGCAATCTTCCCAGGTGCCATGTGGTGAGGTGGGTAATCCTATCATTTCCTGAGGGCTATGTCTTAATCCCATCACCCTGGAGCTGAAGGGGGGGCAGGGAGCTGCAGGGAGCTGCTTTGTTTTTAAAACATGTTTCTCCTTTTCTCATCCAGGGAAATATAATATTCTGCCTTTTTAATATTTCCTAGAATATTTCATTCTTCTAGGAGAGGAGCGAGTGCTAACTTTCTACACAATAAAACAGAATCAACTTATCTAGTCTTTCCTGTCTAGTTTACTTGTGAGGGCTGACAGCATCCCAAAAAGAGACTGAAAATACAAAATTGGAACTAAGCTACATAGTGATGTTAGTTTTAAACAGAACATTCCATTTGTTTTGTGAACATTTCCAACTTTATACTCTGCCACTAACTTCTACAAAATGTAACAGCTGAGTTGCAGCTAAACTAACAGATTGCCAAGGATTACTTTAACTTGTTTTGTAGGAGCTGCACTAGCTTCTTATTTGCTATTGAGATATGTTCAACTTACTTGCCACCACATCTAAAGCTATATTTTTGGATAATTGTTTTAATGTCTTCTCTCCTGTGTTTTTGTCTGGTATTAATATATACCTTGGCATGAATTCATTAGGCAGCAGTCTGCAAAAGACTGTCCATAATATTTATGGAAGAAGCAAAGATCCACTTCATCACTTTTGTGGTGTCCCAGCTTGTTCAACTCAATTCAGCTTTTATGTCCAGTTGAGCTTTATTCCTATAGAACAGCAAGCAAGACATATAAATCAATTGCTGATATTGTGCTATATGGTAGTAAATCTTTTTTTAACCTGCTTCCATCACTATATCCAGTTATATGAGGGAATTCATTCCCCTTCAGGATGTTGCTCCTCAATCCAGTATCATGAACAAAGCATTTCAAGACATGGATTGGGCTGCAACTGAACTTGGGTTTTTTTTTTCTTTTTAAAATTGTTTTAATAATTATAAAGCATGCAAAGTTTCTGGGAGTCGGGCAACGTATAAATGTAATTTTTTATAATATAGTTGCTCACACAGTTAGAAGTTCAGACTGGATTTAGCATTTTGAGTCTATTGAGTCCTTCCCAAGAACCTGGGTTAGGCAGGAGTTACTGTTTCATGGTGTTCAAGCAATTGTTGAAAGTTAGCTGTTTCACATAAACATCACCTTTGAAATTAATTGATGATGACTTTGTCAATGCCAATGATGCTCAAGTACTGCTCCAAATGATTTTGAATACATCCAAAGTGCTTATTTTTTGTGGAGTTTTTTGCCACAATAATTCTACTTTGTTTTGCAAGTTTTCAGAATCTCCAGTTTTTTCTCTTCTACTGTGTTTTCTCCAGGTATTCCAATGTGCACTATCCAAACTTTTTTGTCTTTGTTATCCAATCATTAAGTTTAGAGTATTCTGTGGGAGGGGCTTATATCTGTTTGAATTCTAATATCTCAGAGCATTTTAGCTTCTATTATTTTGTCTAATTTGTGATCATACCAGTTCTTGCTTGTGGACAAATAATGTTTCTGGAAGATATTCCAATGCACCATTTTTGCTACTCTATTATGCCTTTTCATATCTTGATACTTTGTGGGGTCCCATAAAGTATCAGATCATCCATATAACCAAAATGTAAGATTATATTAGCATTTTTTTTGCTTGATATCCACGATTTGTTTTCCTCACTGAAAGTGAGAAGATGGAAACGGCAAATAACAAGGGTTTCAATTAAGTAACAGGGAAATATCTCATTTTTAGATTGGACTTGAATTCTGTAAGACATAGAATCGATTGCTCATAGTATTAATAATTTTGGGAAGTGAAATGGCCATTTCTTCTTCTGGAAATCTTAAGAAGTAGTGATCATTGTACATAATTGGAAAATAAAATAATCACCACAGGCTTGTAATTTAATAATTTTCTTAAACCTACTTGAGTTTTCCCTATCATGTTTTACTTTGTCTACATATCTAAAAGAAGGAAATATCACAAATCTATTGCACATGTAGTGTTTTTCAGTGAACATTTATAGCTAATGATGGGGGAGAATTTTTTTTTAATTACCCTATATTGTAAAGGTCAGCAGGCTTTCCACCCTGTTCATCTGAAATAGAAAACTACAGTGAATGGATTTGGTAAATGGTGGTAAATGAACCTTTCAGAAGTATTAGAAGAGCAGGAAGGGAAAATCTGAGAGTAGCTGCTAAGTGGATCTTGTGGCTTGTAATTGTAGTGTGGGGAATAATTATCCTAATTAATAGCTGTGTAGTCCAGACTTTGACCTGTGCAATCCAGACTTTGACTTGCGAGTTAATGACTAGTGTTCTATTGTGTTTGTGTTTTTGCAGCATTGCCGAATATGTCAAAAAGGTAAAAGATCCTTAGGGGCAACATTTAAAGATTTAAAGCCTACTTTTACTAAGCCACAGGAACAGCACTCTGAGATCAGATAACATTTTTAGAGACCACAAAATTGTGGATCATGATTAGGTGATACTGAGTGAAAAGATCTATTACATTTGCCTCACATTGACTGGAAAGAAAAGCTTCATTTAAAAGCTCAATGCTTTAAATACACCAACTTTTTTTGTCATGATACAAATTTATTTCTCCTCCTCCCCCTCCTCCCCCTCCTCCTCCTCCTCCCTGTTCTCTTCCTCGTCAAATAGAGTTTTGGATTAAACCAGCAGTAGGGACAATCTACATTTATTCCCTTCCCTTCCCTTCTGACGAACACTATACACAAGCCTGATGATGGCAGATGAGATTCTGCCGAAACGTTGCTACAACTTTAAAAGCACAACTATAATGACGTGGGAAAATACCCAAACAAAGCTAAATACCATATATATATATATACTATACATATACATATACACATACACACACACACACACACACACACACACACACATATATATATATACATGTATGTATGTATGTATGTATGTATGTATGTATGTATGTATGTATGTCATTATAGTTGTGCTTTTAAAGTTGTAGCAACGTATATATATACATACATATACATATACATATACATATACATATACATATACATATACATACATACATACATACATACATACATACATACATACATACATACATACATATATATATATATATATATATATATATATATATATATATAATTTGAGCTCATATTGAATGATAGAGCTCAAATACTTTACTCAGAATTGGATGAAATGTCATCCTCTAATAGAGTGGACAACCTCTATACTGCAGATGTGCTGAACTACAACTCCTAGGAACTTGAACTAATAGATGCTGGAAATGCTATTATTTAGCACCTGGAAGGCCACAATTACTCCCTCTAAAACATAAAAGGAAATTGGTTCCTTGGAAAGAAGCTCAATCTAGTAATAAAAATATGAATTTATAGTAATCCATTTTTATACAGATAAGCAAAGCTGCCAATCTTCCCTTCTTTTCATTTACAAATATAATGTACAAATACCACATGAAGATTCATAAAGAATCATAAAGGTATATGTAGTATGTGTGCACACAGATTTGTTGAAAGTTTACTTAAGGGATATGAACATTTCAATGATTTAACTTCAAAACAACTTAAATCTTATTTGTATTAATAATTTTATGGAATAACATCAAGCTTCAATCATTGAGAAAAAAATCTACGATCATAGGATATTTAAAACTTAATGTGAGTATAAATATGAGTATATATTATGAAATTGCAGAAACACTATATGGCAAAATGATCTAACAACTCTTATTCTGCCATTATACCCAGAAATTTTATTTCTTCTCCTTCTCTTTCTCCTTTTCTTCCTCCTTCTTGTATGTTACAAACAATCAACAGATTAATTTAATAGTTGGATATATAAAGGAGAGAGATATTTTGAGAATCAATCATGTCATCAATTTTAAGGAAGAGGGTTTTTTATATATCATTTTTAGCCATAGTTATATTTGATATTATATGTTGGGTATATTTAATGAAAGATATTTTGAATGTGAGAAAATAATTGGACTGCTCATTAATACTTTTGCAGAATCAATCTGCAATTGAGCTCTGAATAAAAATTAAATTAAAAGTAAAAAGAAAAAGTCTTTTCAGTCATCTGAATTTTTATGTATGTAACTTTCTAATGTGCCTTTCAACCACTATGTTTTATTATTACTATCATTTATAGATTTGTTTGTTTGTTTGATGGATTTATATTTATAGCCTGTTTCATTAAGTGTTCTGAATCAGCAACATGTTGTATATCTGTATACACACACAGAGGCACATACACCATATACACTATATTATGCCATCTAGATTTAAGCTCACTTCAGCTAAAAGCACTATATGCAAGTTCAATGCACCTATCATTTACATATGCATACTGTATAATTATATATCACTGGGCAGCTCTACATATAGAAACCATATGACTTTAAATAGTTATTAGCCTCAGCTAATATGGAAATTCAACTGAATTTGAAATTTAGTGCACACTGTTTCTGCTTTTCATTTTTTTACCATTTCACACCTTGTCCACATCTTGAGCAAGCTTGTAAGTTTCCAGTGCATATATTTCTTGTGATGATGTATTGTCCTGGTGGAAAATTTCATTTACTGGCCGTGCCCTTTGCTGAACCTGTTGCTAGTCAGGGAACATGATAACCGTATAAGTGGCGTGGTATTTCATTTATCATGCATCGTTTTACACACTCAAATATTTTATGTATAATTCTACATTCTGCATTGTAGAAATCAGCTTGGAATATGAAGAGTTCAACAAATAGAGTATCCATTTATAATAAATAAGAATATTATTTTAATAAAAATTATTCACGGCTTATACCTTTTATTTCATTTTATAGCTTTGGTGCATGCTATTAAACACAAATAAAAATTACGTTGGTTTGTATTGGTGACTTATGTTGGTGACTGAATATAAAACAGAATTGTGTGATATAAAATACTAGGTTTATAAATAAATGATTTGGATTTTGAAATAAAGCTAAAACTTGATATATCCTACAGTGGCAAAATACACTTTTTGTGCATTCAGATTAACAGATTAATAGAGTTGGAAGGGACCTTGTAGGTCATCTAGTTCAAGCCCCTGCCCAAGCAGGAAATCATTCAATAGTGTTTATATTATATAGTACAGATTATTGTAGATTAAAATATTATTATTATAAAAAAACTGACAACAAAAGGCCAAATTCTGCTGAAACTAAAATAATTCATAAAATTTTGTTCAACCTGTGTTGGTTGAAAGAAAGGAAATGCGTTTAATCTTCAACTATTTTAATTTTTGTTATAATCAACAATATCACTCTTCGTTCACATTCTTGTATTTTTATGTATGATATCTATTTTTTTATAAAAGACTACATTTTGCTATGTAAAAATCCTGTCACTTAAAAAAAAAACCTTATTGTTGCACAAACTGACAGACATTTTGTCTTTAATTTCATTCTGTTTAGTTAAAACATGAGAAAAATTTCATTGTTGACCTTTCAAATTTCTGCATATATTCAGACAATATTACTCAGAATTGTTTAATTTTATACGTTGAATTGTTCATAATAAATAACTTTTCATAAAAGTAGGATACAAAGAAGTAATCACAACAAAGGAAATTAGTTTGTATATAAAATATACTTTATGAATCCACTAAAACAGGATAACATTCAGACATTTTAAATTTCATCTATGTGAAAAATCTGATTTATAAATATTACATTCTAACTTTACAGTATTTTGTATATGTAGCATTTATTTTTATATCTATATATCTATAACAAGCAGGCATTTATTTTTTATCATTGTGGCTGACAAAATGTATCACATGCCATATTTCAAAAGATGGACATGATTTGGATTTTTCTGTTTGAAAATGTAACAATTCAATTAATTTTTCTTCCTTCACAATATAGTGTGAGGCCACTCTTGAAACATTTAATACAGGCCTTATATAGGTTGAGAGCCAATTTGGTGTAGTCATTAAAGTATCAGGCTAGAACCATAAATTCTAGCCCCATGGGCACAAAACTAGTTGCATGATCTTGGATCAATCACTTTCTCTCAACTCTAGGAAGAAGGCAATTGCAAAATACTTTTGAAAAGTTGTACAAAAAATAAGTAAATCTCTCTCTCTCTTTCTCCCTCCCTCCCTTTCTCTCTCCTTGTGATAATCTCCTTATGAGAGAGAGAGAGAGAGAAAGAGAAAGAGAGAGCTTATTATTTGAAGCTCTTTTCCATTGGATTTTCAGTTGGTATATAGAAACAAGTTGGTCACTTTATGAGTGTTCTATATGGAGAAATGGATAAAGAGATTATGTTTTCATGGACCTCTTCATGACTGGTCACCATACCCTTTGGAGCCTGTAGATAACCGGTTTTATAGTCATTTCTGCCTTTCTTGTCAGCAAGTAACACTGAGAAATATTGTTCAATTTTTAGCTCTTGAGTTATGGCTCAACTTGTATTTGTTGGGATTGTACTCTACCTGCAAAAGAGGTTTGTCTTCTGAGCTTTCAGGAATCACAGTTAGTAACAGTGGCAACGAATATATTTAATAGAATAATACAATAACAGAGGTGGAGGGCACCTTGAGAGTTTTAATGTTCAATCCTCTATACAATTTCAGACAAATGGCTGTCCAGTCACTTGTTAAAAATCTTCAGTGATGGAGCACCCTCTACTTCTGGAGGCAAGCTGTTCCACTGGTTAATTGTTCTTGCTATCAGGAAATTTCTTCTTAGTTCTAGGTTAATTCTCTCCTTGATTAATTGCCATCCATTGCTTCTTGTCCTCCTTTCAGATGTTTTATAGAATAGGTTGACCCCTCTTTATTTTGGCAGCCCCTCAAATATTGGAGTGCTGCTATCATGTCATTCCAACCCTTCTTTTCAATAGACTACATGTACGCAACCATTCTTCATATGATTTAGCCTCCAATTCCCTAACCATCTATTGAAGACTACATGTTGAGTGTGTCAGCTAGTTACAATATGGTGGTGATGCTGCCTATTCCAATTTTTCTATCTTAACCAAGAAGCAGATTGTGGTCTCTACTTTGTAAAATGCATTTTTGAAGTCCAAGTATACTGGTAGTTCACTTGTCCGCTAATTAAGTCATTTTGTCAAAGAATTCAATAAGTTTAGTTTTTAATAAATCCACATTGGCTTCCGGTTATAACTTTGCTTGCTTGATTATCTTTTCCACGATGTTTTCAGGTATTGATATCAAGCTATTTTATATATAATTTTATATAATTATTATATATAGTATAATGATATAATTATATAATTTAAAAGTGTATATATATTTATATAATTTGAAATTTTGTTTCCATGTATTTGTACCCTACTCATGCTGTTAACTATAGTAATTTGGTAAACAAACATCTGCAAGAAAACAACTAAGCTTAGAGAGCACCCTATAGTTCAATCCTGTACTCTAGATATTTTCCTTTATTGGTATATTCAGTGTCGCTATTTCAATGTTCATCAGTAATTGGATCTGGAAACAGTTACTCCAGCTTTTAGTGCAACCTGACTTGCAACGCTTTGTACATAGGTAATCTTTGAATGAGAATCTGAAAGCTACCCTTTGGTAGAAAATATTGTAGTCAGGCTGCTAATGGATATATTATAACAGAAACATAATGTAGCTGTGTTGAAAGACTTGAATGATCACCAATTATTTTCTATGTGCAAAATATTAGTTTTAAATTTTAAAGCAACTATATAGCTTGAGAATTTGCAATTGTTATAAACTACAATTATTATAAATCTGTCTTGGCACTGAAATCAGCAGCAAAGGCCCCCTTAAAATGCCTTTATTTTTCAGGAGTTGAGAGAGACTTACGGTATTTTGCTCTGGAATGTATTCTCTCAGTCTAACAACTTTCGTAATGTTGCATAAATGGTCTGAATAAGTTATTGATAATATATAATTGATAATATGGTATTTTTGTCCAAATCTACTATTGTATAAACCAGTATTTGTGCAGACTCAAATGAAAGTCTGAAATCTGATTTGGGTTTCTCTAACTAAATAAAATGGCTGGAATCATCAATTGAAGATGGGACTAATGGATATCACTCTTCCATCTCCCTTTATGCAACTTTCATCTCTTTCTAAAGATTTGGAACAAACCTTGCACCATAATTTGATGGTGATACCTTATATTGTCTTAGACTGAGCCTTTGTATATAACTTTATAAAGATGTAGATGATGGACTACATTGCAAAGTTAAACACAGGCCTGGCCATTGGTAATGGCCAGGTGTGGACAATTTTCTCAATAAGATTGTAAGGAGATTACTTCCAGTATGAGCAGGGCTCTGTTTCTGACTTCAGAACTGGGAATAAATAAGAATTGGCCACCTGTAGATTGATACATGATTATTTTTGAAGCTATGGATTCATTTTTTTTAAAAGATATTGCAATTCTTTCCACAGATCTACTACTATTTAATTTATTGGATATTACTAATATTTTGTTTTGTTATACATGTGGTATAACTTGAGAATTTTTATGAGACATTATTTGTAATGAATAAAATAAAAATAAGGTCAGGTAGTTTAAGATTGTGATAGTTCTAACCAGATGTGAATGTTATAATATTGATCACTAACTTAATTCTTTGATCTATTTCACTCAAAATAAATATATTATTGATGATAATGGGATTAATGAAAATTATTAAAATTGAAATATAATTAATATTGGTTCAGAAATGACCGTCACGATGTTATAAAGTAAGTTTCCACAGAGAAATAAACAGCATACTGTATGTTGAATATTCTAAACCTAATGTCTGCAGAAATTTTTTCCTATTGATTCTTATTTGAGGAAAGGTAATTTGATTTTAAAATTTGTATCCAAAGAAAAATAATTTCAGTGAAATTCTCAGCCACCCATGAGTGAGCAAGGATCAGTCATTGTTTCCCTGTGCCTTCAAGATTGTAGCAAGAATGCATGTTGGTAAGGAAGAGATGGTCTTTTACAATACCAATAGCTGATTTTTAAAAGCTCTATGTAGATATTTAAATATTTCTACAATTATGTTTGTATGTATGCTATATTTTTTCCTTTTCTTTTTAAGTTTTCTTATATAATTATTTGGGATTTGATGATGGATGGATGGATTATTCAGTGCTTCAGAGGACAAGGTTAGAATATAACATTGCAAAGTTGAATAAAGTACAGATGCCATATTGTGTGTTAAGGAAGCACCAAAAGATCATGTTCAATAAAGAAGATTAAAGGACAGAGCTTGTTTTTTCTAGATTGATATCTCATGATCAAAGTCAAAATAAGATCAGGTCTCAGTCCATTTGATTTCTGTAGATGGAACAGAGCAACTTATTGATCAACATAGGCAACTTAAAATAATCCATATGATAGGTAATCACATTGCCAGAATCTACAGCATAAATCGTCTATTGATACATGTGATCCTAGGTATAGAAATTTGGTTATTATTTGTTCCCAATCCCATACATTAGTGGTAAGGATTAAGACCTTGAAGGAACAAAGCTAGCAACCAAATTGAGAGCAAAAGAAACTGTCAAAAACCTTTAAAATGGGCATGCAAAAAGAAAACATAGATGACCATTAAGAAAATTGTACTATTAAAGTGGAATTTAGGTGATATGACAAAATGTATTTGTCAAGGCAGATTTCAATATGCTTCAATGAAGTTGTGGTCTTTTATTAAATCAATATTTTCCAAAGAGGAAATACACCAAGTCAGGATTCAGGTGAACTATCAATAGCATAGTCTGCTGGCAAATAATGTATGATAGTGCCTGGAAATGTGGGATTGGTTGTTTTTTTAATATAATAGATGAAATCACAAGAGCCTGAAAAGAGCAGATTGTATGACATATGTTTGATAAGTCCTATGAAAAAGTTTACTGTTAAAATGAAAATATTAATCAGTGACTAGGTACCATAGCCTTGTTGCTTAAATGCTATTTAAACCCTATTTTCTAAGTTTTGGTGTATCTATGTTAGCTTTCAAGCATTAGCACCATATATTTACAAGGCTAAGTATCATTTAAGATACTTGTTGAAAATGTACAGATTTACTCTTGCTTTATTTACAATGTTGGATACCAATCACAATTTATATTTAAATTAATTATACTTTATTATTTCTTTTTAATTAAATTTCTTAATTTTTTAAAATGCAGGTTTAACTGTTATGCTGTCATCATACGAAGGAATCACAGATACACTCTTTTTTTGAATGGTGGAATGTGTTGTTTTTACTCTTTTAAAAATTACATCTGAGAAAGAGAGATGTTTCTTTGGAGGGATTGCATTATGACTTTGAATTTTATTTATAAAACATAAAAGACTAACATATATAAGTTAGGAGTTTGCTTCTGAAGTACATTGTAGCAAAAATAATTGGAAGGCAGTTGTAGTGTGAAATATATGACAGCTTTACAGGGCATAAGAAGCAGCTTTTTCTTTGTAATGGTGTAATTGCCTTAAACCCCACAATCATAATTGTTATCAAAAAATAATCCCAAGGAAAGGCTAATATAAGGTGAGCAGACTATTATGAGAGCTTTAATACACTCAATTTCTTGGAATGGGAAACACAGGCCCTCAATCTCCCAGTGCTTTTAGTGTCAGTCAGAGAGCACTCTGTCATTTCAGTGCATCAAGCCTGCAGTATTGATTTTTCCACTGACTGAAGCAGCCATATAAGCATAAATTTTGCATGAGGCTTTCACTTTGTAGACTCTCCTTTGGTCAGATGACATATGATGTGAACATGAAGACTGGATAATAAGAATGCATGATCAACCTGCAGGCATTAAAGCATGGGCGGTCGCAGCTTTGAAGGACAAAAGCTGGGGTGGTGCCTCTCTGGTGTGATAGAAAACAGATATTTCCATCTTGACAGAGGGCACTCATATACAGTTTCCATCTATCTCTCTATCCCCCTTTCGAGGGAAAATATATGAAGGTATATTGTGAAATTGTGTGTATTATTGTGGTGAGTGAGTGAGTATTTATCCCACCTTCCTCCCCCCCCCCATAATCTCAGAATCCACTGCAGATGAAAATCTGTTTATTGCACAGGCAAGATTTTGCTACCCAAGATGTATCAAAGCCACAACTTATATTTCTTATTTTACTATTTTTCCCAGTTTATATGCATGTGCTGCTCTGCTTTTTGGCTTACTGCCATATCTTTTAAGTCAACCCTGAAGACTAAATAGTGTACTGTGAGTACTACTTTACTCTAGTATCTGTGCTTTTTACTTTCTTTTCCTTTCCTTTTTTAAAAAAAATCCTTATTCTGCCCTATGATAGTCAAGCAAGAGAAGGGAAATCACATCTTCTTGTTAATATTCCTTGACTTTCTGCTCTTCATTCATTGTATTCTATTTCAGAATCCACTCATCCGATTTTGACATCATGTCACTGGATCAAGAAAGGAGTCTAAGTAATACAAACACTATAGTTTCCAGTGAGAATTGCAACAGTCCAGATTTAACAGATTTAACAGATAATCAGAGTTGGAAGGGACCTTGTAGGTCATCTAGTCCAACCCCCCAACCCAAGCAGGAGACCCTACACCATTTCTGACAAATGGCAGTCCACTAACAACTGTTTCAAGAACATTAATTACTGCTGTTTGTAATATCATGAATTGAAACTTGTTCAAATTAAATTGAATTCACTTGAAAGAACATATATTAGTTGATGGGTTGATGCAAACCCATCAATTCAGTTTTAGTCAGTAAAAAGATGAAAGCTATTTGGCTTTAAATAACAATCAGAAGAAGAAGAAAATCACTGGAATGAATAATTACACGAATTTATTTTGCATTTTGCTTAACGTATTTTTATCATAACCACCATCTACTGTAGCTGAAGGAATATTTCAAATAGGCAAAGATATGCTAAACCATATTATAGCAATCTTCATATGCAGGTAAATATAATGGATAAATGATGAGTATTAATTCCAAGGGAATCAGAGATTATGAGTGAGATTTATCCACATGTGCATGTTCTAAAGTGGTAAATTGCATGTCTGTGTGCTTGTTTCTTTTATTTTCCTTTATTTTACTACAGTTACACTATATCAGTGATGGCGAATCTATGGCACACATGCCAAAGGTGGCACGCAGAGCCCTGAGGGCACGCGAGCCATCACCCCAGCTCAGCTCCATCATGCAATATTGAAGGATATGTTGCACATCCGGCTGATTCTAAAGAGTGGGGCTTAACAATTACCCAAACTATGCAATTAAAGCAATAGGTTAAAATAATTTAATTCTGATGACATTGTATGCAACAGAATTCTGTATTAGGACTCCCATTTAAATAGGTGCGCCTAGGTTATAGAATGCTTTTGGTTTCCTTTTAATATAAACATTTTCCTAGTTACACAGAGTAGGGGTGCAAAACTTTACAGGTCTGAAGAAACATTTGTAATACTTTAATCACTTTATGGGAAAGTAATAACATGCTACTTTGAAGGGTGTGATCAGTCCCATTACACACATTTACAGAAAGACAAATAGGTCAAATTGTTTCTACAATTACTTTTACTCCCATGTTCATTAGCATGTGTATTTGCAGGGGTGGGTGGGTGGGTGGGTTGATGCGTGGATATAATTTCCAAGAAAATTCTATGTTCCAGCCACTGACTTTTTATTTTCTAATAATACCTCTGGGCTGTATGTTGAATTCATATGTATTCTTGGAACTAAAGTTGAGGCAGTTGGCTTGGTAATATTGGCTTTCCAAGCATGAATTATGCATTTTAGTAATTTTAAAATGCAAACCTAAGTATATCTACTCAGAAATAAATTCTATTTAATTCACTAGTGTTTGCTGCTAGGTAAATCTGCAAGGCAGGCAACCCTTTTCTAGGGCAAAAGTACATTTAGACTTACATAAATTGCTGAGAATTCTACCAAAAAACAAGGAAAAGTGAACAGGTACATAGGAAAAGTGTGGATTTGAATAAATGTTTAAAAGTTTACACACCTGAATGAATAAAATATTATCTTTTGAATAACAGACAGATGCTTCATCTGGAAGAAGGCTATGAAAATTATCAAACACATTATTTGAATAGTTTGTTCTTCCTACTGAAGACAAAGCATGCCATTCTCCTTTCTGGTGGAGATAGCATCCAGGATTGGGTAACCTCGTCTTGCTAGCTGATTGGACAGAGTTTGTCAGATCTGTGAGGACACTCCCCTGTTACCAACAGTCCCCAGCTTTTGACTCAGTCAAGCAACTAGGACAGCGTGTTTTAAATTGCTCCACAATTTGAGATAATATATCAACAAATATCAGTCTACCAACTGAGCGGCTGTCTGCAACCAGTGATCAGGATTTTGACCTGGATTGGCTGGGGCCAAATCAGCTGAGGGCTGATCTGCAGTCAAGTAAGGAGATAATTGCCACAGTGAATGAGCTTAGCTCCACACCGCTAACCATGCAAGGCTTGGGAGGGCTGTTTCACGCATTTAAAGTGCTGATCTGACCGCTTTCAAAGTTACCATGGCAACCGTCTGAAGGGCGTGAAGAGAGCTATCAAGGAAGATTGTGAGGAAATTGACAGCTTTCCCAGTTGCAGGGGACCCTGATTATTGATTGCTTGTTTGGGCACTTTTTAACCTTTGAGTCTAGACGGCAGTGCAACTCCCAGGGGAGGCAGGTTGCCTGACAGTTTAGACAGGAAAATGGCAGATTCAACTGCTAATGGCGGCCGTGCAAGCAGGAGACCAGAAGAAATGGCTCACAGGCTGTTACACTCTCACAGCCCTGAAGCCCCAACTCCATCAGCTTCCACAGAAGCTTCCAAGCCTAAATCCAAGGCTGTGGGGTCTCAAAAGAGCTCCAAGGCAGCCGAGTGTGATGAGCAAGGTAAAGACAGGGTTCTGAACAGGTTATGGGCTAAGGGACAGCAAGAAGCATCCCAGAGAAGCCCTAAAGCAATTCCAAATAGTACAGTGATAGATTCCCACCAAATGGAGGAATGGCTGTTAGACAGGCGACCTAAGACTCGTCAGAATGACAATTGGCAATTATAGGAATTGGCCACTGGGGGAGCTGAAGAGTAGTTTCAATTCAAAGAACCACAGCTGCCTTTTGGCATTGCTGAGGAAAGAGACTTGTTTCCTGTCTTCCCAGCAGTTGCAGAATTTGCAGGGACAGCTCTGAGACAAAGAGTGGCTCCAGAGGCCACTTTCACCCCCACTGCTGCGGGGGTCTGATCAGCAGGGGACAGGACCCTGATGTACAGTTAGATATGCAGGCTGTGAAAGCTAAAACAGTTAAGCAAGGAGTATCAGCTGACCTGAAGCAATCCAGACAATCATCCTCAGTGTCCTCCTGTTCTTCATCTACACCAAGCCTGAGACAGGCTTCTGAATTTCATGATGAGCTGTCACTGTATTCAGATCCATACTCCCCTGCTCCTTCTCATCATACCCAGTTTATTCCATCAGACATAGGTGAACAAAGAGAGAGGGACCTTTCAGAGGATGAAGGCCTGAATTCTGAGCATCCAGTAGTTTCAGGACTGTTCCAACCAGTCCTATTTATGTCCCTCCTCTTCAAGGCCAAGAATACCACAGACAGGGGATGGATCTTGAGCTTCCAGAGCCCGCAGGCACATCAGATGATCCAAATGACCCTCTCTTCTCAGAGGGGACCTTAGCGGAAGATATCATTCCATCCCCAAGGATGTTCACAGTGGTGATCCTGGGTCTTGGAGACAGTCCGTTTTGGCCTGTCTCTAGAATTCCTCTCCATTCCCCCAAGGTTTTTCATTCGTGGCCCTATTTCTAGATGGGGCAAAATGGATCCTCATGAAATTTTATTCCATCCTCTTTGTCATTCCAAAGGCCTTGGGGGGATGGAGAGTAATCCTGGACCTGAAGTATCTGAACCACCAACTAGCATACTGGTGGTTCAAGATGCATTCTCACCAGTTTATTATGGATGGTGTTAGGGAAGGTGGCTTCCTCACATCTATTGACTTAACGGAAGCTACCTGCACAACATATATTACCTGCCCACAGGCAGTACCTTAGATTATTCTATAATGGCCAACATTTCCAATACAGGGCTTTGCCCTCTCTCGTTGGCACCAAGAACTTTCACGAAACTGTTAGCAGCCCTAGCAGCCTATCTTAGGGTTATCTCAGTCAGAGTCCAGTGTTATCTGGGTGACATCCTAGTCCAATCCTCTTCTTCTCCTCAGGCAGTGGAGGGCTTGAGGATTACCATTCAGGTGCTCCAGGAGCATGGGTTTTCTGTAAATAATGCCAAAAGCAATTTCTCTCCCATTAACTGTTTGCTCCGCCTGGGAGCTGTAATAGACACCCTGGCCTGCAAGGTTTACCTATCCCAGGAGCATCAGTCGAGCATAAAGGAATTGGTTGCCCTTGTAAAATCAAAGCTCAAGGTGACCCTGGCTCTGTTTTCACAGCAAAATGGTTTCATGTATTGCCATAGGGCCCTGGGCACACCTGCATGCCAGGGCTCTCCAGTGGTTTCTCCTACCCTTTCAAAGGGCAGGCAGGAGTAGTTTCCACTGCCAAGTTTGGGTCCCATCAGAAGTTATTAAGTCTTTTTGTTGGTGGTCTTCTGTCGCGTCGAGCGACCGGTCCGTTGATTCAATTCTCCAGTCTGTTGCTGAATTCCTTTCAAGAAATAATTTAGCGGAGCCCTCGCGAGGGTGAGTGCCAAGGCACAAAGAAAAAGACACAAAACAAATAGTTTCTTTAGGTGAGGAAACACATCGCGCCTGGGGCAGATGGAATTGTCCCGGCGGCCCCGATTGCTTTGCGCTGTCCCCTTTATTGTGCTGATTCCAAAGACGGGGGTGCGGGGTGATTGCAGGAAACAAAGAAGTTACAGAGTTAATCATTAAAACCAAGATACGTGACACAAGGAGCAAACTACATGACTGCTAGTTTTCAGGTAGACATGTCTTAATACCAAATACACAGTTTCTAGCTGACACAGACTTTTGTAGTTAATCCTGTCAGTTTCAGTGGAATTTGCCCTGAGTGGTGTACGTGCTGGGCAAGATTTGTTCTATGGCAAAATAGCTAAGGCAGAATAGCCACAATTCCTCCTTTTCTTTATTTTTGTGCTCATGATTCTAGGTAGAGTCCTTTCTCCTCCCGAGTAGTCCCATAAGGTGGCAACAAACCCTTCGGTTTGTTGATGCCTTGCAGAACCAACTCATACGAGGAAAGTCCTCATCCCCCGAATCGTGGCTGGGCAGAGTTAACAAAATTTCTTTGGGAGAAAAGGAGTTAGTAGTGTCTATTTCCTCCTCTGACTCTAGGTCAGAGGACCATTCCAACAAGGGTTTTTTGGCAAGATCTTTTGATGCAATGATAGATGTGAGAAAGCTAACCGATTTTTGAGTATTGTTAACTTCATTATCAAGGGTATTCAAACTATCTTTCAAAAGGTAAGTAAGCGTCCTAGTACACATGGGCCAATAGTACAGGCAAGAAGCAATAGCACAAGAGGACCTATTAGGGCAGACAATAGGGTGGTTAACCAAGGAGAAAAATTAAACATGCCTTGATACCATGGCTGACCTTGTTGTCGTTCATTCTCTCTATCCTTCAAACGTTTACATAATTCAGCCATGGAATCTTTGACAATTCCTGAATGATCAGCATAAAAACAACATTCTTCCTTTATTGCTACACATAATCCCCTTTGTTTAGAAATAACAAATCTAGACCTCTTCTGTTCTGAAGGGTCACTTCAGCTAGAGATGAGAGAGAAGTTTGGAGAGCAGAAATTGAAGTCTCTATGCGTTTGAGATCTTCATCTATTTGTAAACTGAGGGTTGCTAACTGTTGATGACCAACAGCTAGAGCCGCTACTCCAGTGGCTGCACCAGCGGCTCCAAGACCCAGCAATACAGATAGTGTTACAGCTGTTATGACTTCTCGTTTCTGACGAAGGGGGAATTGTGGAGGTTCAAGTTCGTTAACAAGTTCCGGCCCTGGATAAAAAGTGATCTTTGGGAGCAATTTTACCTGAATGCAAAAGGATCCCTGAGCAATAAGAACATCACCATGTGCACAAGCGGTGGCTCCTATGGAGCAGGCCCATACAGAACTATTACCTGGGATAAAAAATTGGCCCTTGAGGCGAGCCGTGATATTGCCATTGGAGGTGGTGTACAGAGGACCGTAGCCTCCAATGTTAAGGTTTGATCTTTCTTTTGGTAGATATACATTACAGTGATACCCAGATGAAACATTCTGACAATATTGGGAGTAATTGGCAGGGATGTGTCCTAGGCAACATCCTCGACCGACTATATCAGTGATAGTGATGGAGGAAGTGTTCCATCGGCATTGTGTGTCACTGGTGGAGTTACTAATGGGTTCATTGGAAGCTACTGCATCGTAGAATGGTGGCAATTCAGATAAGCAAAGTCAACATTGATCAGTTTTGGATGAATCATTAAGTGTAGTTGCTAGCAATGTGAAAGAAGAATTGACCAACTGTACTAATGGATTCACCTGGATATTGGGTTTTTGTAGAAAGATTGATTTCAAATTGGGATTGGGACCAACATCATAAGTGGACATGGATATCGAGAGACGAATTGTAAAAACATTCCCTTCATCTCCTTGACCATCCCACTGACGCCCTCCCCAAGTAAACCCAACCATCCATTGTTTTTTTGCAAGTGTCTTTCCTTGTGCAGTAAAAGTGATTATGAGTGGATTCATTCTCTGTCCACAACAAGGCCATGGAGAGCAGGGAGGCTGTGCTTGGGCACGGGTAATATGGATATAGTCATTTTTGGTAGGTGCTTCCCACCAGATATGACCTGTGGATACACAACTCCATTTTTACAATATCCGTCAACTACCCCACCGCAGGCGGAGCGAGAAGTGCCAGTACTGTGGGCAGGGCAAATATAGTCTATAGTTGTCAGCAGGTGCTGGAGAGCAGGAGCCTTGCTTGTCCCATGTATCAGCTTGCAATTTTTTGTCTGCGAATTTTTCGATTCCTGTTCCCATTTCAGCAAAATCCATGAAAAGCGGAGGAAACCATGGCCATCGAGTATAGTTAGTGGTGGTATTTAAAATTTTTCCTTGAAAGTCAAGGATAGTCCAGGTATAAGTTTGAGGTTGATGTTCATTTGTAGAAGATGATTGTATGCTTCGAGGAGTGCGACGGTAGCCAAATCGTGAAATAACATGAAACGCAGGCTGCTGGAACAAGGTAAGAGTCAATCGAGAGGAAGTGGCGAACCCCTTGACCATTTTTGTAATTTCACATTGGTATTGTCCAAAGTCACTGGGTTGAACTTTCCATAGGACTAATGTGGTGGCATGAAAATAAGAAGTAATAGAATAGTGAGTGTCCTCTGCAAGCAGTGTGTCATTACGGAACCAGCGCAAAAGGTGCCCTTCTTCTTTATTGGAGAGCGTTGCAAACATTCCATGGCGTTAGAGATGGAGCTGTCACCGATGACTGCAGGATACCGAAGATGGCGAGCTCGAATGAGAGCCGTAGTCTTGCGATGAGTGTCGTCATAGATGAGGTGGCGTCTTCACGCGACAGGTGGTTTGTAGCGATCAGGAACCCAGGAATATGGATGATGCCGTATGCAGGTGGTGACATCACAAGGTGGAAAGCAGCTTACGAAGATGCCATCGTAGTTTGTCCCCAGGAAAAGGTGGCTCAGAATTAGCTAGAGAGGGCAATGTAAGGAAAACGGAGGATAGTGGAGGAGATGCCACTGAAGGAGTGGAAAGCAATAGAACAGTGTGATTGAAATAGGTGTGATTGTGGAAAAACCCCAAGCAAGAATAGGAACCTATAGTAAGCGGAGTGACATGTATAGTTAAAAAGATTAAACAAGGAGAATAGTAATAGTGAGCAGTTATGTCAGAAGTAGGAGGAAGGAAAGCACGTTGTGTTAGAAAACATAGTTACATGCAGGAAGGAGATTATCTTTAAAAACAAAGGTAACAGTGTCAGCAAGGAAAGCAAAAATAGCATCAGGAGATGCCCTAAATTGAGAAAAGACAGGAAGTATCGATATCAGATTAGGATCAGAGTCAGGTTTGCCATGGTAAGGTCTGACACAGCGAGCAGGAACCCAAAGCACTCGATCAGGAAGTTGGACAGCAGCGTAACCCTTTCCCCAGGTGATGAGCTGTGCAGGACCTTTCCACGCAGGATCTGGAAGCTGTCTGAAATAGACAAGAGGACGGGAAGAGGGAACTACTGGCTTGGTGAAGTGGCGGGAAGCCGCCGTGGCAGGAGGAGAGCCAGTAAGATTGAGAAAGTTAAGAGTATAAAGACAAACATTTAAGATATTTTGCAACGTTGGGAGGTTCGGGGGCCTGAGCCTTTTTTTCCCCAAGTGCCGATCAAGGGCCTGTTTCAAAGTTTGGTTGATCTCTCCACAATCTCTTGACCTTGGCTGTTGAAGGGTAAACCGAACTTATGGGTAATGGCCCATTTATGACAAAACTCAGCAAAGGGAGAGCTGACATAAGCAGGACCATTATCTGTTTTGAGAATTTTGGACATCCCAACGTTACGAATGTTCAATACAGTGATTAATAACATTTTGGTAGCCTCTCCTCTTTGCAATGTAGCTATAATAAACCCTGAATAAGTATCTACTGATACATGAATGTATTTCCAGGGAGCAAAGGGAGGATAATGAGTGATATCCATTTGCCACGTATCACGAGCTTAGTACCCCTGGGATTAACGCCTTCGGGGATACCTTTGGCCTGCAAGCTACATGTTGGACTATTGTTGAATTATTGCGTGGCTTCTTGATATGTAATTCCAAATTGTCGCACTAGGGCTTTCCTGTTTTGATGAAAATAATCATGACTCTCCCCAGGTGAAGGCTGTTGGAGAAGGGGAGAGGAGGCCATAATTTTACAAGCCTCGTCTGCCATATGATTGCCTTCTGCTAGGAATCCAGGCAATTGCTGATGACTTCTGATATGGGCTACAAATAAGGGTTTCCCTCGTTTTTCAACAGGGTCTGAAGCTGCATAAAAGTGTCATGAGAGAGGGAGGGGTAACAGGGGAGATATATGCATCGAAAATATGAGCAACCATCTGGGTAACATACATGCTATCAGATATTACATTTAAAGGTTGTTGTGAAAAAGAGACAACGCCAATAGGAAGGCAGCTAATTCAGCTTGTTGTGCTGATGTTTGTGAAGTAGTTAAACGTTTATGCCATTGAGCATTTTCGTACCATGTACATGCTCCAATATTTTTGAACCATCAGTAAATACAGTGAAGCCTTCCTTCAATGGCTGTTGGACAAAAGGTGATTGTAAAACAAAGGAACTGTCCGCAACACCTGCAGTCGTGAATCAGAGGGAAGGTGGCACGACACTTGGCCACACCAATCTTCCAACGCGTCCTGCAGGGTTGTGGAAGTCTGAAAAAGAGGTTCCCATTGAGTGATCTTAAAGGAATATACAATGTAAAAATATCCATTCCCATCAGGGCTTTGGTTCTCTTACACCCTTTTTCTATAAGAGGCCATTTGCGTTGCTCTAGTAAAAATAGATGTTTTTGGAGTGTGTGGTAGGTGTAGCCATTCCAAGATATGAAGATTTCTTGCATCTGATATTTGGACAATTATTGCAGTCAGTAGTTGATGAGTGGAAAGGATAGCAAGAGAAGGTGGTGTGTCTGTGAGTGCACGGTTTACCCATCGGGTGGCTAGGGCTGTGTTTACTTGTTGTAAAGCCTCTAGGTGCTGATCTGAAAGATAGACCTTATCTGCTGGATTTTTCAATCCTACTAGTGCTTGAAAAGAGTGGTGATAGCATATGTGTGGTTAGAGCAAGATATGGTCGAGCCCAGTTAATAACCCCCAAGCACTGCTGTAATTGGACCAGCGTGGTTGGCTGGGGAAGTGTGAGTGAAGGAATATGTGGAGATGCTGTGGAAGCTAAAACCTTGTGGCCTAAATATTGCATCGGGTAGTGAGACTGGATTTTTTCAGGTGCTATATGTAACCCTGCTTTTGCTAATGTGGTCAAGAGGATCGGGAAGGTTTTTGGACCGTCCCCTTTGGCCCATCGGCAGCGATTAAGATATCATCCATGTAATGATATACAAAGAAAACTAGGAAATTGAGATCGATAAGGCCACAGAGCCTCATTGACAAAAAATTGACACATAGTTGGTGAATTTAGCATACCTTGTGGAAGAACTTTCCATTGATACCGAGAGGTGGGTTTAGAGTTGTTAAGCTCTGGTACTGTAAAGGCAAAGATGATCCTATCTTTTTGTGCCAGAGGTATGGAAAAGAAACAGTCCTTTAAATCTATTATTATGAGATCAAATCCAGCTGGGATCAAATTAGGATTAGGCAGGCCACACTGCAGGGGTCCCATGGGCTGAAGAATGGAATTAATGACCCTGAGATCATTAAGGAGGCGTCATTTGCCAGATTTCTTTTTAATGACAAAGACAGGGGTGTTGTAAGGACTGGTGGATGATTCAATATGTCCCTCTGTTAACTGTTGATGGACAAGAAGATGTAAAGCCTCCAATTTTTCTTTGGTGAGAGGCCATTGATCCACCCAAACAGGAATAGAGGTTTTAAGAGTAAGGGATAAAGGAGAAATGGACATTTAGATAGAAAAACTATGGTAGCTGAATATAAGCCTGAAATTGAGAGAGTAAATCACGTCCCCAGAGGTTACAATGTAGAGGAAGGATATAGGGTTTAAGATAAGCAGTTAAGGTAGAATGCTTAGTAGAAGCAGAGAGCCAATGAGAGCTGACCTTAGCAGCTTGGGCCCCCTACCTACGCCCTGCACTGAAGAAGCTTCTGTGAGAGACCAAGAAGAGGGCCATTCAGAGGAACGAATAACAAAAACGTCTGCACCGGTGTCAATCAGACCATCAAAAATGCGACCATTGAGTGTGACAGAAAGAGTGGGTTTTGAAGCTTGGACAGGCTGCTGTAATGCAAACAAGGAGAGAGGTTCAAAAGAGGCAAAATTATAAGCGTAGCCACTACTGTCCCCTTTTTAAAGAAAAGCAACGATCCCCTATTGCAGCCAAAGCAAGATTATTAAGAGCAGAAGAATCATATAAGTAAGGAGCAGCAACCACACCCTCTATGGTAAGGGAAGAATTGGGAATAAGTAAGACAGGTGTGGAAGGAGGCAGAGGTTTGAAAAGCGTTGTAGTTAAAGGAAGAGTGAAAACAGCGCCAGGATCATCATACACAAGATCCTCTAACAGCACAACAGGAAATGTTGTGGCAGGTAATTCAGCCTTTGTGGCGGGGTTAGCTGAAGACCCCTCAATTAGTTTCCCGAAGGCTGAGCGAGAGGAGGATTAGAACGACATTGTGAAGCCCAATGATAGCCTTTCCGGCAGCGAGGACAGATGGTTTGTGGCTTAGATGAGGAGGTGGACCTCTGGTTTGGCCACGAAGAGCGGCCCCACCCCTGGCATACGACATTGATTTTTAAAATGTCCGGGCTTGCCACAGTTAAAACAATTGCCGTTGCGTGTTACAGCGAAAGCATCGGGAGGAGAAGTGGAGGCGGAATTAGGATCCGGTAATGAAGCAGTGATAGCAGTAGCAAGCGTATTCATTTTATGAGTGGTTGTTCCTACAATTCTACAGAGTTGTAAAAACTCAGCCAATGTCACGCCTGGCTTATTAGCGACTGGCTGTAGAATTTTTGACAGTCATGATTTGCGTTGGAAAAAGCCAATTTTATAAGTAACTCTTGTTTGGCAGTAGAATTATCTATCTGTCGATCTAGGGCTGTCTGAAGGCGACTGATGAATGAAGCATATGGCTCATCAGGATTTTGCATAATTTTCAAAAATGCTTGGGTGGACTGCGAATCTGAATCATCCACTCGCTTTAAGGCATTCATAGCACACATATGAATAATGGCAAAACTGCGACGGGGAATTTTGTTGTTGTGCTAGAGTAGAGGATTGACCTTTTCCCATTAAATGATCTACAGTTACTCCAGCAGGCAAACCCCTACGAATTTCAGCCTCAACACCTTTTTCATATTCAGATTGCCACACAACATATTGCGCCGAGTCATAAGCATAGAGAAAAGCATTTTCCAGTCATAAAGTAACATAACAGTATTAGCGGTGACCAAAGAATCAAGTATTCCCGAGTAAAAGGAGAGTGTAATCCATAAGTTGTAACTGCATCTTTTATATTTTTTAAAACTTTAAACTCAATGTTGCTGTGAACATTGCCTCCCGCTGCACCAGGGATAATAGTCATAGGATAAGCAGAAGGATCTTCTGTTTCTAAAGGCAGAGGTGATGACAGAAGATTAGTTATAATACCTCCCACAGGTTTTATCGGAGAAGGGTCAAGAAGAGAAGAAGGAGCGGAAGGAGAAGGGAAAGAAATGTCAGGATACGGAGGTGGTAAGGAAGAAATTGTGTCAAGATGAGCCGCAAGAGGCTTAGTAGTTTTTAAAGGAGAAGGGGAATCAGAGGAAACAGGGGAAAAAGAGGTTTCAGGAAGAGTAGAAGGCGGATAAACAGTAGTTATAGCAGCCATTATCGCTCTCCAAGAAATGAGTATATCCATGGGAGCTCTAGGAATTTCGTGTAGATATTTCCCTAATCTTTCCCATAGAGAATGGCAGAGAGTTCCCGCAGAGGGATAGGCTGGACAATGTACCTCTATGTAAATTATAAATTTATTTAAAGATTTCTTAGAAATAGGGTACACAGTGGTACCATTGATTTTTGAAAGGAATTAGCCTTCTTCACCAAATCGTAAAGTTCGTCCCTATGTCCTGACAAAACCTTGGAAAGTGAGGAGCCCATTACTTACGTTAAATGCACGGGAGCCTTTGCCAGGTGCGTAGAAATGGGAGTGAAGGCGATGCACCCCTAGACAGAAGTCACACCGTGAAACTAGAAAATTGAAGGATCCCGGACGAATCGAAGGATCCCAGACGAGCCCCCAGTTGTCGCGTCGGCGACTGGTCCATTGATTCAATTCTCCAGTCTGTTGCTGAATTCCTTTCAAGAAATAATTTAGCGGAGCCCTCGCGAGGTGAGTGCCAAGGCACAAAGAAAAGACACAAAACAAATAGTTTCTTTAGGTGAGGAAACACATCGCGCCTGGGGCAGATGGAATTGTCCCGCGGCCCCGATTGCTTTGCGCTGTCCCCTTTTATTGTGCTGATTCCAAAGACGGGGTGCGGGGTGATTGCAGGAAACAAAGAAGTTACAGAGTTAATCATTAAAACCAAGATACGTGACACAAGGAGCAAACTACATGACTGATAGTTTTCAGGTAGACATGTCTTAATACCAAATACACAGTTTCTAGCTGACACAGACTTTTGTAGTTAATCCTGTCAGTTTCAGTGGAATTTGCCCTGAGTGGTGTACGTGCTGGGCAAGATTTGTTCTATGGCAAAATAGCTAAGGCAGAATAGCCACAGTCTTCACAAGCTCTTTCTTCGGAAACCCTATTCAAGGAAGCTGCCTGGCTAATTCTGACCACCAACACCAGCTTTTTTGGCTGGGGAGCTCATCTCCAATCCAGGATGATCCAGGGACAATGGTCTCAGACCAACCTGGTTCATAACATTAATTGGTTAGAACTCAGGGCAGTCCATCTGGTCCTGAAAAAAATCCAGGACATTGTATCAGACAATTATGTTCTGGTCCTAACAGACAATCTGACCACTAAGGCACATGTAAATCGCCAAGGGGGAACCCATTCTAGACCCCTGATGCTGGAGGCAGAACAACTGTGTCTCTGGGTGGAGAGACACCAGGTATCACTTAGAGAAGAGCACATTTCTTGTGTATCCAACATTCAAGCAGACTGGCTTTAGATACAATAGCCAAAAATCCAAAAATCACCAAGTAATCCAAATAATCCAAAGCTGTTTCTTCTTGCTCCTTTTTTCCACTCTCTCTTCCTGGGGTTCTCTTACCTTGTTACAAAGTTTCAGTTAAAATGTATCTTTTAGGAATCTTGTTAAAGTTTTACTGTTAATTCCTTTCACTTCCAGGTGGTCTCCTCCATTTTTCCAGATCCCACCCTTTTGTTTTTTTTCCTTCTTTTAAAAGTTTTTGATAATCCAGAAATCTTTATTAGTTCTTTGAGGTGGCCATTTCTGACCACCGCTGCAACTGCCTTTGGGAAAGGGAGTAATGGCCAGCTGGGGAGAAGAGATGCGACTCTCCTTGACCCTGCTGGCAGTCTCACCCCTCTTCACCACCTCTACAGGGTGGCTTAGCCCCAAAAGCTCGGGGCGCTCCAGTGGTGAGCACAGATTGAATCTGTGTACGATCGCAGATTTCCCATAAATTGAAAAAACAAAAAGAAAAGAGATGGATTATTAGATTAAGAAATGAGCAAGGGGAGATATGTTATCAAGAAGAAGATAAAAGAGAAATAACTCAAAAGTATCATGAAAAGTTATATAAGGAAGAAGAGTATTCAATAGAGGGAAAAGTGATAAATTGCTTGAAGTAAGCAGAAGTCATAAAAGTTTTGGAAGAGAAAAAAAATATGTTGAATGGGAAAATAAGATTAGAAAAAGTAAATTGGGCAATAAATAAACAGAAAAATGATAAAGCACCAGGTCCAGATGGGCTTTCCACAGAGATTTACAAGACTCAACAAGGTATATTAAGTAATAAAATGCTTAAAATATTTAATGAAGTCTTAGATGAGGCAAAAATGCCACAATCCTGGAAAGAGGCTACGATAACAGTTATCCCCAAGGAAGGAAATGACCAAACAAACATCAGAAATTATAGACCAATATCTCTCTTAAATGTGGATTATAAAATTTTTGTTACTATAGAAGCAGAAAGATTTAAAAAATTTCTAAATGAGTTTATCCATTTGAACCAGAATGGATTTCTTCCACATAGACATCTCAAAAATAATATAAAGACAATCTTAGATGTTATAGAGTATTATGAAGAACATAGCTGTGACCAGGCGGTGCTACTGTTTCTAGATGTTAAAAAGGCATTCGATAATGTACAATGGAATTTCATCTTGCAGCAGGACAGGAGTAGAGATTCTGGCAAGATCAAAGGGGGAGGTTTAAGCCTTTATGTGAACAAAAGCTGGTGTATCAATACAATGACTGTAGACAGCCACTGCTCCATGGATCTGGAGTATATGACTCTTAAATGTAGACCCATATATCTTTCATGGGAATTCAGTGTGGTTTTGATTACTGCAGACTATGTCCTACCTGATGCCAATACTACCATAGCTTTGGGATTCTTATATAACATGGTTAGTAGTCAGCAGAATAACTATCCTGATGCTGTGCATATCATAGTGGAGGACTCTAATCAAACTGATTTAAAAGAAGTGCTCCCTAAATTCTATCAGCATATTAAGTGTGCTACTAGAGGAGCAAACATATTGGACAAAGTATACACCAACATCAAACATGGCTATAAGGTTATACAATTACCACATTTGGGACAATCAGACCATATGTCACTGCTTTTAGCACCAGCATACATCCCTTTTAGGAGATGGGCTCTGCCTATAATAAAGACAGTGAAATCTTGGCCAGAAGATGCTTCCCAACAACTTCAGGATTGCTTTGAGAACACAAATTGGGACATCTTTTACCACCCTGACCTAGAAGAGAACACTGCAACTGTTCTGTGCTATATCAAACACTGCACAGATACTATCACTAATAAACGTATTAGGATCTATCCCAATCAGAAACCCTGGATGACCAAGGAAGTCCAGCACCTCTTGTGTGACAGGACCAAGGCCTTTAGGTCTTTTAGTTCTGCTTTTAACACAATTCTTCCACATAGACTAGTGTCTAAACTTCTGGACCTTGGGATTTCTAATTCAATCTGCCTTTGGATTATAGATTTCCTGTCTGGCCACTCACAGAGGGTCAGATTAGGTAATCATACCACTTCAGCCCTTATTTTTAACATTTCGGTGAGATGTACAACACTTAAAAAGGATAACTATGATCCATTAATGAAACAAATAGCAGAATATTTGGGAAAAAATGGGACAAATTAAGACTAACTTTTATGGATAGAATGGCGACTGTAAAAATGAGTATATTACCTAAATTATTATTTCTTTTTCAAAATGCTCTCATAAAATTGGAAAAAAGTCTTTTGATGATTTGAACAAATTGACGTCGAGATTTTATATGACAAAAGAGAAAACCAAGAATCAAATTGAATTTGCTGCAAGATGCCACAGAAGGGGGAGGATTTGGCCTACCTGACTGGGAATTGTACTATAGAGCTGCAACTCTAACATGGGTTAAAGATTGGATAAATTACAAGAATAGAAGAATATTAATATTAGAGGGTTATAATTTACAGGCGGGATGGCACGCCTTCCTGTGGCAGGATAAACTAATAGGCCATAGTTACATTCAAAGACATAAAATTAGGCAGACTCTCTTAATTGCATGGAATAAAATCAAAAGACAAATTTTTGTAAAAACACCTATATAGCTATCGACATTGGAAGCTTTGATGCACCCATACCTACTCGACAAAGGAAAATTATTACTTATGAGGAAATATTAAACGATAGAGGGGAATTATGATTGAGACAAGATTTGAAGGAACAAGGAATAGATATAGAATGGTGGGCTTATTTGCAACTCCAATAAAGATATTCGAAGGATATGAAAGAGTGGGGAATTGGCAGATGTAAAACAAAATTACATGAAGTACTATTAGGAACTGATGAGAAATTGATAAAAAAAATTATAAAGTTTTATTGGAATGCAAATTAGAGGAAGAAAAAGTAAAGGAAACAATGGTGGCATGGATGAAAATTTTTGGATATAGTATAAATTTAGGCGATTGGCAAATTTTATGGGATCGGGAAAGAAATGACTTTGGGTACACCGTTTAAAGAAAATTTATATAAATTGTTTTACAGATGGTACATGCTGCCATCAAGATTGGCAACAATGTATCCAAAGCTTTTCCCCACATGTTGGAAGTGTAACAAAGAAAAGGGAACATATTATCATTTATGGTGGAATTGCAAAGAAGCCCAAAAGTTTTGGGGAAAAAATTCAGAAGTGGTTAGAAGAAATATGTATGATCAAAATAGAATATAGACCCGAATTTTTTCTGTTAGGGATTAGTGTGGGGAAATATGACAAGGATATTATATATTTAATAATTCATATAATCACAGCTGTGAGATTGGCTTACACAACAGTGGAAATGTAAAGAAACTCCAAGTGAATTAGAAATAATTCGGAAAATCTGGATGTGTGCAGAGATGGACAAATTGACAAAAGAATTAAAAAATAATGATGAATCGCATTATTACAAAATATGGGATAGGTTTTATGGTTGGTTAGAAAAGAGAAAGGATCAAGACAATAAGAAATGATTAAATGTATGTATGTATGTATCTGTGTGTGTGTGTGTGTGTGTATATCTGTGTCTATATCTATATCGCTATCTATATCTATATATATTATAGAATGTAAACATGCACTATTTTTATATATGATTTAGCAATGTAAGACAACTATGTGGGTTAGGAGGATTGTACCATGTTCAATGATTTTTAATGTTTCTTTTTGTTTTTGTTTGTCTAATAAAAAAATGAAAATTTAATTAAAAAATAATAATCTTAGTCTAAATCTATCTGTACAAGTTTTGATTGACGGATGCTTGAGCAGGAAGAGAAAGAAGGCTGGCTGCATGATAGCGGATAATCCCTGGCTCTTAGATAGTTAAGAGATAGATGAAATAAACACATTCCTAATGTATGTTGATTTTATTCATGTTGGGAGGAAAAACAAGCTTTTTTTGCAAGTTCCAAATGAATTTGGGTTTATTTAAATCATGCTTTGGACATGGGAATAAGTTGAGATGGACTACCTTAAAGTTAAAGGGATGTAGAAGAAGTTATTCTGGATTAGGAGATCCAAGCTGTTAAGCAAATCAGACAGTGACATGGGCATGAATCCAACTTCCATTCTTCACTAGCAGAATTAGGAAAGCATGATCAATTTTAATCACTAAGTCAACTGCAGTCTTTTCTATCATATCAGGATTTTTCTTCTATTCTGAATAGAAATGAAACTCGGGAATATCCTTGAAGCAATGCAACACTGAGATAGTTTGTTGATTGGCAGGAATCTATCATATTAATTCATAATAAAACTGCAGTACTTAGTCTAAGCAGTCTCAAGGAATCAACACTGACTTGAAGACACTAGCAATAAATCATATTAATAGAAAATATAATGGTAGGAATTTGTAGAAGACCAAACTTGAATTCTTAGATAAAAAAGATCACATTGGGCTGTACTAGTGAATATCAACCAAAGGGCAACTAATACATAATTACAATGTATTTAAAGAGATGTCAAATGCATCATGTTCAAAACTCTTAGCAAGCAAGCAACTTGCCTTTATCTTTCCTTACCAGGTGTTATTGCCTAACCTAACAATCCTTTTACAAAGGAGACAATTTTAAAAAGACCTTGCCCTAACTTTCTTTTTTTTTAAATCATTTGATTAGGTCCTAAGTATTTATCAGTATCTTTAGATGAGAATGAATGGTTGCATAACAGGTAACCTTCAAGGGATTTGGCCCTGATTGATCAGGTATCTAACAGAAATTTACTTACTACCTACATTTGGGTTAGATCCCAACATCTATCTTGGCAGAAATAGTATTATTATCAAAGTCACATTTGTCTAGTTGGGGGAAGACTGAAAATTATATAACCCATTCTAAATAGTTCAGAAGAAAAAAATGTTTAAATTGTATGTATATTTGATAAGTAATTAAGCTAATTCCACTTAATGAACTAAATCAGTTTTAGTAATGAATTAGTAATTAGTTATGGATAGTAACAGATTTTGCCTATAAGGATCATTATGCATAAGTTGGAATGTGAACCTTAATTGTCTTTGGAAAATTCTATCTTTAGAATCACTTACTAAAAGAGTCGTAAAATTAACTGCAGTAAAGTGATTTGAGGTCAGATTAGTTAATCTAGTGTTTTATAATTTCTGCTCATAACTGATAATTGAATTCTATAAATTGCAACATTCTGAGATATCTGACTGAAACCTGTGAGAATCATTTGTTAAATGTTTCCCCACCAAGTTATGCTTACATTCATTGAAGTCTGCTTTTTTATGCATTTGACTTCTAAATTGATCAAGGTGATTGTCTCTACTTTGTGTTGATTGATAACCCTTTATTTTGATTATACAAAAGCTGAATCTCCAGAGGTGGGATATTTGAAGCAGGCTGAGTTGAGAATGTTTTAGTGTGAATGTTTGTTCTTTATGGATCAAAAACAACTCTTACATTTTCCCTTCAATTTTATACAAATTTTAAAAGTTTGTTCTGAAATATTTTCCCATTTTTTCCAGTTCTTGAGGAACAAATAAGATAGTTTTTCTATTTCTTCTCTCTTTGTATATTATAAGCTACAGTGAATAACATATATTTGACAAAATTACTCACTACATTTGCTATGAGCATTGCCCAACTCCTTTTCACTTCAGTTCTGACAAGAACGCTGTCACCAAGAAAATCACCGACCTCCATTTTCACCTCACTTATTTGGCAGAAAAGAGTCAAGTTTGCCATTGCCTCTCCCTCTTGCACATTGCTCAGCTCATCTGCTATGAGAGGAACATATTAAGGTGACAATTTGTCTTACTTCGTTGTAAAAGCATATACTGTTCCCCCATGCACTCAAACTATATTTTTAGCATGGAGGTTTGAGTGGACCTCGATCAAGCTGAATGAATATGTTGTTTCATCTACAGCACAATATAAAAAGCGCATCTAGATACCCCTGCTACATGCTAGTGCTTGTGTTTCAAAAGTAATTACTTCTCTGAACAAAAACCAAATTCTGCTTAGAAAGAGAGTTTGGAAATGATTAGGAAATGAGAGGTCTCCTTTAAAGTATTGCTTTTAGGCTAGGCCTCCCATTGAAGACAGCTAACACAAACATTTAAACATGCTTAAATGCCATTTAATTTAAAAGAAATTCTTACAGGCCTTTGGAGCAGAGATGTGTTAACAGTGGATGCTAGTTGCTTAATATAGTGACTTTGTTTCAATTATGGTATTCATGGTGTTTTCCATGAGGCTTTCTGATTTATTTGTACTGTTCTGATGACACCCAATGATTGCAGTGTCATAAAAGCTCTGTAAATAAATAAATCAGCAAGCAAGCAAGGAAGCCAAGCCGTACATAAACATCCACAACAGTATATCCCATTACATACTTATGCAAATTCCCTGGAAGCTTACTTTACCTATTAAGAAAGGTAGAAGGCTCAGTGAATACCTCTGAGAGATGCTTATGGGTTTGTGTTCCTTTTTGATAGCTGTTAGAGGAGCTTATTTTTGACCTTCCCCTTCTATATTTTCTCCTGCCTATATATTCATATTTACAGTTCAGGTTCATGCTATCATGGTTTCTCTCCAGAAGTACTTTTGCTTCATTGTCTCTCTAATGCTTTCTATTTTCTTCTGAATGCCATTTGATTCAACATAAAATTCCTGTCCCATGGAATTGAATCTCACATGATTTTGGAAAATCATATCAAATAGGAGCTGTGGTGGCTCAGTAATTAGAATGTAGAAGTATTGCAGGGTGACTCTGCCCACAGCCAGGAGTTCAAGTCTTCCATCCTTCTGAGGTCAGTAAAATGAGGACCCGGATTGTTGAGGGAAATATGCTGACATTTGTAAACTGTTCAGAAAGAGTGCTGTAAAGTACTATGAGGCAGTATATAAGTGTAAGTGCTATTGCTAAATTATTCAAAACAAGCAAGAAATAACTAATGGAATATTCAGACTGGTAAAACCCATTGCAGTCTTCAAAATTAGTTTTTAGAACAATAACATCTTTCTATGCTTCAGAGTTTCTTTACCATTAAGTATTCATTTACAGTCTTTCAAATTATTTGACACTGTTCAGAATTAGGGTTTGTATTCAAGGTATGTTTTCAGAGTTACGAGCAAGATTCTGTTTTCAAAATCTTGAAATAGCTTTTTCATTTTCAGACTCACAGGAGAGGAGGAGAGATTCTTAGGAATTATTTAGATAATCTCTCAGTATTTGGAATAAAGGAGACAAAGAATATTGAAAGCTCCTTACATTAATGCCTGGATTTTGAAGCTAAAGTTCAGAATCTCCAAGTCATCATCAGTGGCATGGCGTGTGTCTGACACTGTTGCCAACATGTGTTCTATCACCCTTTAACAGCATCGAGACTCCAAAAGATCATGATAGCAACAACCATTATTTTGACATTTTTAATATGCCCACCAACACTACCAATCACTACCAAAGTGGCTTAGGCATCCTAAGAGGATCAGAATGAATACCACCTGCTGTAGTGTCCTTCTATGTTCAACAATATTTTAAAGGAATGATTATGACTTTGTAATTTTAATTATATATTATCCATTTCAATTAAAATAAAAACTCCTAAACAAAATAATAAATTCATTAATTTCACAAAAATTAATTTCCTTGTCCCACTACTAATATTTGGCTCATTAATTTTTCTTCTTATCTCTCTGCATGTGGATATTGCTTAGCAAGATAATAGCAGAAACATACTTAAGTTTCTTCCTGTAGTCCTAAAATTTCAGTAATTTACTAATTATAGTAATTAATATGGGAACTAAGAGTTTTATATAACCCTGGTATGCCTGGTAGCTGGAGGACATTGGCTCCATCTTGTCAACCTTCTGGCCATGTAATTTTTTAAAAAAATTAATTAAATTTACTTTTAACTAATACATGTTAACCTTGCTTTTAATTTTCTTTTTCATTGTGTGTTTAGTCAGATTTTTATACTATTATGTTGCTTATAAACCACCAAGCTGTGATGAGTGAAGTAGAAATTTGAAAAATTAATACATAAAATTTAAGTGAATTCAACATTTTAAAACAATCCAGAACATTAATTTCTATTATGGTTGCCAAATTTATTTCTAATATATATGAACTATGGGCACACTTGTAAAACATGGTATAGTAGAGGTGGAATATAAACATTACTATTATTTTCTGCAACCAAAATACAAGCAGCCCTCAACTTATGACTACAACTTACATAGTTTCCAATTTTATGACCTTTTTTGCCATGGCTATTAAGTGAATCACTGAAGTTGTTTAGTGAATCAGGAGGTCATTAAGTGAATCTGGCTTCCCCTTTGACTTTGCTTGCTAGAAGACTTTGAATGATCACTAGATGAATGGTTGTAAGTCAAGGACAACCTTTGGCACAGAATGATTGCTTGATAGAAGGACAATGTAATATCACTAACTGAAGTGTCTTGGTGTATTTAGCTTCACCACAAGTTGTGTTTAATGATCTTTTGCTAAACGTCAACTTTATTTGGAGGTCCAGAAGATATGCAACATGTTAAAGCTGCTGGATCTTTTAGATTTTGAATAGTATGTGAAATATCCACATGTACAGAGCTAAGAAGAAAAATTAATGAACCAAAATATTAAGTGCAGGACAAGAAAATTAAATTTTGTGAAATTAAGAAATTTATTATTTGATCTAGTAGTTGGGACTACTGAGAGAACCAGTTTGGTTATTGGTTAAGGTACTAAGCTAGAAAATAGGAGACCATAAGTTCAAGTCTACTTAGCCATGAAAGCTAGCTGGGTTACAGTTATGGTGACGTTGAGCCAGTCACACTCTCAGCCTACCCCACTCCAGAGGTAGTTGTTCTGGGGAAAATAGGAGGAGGAAGATGTGTTGGATATTTTTGCTGCCTTGAAATAAATATAATGTAAATTAAAAATAATAAAGACAGGATACAAATCAATCAATCAATATAGATGCAATATATTAAGAAAGATACATTGTATTGTAGCAGCACTGGGAAAGCATTATAGATATATTGATTCCAAGTAAATCTTTTTGAATGTAACTGTAACATAAGCAAATTAGCTTGTTTTATTATGTCCTTTTGGTATTATGACCTTTTGTAATGCCCCTGATGGAGAGTGACTCTGAGGAAGAGGAGGAACAGCCAACAGGGAGTGGGAGTGTGGCTCCAGAGGTGGTGGAGGAGGCCGGGGAAGGGCAGATGCCGGCTGAGCAGTCAGAGGAGGATCCAGGCCCATCCCCTATCCATCCTAGATCACGCAGTGAGGAGAGGATCAGGGAAAAGCGAGGTCTACTCAAGAGGAGATTACCATGATCCTCCTCGTGGCTTGCAGCTGGGAGCTATGTATATAAGTTTGTAACTGCGCAGTTAGAATTGCTGGAGTCAAAGTGTAGTGTTAACTTTGAAAGAGGTTTATCTTTGTTGGCGTTCTTCCCATGGACTGTCCTCGATTATTTTCCTGGAGTTTATGATTAGTTATCTTGGCTTGCTTCGGAACTCTCATCAATGCGGTTTGTTTTGGTTTTCTTTTTGCCTCATTATTTACTTTTGTGACTTTAAACTGTGCCTAATAAAACAGTGAAGTTTCTTGATAGGAAGTGTGACAACCATTGCTTGCGCTCCTGTGCAGGGAGTGTGGCTACATCCGTGGACCTGGAACTACCTGTGGAGTTGGTGGACTTTGCTGATGTGTTTGGGGAGAAGGAGGCGGAACAGTTGCCTCCGCATTGGGCGTATGACTGTCCAATCGATTTGTTGCCCGATGCAAAATTGCCGGTGGGTCGGATATATTCCCTGTCGGAACCGGATTTGGCCGCGTTGCGGGATTTTATTGACAAGAACCTCCGGAAAGGGTTTATCCAGCCTTCTACCTTCCCATTGGCTGCACTGGTGCTTTTTGTAAAAAAGAAATCGGGGGAGCTACGTTTGTGTTGTGATTACTGCAAGTTGAATGCAATCACAGTGAGGAATCGGTACCCGCTTCCCCTCATCCCTGAACTGATTGAGCGGCTTCATCAAGCTAAGATCTTTATGAAGTTGGACTTGCGTGGTTTGCATTCATGCAGGGGACGAGTGGAAAACAGCTTTCCGGACGAGGTATGGGCATTTTGAGTATAATGTGATGCCTTTTGGATTAACAATGCCCCAGCTGTATTCATGCATTTCATGCATGATGTTTTCCATGATTTGTTGGATCAATTCATGGTCATTTATTTAGATGACATTTTAATTTACTCAGACTCCCTGCAGGAACATTGGCAACATGTGCGGCTGGTGTTGCAACGTTTACGTGATAACCACCTGTTTGCTAAACATGAGAAGTGTCAGTTTGCACAAACCACGATTGACTTCTTGGGACATCGTATTTCACCTGCTGGGGTGGAAATGGACCCGGAAAAAGTACAATCGTTGCAGGCGTGGGAACCTCCACAGCGGGTTAAGGATGTGCAACAACTGTCGGGGTTTGCGAACTACTACCGCACATTTATTCCCCACTTTGCTGCCTTGACTGCTCCCCTTTCTAATCTTCTCAAGAAGGGGGAGAAGTTCTATTGGGGTGCTGAGGAGCAGGCAGCTTTCGAGGCGTTGAAAGTTGCCTTTGCTTCTGAGCCTATCCTCAAGCACCCTGATCCAGGTCAGCCATTTGTGGTGGAAACAGATGCTTCCGATGTGGCTGTTGGTGCGGTGCTCCTCCAGGCCTATGCTCCTGCAGGCACCTTGTTCCCGTGTGCTTATTATTCCCGGAAGTTGTTGGCTCCAGAGCGCAACTATATGATTTGGGATAAGGAGCTATTGGTGGTTAAGGTCGCTTTTGAGACATGGAGGTACCACCTGGAGGGGGCTCGTCACCAAATCGAGGTTCGGACGGATCATCGCAATTTGGAACACCTACGTACAGCTTGGACATTGAACCAGCGTCAGGTGAGATGGTCCTTATTCTTTGTTCGATTTGATTTTCGGGTGACCTATGTTCCGAGTGGAGGGAATCAATGCACCGACGCCCTATCTTGGAAGCCCAAGTATACCCGAAGGGAGGATAAAATCTTACCAGCTAGTCCTTTATTGTAAAGTTTCATGAACAGAATCTTGCAATTCTGAAAGTACCCCTTCTTTTTTTTTTTTGCTTTTACTCTCCTGAAAACTAAGGAGGGTTCCTTCTAATTCTAATTCTAATCCTTTTCTATCTTTCTCCTTCAGGCTCAAATATTTCTTATCAAATTGATATTAGGCTGTGGCTCTTCTTCCTATCTGCCAATGTCATTCTTACATTACATTCTTACATTACAGTGCACTACTAAAAGGAGAGCATCTGGATATACATTGCTGCAGACAGATCTCATTGCAGAAAATATCCACCAAGGTACCTGAGCTTAGTAGTTTGCAGTCTATAGGCAGCTATGTGAACCGTTCTATAAGCTGCTTCAGAAACTTCTGTTTTCTTCCAGTACAAGCCATGCAACAGAACTACACAAAAAACCAAACTATAGCAACTGATACTATCAATAAAGCATGGGAAATGAGAACTATACCTCTGTGGAGCACATTTCTTACCTGAAAATATATATGGTTAAGCTTTTCCAACTACCCCCAAACTGTAACAAAGTGCTAACTGATTTCAGATGTTTACATCTCTATCTGAGAAAAACAGTTTTCATATTATGTTGTCAAGATGTGAACAAATAGAAAAAAATATTTTTAGAAGCGTCAACAAATGTTTAATTGATTTTTCCATTTCTCTTACTTAGTAAGATTTTTTTGAGACATGCTTTTTAAACAGCAAAGATTCTACTCTCTGAATAATATGGTTGATTTTTCATCCCTGTTGGACTCCATTAAAGTAATCTTCTATAAACAGACACCAATTGCAAACCATTTTAAAGTTTTTAAAATGTAATCCAACAGGGCTGCTTAACTAAATGAATCCTGAGAACTGATCTCTAGTGAATTAATAGTGCTGTATTTGAGAGCTCACTATGAATCAGAGTTAATGACTGGAGAAGATCAAATTAATTATAATCATCTCTGAGGACATGTGGGGAAGAGCTGTTTACTAGAGAAAGTTCAGTTAACTCTTCATTGGCTAGGTTCAAAGTCTTCACTGATTGTACCTAAAATGCAGAATGAAAAACAAGCAATCAATGTATAGGATGTAATTTACATCTTACAGTGTTTCCTAAACAAATCTTAAATTATTGTGTCATAATGGGGTGGATTTTCTTGTTCCATTGGTATTTAAATTACATTATCTAAAGCCATGAAACAATACAAAGTAGCAGAAGCTGAAAGAAATAGAACAGTCAAAAAATGAAAAAAAATGTCAGGATGGAAAGGATTAAGATTTGCTGTATTTGAAAAAAAAAGATTATTCTGTAATAAAATATTACAGGTCAAAGTAAATTAATGCTGAGCCATTACTTTGATTGAATAGGATTTTACTCCATGTGTTGGATACCAATTAAATATTATTAGAATACTTCAATTGAAGCCAGTGTAATTTAATTTAGTTTAGTCATGAGTAATTTAAGCCCTATTCAGGTTAGTAGATCCTTGATTAAATTTGAACCTTATCCTAAATCAGTGGTGGCAAACCTATGGCACTTCTTCTTTGCCTTCCCACATGCAAATTCTGAGATACTCTCCCTAAAATGACAGCTTTCTCCTCTATTCTATCCTATTAAATGAACAAATTAAATCCTGGAGCTGGTAGTTTTGGAAAGTACTTCCCATCTCTTCTCAAAATGCAAGCTTTTTTTTAAAGTTACAATATCTGAAGATATTATTATCTGTTTCCTACAATATATAAATTAACAAATGTAACATTTCCTGCCTTGTACCAACTTCCCTGTAACCCTGACTGCCTTATATTTACAGCATTCTCATAATACTAAGAACTCTATCTTATCAACAGATAAAGTAAGATGGTTTATGCTTAACAAATTTAGACTGACTTCTGGAAATTTCCATATTTCACTAAGGTATTTTTTTAACTGAACACTTTATGATCTGATGTAAAATCTTCTTTAGGTTTTAATATCTGGCAAACTAACTATCATTTCTTGAATATTTTTTCTCCTTTTTGATGATGGAATTGATTTTGGTTATCCAGATACTATATAAAAGTTTGACCAAACTATTAACTACTTCCTTCAGTGTCCCAGTGTAAAAAAGCACAAAAGTAACTTTGGAGAAGATATGCAGAGACCATCAGCAAAGCATATTCTAAGCAAGAAAACAAAAACACATGCGAAAGAAACTGAAAATCATCACATCTTCATTATTTTGTATATAAGATGGAGGGAGAGGAAAATAAAATCAAGGGTTTTTTTTTTTCAGATTATTATACCTACATTAATAGAGTCATAGTGTTTCTTATAGTGTCTGTTTTCTGATTTGACCTACACTGATGGGCTGACATCTAAGTTGCCACTGTTTTAGAGATTTAATCACATTCCATGAAAACAGATATTCTTTGACCATGTCGTTGTCCTTTCAACGCTGCCTCTTTATCCTGCTTCTTACAGCTGCCTACTAGTATTTACACCATCTTGTTCTGTAGAACCAAAGTAGAAATTGAATATATCTGGGTCCTTTTTTTAATACCAGTAATCCTGGTATTAAAGCAACAATTTATTTAGTGACCGTTCAAAATTACAACAGCACTGAAAAGGTGACTTGTGACCAATTTTCACACTTACAACCATTGCAGCATCCCCATGCTTGACAACTGACTCATATTTATGATGGTTGCAGTGTCTTGGGGTCATGCAATTACCTTTTGGACCTCTGACAAACAAAATCAATGGGGAAGCTAGATTCACTTAATAACCATATTATTAACAACTGCAGTGATTCACTTAACAATTGTGGCAAGAAAGATCATAAAATGAGGCAAAACTCACTTAACAAATGTCTCACAGCAACAGAAATTTTGGGGTCAATTGTGGTTGTAAACTGAGGACTATCTATAGTAATACTTTATTGTCTTCACTGAGCAGAAGATATATTGATTATTTTCATGTTATTTTGAAAATAGTAAATATAACCATTTTTGATATTTTTCTGTGGTACTCTTTCATTCTATGCTTTAGCTTCTTGACATAAGCTTTGAATTTCAGATTATATTCAGAGAATCCAAGTTAAGGTCCTTATGGTTTAACACGATTTGAGATCCTAGTCTATAATTACATTATGAATCTCCAAGTAATTTGAAAGGCTGTAGGAAAAATTACTCCAGAAAAAAAAAAGATTAATCTTTATATCAAAAGCCTAGAATAAGGAGTAGGTTACACTTACATGCTTAATCAGAGACTTTATATGGTCCATTTTCATTAAGTGAGGATTAGGTAATTGTTTTCTGTAAACTGAAGTATTTCTTATTGTTCTATGATTTCAGCATTATATTTTGTATGCACTGAACCTTCCACATAATTCCAGGTCTACTTCTTCCCTTTCCAGATCAGTGCTACAGAAAAGACTAGAAACACATTCACCTACACAAACTAAACTAAAAATGATGTTTCTTTATTTGACTGCAACCATTTTTAATTTTTCTTTTCATTATTATAAGTAAACCATTTTTCTGGTGTTTAAAAATTCTTCTGGTATTTTAAAAAGAGTCTCTAGCAGTAACTTTAAGGTTATAGGGACCATTTAAAATACAAAAGCTTTCTGCTACAACCATTCAGTACTAATAAAGATCTCCATCCACTCTGGTATCACTTAGCAGAGTACTGCAGTTGTAAATATTATCTATCAATCATTCTTAGCTTTATTTATCTATCCTCGTGGATCCTATAAGAGGAAATCAAAAGCAACAGTGTTCTCTGATGAAAGCATAACCATAAAGCCAACATATTGACTTTTTATTACTTTAAAAAGCAAATAATCCTTTTTGAAAATATTTCTTTTCAATTTTGGAACCCATGTACGGTACTTTAATTGTTATTCAGGGATTTCCTAAATTAAAAAGATTATAACTGCAGGAAATAGCAAAAGCTATGGCATATATTGCGGGACTAATATACTTGTTTATAGAGGTGACTTTCATCTTATCACCAAAGAATAATTTCTATTCACATTTTCAGAATTCATGACCTTTCTTCTTCTCAGATTTTTAATATATAATATTAAGCAAATTGTAAAGGTGGAAGATTGTATTGTTTAAGATGCGTGGACACTGCTTTAAGTTGTTTTGGAATAATTATGATTTAATTATATATTTAATAATTTAAATGATTCTAATGGATGTATAAATTTATATTGTTCTCAGGAGACCAGCAGTTTTCCCATTTCACTATTTAATAAAATATATTCTAAATAAACAGTAATTTCTCTGATGTATTTAAAGCAAGGGAAGGAAATTACACGAAGGAGAGCCACAGAAATGATGGCCACGTGTAAAACACAGTTTCATTAATATTGGATGGCAGGGAAGGAGCCCAGTCCCAGATAATGAGGAAGGAGTTGCAATTTTTTTAAGCTATCTGGTGACAGGAAAAACAAAAATGACATTCAGCTGACGAATGAGTGGAGTTTGACCTAGCCTTTTGACCCTTGATAATCAATCTTACCTGATGCTTCATAAAGAATTATAGCTGTGATAGTCACATTTGACTCCAGATTTTTACTATTCCTTTAAACAAATATTTTGTGAATTCATAGCCCAGAAGATAAATGTGGGTTTTGAATATTGTAAGCCAAAAAAAAAAGAGGCTCTTAGGCAAGGGAAGAAATAGAGCAAAAGTGAAAGCACTGATGCTTAGTGGATGATAGAAAAACAATAATAAAATAACCATAAGTACAATTTTAAAATGATGGGAAATATATCAGAGTAAGCAACCTGCATATTTCCTGGTTATCTGCAACCATTCATGTATTGACTAGGGCACAAAGAGAAACCTTTTATGCAATTTTAGGATTAAATGAGGGATAGAATCTAGATAGTGATAGAAAGAAATAACTGACTTCAGTATGCATTCCTTGAGTTTTTACAACCACCCCTTAGAGTAATTTATGCATCTATGGAATGTAACCATCCTATAATCAGGGAAAGGGAGAAATATTTCACACAAAGTACAAGTAACCTTTACATTCCACAAGGGTAAAGACACATCTCTTGCTATTAATGATGCAATTGTAGAGTGTTTTCTGTAATCAAAGAAGAAAAGAAACTAGAGAAACGGGGAAAACCACATTAATCTATCAAGAGAGGAAATAGTCTGGCCCAGAGATTTCTTATATTCTCTAGTAAGAAAATGTTTCTACTAAGTCTTTGCGACACCAAATAGTCCCAGTTATCACCAGGAACAAAGCAAATAATTAGTTGTTTGAGAAACAACAAGGGCACCTATATATCAACATTATTTATTTACTCTGACTGATATTGATTTCTGGCAATGGTCTTTTCTACCACCTGTGAGGAAAAGTTTCTGTGCTCTTACCACAAAATTATCAAGCTGGAAAAGTTTCCTAAGTATCACTTCTGTAATAAACACTTTCCCTTGTATCCATAAAATCTCCTACTAGTAATACCAAATTATTGTTAGTCTTTAAAAAATTTAATTAAACCAAATGATATTGGAGCCAGAAAGATTTAATATAAATTATATTGGCTAATTTATTCCACTTTGCATATTTAATAAATATGGAGATAAAAATCATAAGTAGCTTCCATGCTATCAGAGCAGACTGTAACAAAACAAATCTGCTAATTTTAATGTGGCTGTAAATTTTTCAGAACAAAAAACTGCCCTTTCATCTTTTTCTTTTCAAAATGCTTATAGGGATCATATTCACTTAAAAATACTTTGTGGAAATATAAATGATGAACATTGAATCTCATCAGGATCAAGGTTGATTCAGCCTTCCATCCTTCCGAGATGGGTAAAAATGAGTGTCGTGTCCGTCGCGGAAAGGAAGCTCGGAGTCAGTGACTTAGTTTCAGCTCTTTATTGGCTCCGGATACAGCTTAAGCTTGAAGGGGAAAACTGCGGCTTTTTATTCCCGAGCCGCGGCGGCCGCGGCCAATGACACCGCTTCGAATCTCCCGCGATTAGTTTCCACCAATCGCGGGGGATTATAGCGAGGCCAATCAGTGCGGCTCGCTCGACCAATCCGGTCGCCGCGCGCTTTAGTCAATCGCGACGGGGCTACAAGTATGTAAATTGACTTGTACAGAACACCCCTCCCCTCTTGGTTCGGTCCTACGTAACGTAGTCCCGTGAGGTAGGCGGGGCTTCGTGCTTGTCTACTTGACTTGCGCAGCTTAGTTGTTGTTTGGCTCCCGGCCGGTTCGGTCGGGACTTCTGTTCTCTTGGCCCTGTCGATGGAGCCCCCTGGAAGGTGTCGCTGGGCCTCTTGTTGCAGCTCCCTCCCGGTCTACCCGGGTTGGTCGAGCTGCGACTTTCGCCGCTCCTGCCTGGTCTTTCCGGGCTGGTTGAGCTGGCCTGGCTGTTCCTTCCTGGTGAGACTTCGGGCTGGCTGTTGACAGGTGAGTATTGCTGGTTATTTCCTATTTGATCCCCTGTATCTTCCCTCCCCTCTTGGTTTGTGTTATCGGGGTCGTCTGTGTTTGGTTGCGTGTCGGTTGTGTTTTTTGTTCTTGATCTTATTTGATCGATGTGGCGTTTCCATGTTTGTCCGTCGGTTGTCTGTAGCCGGTAGGAGTGGGGTCCTGTCAGTTGGGTTATAGTTGCCGGTACCCATAGTGGGTCTCCGGTAAGGTTTTTGCATAGACTGCGTCGCCTGGTGCAAAAACCCGGTGCTGCTAGATGAGTCCGGGGGTTTTTCCGGGTTGTATGTGGGGTGTAGTCTGTCGAGTGGTGACCTTAGTTTTCTTCCCATTAGTAATTCTGCCGGGCTTTTGTTTGTCGTTGTGTTTGGGGTGATATGTTGTATTAGGAGCATTTTATTTATTTTTTCTTGTATGTCCCGTGTTCGATCTTTTGGAGGGTTCTTTTTGTAAATTGAACCATCCGTTCTGCCCTACCATTGGCCGCCGGATGCGCCGTCGCTGTCAGTGCGTGTCGTATGCCTCGTTCCGCTAGGAATCTTTGAATTCCAGCGAGGTGAACTGGGGTCCGTTGTCTGACACGATGACATCCGGGAGACCGTGGAGTTGCGAAAAGTTTGTTTAAGACCTTGGTTACCGCATCTGTTGTGGTGGTCTTCATGTTGCTTACCTCCAGCCAGTTGGAGTAAGCATCCACCGTGATGAGGAATGTGTTCCCTTTTGTGGGCCCGGCAAAATCTATATGGAGTCTCGACCATGGTCCCCTGGGCGTTTCCCATTCTAATATTGGTGCTGCGGGGATTTGGTCTGGTTTCCTGGCAGCGCGAGCACTTGGCTACCCAGGCCTCGATCTCCTTGTCCATACCTGGCCACCAAGCATAGCTTCTGGCCAAAGCTTTAGTCCTCACAATCCCGGGTGCCCTTCGTGTAATAATTTTAATACCTTCCCTTGCAGTTTTTCGGTATGACCACCCTGTCCCCCATAACAAACAACCTTTCTGTAGTGACAGTTCTGTTTGCCGGTTTGGAATGTCCTGAATGCCTCATCGTTGTCTTTCTCTGGCCATCCCTTTTCTACCCAATGTAATACCCGCGCCAGACGCTTGTCTTTATTAGTCTCTCGGGCAATGTCTGGCGCGGTTATGGGTAGGTCTGGCAATGTCTCTATGCTGAGGGGTGGTCGTCGTGGGAGCTGGATCGTCGTCTAGGTCGGGAAGCGGCGGCGGCTCAACGCGTCTGCATGGGAGATCGTCTTACCGGGTCTGTGTGTGAGCCGGTGAGTCGTGGCGGCGGAACTCAGACCACCTTGTCATCCTGGGGGATAGGATGTTCGGGTGGCCTTGTTCCCCGCCAGGATGCCCAGCAGCGGCTTGTGGTCCGTGATGAGGGTGAATCGGCGGCCGTAGAGGTACTCGTGGAACTTCTTTACTGCTGCGGCGATGGCCAGTGCCTCCTTATCTAATTGGCTGTAGTTTCTTTCGGGTTTGCTGAGTGTTCTTGAAAAGCGATGGGTGCTTCTTTTCCGTCTGGGAGTGTATGGCTGAGGACAGCGCCGACGCCAAATGGTGAGCGTCGCATGTGGCGGCGATGGGTAGGGTCTCATTATACTGAATGAGAACGGCATCCGAGGTGAGCAGGTCTTTGGTATTCTTGAATGCGGTGTCCTCCCGTTTCCCCCAGGTCCATTTGGCCGTCCTGTCCAGGAGCCTATGCAAAGGCTCCGCCGTGATCGCCTTTTGGGGCAAGAACACATTGTAAAAATTTAGCAGTCCCAGAAATACCTGCAGCTCTGTTTTGTTCTTGGGTGTGGGGGCTTCCTTTATGGCTTTGACCTTGCTTCCGGTTGGGTGGATGCCATGTCGGTCTAGGAGGTACCCCAGGAACTCGACTTGCTCTGTGCATAGCTGGCATTTCTCTTTCTTCACCTTTAGCCCGGCCCCTTTGAATTTTTCTAGTACCTCCCTTAGGCGACCCTCTAGTTCCTCCTGGTTGGCTGCCGACACTAATACATCGTCAAAATAGGGAACCACCCCTTGATTCCTCGCAGCAGTCTCTCCATGAGGCTCTGGAAAATTCCTGGGGCTACGCTGACTCCAAACTGGAGTCGGTTACACGCAACGCTCCCGGTGGGTGACTATTGTTTGCGCCTCGGCGGTTTCTTCATCGACCGGCAGTTGCTGATAGGCTTGCGCCAGGTCGAGCTTCGCAAAGACCTTGCCCCCCCCCAGCGAGTGTAATAGGTGTTGCACTACTGGGACGGGGTGGCGCTTTGTTGCAGGCGCAATTGAGGGTGGCCTTATAGTCCCCGCAGATCCTTACTGACCCATCTGGTTTGACTGGGGTGACTATAGGGGTCTCCCACCGGCGTGGTCGATTGGCTGCAAAACCCCCTGTTTGTGAGCTTGTCAATCTGCTCGTCTATTTTCTTCCCGGAGTGCAAAAGGCACCCGTCTGGGTTTTAGGCGTATGGGGGCGACATTTGGGTCTAGGCTGAAAGAGATAGGGGCCCTTTGTACTTGCCTAGGGTGCCGTCGAATACTTCTTGGAAATCCTCGCCAGCTGCTGCTCCCAGTCGGCCTCTGTGGTGTGGTTTATTCCCGTGACCTCGATCCCGAGTGGCGCGAACCATTGGAGTCCTAAGAGGCTGGGTCGGTTCCGGTCCACGATAGTCAGGGAAGTTTCGCGGTGCGGTTTTGAAAGTCACCTCGAACTGTCCGGTCCCAATGACGGGGATGCGGTTCCCCTGATAGTCCTTGATGATCAGCTTCTGGTTCTCCAGTCCTCTTTTCTGGATGTTTGGCACCAGTCGCTTGAGTTCTTTCAGGCGACCATGGAGAGAGTAGGATCCGGAGTCTACCTCCATCCGGCATGGCTCGCCCTCGATGCTCACCTCCACGTAGACCTTCCGGGCATCCGTGGTTTCGGCATGGCCGATGGTGACCGTCTGGTGGGTTTCTTCTCTCTGGCGGCCTTCCCGCTCCGTCGTCCTCGGTTGTCTCGGTTCCAGCGATAGTCGGCTTGGCGATCTCTGGTTCTCGGGGGGTGTCGTCTCGTCCCGGTTGCTTGGTTCTCGCCGGCGGGGGCTGTGTGTCTTTCTGAGTCGGCAGACTCGGGCGATGTGGCCCTTTTTGTTGCAATGCCGGCAGATCGCGTCGATAAAAGCGGCACTCTGATCGAAGGTGATTTCCCCGCACCCGGCGCACTGGTTCCCGACTTACGACCCGTTGATCTCGCCGGTCCCGTCCTGTTTGTAGTCGGTGGACATCTTCCTCCTCGTCCGTGGTATCGGAGCGGAGTCCAGGTCCCCGTGGTGTGTGGTGGTTTCTCGTCGGCTCGTCTCGGGAGTTTCAGTGCGGTCCCCGTTGTCTGCCCTCCGAAGTCTGGCTGCTGACTTCCGGGTGGCTTCGGCTGCGGAAGCTTCGGCCAGGGCGTCCCGAGTCGATGTTTCCTTTTGCCATCAGTCGACTTTTTAGTGCCTGATCCCTGAGGCCTAGGACCACGCGGTCTCGGAGGACATCGTCCAGGTCCCTGAACTCGCACATCCCCCTAGGTCTCGCAAGGCGGCTATGAAGTCGCTAATGCTCTCGTCCTGCCGCTGGTTCCGCCGATAGAACTCATCCCGCCGGATGAGGATGGGCACAGCGGGGCGTAGTGGTTCCGAAGGAGTGGCTCGAGATCGGCCCAGTCCATCGCCTTCACGTCCTCGGGCTTGCGAGGGCTTTGGCCATCTTAAACACTGCGGGCCCGCGGTGTGTGAGGAAGACGGCCCTTTTCTTCTGCCCGTTCGCATCCTTCAAATTGCTACTTTCGAGGAACATCAGGAATCTATCCGTGTATGATTCCCAGTCCTCGGTAGCGGGGTTGAAGGGCGCTGGTGGGGTCATGCTGGCCATCTCGTCGGTCTTTGTCTTCCTCGGGACACGTGCTCGGTGGTTATTCTCCGGATCCCACCCTCGTCGCCAGTGTCGTGTCCGTCGCGGAAAGGAAGCTCGGAGTCAGTGACTTAGTTTCAGCTCTTTATTGGCTCGGATACAGCTTAAGCTTGAAGGGAAAACTGCGGCTTTTTATTCCCGAGCCGCGGCGGCGCGACCAATGACACCGCTTGAATCTCCCGCGATTAGTTTCCACCAATCGCGGGGGATTCGCACGAGACCAATCAGTGCGGCTCGCTCGACCAATCCGGTCGCCGCGCGCTTTAGCCAATCGCGACGCGGGGCTACAAGTATGTAAATTGACTTGTACAGAACAATGAGGACCCAAATTGTTGGGGGCAATATGCTGACTCTGTAAACAGCTTAGAGAGGGTTGTAAAGCACTATAAAGTGGTGTATAAGTCTAAGTGCTATTGCTATCTAGAAGCTAACATTTTGAAACACTTCTGGCTACTTGGGGAAGAATAGAACTGATCCAATAAAGAAGGATGTTGAAATTTAAATCAGGAAAATTGGGGAAGTTACATAATTTAAATGTAAAACTGTAATATAAAATTGTCATCATCATCATCATCTCTGGCAATCAAAGTTCTTTGCAACTATGGTATTTGTGGACCTGCTTGTTGTAGTAGAAAAAGAAAATTGAAAAATCGGATTAAGCCAGGGCTATTATATACTGACTGCAAATCCAAATAAGCTACAATATTTGATTATAGTAATTTAATCCAGGGCTACCTTCTGGTAGTCACCTGAATTATTGCAGGTGTGGCTGTAATAAGGCAGAGGTAGTGTAGGTACTATGAAAATAATTGTGAAAAAATGAATGCAAAGTTTAGATGAGATGGACAGTATATAATTTTAATAAATAAATAAAAATAAAATAAATAAAATTCAACTTTGCCCTGAAAGAAGTTACCCCAAAGGATAGAGAAGCGGAAAGACAAAAAGTTAAAAGAAGTGGCAAAGCTGTAGAGAATACTGTGAGAGGCTAAAAACAAGCTGTAAGCAAAAAAGATTGGAAACAATTCAAGGAAGGTATGGAGAAGAGCTGAACTGAAAGGTTTAGAAATGCTTCACAGCAATCCAGTGTTTTGGAGAGGGGGAGTGTGTTTGAGCAGATGTGAAAAAAACTCATATCACTGGAGAGGGGGTGTGATCCCCACCTCATAAAAGAAAAATGAGAGATTTGAATGATCGTTGTATGCTGAGATTAAAGTGAATGAATCTTGTGTGTTAGCAAGCTAGCTAAAAGCAAACTTTAGAGTATTCTTGAAGTAGAAGATAACTTGTAAATTGTACATTGCAGAGCCTTTATGCTGATGGCTATTATCTTGACCCTGCTGGCTGCAGATTATGGAAATTACATTTAACACTGTTAGAACTGGAGGCCAAGTAGGCTTCAACTGCCTAATTCAGTATTTTTTCTGGATGCATTGAAGCCATAAATGTGAAACATAACTGGAAACAAACATTTAAAATACTAGATCACTATCAGAAAATCAGGCAAACATTGCAATTCTTTGATATAAAAGAGCAAGGGAATAACAATGGATAGGATAGGATAGGATAGGATAGGATAGGATAGGATAGGATAGGACAGGACAGGACAGGACAGGACAGAATAAACTAAGCTAAGCTAAGATGAGATGAGATAAGCTAAACTAAGATGAGATAAGCTAAACTAAGATGAGATGAGGTGGAGATTCAGCATATCGTGCACATAAATTGGCATTTTATAAAAGACGTCCTCCAACAATTTACAACTATAAATCCTTATTTCAGGTAATGTTGCTTTAGGTTGCAGTCTAAAAGTCATCTTGGTGGGACATATTCCTTGGGCATCAGTAATATTTGGACATGTGAAATGCCAAAGGGAGTAAAAATTGCATTTTTCTTCTGATTTTGTGGCAATTTGCTTCATGGCTATGGATATGACATTTATAGAGTGTGTATTTTTCAAAACTACAACAAAACTTTGGGAAGAGTAAGGCAGGGAAGCCTTATTAATGAAGGAAGTGAAGTCAGAGGTCTTTACAATCTTATCAAGATGACAAAATTTATGAACCACATCAGAAAAAGCATTTACTTATCTTCAGCTGGTTGATATAATAAGCCCACTTGGTGCTCATAGTTATCTGCCTTGAATTTGTTTTTGCCTCTTTTTTATCTGTTCTCATCTTTGGACCTTATTGTCTTCATTGCTATGGCACAAAAATATTTGTTTCTTTGTGGGGCCTATTTCTGTGTGTGTAAGAGAGAGAGAAATATTCAATAGTTTGGTTGAGATAGCAATGTTTACTAGTTCCTGAAATAGAAGTATTCTATGAGATTGTGACAGCAGAGCATAATAGAGCTGAGTTCAATGTTTGACATTGATTTGAGACTTCCGGCTGTAATTCTGTTGCCATTAGAGCCTAGGACTGCGAGCTCCACGGCCTCATTCTGAGCTCCCTCTGTCTGAGGGCTCCAATCGAAGCCATAGCCACCCTGGAGGGGTGGTGAAGTAAAGGGGGACTGCCTGGCAGGTCAAGGAGAGCCACATCTCTCCTCTCTGACCTGGAAAAACCCCTCATCTGCAGCGGCAACCAACATGGCTGCCATGAAGCCAGGGGGCAGTCTGAAAACTCAAGACAGTGCAGGAGCGAAGAGATGGTGAACAGTGTGTGAATTGGGTGAGATAATCTCTTGAACTTTTAAATGTAATCCTGACAAGAAGATTCAGAAAAGAGGACTCATAATTATTTTTAAAGTGGCTGCGATCTAATACTGGAGTAGAATTTTAAGGAAGTAAAGAAAAGTAAAGGAAGAAAATTGTAAATCTGTTAAAAATATAGAAAATTGGACTCTAATTGGGCAGACATCAGCTTTGGATAGGCATTTTTAGAATGCTGTAATCTATTTTTAAAAAATGAAATAACATTTATTTTTTGAAAATATTAGTAAGCTTGATGAGAAAGACAAAAGTAATAATAAAAAGTGAAATCTGATCTAAGAGCACCACCTGCTGTCAAAGGAAGGCACTGCAGATCTTCAAAGTTTTGATAAGATCCAGTTTAAGAAGAATTAAGAGAACTTTATTATTAAAAGACGCCTGAAAGCTATAATAGAAGATTCAATTGGTGGAGGAATTTATGAAGGTTTTACCCTTGGACCATTTAAAAGAACAGAACTATTAATTTTAGAACATAAAGACGCCTGGGCATGAGATTTTTCATCTGAAAAGTGACTTTGGTTTGAATAAAGGACTATTGGAGAATCAGATAGAAAGAAATAGTATAAACAAAAACAAGGATGAGTGGAATTTGCTAAGAAATTGCATTGGAGTTTCAGGATATAAAAGATACTTTGGCAAGAAGATTGGAGGACATTTTGAATAAAATACAGAGCATTGAAGTAGATCTGGAAATGGAGATGTAAATGACAGAAAGAAAGCAGGAGATCCAGGAAGAGGAGGAGTTAATCAGAAGAGTAGCCAAAGAAAGTGAACAGATGAAGCAACAAACAGAAAGAGATTATAAAAAGGAAATAAAAATAAAAATGATAATGATTGATGTAATAAACCAAGGGGAGAGTACTTTAAGGGAAGTTAAATAGCAATTGAAATTTCAGGGAGAATTCTTTGGGAGAAAGATAGGGGTAAGTGTAATAATTTGAAACTGAGACAATGGAATATAGTAGAGAAGGGAGGAATATTCCAAAAGAATGATCAAGAAATGATAGATAGAGATGAAAATTTAAGAGAGGAATATGAGAGACAAGCTAAGAAACGATTAACTAAAGCTTCAAGTGAGAAATTATGGTTAAAGTGGGGTAGATTATGATTCCACATATATGTCTGTACCATTAGTTAAGATCTACAATTGTTAAATGTAATAGATATGAATATTAACATTCTATTGTAGGAAAAGGAATGATATATGGAATCTGATTGACACAAAAATAATATAGTGTAATATAGCATAAGATAATGAAAGATTACAAACAAATAAAAACAATTATATGTCTATTAGAATTGTACAATATGTTAAATGTAAATAAGTGGACCTGTTAAATATAATAGTGGCACAATTAAAAATTAAAAAGGGGATGAATAATGGAAAAATATAAATTAATATGAATCTGTGCATTGTTATCAGAATTATATAATTTGTTGAACACTGCAAATGTGATTATTAATATAATAGCCGTAGTAAAAGGAGTGATATTAAGAATATAGAGATTGACATAAAAATAACATACTGTAATATTGAATAATTAAGATTGATAATTTAATAAAATATGTGTATTAAGATCAAATCTTATAAGATTGTCAACTGTATCAACTGTATCAAAGGTGAAAACTATTGTCATATTTGTTTTAAAATATAAGATACTCTGGAACCACACTGTTCACACAATGATATGTTGAACGAAAAAATAAAAAATGTATTGCAAAAAAAGTGTTTGACATTGATTCCAACTTCTGCTTAGTTCAAGCTAATATAGTTTTTAAATTTAATATGATTTAGCAAGATTTAGCAAAAAACAATTCAGAAAAAAAGTCAACAATAGTACACCAAAAAAAACACCCCAACAAATAATTCAAAGTCTTCTTTGTAAATATTGGCAAACTTTGAGTTCCTGGTTTCAGAGAATGGGTTGATTTATTACAGAATCACCTAATCATAGGATTTGGAGATCTTCTACTCCAATCCCCCGCCCAAGGCTGGAGTTCTTATACCAACCCATATAAATGAATGTCCAATCCTTTCTTGCTCCATCATTGGAGCACCCACAACTCCTGGAGGCAAGCTGTCTCATTGATTGTTTTCAGTGTCAGGTAATTTCTCCTTAGTTCCAGGTAGGAGCTCTCTTTAACAAGCTTCCACCCATAAGTTCTTCTCCTTCCTGAGGTGCTTTGGAGAATAAATCAATTTCCTAATCTTTATTAATCTTCCTAATCTTTACTGCCCCTTAAGTAGCAGACATTTATATTCTACTTTTCCTTAGAAAAGTGTAAGAAAATGTAGTCACCCATCTTGTTTAAACCCATCTATTAACCCTTTGAAGTAGAATGCTATGAGAGAAACTAAGATCTTCAAGGAATTTTTGTCTTGAGTAGACTTTTGAATCCATGCTGGCCCCTTCCTAGGTTGCCCTGTAAACTTAGCGCACACATACCAAAGATGCTTTTTCGAGAGGCAACTGGTTTTTCTCTTCTTTTTTTTTGAAGCCGTTTCACTTCTCATCCTAGAAGCTTCTTCAGCTCTGAGCTGAAGCTTCTTGGATGAAAAGCGAAATGGCTTCAAAGAAAAACCAGAAAATCTAGTTGCCTCTTTAAAAAAGCACCTTTGGGACAACCATGACCTGGATGACTGAGAATTTCCATAGACAGTGTACACATCTTCCAAATGTTGAAGAAAGGACAATGATATATTTCTGTATTATTGGATTCTGTTTATGTGAAATGAAGGCATAGACCTTTGAATGCATCATACTTATTAAAGCCTCGTGATGCAGATTTAGAACCACCAGATGATTCTAGGTGATCCACTAGAAACATTATTTTGTATCTCAATAGAAAAAGGAAGCACAAAGTGGTGTAGATCAGTTGTACATTTATTTTATTTTTTTCATACAAAATTAGGTAAGGTAAAGTAAACCGGATGACATTTCTGACATATATTCATAAACCTGTACTGTCACTCTCATTTCCATGTTTTATTTATACTTGTGAAATTATGAGAAATTTGATGCTTTTCAAAATTTATTTGCAATTGATTGTGACAGAGGGTCAGCTCTATAGTACTTTTTCCTCCTATTGATGAACAAGTCTGCCTTGATCAATGTTGTAATTTATCTATAAATTGTAGAATTAGAGTTGAAATTTTATTCCTGTTCAAGAGGATATACTTATTTTTACTCATATATTATAAAGCTTTTAAGATTAATTTCCTAAGTTAACACAGAAGAGCCACAATTAGTTTTGGAATTAAATTTCTGTTGTTAGGTCTTAATTTGGATTTGTGGCATGTAGGTTTTATGACTATTTAAGCATGTTTTCTCAGAAGTACATATTGTTATGTTTAATGCCCCTTATCATCTTCCATGGGAGAAAAAGCATACAAATATGCTGCTTTGGAGATATTCTATTTATGGAGGAAATCAGATTGGTTTGTTATGATTTAGAGTGTTCAAGTTATTATCTTTGTAGTCACGTACATGAATTCTATTCTATAATATAGAAGTGTTAAAGAATTCTAGCATTGGTTTCCATGGGAGCAAATTGTCATGATCCACTAAAGCAGCCTCTGTTCTGCCACAGACTAGCAGCAATGACTGTAGTCGGCTAATCCTAGTCGTTACCAGCTCAAAAGTGTTGGCAAAAAGTGTATATTTGAAAAAGCAGTGTTCAAAATAGAGCACTTATTTAGGAAAATTATGTACAAAAATTGTATATTGGAAGTGTTTCTAAAAAGCATGCATTAAAGGAATTTATATCTTTTTAAAAGTTTACATTAGAAATTGTTACAAGTGAAACTTGGATGTAAAAAAATACAAAAAAATTAAACTATGCAATGGATTTTCCATCAGTTGTTTTTTTTATCTTAAAAAGGTATGCATACCTAAAGATGTATATATATCTATATCTTTAGACACTGAGCTGAATAGATGTATCGGTAAAGCTGCCACTATATTTTCCAGACTTACAAAGAGAGTATGGCTCAGTGGTGGGATTCAATTTTTTTTACTACCGGTTCTGTGGGCGTGGCTTATTTGGAGAGTGTGGCTTGGTGGTCATGTGACTGTGGGCGTGGCTTGGTGGTCATGTGACTGAGTGGGTGTGGCCAACTTAATGTCACTCACGTCGAGGGTTGTCTCACCTGGCTCCTCCCTTCCTAGCCATTCCTTGTCACACCCAGCCTCAACTTATCTATAGTTCTGTAAAAATGTTGTTCACCTTTTTTTGACTATATTATCTACATACTATAGTTGTACTTTCATGGATCACTGAAAGGAGAAAATAGCTCACATGCTTTGCCCAAGAATATGATAGGCAACAGGCTTTTTCATATACGCTGTCTCCGATGTATTCTTGGATTCATCTGGCTTGACAAAGTTCCAAGTAGCGCAGTCTAGGAATGTGCTGGAATTTCTTGCATGGTATATACTATTGAAACAGCAATGTGTATGCTGGCTTGGGCATGTGGGAGGATGGCTAATGGGCGGATTCCGAAAGACCTCCTGTATGGAGAATGAGTGCAGGGAAAGCACCCTAGAGTGGGACCACAGCTGCGATATAAGAATATCTACAATGCCTTGGGAATGGATATTAACAGCTGGGGAACTTTGACCTCTGGTTGTTCAGCTTGGAGGCTAAAGACACAGCATTGTCTTCTCCAATTCAAGGAGACACTTGTTCAGCAGGCTGAGGCAAAGAGACAGTCCCAGAACCAGTGAAATCTGGGAGCTGGACAGGGGACAGATTGTATCTGTCCTCAGTGTGAAAGGGGTTGCCAAAACTCAAATTGGCCTTGCTGTTTTAGGACCCCTTTTCAGAGCATGATATCATAGTCTTTTGAGACTGAAGGATGACAATGACAACAATATGTATATCACTTATTATATATATATATATATATATCAATTTTTTACTATTGGTTCTGTGGGTGCGGCTTGGTGAGCATGGCAGGGAAAGGATACTGTAAAATCTCCAGTCAGAGGTGGTATTTGCTGGTTCTCTGAACTACTCAAAATTTCCTCTACCGATTCTCCAGAACTGGTCAGAACCTGCTGAATACCACCTTTGAATTCTATTTCCAACACAGATATAGAAAAATCAATATTCTTACAATAAAAGTAGTATCCAGTGGAAATGTGGGAGTGATTTGAATAGAATACAAAAATGCCTTAGTCTTTGGGGACTCCCCACCCCTCCCCACCCAGTCACTCCTTATCTTGCATGTGCGCCATCAAACTTGCCTGCATTTTGCCTTTGCCTAATTTTTGGTAAGTTGCTATTTTTCCTCCTCCCCGACGATCAGCTGTTCCAACTATCAGCTGTGCCATGCGATTTAGATTATCTATAAAGCAGGAAATCATCAGATTTCTTGCTTTCTAGCTAATCAAAATCGCTGTTGTACTGCTTCACCTTCACCCAGGAGGTTTCCCTGAGGCCTAGTCAGGGCTGGTATTCGGGGTTGTGGGGACAAAGTGGCCTGAGAGCAGAACTTTCCTTAGAACTGAAGCTTCTATTTTTCAGTGCACACTCAGGCAGCAGATTGCAGAAAGGTAGAACTGTGAGGGACTCTATGATTTTACAAGCAACTCAATCTGCCTGCCTGCTTTGCCTGATTTTGAGTAAAAGCTGCTCTTTTTTAAAATAATAAATTCAATATTTACATGGTGTGTTATGAGTTAATTTGTGAGTTTGCTTGCTAGCAAATTTTATGTGACAGATTCAGGCAGCAGATTGCAGAAAGATAGATCTGTGAGTGACTCTGTGATTCTGTGAGCAGTTCAATCTGCCTGCCTGCTTTGCCTGATTTTGAGTAAAAGCTGCTCTTTTTTAAAATAATAAATTCAATATTTACATGGTGTGTTGTGAGTTAATTTGTGAGTTTGCTTGCTAGCAAATTTTATGTGACAGATTCAGACAGCTGATTGCAGAAAGATAGATCTGTGAGTGACTCTGTGATTCTGTGAGCAGTTCAATCTGCCTGCCTGCTTTGCCTGATTTTGGGTAAAAGTTGCTCTTTTCTTTTAAATAAAAAAACAATATTCACATAAATTGTTATATATGGAAATTGATCTTATACACGTAAGAATATAAAGAACCAGACTGACTCCGTGTTTGCTCTTAGTCTGAACTTTTAGAGCAGAACATTTATATAATTTGTTATGAACGTTTTTACTCTGTTAAAGTTATATAGAATTGCAAAATATTATGTCCTTGGCTTGGTTTGAGATGCATACTAAGGTAGTCTTGACATTATAAGAGATATTAATGATCTCTTGTGTAATCTTTTAAGTAGAAAACAGGAAATCTGATGAGAATGAAGAAGTGGAGAAAGTTTGGGAATTTCCAGGGACACGTGGGAGGAGTTATGAAAAATAACCAGAAGTTTCTTATGAGATTTGTTGTAATTTCTATGTGTGAAAACAGGAAGTGTTGTGTAATCTTCTAAATGTGATAATCCTATATAAGGCTGTATATAAGGCTGGAAAGGGGTGTGTCCTTTCTCTCAAACTGCAGTCTGGGAGATCGGGGGTCATATTGCAATATCTATTAAAGTCTGTTATGGATTCTGATTATCACATTCTGTTGTTTTATTTTTGGCATATTCTCACAAATATTTACACACAAGCCATGCCCAGCCAGTCATGTGACCACCAAGCCATGCCCACAAATTAGGCCATGCCCACAGAACCATTGTTAAGAAATTTGAATCCCACCTCTGGATTTAATTGAAATGTGACAAAACCAGGGAGATTGCAGGCTACTGAAAAGATACTTGTTTGTGTCCCGCCTTCATTGTTTTTACAAATAACTCAAGATGGCAAACATATCTGATGCCCCTTTCTCCTCCTATTTTCCCCACAACAACAATCCTCTAAAGTGAGTTGGGCTAAGAGAGGGTAACTGGTTCAAGGTAACCAAACTAGTTTTCATAGCTAAGGCCTTACTTGAACCAGGATCTCCTGCTTTTTAGCATGGTGTCCTAACCACTAAACCAAACAGGCACTATGCATTATATGTTCTATCCTATCCTATTCCTATTCCTATTCTATTCATTATATTAGGCAGGAGATTCACAGATATTTCTTGAACCATCTCTTTACTACGGAAAATACTCAATCTTCTATCCATCAGAAATTTTATTTTCCTGTGAAAGACTATCAATATTGGATTTATGCTTTAAATAAAACTGATAAAGACAAAAATGTTAGAGTCTTCTGCCCAGCATTAGTGAATACTTTGTGTTACTATGTCATCACAAAAGTAGATCACGTACATGAAACTTGATGCACCATAGTTGAAAGGTGGGGAATGGGAAACAGAAAAACAAACTACAACAAACATTCTCAGGAAACCATTAAGTGATTGAAGGGAAAGGGAAGCATCACATGATTTTTTTTAATATACCAGAATCAGTAGAAAATATTTCTGAACATCATCAAAGAACATTCATTTTCTGCTGTTTTTAAAAATCATCACAGGAGAATTGAACAGGAACTGAGCTTTCATTCTACCCCTAAGGGCATGTCAGAATTCTCCTCTAAAGGAAAAACAGAATTAGTTCCTTGGTTGTTTTATTCCCAGACATTGTTCTGGTGCAAGAGAATCAGTGCAACAAGACCATAGCAAAATATTCCTACTATTTTATTAATCTATTTTAGAAAGTATGCTGTAATTATGTGTTTTCCATTTAAAAATGGTTTAATTTTTTTATGCAAGTATAATTTAGGGCACTGGAGTTCTGGCTTCCCGCTCTGCCTAGGTAGTTGTCACTTCATGAATACCATCTCTAGTAGTTCAGCAATGCTGAATGACTCAAGCATTCTGCAAGTACAAGAAGATTCTATTAGTATATGACAAGTGTACTAAAACCTCTGTGTTTGCAATGACAACCATATACATAGAATAGGAAGCCCAAATTCCAATGCTCTTGAATTATTTTTGTATAAAAATATTTAGCATTTAATTATATCTTTACAAAATAGTAAAACATACTTGGAAATTGTTTCCCCCGTTTTAAAAAAAGGATTAATTAATAAATTACATTTTACACTATTCAGGCAGTAATAGCCCCATCACCTGAAACAAAATCAACAAAAACTGGATTAATTTCAGCTTCATTGGGAACATATAAGTTGGGATGGGGGAGGGGGGATCCATGATTGCCAAAAGAAGTGATTTAAAATTGATGAGGAAATATTTATTTCAAAGCTTCCAAATGGGTCATAAAGGTCAACAGAGTAAAGAAAAATTGCTTGGCAGTGTACCTTAGGAAAATTGTTTTTCATTTATTTAATGAAACTAATTTTAGTAGTTTCAAATTTCTTAGTGCATTCATACTGTAATTGTCACTGACTGCATTGCCATCATGGTTTCCATGGTTTGAGAGACACTGCATAACTCCAACATTTATTAAAATTAGTCAAAGCAGACTAGGTGTTTTTTTCCCCTCCATAAACCTTTCTACCTTGGCTTTGATAACAATGAATATCTACCATTTTCATGATGTGAGAAGTGAAAATATTACATGTTTGCAAATTTGGCTGCTGTTGTCTCAAATCCAAGGCCTGGGACCTCTACATTTTGTTATGAAAGATTCTTTGATGTACTGTGTAATTTGGTACCTCTTTTGGTATCACCTCTTTCTTTCTTTCCCTTCTTTGACAATGGAGTCTTTGACAATGGAGTCAGAATGGAGTCAGAAAAAATATTTTTCTACTTTGGAGAACTTATTATAGTTAATCAGAGAACAATTGATAAAAGATGTAACCAAAAACAAAGGTGGATATTTGATTCAGGAGGAATTATTGTTAATTTTTGAGAGGTTAAGATGCCATGGAAAATTTTCTATGAGCTGATTACAATAACAGTTTGTTAACAGAGAATTTTGAAACTTTAACTTTGTCTTTTTTTATCATTATTGTTCTTTCTGTTTCTATAAAATATAGAACTCACAAAAGCTATAGTGAATTAAAATAGTGTTAGTTCTCAGTGTACTAAACCTGTCAATCTAGCTGAAATTAGCTCTTTAAAAGTCAGAGGGTGGCCTCTGCATTGATAATCAAGAGCAACATTTGCAAGATGTACCAATGTTCTAAAAACAATATTTTTAATCCCCAGCAGTTCATAAATTCATCATTTAAAAATCATCAAATAAAAACCTGTGTCCTTGGGGATTCATAGTCTATGAAAACCAAGTTGTTTCTTGTCCTCAGTCTCTTTTAGATTAACATGTCAGGAGTTTCATCTGTGAATGCTGCAGAATTCCTTGGTAGGATCCCAAACTGCAGGTGTCAGAAAATAACTTGTCAGACAAGTGGTACCCTGATGTGTTTAATTAGATACTTTGCTGACTGCATAGACAAACACAGAAGCTCTTTCCAATACCCAATATTCAGGCACAACTGTAGATATTCATACATTCTCAAAGGAAACAAAGGGAAGGGCAAAAACAATGTCAATATGTTGGCATTATGTCTGACAGTTTGATTTTAGTCATGTTAGACAGCCTATTGTGTGAGACTATCTCAGTCCTAAGATATTGTTGCTGTTAGAAATTTATATGGCACTGGTGTGAAGGTTCCCATTGTGTTATTTTCTCTACAAACTAATGGTATAAGATGCTTCCAGGTTTAAAGAGCTTTTCATTTATTCTAAAGTCATCTTAAAACACACAAGATGAAAGGGGGAAAGACTATAATAAAAATGTTCACCACATGTTTAAATAAATGGGCTCTTGAGTTTATTCAGTTATACAAACTAACAAGGACACTAAAATACAAATGTTTCACCAACCTAAATCCTCATGTAGATACAATGGATAAATCCTCAGGTAGATACTCCTTCCTGAAAGAGGGGTAGGTAAGGTAGAAGATGGACTATGATTTTGTATTGGGTATGGTGATTGTGGGATGGGATAAGTTTGGAGATAATCTTTTAAACATCCTCTCCCATGATCACCCCTTTTTTAAATCTAGCACCCCACTGACTGTTGGAAACAAAGCTTCAACTTGCATTAATTTTATTTTTAGTTAGGGAGAATGATGATTCATTTCAAAGTGTTTTTATGAAAATACTTGTAATGATGACTGATGTTCAAGAAGCAAATATTTATTACTCTCAGATAATTTTTTTACACTGCATATACAAATACAAACTTATCACTAACCATGCTTTCCCCCCAGAAATAAGTGAGATGCTGAAGTAATATTGGCATTAAAATGTACTAAATGGACCAGATAGCTCAATCGGGAACTTAGAGAATGACCATAAAAACTCTTTGAAATATCTTCTGCAAAAGAGAAATAAAGGAAAAATTAGTATAAGACCTCCAAGTTCCTGTTCAGCCCTATGATTCTATGAACTAGAACCTGATCCAGATATGGACAGGAATCCACTAAGGAGATGTAAGGAGTAGTCAAAAAGAAAAGTGAGATGAATAATTTTAACAGTCAAGAATTTGTTTGTTTTATACAACATTTTATACTTGTGGATGAAGCATATGTGTATATAATATAGAAACAAACATCAGAATAGCAGAAAGAGGACAATTAAGATAAAATAATAAAAATATAAATATATTGTTTTACAGAAGAAAAAAATAAAACAGCTTTCTTTTTGTAATGCTATGTATGAAAAAGTTGATTTCTCAATGGAATGAATTTAGAAATTGTGGGTTGTTAGGCTGGCTGGTGATATTTATCATAGATAAGTAAAATTGATATATGAAGGCTTGGGAGATTTGAACATAGCGATTTTGTGACATAGGTCACAAGATGACAAAATAGGGCAAGAAACCAGAATCAGTAATGGACTAAAGAATCCAGAAAAAACAGATGGACTACAGTTGGACTATAGCTTATTAATGAATCAGCCTAGATATACACTACTTCGTTATTGATTGCCTCTCTTAACCATGACTATATGAGTCATCTCTTCCTGGCAAGGAAAGATATCAGAGAAGATTAACATGTATGCTCATTCATGAAGAAAATAGTCCATTTGATAGCAGCTTTGCTAAAATTATGTCAGAGTGAAGATTACAACTATTTCATATTCTTTGATAAAGAATGCATTGATTCATTCATTTGAATACACTGAAATAAATAATATGGAGATATTTGTAAACTTTAAAGAAAGAAAATCAATGTTTTTTGTGGTTTTTTTATTTGTTTGTTTGTGGATAAATGAAACAAATATAGAAAATGATGTTATGGCCTTCTGTGCAATATGCTGCTTTAATTCCCATTTGCACAGAAGAAGCAAATAGTACTTAAAATCTAATTTCTTCAGCAGTTTCCTTGCATTTGGAGGTTTTAAAATAAGTTAGTATAGTTTTTATAATGCACAAAGGGAACTTGACTCAAAAGCTTGTCATAAGCTAAAAAGAAAAGAAAAAAATTACGTTTGAAGTGGGAGTACTTAATGCTTTTGTGTTGGTTTTCTTAACTAGAACATTTTAAAATTATTACAGTTTTCTACATTACAAACTCTAATAAGTATAAGGAAAATCGGAACAGTGAAACAAATCATTTTTACAGTAAATATTACATGTGTCACACTATTAGATGGATTCATTCTAATAAATTATTACAGTTTCTTCTTTATCATTTTGCTTTATTGCCTTCAATATTTAAGTCACAGGCAAAATAATCTAATTGTGATCAGAGCAGAGAGGAAGCTGTGGCTCTGAGGCTAATTCATATAAAAATGTTGGATCATGCTTACTATCAGAGGAGTCATAAGTTTTGGCAGCAAATCTTAGAAATAGGCCAGAAGGCTTATACCCCTTGAAACTTGGTAAACAATGGTTTAGACAATCTGGAAAATTGATGCAAGAGCTATGTAAGAAGCAGCTGTTGTGGGTGTCTTATTAATGAAGACAAGTTTTTCAAAAGTGCTGCAGCTTTGTCTAATAAAAAACAGGATGCTTGAATTAAGGGTAGAATCAATATATACTGCTCAAAAAAATAAAGGGAACACAAAAATAAGACATCCTAGATCTGAATGAATGAAGTATTCTTTTTAAATACTTTGTTCATTACATAGTTGAATGTGCTGACAACAAAATCACACAAAAATTATCAATGGAAATCAAATTTAGCAACCCGTGGAGGTCTGGATTTGGAATTACACTCAAAATTAAAGTGGAAAAAAAACACTACAGGCTGATCCAACTTTGATGTAATGTCCTTAAAACAAGTCAAAATGAGGCTCAGTAGTGTGTGTGACCTCCACGTGCCTGTATGACCTCCCTACAATGCCTGGGCATGCTCCTGATGAGGTGGCGGATGGTCTCCTGAGGGATCTCCTCCCACACCTGAACTAAAACATTCCCCAACTCCTGGACAGTCTGTGGTGCAATGTGGCATTGGTGGAATGAGCAAGACATGATGTCCAAGATATGCTCAGTTGGATTCAGGTCTAGGGAACGGGCGGGCCAGTCCATAGCATCAATGCCTTCGTCTTGCAGGAACTGCTGACACACTCTAGCCACATGAGGTCTAGCATTGTTGTGCATTAGGAGGAACCCAGGGCCAACCGCACCAGCATATGGTCTCACAAGGGGTCTGAGGATCTCATCTCGGTAGTCAGGCTACCTCTGGTGAGCACATGGAGGGCTGTGTGGCCCCCTAAAGAAATGCCACCACACACCATTACTGACTCACTGCCAAACCGATCATGCTGGAGGATGTTGCAGGCAGCAGACCGTTCTCCACGGCATATCCAGACCCTGTCATGTCTGTCACATGTGCTCAGTGTGAACCTGTTTTCATCTGTGAAGAGCACAGGGCGCCAGTGGTGAATTTGCCAATCTTGGTGTTCTCTGGCAAATGCCAAATGTCTTTCACGGTGTTGGGCTGTAAGCATAACCCTCACCTGTGGATGTCGGACCCTCATACCACCCTCATGGAGTCTGTTTCTCACTGTTTGAGCAGCCACATGCACATTGGTGGCCCGCTGGACATCATTTTTCAGGGCTCTGGCAGTGCTCCTCCTGTCCCTCCTTGCACAAAGGCAGAGGTAGCCGTCCTGATGCTGGGTTGTTGCCCTCCTGTGGCCTCCTCCATGTCTCCTGATGTACTGGCCTGTCTCCTGGTAGCGCCTCCATGCTCTGGACACTACGCTGACAGACATAGCAAACCTTCTTGCCACAGCTCGCGTTGATGTTCCATCCTGAATGAGCTGCACTACCTGAGCCAAATGTGTGGGTTGTAGACTCCGTCTCATGCTACCACTAGAGTGAAAGCACTGCCAGCATTCAAAAGTGACCAAACCATCAGCCAGAAAGCATAGGAACTGAGAAGTGGTCTGTGGTCACCACCTGCAGAACCACTCCTTTTTTGGGGATGTCTTGCTAACTGCCTATGCTTTCCACCTGTTGTCTATTCCATTTGCACAACAGCATGTGAAATTGATTGTCAATCAGTGTTGCTACCTAAGTGGACAGTTTGATTTCACAGAAGTGTGATTGACTTGGAGTTACATTGTGTTGTTTAAGTGTTCCCTTTATTTTTATTTTATTTTTTTATTAAAATTTTATTAATTTTCAATAAATAAACATACACAAACAAAACACAAAACATGAGAAACATAAAACTTCTTTTTGGAAAGTGGCTTAGTCCCGGGTTACATCTTTTTGTACAGACATAAATCAAATTCATGCTCACTTTATATACCATTTCATATCTTATTTACCATTCTACATTTTCTATATAGCTTCTCCCCTCTTTTCACTCTCAATTCTATTTTATTTCATCTCAATTTAAATCATTATGCTTGTATCTTTTGTCTGTTCTATTTCAATTATCTATTATCTTTTCTCATTAACACAAAATTTCTCCTGTAATCACTGATTGAAGTATGACGCCTTTATATCTTTCCCCTAAATTTAACACTTAAAATAATATATAATTTTCATTCTGATTCTGCTTAGTACATTCTAAAGCTACGTAATATATTTTAAAATAGGAAAATAATAAGTTTATAATATAATTAAAACAATAATCCATAGCAAATTAAACTCTATCATTAAATCTTAAGCATTTTACACATTCCTTTTAATATTTTATCCCATTTTATAATCATATAATGTTCCAGTTTTCTAACATTATTTCAAATACAAATACAACAATACAGTCTTATGTACTTTTGCAGAATCTCTTTTTTAATTATATTTTTACCCATTATCTCTGAATAAATCCTGTTTCTTTACATCTTGTTTCAAACCTTTGTAACTTCTCTTCCCTTTTCCCCTTCCTTTCTTCTCCAATCTAGCCTTTTTACCCCCCCTGTCTCTTGATCTCCACCCTCTTAATCTCCACCCTCTTCTGTATTCCTCTTTTCTGTTGCTTTCTGACATTGTATCAATTTTTCACCTTATTTTTCCCTTTTTTGGTTGTTTTTTTAAGTCTTAAATTCTTCATTCTCTTTCCCCTCTTTCCCTTTTCTTCCCCAGCTAAAGTTGTTTGTTCATTAAAGATGGCTTCTTCTTCTTCATCCCAACCTTCTTGTTCTTGTAATTTCTGATAGGTAGAAATCGCCATTTCTAAGAAATGAAAAACAGATCCAGAAGAGCCCTTCCCATCTTGTTCCTCTTCTTTTAGCTTTTTAAATTCCATTTTCAGTTCATCAACAAGAAATGCCATTGTGAAATTTTTTTTAAAAACCCAAATGTTTTTAATGTTTCAAATAATAATTTCCAAAGGTCCCAAAATCACCAAGCAATCCAAATAGACACAAACTGTTTCATTTAGCACTTTCTTCTTTTTATATTTTCTCTTCCTGGGGTACAGTTCAATTGCAAAGTTCCAAAGTATATCTTTTAGAAGTCTTGTTACAATTTAACTCTGGTCTCATAAGTTCCAAGCAGCCTCCTCCAGCAAAATCTTGATATTAATTCTTTTCCTCTCCCTTCCCACTTATAGCAAAAAAATATTTTTTTTTAATTCCAATGTTCAGAAATCTTTAATGTCCCCTTGGCTTTAATTTTCAAATTTAATTATCTGCTGGTGCCAAAATGGGTTTTTCCGATTTCCATCTGCTATCACTGTAAGAAAGGAGAATGAGAAAAAACAAACTTTCCCTTTTAACTTTCATCCGCCGCTTTTTCCGATCTTCTTTGGGAACAATGTATCTTTAATGAAATTAAAATTCCAGGGTATTTAAATGTTACTTGTTATCCCGGTTCAGCCAAAAACTTTCACTTTCTTCAGCTTCCTCCTGCACATTCTTGTCCGGATGAAAGCTTCTTTGTGGCAGCCATTGCTGATCGCCGCTCCACCGCTTTCGGAAAAGGGAGTTAAGCCAGCTGAGGAGGGGGGTTGCGATTCCCCCAGACCCCTGATGGGTCTCCCCTATCTTCAGTTACCTCTATGGGGTAACTATTAACCCCCAAATCCAGCTGGATCGGGGGCACTCCAGTGGCGAGCGCAGCAGGAACTGCGCACAATCGTGGATTCCTGCCACCGCTGAAGCCTTGCAAACCAGAAGTCCCAATGACAGCATTCTCTTAAAGATACAGTATTAAATTAACTATCCTGGTTTATATATTGCCAACACAACTGTTAGGTGACTATCATTCCTAACAATAAGTTGGAGAGGTGAAAAGATATTTATATTCTAAGGAAAACTACTGAATAGAATTAATAAAAAAAGGAAAATCAAATAGTGAATGATAAAGTGGGAAGACATCTGCAACAAAGTTAGGAATATGACCAGTACTACAACAACAACCTTGAAAGGGAAAAAAATGATGTCTGGTTCATTAGTGTCTATTGCATCTCCAGCAGGCCAAAAAACAATAGAAGGAATGCTGAACATGGAAAATACAAACAACACGGCCAACATGCAGATGATGCAAGCAACATTAACATCTATTCAGGAGACAACCATACAGATATGAAGACCGAAATGGGAGAAATGAAGGGTAAGATTCAAAATCTAGAGGAGAAGATGGGAACGATCCAACAGACATTGGAGAAGAATGAACAAAGAATAAAGAATATAGAAACTAAAGCTGAACAAACAGATAAGAGACTGGAAGGGGTGGATAGAAAAGTAATAGAGATGAACAGAGATTTAGAAGATTCAATTTTCCATCTGAAAATGGAATGTGCAGCATTCTATTTGAGGTTCCAAAATGTATTGGAATCCAAAGACGAAGATCTGGGAGCTATAATGTCCCACTTAATAGCAGGAGCATTGCAAAGGGACCAACAGGAAATAGTGAAAGAATTGAATGAGGTCTACTGAATCCACACAAACTATGCCAGATGAAACAAGCTGCCTAGAGAGGTCCATATCAAGTTCGCCAGAAAAAATGTAAGAGATATTGTATATAGAATCACAAAGGACAAGCCAATGGTGTATAAAGAAAAAGAGATCACGACCTTGAAACAAATCCCGAGGCAGGTAAGAGAGTTGAGGAAGGACTACAGATCTCTGGCGATACTCCTGAATAAACGAAACATCTGGTTCCGATGGCTGGTCCCTGAAGGAATGCTGGTGACGTGGCAAGAAAGAAGAGTAAAAATTGACAGTATTGAAAAGGTGCAAGAACTTTACGATCAGTTGATAGAAACAGAGGAAGAGGAGAGTAGCAAAGAAGAGTCAGAAAGCAAAAGTCAGGAGGACCAACAAGAAGATCAACAACAGGGAATATAGGAAACGGACCAAGAAGAGAGAGGCAAAGAAGAGAGAGAATACCCAAGGAGAGAAGGACTAAGAGAAAGAGAAGAGAAGCAAGAATCAACAGAAGATTTAGGTAGACTCAGAATTAATAATGGAAGAAGAGATTAAATTACTCTCAATAAATATCAATGGATTAAACTCCCAGATCAAGAGGAAACAAATATTAACTAAACTAACTAAACAAAATGTTGACATTATATGCCTGCAGGAGGTACATATCCAAAAACAACATAAAAATATCTAGAATATCCTAAGTTACAGCATTGGCATATCAAAAGAAAAGGGGGGTAGCAATTTATGTAAAAAAAAGGGATAAACGCAAAAAAATATATATGCAGATGAACAAGACAGAATTTTAATGATACAAATTAATTTACATCAAAAACAATTACTAATGGTGGGGATATATGCCCCTAACGATAACCAGAAGTTTTATAAGAGACTATATGATAAAATAATTAGTGTAGGTGAAGAAAATATTTGCTTGATAGGGGACTTTAATGCCATTGTTGATGTTAAAAAATATATATATTAGTATGGAAGGGATTAGGAAGAAAAAAAAGAGAATTCTACCAAAAAAAAATTTGGACTTAGCCCAAGAGACCAATTTGGAAGACGTATGGAGGAAGAGGAATCCAAATGAGAATAAATTTACGTTTTATTCTAGTCCACAAAAGTCATGGTCCAGAATCGATATGGTATGGATCAATGGGGCAGTTGAGAAAGATATTAGTGAAGTAGAGATAATGCCCAAAATATGAGCCGATCATAGCCCAGTTAAAATTACATGGAAAGGACATAATAAAAGGAAAAGGAGATGGATATTAAATTCACAAATAACAAAAGAAAAAGAATATATTTTAAGAATTAAAAATGAGTTAGAAATATTCTTTAAGGTTAATTTAAAACAACATACTAGTTTACAAAATTTATGGGACACTACAAAGGCCTTGTGAGAGGCATATCAATAGCCTATATAGCTAAGAAAAATAAAGAAAATGGAAGAAACAGAATGAATTACAAGAAAGGATTAAAATTTTTGAATATGAGCTCCAAAAAGACCCCAAAAATATGGAAGCTAAGAAAGAAATAGATTAGACATGAACTAAATTTGATAGATATTGAGGAAAATGCACATAACTTAAAAACTCTTAAACATAATTTCTTTGAATCAGCAAATAAACCAGGAAGGTGATTGTCCCATAAATTAAAAAGAGAAAAGATTAATTTAGCGACTTAAGCATGAGGAAGGGACAGTGTATTATCAGATGGAGGAGAAAAAGAGAATTGCACAAAGGTATTTTGGTGAGCTTTATAAGCAAGAAGAAGTTGTGGAAGAAAACATCAGATACTACTTGGAGGGAAACGGTCTGAGCCCAATCTCAGAAGTAAACAGAGAAATACTAAATAAAGAAATTACACTAACAGAGTTACAAAAGGCGATACAAAAACAAAAAAATAATAAAACACCAGGTCCGGATGGTCTACCAGGCGAACTATATAAAAATTTATCTGAAATATTTGAACCAATATTACTGGAACTATATAATGAGGCATTAACGCAAGCTAGACTTCCGAGGTCCTGGTCCGAGGCATACATTTCCTTAATTGCAAAAGATGGCACTGATCAACAACTAATTACAAACTATAGGCCAATCTCGTTACTAAATATGGATTATAAGATATTCATGACAATATTGGCAGAGAGAATGAAACCAATTTTGAGAGAACTTATACATACAGACTGGAATGGTTTCCTGCCAAATAGACAAATCAAAAACAATATTAGGACAGTACTAAATTTGATTGAATACTACAAAGCTCACCCAGAAACAGGCAGCCTTAATTTTCTTAGATGTGCAAAAAGCATTTGATAATCTTAACTGGAAATTCATGTTATATCAAATTAAAAAGTTGAATTTTGGTACTAATATAGAAAAAACAAGAAATATACTCAAATCAAAAAGCAAGTGTATTATTAAATGGAGATTGCACTGAAGATTTTGAAATTGCAAAAGGAGTGAGACTCTGTTATTTATCTTGTCTTTAGAAGTGTTGCTAGCTGCAACCAGACAAAATCCAGAGATTCATGGAATTAAAATTAGAAATGAGGAATATAAAGTTCAGGCATTTGCCGATGATTTGGTATTTATTGTGGAAGATCCTATGAATTTGGGACCAATATTGTTGCAACAAATAGAAAAATTTGGGGAAGTGGCAGGACTTAAAATAAATAAAACTAAAACTAAAATGATAGTCAAAAACTGTATAACAAAACAGAAAGTAGAATTAGAAAATATAATGGGACTGCAAATAGTAAAAAAGGTGAAATACCTGGGAATTTGGATATCACCCAGATGCTCATCACTAAAAGAGGACAATTATATTAATCTGATTAAGCAAATCAGAAAAGAATATGCTAACAATGAAATTGAAAGAAAAAGATGACTCTGAATTCTTTTCAATTTGGAATAATTGGTATAAATGGCTAACAAACAGAACTAAGAAGTGAGACCAAAATTTTAATTGAAACAATCCTTAAGAAAGTAAAACAAAATTTTGTAAATTATATAAAGATATAAGAATAGTAATTATAGTTAATCAGTAGTAGACAAATGTAATATAATGTATTATGATATTTAAACCAAAAACCTGTATAGATGCCAAGAAGGTTGTTGATACCATGATGTTTTATGATGTAACAAAAGAAACTTAACAAAAATATATTTAAAAAAGAAAAAGAAAATGGGAAATAGTATGTGGTGAATATGATAATTAGGAGGGAAACCTTGAGTTGAAGGTTTCCCTCTAGTCTGCCATCCTGGCAGGAGGAACCAAGTTTAAAGTGATTGGTTCACAGGACAGGTGGGAAATTCAAGGAATCTCAGTGGCTGAGCTGTCCGACAGCCAATTCACTTCTATGTACCAGTAAAGAGCTGTTTCACTATTCTGACTGTCCTGCCTCTTCATCAGTGATGGGATTCAAATAATTTAACAATTGGTTCTCTGCCCTAATGACTGGGTGAGCGTGGCCAACTTGATTGGTCTCACCCTTAGGAAATTTCTCCTTAGTCCAACTCACAATAAAATAGCACTGTTCCAATATTTAGAATAGAATAGAATAGCAGAGTTGGAAAGGACCTTGGAGATCTTCTAGTCCAACCCCCTGCTTAGGCAGAAAACCCTATACCTTCGCTTCCATTAGGACTGCATTATATATCTCTCATAATGTTTGGCCTAAGGTATCTTGTAGTTCTTTATATATTTCTGTCGGTAACCCATCTGGGCCTGGAGTTTTGTTATTCTTTTGTTTTTTAATTGCCTCTATTAGTTCTGGCATTCTTATTTCCTCATTTAGCATGATTTTAATTTCTTCTGGAACTTTAGGCAAATCGACTTTTCCTAAACACTGTAATGCTTTTTCTTCTGTGTAGCGTTCATTGTAATTGCATAGTTTCATGTAAAAATCCTGAATTATGTTCTTTTTTTCCTCACTTTGGTGACATAAATTCCATCTTCATCTTGCAGTTTATTTATCCGCTTTTCTTCTTTATGCCTTTTCAGTTTATAGGCTAACCACCTCCCTGGCTTGTTTGCATTCTCAAAAAAGTTTTGATTCATTCTCTTTATGTGTTGTGCCAAATCTTCTTTTTTGAGAATGTTCAATTTGTGTTTCCTGTTTTAGATTTATTTTTTGTGGTTCCTTTTGTAATTCTACCTCGAGTCTTCTGTATTTTTCATCTAAATATTTTTGTCATTGATTCTTCCTTTTATTTTTCTTTGCCATATACGATAAAGCAACTCCCCTCATATATGCTTCTGCTGTATCCCATAGGTTTTGTAAGAATGTGTCTTCTTTCCTATTTTCTTTAAAAAAGAATCCCATTTGTTTTTTCATCATCTGTCTAAATTCTCCATCATTTAAAACTAATCAGTTTAAAGTCCATCTTATACTTTTCTTTTGTACTTTCCAGCTAATTCTCATTGGGTTATGATCTGCCAGAAATTTGCAACTATTTCTACTTCATTTACATCAGAATTTAATTCCATCGACATCCATACCATGTTGATTCTAGACCAGGATTGGTGACTGTTAGAATAGTATTTGTGTATTGATTCCTCCCCTAGTTCCTCTCTCTCCATATATCCTGTAAATTTAGCTCTTCTACCATTTTGAAGAAGGTTCTGGGTAATATTCTTCTAATTCCCTTCTTTATTTTGTTACTTTTGTAATCTAATTTTTATCTATTATTTCATCAAAGTCTCCTAAAATGCAAAGATTGTCACACTCTATATCAGGGGTCAAACTTTTTATACCTACCGCCCACTTTTGTATCTCTGTTAGTAGTAAAATTTTCTCTAACTGCCCACCGGTTTCACAGTAATGGTGTTTTATAAAGTAGGGGACAAAACCCCTACTGCCCACCATGAGAGCTGGAACGCCCACTAGTGGGCAGTAGGGACCAGGTTGACTACCACTGCTCTATATCATGTATAATATTATGTAGTTTTTGGTACAATTGTTTGTGTCCCCCATTTGGTGCATAAATTGCAACTAATAAAACCCATTTTTTGTTTAGTATTATTTCCACAATCAAGATTCTTCCCTCCTCGTCATTGTAAATTTGCTTAGCCTGAATTGATTCCCTAATATATAGCATCACTCCTCTCTTCTTTTGTTATGATAATGAAATGAATAGTTTCCCCAATTTGTGGTTTTCCTACTCAATCACAATTGAGCTATCAATATAAACCAAAATGTGTCAGTCTAACCTCGCTTCAACCTTCCCTTTAAATGACTTCTTTTGTAGCCTATGTTGTCTTACATATAGTTAGCAGGAGAGTTAATAGTAATAGCAATAATGATAAAGATAGGGGTAATACTAATAATAACAATAATAATAATCACAGTAATAACAATACTGCTACTAATAATAATTATGATGATGATAATTATACTATTAATACCAACAATAGTTCCCAACAAGGAAAGCGTAAATTATGGTTCAGTTCAAGAGGGCTTATCTCTGATGTTCCATTTTATCTGTCCAAAAAGAATATTTCCTTTTTAGTACATTAGGTGCCTTTGTGATCTATAGCTTTTAGTATATTTCCCCAGGAACTGGCTGTCTTTAGCTTTAGCTTTTGTCCTTCTTGTTTGTAATCCCCTACTAATCAACCAAAATATAACATATAAATTCTCCAAAAGCCCAAAGCAAAGAGGGAGTAACCAACAGAGCTAGTATCACAAAGAGGAATTATTTCTCTCTTCCACAGTTTTGCAGTTATATAACATCTTTGATCAGTAGGTGTCTCCCTGGTATCTTATTTCAATTTACAAAATGCTCCATCAGTGGCAAGAAGAAGAGCCATTTTGTCTCCAACGTTATCTCTTTATAGCCACTTTCTAGGAAATTGACTCAAATTATTTCCAGCATTATCCATGTCAACTCTGTCCAACTCTTCTTTTGTAAACTCCCAGAAAAAAAAATATCCAGTCCAGATCCTAAGCCTAAGCCAAAACTTTACACTATGACTCCCTGGGAACTGGATGATTTGTGGCAATTCATAGGCAAAAACCTTGAGCATAGGTTCGTCAAACCCATGAGACCCAAGGTGGCCGTCCCCATTTTGTTCTGGGAGAAGGACGGCTTGTTATGTTTATATGTGGATTATAGGAATTTAAATGCTATTTGCAAGGAAAATCTTTATCTCCTACCCTTAATGAAGGACATGCTGGCCCATCTGGTGAAGGGGAAAATTTATTCTAAGCTAGACTTGTGGGAGGCTTATTACCAGATCAGGATCCAGGAGAGGGATGAATGGAAAACAGTGTTTAATTGTCCATTAGGATGTTTTCAGTTCAAGGTTTTGCCATTCGGACTCCCGCTGTTTTCATGCAGTTAATTAATGAGGTGCTGCATGAGCACTTGTATAAGGGAGTTTTGGTTTATCTTGATGATATATTCATTTATACTGAAACTAAGACTCAACATGTTAAATTGGTGCAGGAGGTTTTGAAGAAATTAAGTGCGGCTAAGTTGTTTGCCAAACTCTCTAAATGTGATTTTCACCAAGATAAGATAGATTACCTAGGTTATAGAATCTCTCACCAGTGGGTGGAAATGGACCCTGAAAAAGTCAGAGCAGACCTCAAGTGGAAACTTCCCCGTACTCGCCAACAATTGCAGAGCTTTCAGGGGTTTGCTAACTTTTATAGGCAGTTTATCCCCTCTTTTGCCCAAATAGCATTGCTGATTACAAATCTGTTAAAAACCAAGGGGGTAGATAAACCAAAACATAGCCAACCACTGAACTGGACTATGGACTGCCAAGCAGCATTTGAAAAACTGAAAAAAATCTTTTTGGCTGAACTTTTATTAAAACACCCAAACAAACCATTTGTATTTCCAACCATTTGGCCAGTGGTCTACAAAGCCACGGCTGCCTATAAAGCACAAGCAGACAAGTAATGAACAGAATCTAAATCTTATAAAGTGGGGACAAAGTTTACCTTTCCACCAAGTTTCTAAAATCTTTCCAGCAGTCTCAAAAGTTGGGTCCTTTCCCCCATAGTTCATATTATTAACCCTGTCACAGTGGAAATACAACTCCCTAAGTCATTACCCCATTTTCCATTAAAGCTTATTGAAGCCTGAAGTAATTTCTGATTTTCATCTGGTTACTGTCCCTATTCCGCCCCTATTATGGTAGAATAGGAACAACGTTTTGAGGTTCAGAAAATTCTAGACTCTAGGAAATTCCGTCTATCTGGTGGCTTAGAAACACCTCCAGTTCTCACACAATGAATGGGTTCACAAAAAACATATGCATGCCCCTAAATTAGTATATATATTTCATCAATTGTACCCTGACAAACCTCATTGATTTTATGTTTTCTTTGTCTCCCCTTCCCTCTTTTGGTTTTCTTTCAGGTGGGCTTACCATTTTTCTAAGGGGGCGGCATGTCAGGCCCCAGATATTTCTACAGGGATGCTGGCATTTTGGTGGGAGGAAGAAGGGAGGAATGGAGTGATCTGTATGAAGTGTTTGTTTCTGTTTCCCTGCAATGGTGTAGTGTGGGAGGGGTTTGGTTAGCATTGCTTTAAATTGCTGGTTTTAAGTGAGAAGCTTCAGTTCTTGCCAGATCTCATGTTCTCACAAACCTTTCAATAAAAGCTCCTTTTGGAACAAATTCAGTTTCAAGAATCCTGCTTTCTTGGGAAGATTAGAGAGGCAAGACCTTACATTGGGCACCAAATTAATGTAAGGCTTACTTTTTGGCACTTCTGAATTCTAGTGCTTTGTTAAAATCTTTATCTTAATCTATTTTAGTCTGGAATACAACTTAATTCCTTTGATAATATCATATATATTTAGAACCTTCAAGCAGTGCCTAGATTAACTATCAATCTTATTTTATTTTATATTTTTTTATATTGTGCACCACTACATAGAATATGATAGCTGTAAAATATCTGTAGCAAATGTAAACTATTTCATCATATCCATTTGTGCCATGAGACTCACAGGAATTTATTTTCTTATTTGTGGTTGTCAGATATTTATTTGAAAACATTTAAAGATTCATAACATGTATGGTTAAACATTGGTGTGTAATGCTGGTATTTCCATTTAGCTAATGAGAAACTGGAGCCAAGTGATAGTGATTTTTAGCTGTGTGTATTTAAAACAAGCTAGAATTAACTTCAAATTTTAACTTGCTATTTGGCAATTGTAGAGAAGCGCATAGTCTTAATTATCTTGAAAGACCAACTAAAATGAATTTATATATGAAGCAGTAGTCATTTAGCTTTGGTTTAGCATATGGGAGCCTTTATAATTGACTTATTCATGAATGCAGCTATATGAATTGACATGAAATGTGATAACCTCTTTGTGATTTGTTCATAATTAAGCAAAATATATTTATTTGACATATAAACTCACTTACACTTCCCTTTCACATTTTCTTGAATCTAGTCTCAACCAGTATCCATCCATCTTTGTTCCAGTTTTCTTCAGTGTTTCCTGTCCTTGACCATTTCATATGTTATATATATATATATATATATATATATATATATATATATATATATATATATATATATATATATATATACCAGAAATAGCTGTTGTCATTTATAACATTGTGAAGAATCATTTGTAACTCCAGCTTGATTTTTTTAAATCACTTATAGCTACCTCATCCCTGAATTCCCAACTCCAGCAGCTCCAACATCTTCAACAATTCCAGCAACAGCAACAGAGCCAAATTAGCCAGCAAGCACAGGGACAAGCTAGTCAATCCCAGCAGCAACCAACACAGCCACAACTGCCTCAACAGCAACACCCACCACCTCCTCCACCACCATCACAGCAACAGCTTCAGAATCAAAATCCACCAGCTCCAGCTCACCAAACTTCAAGCTCCCCCACAAAGACCAACCTACCTGGAGGTCATGGTCTTCCCTCTTCACTCACATCCTCAAACCCCCTTCAGGTAAGAATTAGATGATCTGCTTGTTGTCTCTTACTTTATCCACCATTGTTTATCTCATCTGTCTTTCATTTGAATGGTTTCTACCACTTTTCAATGGTGGTAGTGAATGATTTCTACCATTTTTAAGTGTGGCCTGATTTTGTTTTGCATAATGTAAGTATTGTGGTCAGCATATTATGTCCAAAACTCTGAATTACTCATTTTTTTCTTAAATAAGTGACTGCTATGACAACTATTATTTAATCATCTTTAGCATTTTCAGATTTTTAAGATGTTTATATGCTCCCCATGCACATATACATGCATTCATATTTTGATTTCACAACAGTCTTTGGACTTTCATCCCAGCATATTTCACATTTGAAGTAGGGATGGTAAGTGTTTCTCTCCAGCAGATGGAATGTGGAACTGGAAAAAGAAAAGGAGAACTATTGTCAGTCCAGGAACTACTAGTTTTCATTCATCTGTTTCATGTTAAACTGTCCTTCCTTCAGAGGGCCAAGAATAGAAATTATTATTTCTTTCCCCTCCCTTCTAATTTTATCTTCATAGTGGACTTAATGTGGACTGTTATAATAAATGAAATGATAGGTTAAAAAGCACAGGGTAGAAATGGGTTTGATGAAAACTTAAGGAATGTCATTTTTCTTCAAGTTTGCTCTATTTGATTTTAAGAAACTCTGGTGCCCATCACCATCTAAATAATTTATATTTTCCTTGTGGTCAAAATGCAAATTGGAGGGAAGAAGACCCATTTCTTTCTCCAACAAATTGATCTTTATCAATTATATCAACTGCTTCATTTCTTATTTGTTCTTATTGTTCCAGAGGTTTAAGTGCTACATTCTTATTTATACCTGCTTGAAAAATGAAGTAATATACTAAAGGAGAAAAAAAATGCATTAGCATTCAGAACTACAGAAGTATTCCAGATTAAACATAAACAATAGTAACACTTAGCCGTTTTGATATTTTTAAAAACAGATACATTGCCTGGAGATGAGGAGGGTAAATAACATCTGGAAAATCCTACTCCACACTTTGCCAAATGTCTCTTTTATGTTCTCAACAAATAAACCCAATGTAATGAATGTTAGACAAAAAGCCAATCAGAGATACCTAAATAGGGAGTTGTGACTGGATGATTTTTTTACTTTCCAAAAAATGTTTGATTACAATTTCCTGAATTCCTGACTATTGGATTGGAGGGCATTAAATATTCATAGATGCCTCTAATTCATTAAATTTAACAGATAACAGATAATCAGAGTTGGAAGGGACATTGTAGGTCATCTAGTTCAATCCCCCGCTCAAGCAGAAGACCCTACACCATTTCTGACAAATGGCAGTCCAATCTCTTCTTAAAAGTCTCAAGTGATGATGGTCCCACAACTTCTGAGAGCAAGCTGTTCCATTGGTTGATTGTTCTCACTGTTAGAAAATTTCTCCTTATTTCCAGGTTAAATCTCTCCTTGTTCAATTGCCACCCATTATTCCTTGTCTGGCCTACAGGCACTTTAGAAAATAGCTTGACCCCTTCCTCTCTGTGGCAGCCCCTCAAATATTGAAAGACTGCTATCATGTTTCCCCTGGTCCTTCTCTTCACTAGACTAGCCCTGCCCAGTTCCTGTAACTGTTCTTCATATGTTCTTCATATGTTTTAGTTTCCAGTCCCCTAAACATCCTGGTTGCTCTTCTCTGTACTTTTTCTAGAGTCTCAACATCTTTTTTTATATTGTGGTGACCAAAACTGGATGCAGTACTCTAGGTGTGGTCTTACTAAGGCTTTATAGAATGGTATTAGTACCTCACTTGATCTTGATTGTATCCCCCTATAATGCAATTTAGGGTTATCATTTAACCTGCATATAAAGTAAACTTAGTGGTAAATGTTGTGGATCTAGTGTAGTGTATGTACATGTTAATCATTTTACTGATTATTCTTTGGCTCTAAGTAAACACTTTGATTAATCTACAGGTTCCAGATGTATTTGGTGGAACAGTGCTGATACACATTTTTAGCAGAATTAAACCCCTATTATGCTTGAAAGGAAAATTGTTTCCAAAGAAACAATAATTTTCTCATTAGATGAGAAAAGAAAGAAAGTACAAATTCAAGTGAAAGGTAGAATTTAGCATTCTGGTTATTTAGAATATCAGCTTTTTCAAGATTCCTTTCATTATCTCTTTGATAATAAATTATCCCTTGGTGATGATTATGTCAATGTCATGACAAGTTTTACCAGCTGATTTCTACATATCATATAATACAATAACAAGCAAAACTGTTTTCATCCTGACCAGTGGATAAGTTTAGATGTATTCCTTTGATAGAAGAGGAAATTGAAAAAGTTTCATTTACCGATATATACAAGAATTTTCTATCATTCAATTGCATTACTCAGATATTTGCCACCAATAGTGAATGCCTACTATTGGGTGAAGTTTCAGGGATAAGGAAGTAGCTTGAAATCTGACTATGGAGAAATAAATTTTGAAGTTGACTGAAGAAGTACACACATTAGTGGCTAACAATCAGTTTTAAGACCTTGAACTCCTAAGACTACTTTTTATGAATTAATCACTTTCCTTTTGCATAGTAGTGTATTTAAATCTGAATCATTATTACAGAAATTACAAAATGTTCCATCATCCTCTTAACAAAATTGTTCTTCTTGACATTGTGCCCAAGAATGCAGATAACATTACTGCAGACTATTTTTAATTGCTCATAAAAATACATTAAAATTGTCTTGCAGAACATCAGTAGCTGGGGTTTCCCCTAGTTATGTATTGTCTTTATCATATGCATGTAAGCATCTGTGTTTGTATATAACTACCGCCAGGTTGGTGTAGTACTTAAGGCATCAAGATGTAACCTGAAGACTGGTGACCAATGCTGCAGAACAACACTCACAGTTACTACATTAATGGAGTCAATGTCCTCGTTGTGCTAGATTCTTGATCTCTAGACTGAAACTATAGACACATCCTCATGTCCGCAGATGAACTGCACAAAAGTATGTCTTATTCAAACTCAAAGAACTAGCATATGTATCATAGGTTTTGTGTGTGTGAGTGTGTGTGTGTGTGTGTTTGTAATGACAGACAATGTATGCTTAAGATACCAGAATATAGCCTGGAGACTTAGTTTTAGGCACAAAGCCAACTAGGTAACCTTGGCCTAGACACACTAAGTCCTAGTAAAAAGCCGATGACAAACCACTTCCAAAATCTTTCTGAGAAAACAGAAACTAGTCTTGGCAGTCCCTAGATTCCAACATTTTGAAAGCATAACTATAAAAACAATATTAATTGTGCAAATATTAAATTTATTGGACCTGAACATAAATTTTACAAAAAACAAAACAAAAACAACCCACCACCCTACTTAGAATTCCTATATACTTAGATCTTCTTTGGTTATGTTACTTTGACTTAATTGCAGATAGTCCATAAATAATAAAGACCTGAAAATAGAAATAGAATGACTGGAGCAAAAGAAAAACAAAGGTAATAGTAACCCTAGCAGACATCTTGGGTGCAATCTCCAAACAACTGGAGCACTAGAATTAGAATTAGAATTATTTTATTTGCCAAGTGTGATTGGACACACAAGGAATTTGTCTTGGTGCAAATGCTCTCAGTATAGATAAAAGAAATGATACATTCATCAAGAGTCAGAATCATGAGGTACAACATTAAATGATAGTCATAGAGTACAATAAGCAATCATATTATACTAGGAAACAATCCACACAAATCATAAGGATACAAGTGAAAAAGTTACAGTCATACAGTCACAAGTGGGAGGGGATGGGTGATAAGGAATGATGAGAAGATTAATAGTAATAGTAGTGCAAACTTTGTAAATAGTTGGACAATGTTGAGGAAATTATTTGTTTAGCAGAGTGATGGCATTCAGGGAAAAACTGTTCTTGTGTCTAGTTGCTCTGGTGTGCACTGCTCTATAGCGTCATTTTGAGGGAAGGAGTTGGTTTATGGAGTTTGTGTCTGGGATGTGAGGGGTCTGTAAGTATTTTCACAGCCCTCTTTTTGACTCGTGCAGTATATAGGTCCTCAATTAAAGGCAGGTTGATAGTAATTGTTTTTTCTGCAGTTGTAATTATCCTCTGAAGTCTGTGTGTGTCCTGTTGGGTTGCAGAACCAAACTACTTGAAACAATCAGCATTAACAAAATCACTATCAGTCAGTTAATAGAATAGAATAGAATGGAATGGAATGGAATGGAATGGAATGGAATGGAATGGAATGGAATAGAATAGAATAGAATAGAATAGAATAGAATAGAATAGAATAGAATAGAGCTGGAAGGGACATTGGAGGTCTTCTAGTCCAGCCCTCTTCTCAAGCAGGAGAATGTATACCATTTCAGACAAGTGACTGTCTTCTCTCTTCTTAAAAAACCTCCAGTGATGGAGCAGCCATGACTTCTTCTCTTTTCTTTTTGGAACTTTATTTATTTATGTATTTAAAAATACATAAATGCTTAATAAACAGTGTATTGTCTGGATCAGTTTTTATTATTATTATTATTATTATTATTATTATTATTATTATTATTATTATTATTATTATTATTATTATTATTGTAATTCCCCGTTAGGAGAATGAGCGCATACAAGGAGATGTATTTGAGAGTAGTGTTTGAATAATACACACACAGCACACAGATACACTGTACAGTAAATATAGGTTTTTACTTCCAAAAACTTTTAAGCAAAGTTCAAACACAGTCCAAAGTCATTCACAGGTTAAATCAGTCAGTTTTCAATCCAGGGATAATCTAATAACAAAGTCCAGTATCAAAAACAGTTCAGTAACAGACTTACATCAAATCCATGAATAACAGTCAATTAGAAGAAAAATGGAGGAATGGCAATACTCTTCAACAGAAGGAAACAGAGACTCACTGAGACTTCTTCTGAGACTAAGACTAAGACTAAACAACCCAGGTTTCTGGCTCCATCTTATGGCCGTTTGAGAAACCACACCCAATTACACTTTTATGATTCTCTTAAAGAGACAGTATTAAAATGTCTACCCTGGTTTATATATTTCCAACCCAAATACCTGTTAGATGACTTATATTCCTAACAATTATTACTATTATTAATCTCATGGCTGGGCCTCGATGGCTATCAGGCTATCGGCTATAATTATGGGATTGCTGGTTTTGGGATTGGTAGTGGTTTAGCCACCATGAACCAACCCAGGCACCTACCATCACCAATGATGAGAAGAAATCAATAAAATTCCATATCGGATCAGTCATTGCCCAGGTCAACAATGACCATGTTAGATGCTATGGCTCCTGGACATCTGTCAAAATATTGGGCTACAGGGCTCAGTTGCTACTGCTGGGGAACCAGGGCATACAACTGTAAAGTGACTGGAAAAAAAGCACAAAACTTGGACAACCAAAGAAAATCAAGATATCATCAAATGTTACCATCAGGCAGAACCAACAGCCCGAGGATTTTTTTTAAAAATGATGAACTTTGGAAGGAAAAACACCCCGAAAGTGATGTAACTGAACAAGGACCAATGGATCAAAAATGTTTCATCATCCATAATAAAATTTTCAGATGTGGAAATGCAACATCTAGAAACATTGACTAGAAAGAAAACAACAGGCTGAATGATGAATAGGCTGAAGAAACAGTTCAAAACCTGAACAAACTGACCAACCAGTGGAAGAAACCAACATACAGGATGAAGATTTTCCTGTGTAACAATTCAAAAGTGTAGAGCTAAGTGACCTAGACAAAATGCTGAAAGAAAAGATTGAAAACCACATCAAAGAAAACACAGAAAGAAAAAGACTGCCTACCATTTGCGAAGTACATAGTAAACGAGTGAAAGATCTACAAAATGCTGTGAACAACATTTTAACTTCCATCCCATCCAGCACACTACGTGAAACAAACCAACTAATGTACAGCACAGCTGTTGTTATAATGGCACAATTGGGTTATAAATGCCAAAAAAGAAACCCACTGGAACACCAAAGTGGAAAATTTGACTTGAAAATAAAATTAAAAAACTATGAGGAGATGTAGGCAATTTGAAATACTTGAAAGAAAGAAAACTAAAGAATAAAAAGCTGAAAAATATTTTACAGAAAAAATGTGATCTGGAGGAAAAAACAATAACAGAAATTATGGAAGAACTAAAACAGCATGTAATAGCAACAGCAAAGAAAATCGAAAGATACAAAGGATGAAAAAAACAATATCGTGAAAATGTCCAGTTTAGAAGATACCAACACCTCTTCTACCACTCACTTGATGAAAGTCGAGTCCATACTAATGCTTACCCATGTAAAGAAAAAACTTTGAACTTTTGGAAAGAACTGTGGGAAACCCAGTGGAACACGATAAAACTGCCTCCTGGATCAAAGATATTCAAAAACAAACAACACGAAACAAAATGGAGAATATTGTAATAACAACTGATATGGTTGTACAACAGGTAAAGAAGGTCAAGAAATGGAGCGCTCCTGGCCTGGATGAACTGCATGGATACTGGGTAAAATACCTGACCAGCCTCCATCACCACATGGCCACTCAATTTGATGAAATGCTTAAAAATGCGACAAGCAAAGAATGGTTAACAGCTGGCTAAACATAGTTGATAATGAAAGATCCAGAAAAGGGCACAGAACCAAGCAACTATCACCCAATTACTTGTCTGCCAACAACGTTCAAACTTTTTACAAGAGTACTGGCAAATTCAGTATTCAATCATTTGATGGAAAACAGTTTGTTCCCAGTGGAACAAAAAGGAAATCAAGAGGAACAAAAGATCAGCTGCTCATTGACAAAATGGTACTAAAAATTCAAAACAAAGAAAAACAAATTTAAATATGGCATGGATATATTACAAGAAGGCATTTGACACATTACCCCACAGCTGGATTAACGCCTGTCTGAAAAACTTTGGAATCAGCCAAAGTATTTTTACATTTTTGAAAGCAAATATGCAAAAATGGAAAACAGTTCTAACAGCAAATGGGGGGAACATTGGTGAAGTCAACATCAGATGAGGAATCTTCCAAGGGTTTCACCACTACTTTCACTTTTGCCACTATTGTTCAACATCACATTAATTCCACTGACAATAATCCTATGAAACACAAAACTGGGCTATCAAATCTCAAGCCAACATGGCAAGATAAACCATCTACTATACACGAATGACTTAAAAATATATGTGAAAAGCGCCACTGAACTTGAATCAATACTCAATACTGTTCAACTGTTCGGCAATGACATCAGAATGAACTTTGGACTTGAAAAATGTACTATACTATCCATGCAACAAGGAAAAATGGAAAAAATAGAAGGAATAGAACTGGGAAATGGAAGCATTGTGAAAGCATTAGCAAAGGATGATGGTTATAAATACCTAGACATATTGGAAGCAGATAATATCTTGAATGGAAAAGTCAAAGAGTCAATGCAAAAGGAATACTTCAGGAGGTTCCGCAAAATATTAAGATCAAAACTGAATGCTGGAAACATAATTAAAGCCATTAATACATGGGCAGTTCCAGTGATATGCTTCAGCTGTGGCTGAACTGGAAAACATGGACCAGAAAATGCGTAAATATTTGAATATGTACCATGCTTTATATTCACAAAGTGACATCGACAGGTTATACCTGCCAAGAAGAATAGGGGAAAGAGGGCTATTGCAAATCCATCAAACTGTAGAAGAAGAAAAACGAAGTTTGAATGATTATGTGTACAGAAAAATTGCTGCAGGCTGTGAAAGCAGAGAACATTATAAAAACAACAGAAACAAAGGCAGAATATAAGGGAAAACAGCTGGATGACAGATTAAATGGATGGAAAACCAAAGCTTTGCATGGACAGCACTTGAAAAACATTGAAGGAAAATGTGATAACAACTTGACATGGACATGGTTTAAGAGAAGAAACATCAAGAAAGAAATGGAAAGTTTAATACTTGCTGCTCAAGAACAAACACTTCAAACTAATGCCATGAAAGCAAAAATACAAAAATCCACTGACAATCCAAACTGCCGACTTTGCAATGACAAAGTTGAAACTGTTTCACACTTATGTGAGTGCAGCAAAATCACGCAAACTTACTACGAAGCTAGACATGGCTAAATTAATTCACTGATCATTGTGTAAAAAATACACCCTACCTGTATCCCAAAAGTCATGAGAACATAAAGTGGAAAAAGTTGTCGAAAATGAGAAGGTGAACATCTTGTGGGACTTTCGAATACAGATGGATTGCCATTTGGAACACAACACAACAGATACTACGATCAAGGATCAAAGTGTACAATTTATTGATATTGCTGTGTCAGGAGACACCAGAGTTGAAGACAAAGAACTGGAAAAAAATCATGAAATATTGTGACCTGGCCATTGAAACCACATGTTACAGATGAAACATGTTACAGTGATACCCATTGTCATTAGGGCACTTGGTACTATGTCCAAGAATTTTATAAAACACATCAAGAAATTGCAGCTTCCTGCAATACTGCAAAACCTCTAAACATAATCTTTGAAAAATCTTTCAGGACCAGCTCCTTGCCAAAACTATGGTCACAAGCCACAGTCATCCCCATCTTCACAAAGGGAGACACCAGCCTAGTTGAAAATTACAGACCAATCTCTTTATGCTGCGTCACCTGTAAAGTCATGGAATCAATTATTAACCAATCCATCATCCTCCACTTAAACAAACAACCTACTCTCTAATAAACAATTTGGTTTTAGGAAAAAACTATCATGTAATCTGCAACTCTTACACTGCAAAAACTTATGGATTACACAACTCGATCAGGGCAAAGCAATAGATACAATCTACATAGACTTCTGTAAAGCCTTTGATTCAGTGGTACACGATAAACTACTCCTAAAACTAAAATCTTATGGTATCTCTGGACAACTGCATAACTGGATAGAAGTATTCCTATCAAACAGACAACAAATGGTCAAAATTGGGAGAGTCCTATCAAATTCTGTACCTGTCAACAGTGGTGTCCCCCAAGGCAGTGTTCTAGGACCAACTCTTTTCATACTCTATATAAATGACCTCTGTGGTCATATCAAGAGGAACAGCGTTCTCTTCACTGATGATGTAAAGCTATTCAAAACCACACACAATACTGCTACCCTTCAAAAAGACCTTGACTATGTATCAGAATGGTCAAACAAATGGCAACTTCAAATCTCAACAAATAAATGCTCTGTCTTACATATTGGAAAAAAAAATCAGAAAATAAAATACAGGCTGAATAGTCAAGACCTTGTTGATGATCCAAACTCTGTCAAGGATCTTGGAGTACTCATCTCTAATGATCTAAGTACGAGAGCCCACTGTAACTACATAGCCAAAAAGGCATTAAGAGTTGTTAACCTAATCTTACGTAGCTTTTTCTCTGGTAAGATTACACTACTAACTAGAGCATACAAAACATTTGCTAGACCAATATTTGAATACAGTTGATTCTCTGTTCTGTTTCTTTCCTTCTCCCCCTCTGGGATGTTTGACAATGCTACATGTTTCTGGAAATGTACAGTTCCTCTCTACCAGTTTATTTTTGGATTCCATTTCCATATCCATGTGAGTCCTAGGACTAGTGGCCTTTCCATTCCCAGGGCTACAATGAATGTGAGCATCTCACTATGGCTCCCCAGTTCTATTTGCAATGGTTTAGTGGCAAAACTGGATGGCTCCCCCCACTATAGTCCCGTCTAATTGGCAGAAAGCAATTGGTTTTTCTATTTTCCTTAGGTGGATTCCCAATTTCCCTACTAGGGTGGGATTGATTAGGCACTGGGTGCATCCCAAATTCAGTAAGGCTGCCAGCCCTTCGGCTGGAGATAAACAGTCTTAGGGGTAGAGTCAGTGGTTCAATTGGGTCGCTTACCAGTGGTTCATCTTCCGGATCACTTTCAGACTGGCTCAGGTCTCCTCGGGGCATTGGGGATTCTTCCTCTGGGTTGGGGGGGGGACCGAAACTTCATGGCTTCTCAGCTTCTCAAGGCAGTTTCTTTTCCTTGGGGGTTGGATTTTCCAGGGTTCCCCCTGATGGGTGGTCTGGCTTTCTGGCCGAGGGTTTTGAGTGGCACTCCACTGCACAGTGCCCCACCTTTCCACACTTAAAACAGCCAGATGGTCTTGGAGTCGTGGTGGCTTGGGGTTTGAAAAACTCCTGCTTCCCCTGGGGTGGGGATCTTCTCCAAACTCTGCTGCTGTGGTACTGGTTATGGGCCATGTCTATCTCTACCTCCTCAGCCATCAAGTATCATTCATGCAGAAGGTTTGGGACCCCACGGGCCAGGCAGGCAGTGTACAGGTCGTCATTGAGTCCATCTTTGAACCAACAGACTAGAATATCTTCTGGCCAGTCGACTGGTCTGCCTAGGTTGCAAAATTCCTCGGTGTATTCGGCTACAGGGCGACGGCCTTGTTTTATGACCCTAATGCAGTTGCGGGCTTTTTTATCGATGAGGGGGTCTTTAAAGCAGTGGCATAGGGCTGTCATGAATTGATTGAAGTTCCTCAGCTCTGGGACATTAATATTGTGGAGGGTTACCATCTATCTGGTGTCTGCCCTTTCTAGGGCCTGGGTGACGACTCACACCCGGCCCCTCTGGGTTGGGAAGTTCCGCCCATATTCTTGCATATAGGTAAGGACTTGCACCAAGAAGAATCCCAATTTCTGGGGATCCCCATCGAATTTCACCCCCAAGGGTGGGATTTTTCTCTGCAATTGTAGGTCTCTGGGTTGGCCGGGGATAATCCACTGCTCTGAAATGGCAAGGGGTCGGATACCTGGCATGGCTGCTGGTCCTCTGGCTTGGTGCACTGCTTGATTATTCTCAGCTGGATCAGGGGTGATGGCTTGGATTCTCTCGATTTCTGGGTCACTCTCCTTCGTTGGTGACCTAGTTCATCCCGCACACTGAGGTCCCCCAGGGCTTCCCTCACAAGGCCATTTATGTACTATTTCAGTCACTCATCTTCCAACGGTTCCTTGATCCATTCTTCTTTGATCAGAAAGGGCTCCCAGTTCCATTTTCCACCTGAATTTACAGTTACCATGGGTTAGGGTTACTCCCTTGGCTCTTCCATCCCAGCTGTCTCTCTTTCTTATACCTATAGACCATTGGGGCTTCATGGAATTTTTGCAGGCAGCTTTGATGTCTTCGATGGGGCACACAAAGCCAGTGTCTGGCTGGGTAGTTGTCGAAGTTTCTCCCCAGCATCTGGCTTTCCCTTGCTTATTGGTATGTACAAACATTTTTGGAGGCTCTCCTCGGTAGAGTTAAATTTTCTTTTGGAAGGAAAAAAAGTTCCTCACCAGGTTGACTACTATTGCAGACCCTGCTTTATGTAAATCCCAGACTTTCTCCCCTTCAGACGATAAGAATGAATTTTTGAAAGCTGGGTATTTCAAAAGGAACTCTATTGAAAAGGAAGACATCCAGGTGCCATTCCAAGCAGGGTCTAATATGCCTCCAGGCATGTAGCTTTAGATAAAGGGAGTTAGAACTCCTCTCCTTAGTCTGATGTGGATTTCATCAATACAAAGAAGCAACATGTTAATCCCCCACCTTTTCTGGGAGTGTAGTTGAGAAGAGCTTCCCAGAAAGTTTCTTTCAGAACTGGAATTTTTATGGCCCCTTCTCCTCTTGCTATCTCTCCAAGAGGTGACAAGTTTCCAGGCATCTGGGCTCCAGTCCCCATGTTGCAGCAAATTCTGTTTTCAAATCAGGACACAAGACCACGAAGGGTAGGAGAATACAGGTTTATTTGCGCAAAAAGTTCAGAGCATTAGCATGACAAATTCTGAACACCCAGCTATCCCTGAGGGGGTTACTTTTATACAGCTCCCAGTCTCAGTGTACTACAAAAGGGGAAGTAAGTCTACTTAGTCATTCGTTCTTATTCTTCTTATTCTTCTGTTATTTCCCATACCCACTCTTGTTTACAGGAACATGTCTAGTTCTTAGGTTCAGCAATTTTGTGGTTTTCACAATATCGTATTAAGCAACTTCTATAATATTTGCGATATAAGCTAAGAAACTTCTGCTAATTATAAGAATACTTTTCTGGTAACTTTCCATTCTGCTTCACCTGGTTGTATATCATGTGCAAGTTATACAGATTCAATACAAGAATTACATCAAAAAGGATTACTTATACCAACCCCCCCCTTCTTCTTCTATTGAAGAATGGCAGATACACGGATCTGACAGAAAGAAAGAAAGAAAGAAAGAAAGAAAGAAAGAAAGAAAGAAAGAAAGAAAGAAAGAAAGAAAGAAAGAAAGAAAGAAAGAAAGAAAGAAAGAAAGAAAGAAAGAAAGAAAAAGAGCTACCATGCATCTCTATTCATGGTACATTTTCAGGTGGAACCTCTTTCTACTTAAACCTTAGTACAACACCCAGATATTTAAAGCTGTTAAACATCTTGGATTAATCTTGAAACTTTTTCAATACTTGTACTTAAACAGAAAGAATTTTGTTTTAGCACATATGGCTTCAATTCCAAAGCTACTTTTTATGAAGACCAAGTCATGAAATGGAGATTGGAAACAAAGCAAAGGTTAACCTTCTCATTCTTTCTAACCCCTTCCTTCTCATGTGGAAGTGAGCCTTTCTACTTGCCATTTTATTACCAAGAATTTATCACTATCTTCAAATTAAAGATTTGCCTTCCAACAACAAAAAACACAAGTTTGCAAACTGTCTGAATAGTAACACAGCACATAATTTTGTATGTTAAATATCGAACCACAAAGTAAAAGAGGAAAATGTTTGTGAGAAACATTTACTGTGTTTTTTGCTTGTCAAATTTAAAAGCCCATTGGACTCGTAAAGGTTATAACAGCAATAGTGATGTAACCATGAAGCAGCAGCTAGGTAAACTGCTGAATAGTCTGAATTATGCTTTAGAAATTGTGTAATTTATGCTCTGAAATTGAGCAAATGAATGAGACCTAAAGGTAAGCTGTTCTCTACAAAATCCACTCTGAACTTACCGCACTAAGCCTGGCATAAAAAAGCAGAGCAACTTACTTATTTTGAAGAGGACGATATGGAATAAAGAAAGAACATTGGTTCCAATAGTTTTAGGAGACTACATAGTTTTGTTTACCTAGAACATTCCCAAGGCAGTAATCAATACTATATTAGCTCCAAATGTTCTTTTGAATCCAGGCATACTGGATTCTGGGAGCAAAAATGGGCATGAGAGGGTGCGACTCCCCCTGCGCCCCATTTTCACTCCCAGGAGGCCTCTCTGTACTTCCTTGGGAGCCAGATGGGCCTCATGGGGACTCCTGGGAGGTGCAAGGTGGGGTGGGCGGTCATCAGAATTACCGGTTCAGCGAACTGGATGTAAAATTAATATCCGGTTTGCCCAAGCCATCCCGAACCAGCTGAATCCCATCCCTATGTAGACTTCTAACATTGGTAAACTTAATACATCTTGTAAGTATTTATAAAATTCTGCCAGTAATCCATCTGGCCCTAGTGTTTTGTCATTATTTTGTCTTTTAATTGCCTCTGTCAATTCCATCATTGTTATTTTTTTCATTTAACATAGTTTTCACCATTTCAGATACCTTTTGGTAATTTCGCTTTTCCCAAGAATTGCATTATTTTTTTCCTTCTTGGTTGTATAATTTTCTATGGAATTCCTGAATTATTTTCTTTTTGCTCTCATTTTGATACTTGTAGAGTTCCCTTCTTATCTTGTAATTTGCTTATCAATTACTTCTCTTTCTCCTTTTTCAGCTTATAAGCTAACCACCTTCCTGGTTTATTGGCATTTTCAAAAAAAGTTTTGTTTTGCTCTTTTAATTTGTTGTGCCAATACTTCTTTTTCCATTAAATTAAATGTATGTTTTATTATTTCCATTTGAGTTTTTAAATTTCCTTTTTGCGGTTCTTTTTGTAGATCAAATTCAAGTCTTTGTACTCTTGTTCTAGGGTCTTTTGACATTGTTTCTTTTTCTTTTTCTCACTATATAAGTTATAGCTAACCCCTGACATATGCTTTTCCTGTGTCCCATAATTTTGTAATGAAGTATCTTCTTTTCTGTTCACTTTGAAGAAAAATTCTATTTCTTTTTCTATTGTTTTAATAGAAACAATGTCTTTTTTTGTCTTTTAATATAGATTGATTCAACGTCCATCTCACCCTTTTCTTTTGTCCCTTCCAAGTCATTTTTATTGGATTATGATCAGCCCATATATTTGTTTCTATCTCTATCTCTTACACATTTGTGCTCAATTCCGGGGATGTCTATATCATATTAATTCATGATTGATCTACTTCAATAAAATGTATACTGATGTATCCTGTATTCATGTTTCTTCTGCCATTAAAAAAAAACCTATCAAGAGTCTTCCTTACTTTTTTACCTACTTTGCTGCTTTTGTAGTCAAGTTTCTTATCTACAATTGCATTAAAATCTCCTACCACACAGAAATTATCTCATAGTCCATTTCAATTATCTTCTTGTGTAATTTTTTTGTAAAATTATTCTTGTTTATTGTTTGGTGCATATATTACTATCAAGAGTATCTGTTTTTGGTTTATTACTAATTCCACCATCAAAATTCTCCCTTTTTCGTCTGTATAAATTTGTTTAGCATTTATTGTTTCTTAATATATAAAATCATCCCTTTTTTCTTTTGTTTTGCTAATGAAAAGTATAATTTCCCAATCTTGGGGTATTCCAATAGTTTACTATGTTGATTTTTAATATGAACTTCTTGGAAACAAATTATATCTAATTTTAACTATTACAGTTGTATAAAAATATTCCTTTTCATAGGAGAATTCAGTGCATTTATGTTGATTGATACATCTTAGCTTCACCTTCCATCCCATTCATTTGTATGTAGATCTTATTCTCCTAGTACTTATTTCTCTCGGTCTTTTGCTCTTGTTTCTTCTTGCTCTGCTCCCTGTTTTCTCAGCTTCACTTTCTTTTTGTTGTATACTCATTTCTTCTCTTATTGGTTCCTCTTGTCTCTTGTATTCTGTTTCTTCTCTCATTTTCTGTCCCTCATTTGCATTGAAATGGTTGTCATAAAGCTCTAACACTTTATCTAGTGAATCTGGTCTGTATCTTTTTCATTCCAGTTCACAATATTCCCTCAGGTACAGGCCATCTAAAGTTTGTATTATACTTAATCAATTTCACAGTCAGAAATTGGTATTGTTTCCTTAAATCTCCTACTCTTCTGGGGACCTGTTTCAACACAACAATTTCTTTTCCTCTGTATTGCAGTGGTTCATCTCTTGCCTTTTTGAATATTTCATCTCTTGTTCATTTTTTTAACAAATCTCACATGTACCTCTTTTGGAAGTTTGTTTCTTTTCGTGTAGCTCATGTGTATTCTAAATATTTCATCTACCTCATTGTCCATCTCCTGCTTACTCAACTTTAGAGCATCTGACAACAGCATTAACATGATGTCTAGAAGGTCTTCTCTTTTTTCCTCTTCAATATTCTGAAATCGTAAATAAAAAGCTGCCTTTTCCATTTCAAGCATTATCACTGAATCTACTAGTTCTTTATTTGCTTGTGTCAGTCTTTGATTTATTTATCAACTTTTTTCTGCTTGTTCTGATTTCTCGTCCATTTTCTGAATCCTTTGTTCATTTCTTATTGTCATTTGCTGAAAACTCATATTTTTTTATCCAAATTATGTATTTTTCCTTTATGTCTCTATCATTTTTCACCTCCCCCATATCATTTTTCATCTCATTATGATTTTTTTGTCATAGCTTCTTGTGTGGACTGAAGCATCGTTTACATTTGGAATGTATTCATTTTCTATTGTTGTAGTATGGTATCTTTGACTTGATGGACTAGAGGCAGATGATAAAGGTGTAGATGATGTTTTTTTCCCAATTCTAGTTAAGTTTCGAATACTTATCAGCAACATTTCTCAGAATTAATTATATTTATAATCCACAGGATCCACACACAAAATCAGTCCATTTTGGGACTACAGTTATTTCTTTATATTCTATCAGTTGGTATTTGTAATCCAAAGGGCCCATTCAATAAACCAATAGCTCAAAATGTCTAGTAAATCAAAAAGCCACTTCACTTGGTTTTAAAACAAAACCAAGCTAATCCACTGTTTCAGGCTATCAAGAGTATTTATAATTCACAAGGCTTCAAAGGGTCCAGTATACTGACTATCTGTCTCTTGACACCAAGCAAAATCAATTTTACGACAGTTGTTATTTTGTCTCTGTCTTCTTCTTATCTGTAACAGTAAAGATATTCTGCTTTCTTTTCACTTATGTAATGACTTTTCCAGCCAGTAGGTGTCACTCTGGCTCTTTCTCTCCATTTTTACAGCCAGCTTTAAAAATCCAAAAGTTTATTCCTCCAAAATTCATCATTCAAAATTACAAGAGAAAAGAAAAACAAAAAAGAAAAAGTTTTGAACAAATTTGAACATTTTTTTAAAAAAGATAACCAATCCAGTCTTTCTCTTTACTTTTAAATTTTCCTTCCCATTTTCCTTCTCTTTTATTTGGATCTACCAACAGCTCCAAATATTACCTGCCATTATTCTTTCAATTGCAATTGGAGCCATAGCCCACCCTGGAGGGGTGGTGAGGTAAAGGGCAGGACAAGGAGAGCCGCATCTCTCCTCCCTGACATGGAAAATTCCCTCATCTGAAGATGGAGTGCAACAGCAACCAAAATGGCTGCCATGAAGCAAGAGACAGTCTGAATACCCAAGACAGTGCAGGAGCGAAGAGACAGTGAATGGTGTGTGAACTGGGTGAGAGAATATTTTTAAACTTTTAAGTGCGACCCTGAGAAGAATACTCAGAAAAAAGGACTCATAATTAATTTTAAACTGGCAGTGACCTAACAGTGGAGTAGAATTCTAAAGTACTAGAAATAGAAAGAAGGAAGTAAAGTAAAATAAAGGGAAAAATAGTAAATTTGTTAAAAATACAGAAAACTGGACTTTTTGATTGGACAGACACTGGCTTTGGATAGGCATTTTTAAAATGCTGTAATCTATTTTTTTAAAGGAATATATATATATATATATATATATATATATATATATATATATATATATATATATATATATATATATATATTCCGAAAATATCAGTAAAAATTGATGAGAAAGGGGAAAAAAAAGAGAAAAGTGAAAACTGTTTCAAGAGTGCCACCTGCTGTTAAAAGAAGTTACTACAGATTCCCAAAGTTTTGATAAGACCTGATTTAAGGAGAATCAAAATGAAAAATAAGAGACTTTTATTATTAAAGAGTCCGGAAAGCTAAAATACAAGATTTAACTGGTGGAAGAATTTATGAATATTTCACCCTTGGACTACTTAAAAGAATAGAATGATTAATTTTGGGATATAAAAATCCCTGGACATTGGATTTTTAGTTTGAAAAGTGACAGGTTTGAATAAAGGACTGTTGGACAATTGGACAGAAAGATGAATAGAATTTGCAAAGAAATTGCATTGGAATTTCAGGATATTAAAGACACCATGACAAGAAGATTTGAGGGCATTTTGAATAAAATACAAAGCATTGTACATGGAACTAGATCTGGAAATGGAATTGTAAGTGACAGAAAGAAAACAGGAGATCCAGAAAGAGGAGGAGTCAATTGGAAGAGTAACCAGAAAAACAGGACAGATGGAACAACAAATAAAAAGAAATGACAAAAAGGAAATAAAAATAATAATGATTGATGTAATAAACCAAGGGGAGAGTGTTTTAAGGGAAGTCAAACAGGAATTGAAATTCCAGGGAGAATTTTTTGGGAGAAAGACAGGTAACCTGAAAATGAGACAATGGAACATTGAAGGAAGGGAGGAATAATTAAGAGGGATGATCAAAAAATGATAGATAGAGATGAACATTTAAGAGAGGAATATGGGAGACAAGCTAAGAAACGATTAATCAAAGTTTTAATGTGAGTAAGCGATGATAGCTAAAGGAGAAAAAAAGTTATGTTTCTCCATAAATGAGTGTATTATTAGTAAAGATATACAATTGCTAAATGTAATAAACATGAATATTAACATTCTATGGTAGGAAAAGAAATATGTGTAACCTGATTGACACAAAAATAATGTAATGAAATATAACATAAGATAGAAGTAATTATATTATTATTAGAATTGCACAATTTGTTAAATGTAAACATAATGAATATTATTTTATTTGTATTAAAATGTGACTAGAAAGGGACTTTTCTTTAAATATAATAGTGGCAAACTAAAAACTAAAAATGGGAAAATATAAACCAATATGAATTTATGAGTGGTTATAAGAATTATATAAATTGTTAAACACTGCAAATATGACTATTAATATAGTATATATAGTAAAAGGAGTGATGTTAAGAATATAGAGACAATTGGATTATTATTAGAATTATATAACATGTCAAACATAAATATGATGATGATTATTTTATCTGTCATTAAGCTGTAAAATGTGATTAGAAAGGGAATATTTTTAAAACATAATAGTTGCAAAATTAAAAATTAGAAAGGGAATAAATAATGGAAGAGTATAATTCAATATAAATTGGTGAATTATTACTGGAATCACATAAATCTATTAAACACTACAAATATGATTAATAATATTCTACCCGTAGAAAAAGAGAGATATTTAGAACATGGAGATTGATATAAAAATAAGATACTGAAATGGTGCATAATCAAAGAATATATGTGTATTAATATGAAAATTTATAAGATTGTCTGTATTAAATATGAACTGTATTGAATATGAACAAAACTGTCATATTTGTTTTAAAATATAAGACACCCTGGTACCACACTGTTCATACAATGATATGTTTGTAAATAAGAAAAAATAAAAAAAATATACAAAAAAAAAAAAGAATTCTGGGATGTAATCTGTCAAGTCCTGGTGATTTATATTCATCAAGGTCAGATAGGTGTCCTCTTACCATTTTCTTGCTTATTTTAATTTTTATTTCTCATTTGTGTTTTATGGTAGTTTTTTAGTACATTTGGCTATAATTTCTTTTTTGTGAAGACTGATGCAAAAATGAGTTAAGCAGCTCTGATTTTTCCCTACTGCCTATTACTTCCTTGCCAACAGTGTTTTCTCATCATAATATTAATTCTTGTTAATTGTTGATACTAATTAATAATAAAATAAACATATCATAATAAGCCCTCATAATAAAGTTAAACCTTCTCTTATAATTTTAAACATTTCTAACTTCTGATTCTATTAGTTAACCATTGATAAAATGAATCCCATATTTCAAAATATTCCATGTCTACTTTCTCTTTTATTTCAAGTGTTAATCTATACATTTCTGCACATTCTAGCATTTTTTTTTCATTATCTTCTCTTCTGTAGGGATCTCCACACTTTTCCAATGTTGTGCACAACAATTCTAGCTGCTGTTACCACATGTAGTATTAGATACATAGTTGCTTTATTGTATTTTTCAGATATGATACCCAACATAAATATGTATGGTTTCAGATCTATATGTTCCCTTATCATTTTTTTCTAACCAAGTATGCATTTTTGTCCAGTATGCTTTTGTCTTTGGGCACATCTACCACATGTGGTAGTACGAGCCTGGAATCTGACTACACTTCCAACATTTAGCAGACATATCTGTAAATATCTTAGCTAATCTTAGTTAAATGTCGGCATGGTTGCTGGTCCAGTGGTAGCTCCTGAGGCAGGTTCTTGCCCTGTTATCTGGCAATGGTTTGATCCTGTTGCTCCTGAGGAAGTGGACAGGAATCTAGGGAGTATAAGTGCAAGTCTCTGTGTTTTCCCTGGCTTGGGAAAGCTTCCCAGGAGGTGACAGGCGGGTGGATTCTGGTTGTGATTAATGCTTCCCTACAGGAGGAGATGGTGCCCTAGCACTTTAAGGAGGCTGTGGTCTGCCCTCTTCTTAAGAAGCTATCATTGGACTCTACCCGATGAGATCATTTCCAACCTGTCTCCAATCTTCCCTTTTTGGAGAAGATTGTTGAGAAGGTGGTCATGCAGCAAAATAATGACAATTAATAGCAATAGCAGTTAGACTTATATACTGCTTCACAGTGCTTTTACAGCTCTCTCTAAGCAGTTTACAGACTCAGCATATGCCCCCATAATGACTGTATCTACCCAAGTGTTAATTGCCTTGATGGTATTTCTTCCAATGAGTTTGGATTGTAAGATCTTCTTTAGTCTCGTGATGTATTTATTACTAATTTTGTTCTTACCTTCAGTTTTTATTATGGTTTTTAGGGCATGCCAATTTTTTTCAATTTTCAATTTCCAACCATTAGCAGTGCTCAAAAGTTGTGACATGCCTTGGGGGTTGTAAATATATTTGGTTACTTTACTATAATTTAAATGTGCTTGATAAATAACTACAGAAATATTATAACTTTTTAAACATTTTCATTGATTCATCACACAATCAGCCAGATGCTTAGACTTGATCTGGCATTTTTGTCCACCTATTAAGTCCTTCCCAAGTGTCTGGGATCAGAAAATGTTGTTAGAAGATGGTAAAGGTATAGCCACAGGATGTAATCTGTTTCAAGTAAAACTGGCAAAATGAAGTGTTAAATGGCCAGTACATTGGGGGGAAAACAGGCAAAGGAGATAACAAAAGTCCTGAAAGTGACTAAGAGCAGGATAGTTGATGAAAGAGACAGAGGAGGTAATTCTGACTGCACAAAGTCAAGCTTGAAGAACAAATATGTACAAAGCAGAAACGAGAAGACAGCAACAGATAGCCAGGTCCACCTCGCAAAGAAACTGAAAAAAGAATGTACCACTGACTACAAACAACAGCATGACAAAGTAGCAGCAATGGCACATTGGAAGATCTACAAGAAATATCATTTACCTGCAATCAAGAATTGGTGAATCATAAAATAAAAAAGTAATAGAAAATGAAGAATCTAAAGTCCTCTGGAATGTTAGAATTCAAACAGACAGCCCCCTTGCTGCATAACATACCAAACTAACAATTGTCAATAAGGCAAAAGAGTCTGGATAGTAGACCTGGCAGTACCTGGTGACAGCAGAACTAAGGAAATAACAAAATACAAAGACCTGCAAATAGAAATAGAATGATTTTGGCAAAAGAAACTGAAAGTAGCACCAATAATAATAGGCCCTATAGATGCAATCCCAAAATAACTGGGACATCACTTGAACACCATCAGCATTGACAAATTCAGCATCAGTCAGTTGCAAAAGGCAGCTTTATTTGAAACAGCTTACATCCAAGACAATACCTCTAAGACCATAAAACATTAACATCTGTCTATCCCAGGTCCTTGGGAAGGAGTCAATAAGTGGATAAAAGTACCAAATCAAGTCTGAACATCTAACCTGACTGCAACAAACCATAATAATTGCAAAATGCCACATTGTTTGGATCTGCACATATACTAGACGAATACATTTTGACCTCCTATGTTCTTCGGAAGAACTCAATGTTCAACACCAGCTAAAATTGGCACCTGAGATTTTACATTTTTGCATATATAATATTAGTAAATATTACTTAAATTACTTTTAGACAACAAAGAAGTTGCACTAAGAAACACAATTGTTTTATTTAGACAAATCCAATATTTAGGTAACAATGTTAGTTCATACCATTATTCAGGATATTTTAATTTAATCTAGGGCTAATTATAAAATGTAGACTAATTATAATTTAATTCTTGGATTACAACACTTATAATCCACAGGCAGAATAACCAACTCATCCTGAGGTTGCCAAATTGAAGAAAAATGCCTAGGAATTCTCCCCAAAATACTGGAATCCTGATTGTTTCCTCTTTTCATAGAAAATTTATATCTTATTAATGTACTTTCATACAACATTCAGGGCTTTAATTGCAATCATTTTTATCTCAATAGCACATTTTTTTAGAAGTAATAATATGTAATGTTAAGATAAGTAAATCACTGGTTGCATTAGAAGTAGCTTAGAAACCCTATTGTGTAGATTATTAATGAAAAATAGATCCAAAGACATTGTTGTCACATTTTATTCCCTTAGCACCCTTTCAAAGCTGAGTATAAACTGTAAAGATAAGTTCTAAGATTTTTGTTAATTATCCATTTTTTAAAAATTAAATAATATTGAAGAGTTATATAGAGTTATATAGAGTTATTCTTGTCAGGACTTCTTTTATAAAACCAGGATGAAATTTGTAAGCTATTTTAAAAGGTAAAGTCTCTTCCGAGTCAAGTTTGAGTCCTGGTGATTTCATTGACATATTTAGATTTCCTGGCAGCAACACAGACATGCTTCTGTGATGTTGTTTCAATGTTTCGGTCTATACAATAGATTGGGCAGTCAGAGAGTTCCTAGTGAAGAGTTGAGTGAAGAACTCAGCTCAGGTTAGCTTCTCAGATTTGCCAAGCCAATATGCTTAAGTAGTTCAGATGTTGGACTAGGAATAAGGAGACCTAGTCTTTCTCAACTCAACCAAAAGAGTGTGGGGAAAATGAAGGAAGATCCCATGTTAGTTCCTTGAGCTCTTGGGAGAAAAAGCATAAGATAAACATAACAAATAAATGAAATAGGCCTAGATAAATAAACAATTTTTGAAAATAAAAGAAGGGTTAAAGATTGCCAAACAAACTACAGCCCAAAATTACTGGTATTGGATTGACAACTCAGAATTCCTCACCCATCAGATGTTGCCCAAGACCTTTCAGTTGCCAACCAACACATTGTGTGTGTCTTACAGTAGTATATACCAGATACATGACAGCATTTTATGTTCTATTATAAAAGATATTGCACCTTGAATTGTTTTTGCCCATTGCTTTAACTTAAATATTGATTTGGAATTAAATTCAAGATAACAATACTCTCCAAGGTGAATGATCTTTATGAACTAGAACAAATATGATTGAAAAATATTAAAGAAATAAAAATAAACTAAGTTAAAATTTGGTATGTTAAATTTCATTTCTTAATTCCGATTTCAGTAGCTGTAGTAAATACATATTCGCATTAGATACCAACTGTAAATATTGCACAAAATAGTGTTACAAACAGGAAACCATAATGTTACAAACAGGAAACCACAAGCTGTCGATGTTGAAATATTTTTATTTTTTCTTTGTGTTGTTCATTTTGTTTTAATTGTAAAATCAATAAAGTTTATTTTTTTAAAAAAGTTATTTTTCTATTATCTTAAGAATGTATTTTTATTTCTCGAAGATCTTGCCTACTTTATGTTTCTATTCTATATGCAGTTATGAATGCACATATATTTTTTATTTTTTAAAATGGATGAATGATCTGAAGGATTCTTTTACTTGGATTTTATACAAGTAAAAGGCCTCAAAGATGGTTGAATGTATTTATTTATTTCACCATTTTTCCCCGAGTTTCACTCTTTGCTGGAATACAAGCCGATAATTCTATCACATTTTAAACAGCCTTGAACAGAAATTTATTTATTATTCCAGCTCTCAATGTAGTTTTCAATACAAATGATGGTAACAGGAAAAAATGTAATTAAATGTTGTGCATATCCTTAGAATATTATGTTAATCAATGGATCAACCTCTTTTCCAAATCTCTATGCAGCCATGGTGGAGATAAAAAGAAAATTAAGAATGCTTCTACCATGTTTCCCCGAAAATACGACCTACCCTGAAAACAACACCTAGCCTGCACCTAACATAAGCCCTATCCCAAAAATAAGCCTTAGTTAAGCTCCACCCACCATCTGGTTGTACAAGATGGAGCAAGGTGCCTGCATAAAAATCAAACTAGGGCAGGGGTGGAGGTTGCAGCTGCCTCATGCACCCTGCATTCACTTATCTTAGGATCACTGCAGCCAGGCTGTCAGAGTTCCAACTGATGTCCTAATTAAATCATGAGCCTCAGGCCAAGCTTGAAGGGAAATCCAATTATTTATCAGGAGCTTCATGTCAGCACAGACCAAATGAAACCAACTCTGACCTCACTTAATTTGTGCTTTGACTCTGACCTTGTTTTCCCCCTTCCCATAAGATGTGTCATCAGTCACATTCCCCAATGAAGCAATTTCATGGGTTGTAGAAGTCACTCCCTCCGGCCACTGTGGGTCTCTGTGGAGATGACCTTGACATTGCCGGCTGGAATGTGCTTTGTTTTGACTGAAATGTAAGTTCCTCGATGTAGCTGTGAGGTTCGATTCCCCATCCCTCTTGCCTATGGCAACTCAAGAGCAGGTCAGAAATGTCACGGGTTGACATTCGGCTTCCCTCACTTCCTGAAGGTGACCTGTACAAAGCAAAAACAGTTTGAATGTGGGTATAGATTTTAGGGGTGCGACCCTCGCCCAGGCTTGTTTGTGTTGTCTTCGTGGAATTTAGCTATGATGTGGTGAGCTTGGATGTTTTTACTCTTTACCCAAGATGCCTCTGATAAGGGATAGCCCTTCCATTTGATTAGGTATTGGAGCTGTCTCCTATGTCATCCTGAGTCAAGGATTTGTTGCACCTCATAATGGGTTTGGCCTCCTGTAACCACTGGCGGTAGTGGTCTCAGGGTTGATCCAACCACAGGTTTTAAAAGGCTGCTATGGAATACCGGGTGTATCTTCCCTAGCAGTCGGGGAAATTTTAATTGCACCATGACCGGGTTAATTATCTTCACTATGGGGAATAGCCAGTGGTGTGATTCCACCGAAGTAACAACCAGTTTGCACATGCGCCAAATGTGCACTCCACGCACATGGTCCACATTTCAAAAAGCCTCTAATACTAACTTTCAACTGCAGCCTCTGTGAATAAAACAGCTGAGGGGTAGCAAACTGCTCTGCTGCGCAAATCAGCTGTGCTCTAAGCAAAGGAAAAAAAGCACAGGAAAGAGCAGGGATGGGTGGGTGGACCCACATGCTTGTTGCAGCGAACCAGTTTGGAGCCAGCTGATCATCGGAACAAGGGGTTCGCCCAAACCAGTTTACTTCTGTAAAGCCTTTGATTCAGTGGTACACGACAAACTACTACTAAAACTAAAATCTTATGGTATCTCTGGACACCTGCATAACTGGATAGAAACATTCCTGTCAAACAAACAACAAATGGTCAAAATTGGGAGCGTCCTATCAAATTCTGTACCTGTCAACAGTGGTGTCCCCCAAGGCAGTGTTCTAGGACCAACTCTCTTCATACTCTACATAAATGACCTCTGTGATCATATTAAGAGCAACTGCATTCTCTTCGCCAATGATGTAAAGCTATTCAACACTACAGAAAATACTACCCTCCAGAATGTATCAGAATGGTCAATCAAATGGCAACTTCAAATCTCAACAAATAAATGCTCTGTCTTATATATTGGCAAAAAAAAATCAGAAAATAAAATACAAGCGGAATAGTCAAGACCTTGTTGCCTGTTTCATGGAGCACCCACCGGCAGCAGCTTTGGGCTCATTCTCCCTCTGGTGAGTGGACAAGCAGGGCTGCATTCCCATCTGCTTCTCCTCACTTCAAACAGCTCAGTTGCAACTCCCCTCTCTTTTGGGTGGCACAATGGCCCTCATCACAAAGGATGGTTCGGTCGAATTTCCCCCTCAGCTGTTCTATGGATTCCCCTGAGGGTTCCATCAGAGTTTTTTGGAGTCTGGCCCATTCCCAGTTCCTCATCCTGTTATGTCTGGTAACGTGGGCGCAAGAATGGAGACGAGGCATCGAAATAGTGACTCCAACTCTTTATTAGTGACTTCAGAACAGAGCGAAAAGACTTGGGCAGCAGCAGCTCCTTTTATAGAGCTGGCTGCTGTCACAACACCCAATGGTTTGAGTTTGCCGTGCTGGGAGCGTCCAATCAGCGGCGACCCGCTGTCAGCCAATCAGATCAGCCAAAAGCGACCAATCACGATCCGCTATCAGCGGGCCAATCAGAAAGTGCAGGTTTACAAACCTGTCCTGGAAAGAAAACTATTAGAATTGCAAGCCAATGAGCTTGCTTAGTTCGGAACACCCCTCCCCCCTAGGTTCCGTCTCAAGGGTGGGGTGATGTATTCTCGCAGGTAGGCAGGTCGTCTCACCTGTCTACCTGATCTGCGTTGCTCTACCAGTCTTTGCCCGGACTCTGGTTCCGGTGGGCTGTTCGTTGAACTCGGTGGCAATGAGGATCTGACTTCTCCGCTGGGTGACTCGGGGTTGTCATCTCTACTCCCGTCAAGGCTGTCATTCGGATTCTCTGGGTTTGCCGACGCCGCAGTGCTGCTTCGTGGAGAGACGACCATCTGCCCGGCTCATCTTCGGAAGGTGAATATCCTAGGTTTGGTTGCGCTGATTGCTGGGTTTCGAGTACTGGGTCTGATACTAGTTCTTTTCCGGCCCCCTCGATTTCCCTTCCCCCCCAGGTCTGAAGTTCAGGGCTTGTGACGGGGGTAGGTGCTAGTTTGGAGCGTAGTTGGTCGATATGGCACTTCCACAGTTTCCCATCAGCAGTTTGTAAACGGTAGGAATGGGGCCCCGTAAGTTGAGTTATGGTAGCGGGGACCCACAATGGGTCACCGGAAAAGTTTTTTTGCAAAACTGGGTCGCCTACCTTGAACGTGCGATACTTGCTGCTGGAACCCAGGGGCTTTTCCGGAGTATAGGCAGGGTGTAGGCGGTCAAGGTGTGATCGAAGTTTCCTGCCCATCAGGAGTTCGGCTGGGGTTTTGTTCGTGGTGCTGTTTGGAGTAATATGTTGGAGGAGAAGCATCCTGGTCACCTTGTCGTGGATGTTCCCTTGCTCCATCTTGTGTAAGGTTTTCTTTGTGAATTGGACCATTCGTTCAGCCCTGCCGTTGGCCGCAGGGTGAGCCGGCGATGTTAAAGCGTGGCGTATCCCCCGGTCTGCTAGGTACTGTTCAAATGCCAAGGCAGTGAATTGGGGGCCATTGTCTGAGACCAAGACATCTGGCAAGCCGTGTGTACCAAATAGTCTGTTTAGCTTTTTAATGACTGCCTCTGTGTTGGTGCTCTTCATTTTGTGGACCTCAAGCCAGTTAGAATAGGCATCCACAGTTATGAGAAATGTATGCCCCTTGGTGGGTCCCGCAAAATCGATGTGGATACGGGACCAGGGACCCCGGGGTGCTTCCCATTCTGTCGGTGGTGCTTTTGGTGGAGCGGAGCGAGTTTCCTGGCACTTGTTGCAGGTTGCCACCCAGGTTTCTATTTGTTTATCTATACCTGGCCACCAAGCGTAGCTCCGTGCCAGTGCCTTCATTCGCACGATGCCCGGATGTCCATCATGCAATAGTTTTAGGACCTTATGTTGTAGTCTCTCTGGGATGATGACTCTGTCTCCCCATAGGACACATCCTTTTTTGGGAGAACAGTTCTGTCTGCCTGTGTTTGAAGGGCTTAAAGGTGTCGTTGGGTTCGTTGTCAGGCCAACCTCTTTCCACCCAGCTGAGGACTCGTGCCAAACAAGGGTCCTTCCTTGTTTCCGAGGCGATGTCTTGTGCAGTCAGCGGTGGTGAAGGAAGTGTCTCAATTTGTAGTGTAGATAAGGTTGGAGCTGGGTCATCTAGGACTTCTGGTAATGGAGAGCGGCTCAAAGCGTCTGCGTGGGGAATGGCTTTTCCCGGTCGGTGTAGCAGTTGGTAATCGTATGCAGCTAGAAACTCTGACCAACGTGTCATTCTTGGCGATAAGATGTGGGGAGTTGGTTTATTTCCCGCCAAAATGCCAAGTAATGGTTTGTGGTCAGTGATTATAGAAAAGGATCTTCCATATACATACTCATGGAATCGTTTGATCGCAGACACAATAGCGAGAGCCTCTTTATCAAGTTGGCTATAGTTTCTCTCAGTTTTAGATAAAGTTCTTGAAAAAAATGCAATAGGTGCCTCAGTACCGTTTGGCAGGACGTGGCTCAGGATGGCTCCTACTCCAAGCGGTGAGGCGTCACAGGTGACAGTTAAGGGTAAAGTCTCGTTATATTGTATGAATACAGCATCTGATGTTAAAAGGTCTTTTACTTGCTGAAAGGCTCGCTCTTCTCGATGTCCCCAGACCCAGGAAGCCTTCTTGTCGAGGAGCCTATGCAGGGTTCAGCAACAGTCGCCTTCTGGGGTAGAAAGATGTTATAAAAGTTGATGAGTCCCAGGAAGGCTTGGAGATCTGTTTTGTTTTTAGGTCTCGGGCGTTTTTTATTGCTGCCAATTTTTTTCAGTAGGGTGAATTCCTGTTTGTCAAGAAGGTACCCAAGGAATTCAACCCTCTCAGTACACAGTTGACACTTGTCCTTCTTGACCTTCAGGCCAGCATCTTTGAATTTTTGGAGGACCAATCGTAGTCATTTTTCTAGTAGGCTTCTAGTGGGGCGGCTATTAAGACATCATCGAAGTATGGTACGACCCTTTTATGCCTTGTAGCAATCTTTCCATCAGACTTTGGAAGATGCCCGGTGCTACACTCACTCTGAATTGGAGTCTATTACACTTGAATGCACCTCTGTGCGTGACTATAGTTTGGGCTTCTGCAGTCTCTGCATCTACGGGCAACTGCTGGTACGCCTGGGCTAAGTCCAATTTTGCGAATATTTTCCGCCCCCAAGGGAGTGAAGAAGGTTTTGGACCACAGGCACGGGTAAGCGCTCTGCTGAAGCGCGTGATTTAGGGTGGCCTTGTAATCCCCACAAATTCTCAAAGATCCGTCAGGCTTTATGGGGTTACAATTGGGGTCTCCCCATCGGGCGTGGTCAATCGGTTCCAACACGCCCTGGGCTATTAATTTGTCCAATTGTTCATCAATCTTTGGTTTAAGTGCAAAGGGCACTCGACGAGGCTTAAGGTGAATGGGCGCAATATCGGGGCTGAGATTAAACGATATGGGGGACCCCTTGTACTTGCCTAGCTTCTCGGTAAAAACGTCCTGGAATTCCTGGACGAGGGCAGCTTCCCAGCCATCGCTTTTGGTCTGATTGATGCCAGCTAGTTCAATTCCTAGCGGCGCGAACCACTGCAAGCCTAACAGGCTGGGCCGATCTCTATCGGCGACGGTGAGTGGTAGGGTTGCGGTGTGGTCTTTGAAAGAGACTTGGACGTGGCTGGAACCGGCAACTGGAATTCTGTTTCCTTGGTAGTCTTTTAATATAACTTTCTGAGTGCTGAGGTCCTGGTGACGGATGTCAGGGATCAGCTGTCTGAGGGTTTTCCAGGAGACCATTGATAGGGATGACCCAGAGTCGACTTCCATAACGCATGGTCGATTCTCTATGGTGACCTTCACTCGGATTTTCCTTGCATCAAGGGATGAAGCGTGGCTGATGGTGATGGTTTGGTGCACCTCTTCTCGTCTAGTAGAAGTGGCTGGTGTTTGGTTTCTGTAGTAGCAGTGCCATGGGTTGCTTGGGCGGTCCTGATTCACTGGTGGGGTGCCTGATGTCTTCCAGAAATTATTTTCTCTTCGGTTTGGGCTGGACCCTCGCTTGCTTCTGCAGGCCTTTGCAATGTGGCCCCTCTTTCCACAGGAACGGCAGAGGGCAGCTAGGAATTTGCAGTCTGATCGCAGGTGATTTCCCCCGCATCCGGCACATTGATACGAGGGCTTACGATTCCGCTGGTCTCGCTGATCGCGTTCTGACCTGAGTCTGTTGACCTCCTCTTCCTCACTTTCTGATGAGGATTCGAGGTCTTCATGGTGGGTGGTCGTTGTGTGCCTCTCAGAAAGGGGCGTAGTGTCACTGGTGAGTTGGTGGTGCGGTGCGTTCGCTCGGCGCATTCGAGCTGCTGACTTCCTGGTTGCTTCTGCTGCAGTAGCATCGGCGATGACATCTGCGAGGCCGATGTCCCCCTTCGCCATAATCTTGCTCTGGGTTGTGGGGTCTTTTAGACCCAGGACAATTCGATCTCTCATGGCTTCTTCGAGATTTGCGAAGCCACAGAGTCCTCCCAGGTTTCTGAGGTCCGCGATGAAGTCTCCAACACTTTCGCTTTCCTGTTGGTCCCTCTGGTAAAACTCGTGTCTCCTGATGAGTGTTGGCACCGCTGGGGCATAATGGGCCTGGAGGATTGGGGCGAGGTTGTCCCAGTCCATTGTCTTGACTTCCGCTGGTTTTGCAAGTGCCTTTGCCATCTTAAAAACGGCGGGACCGCAATGGGTCAGGAATACAGCTCGTTTCTTGCCAGGCGTTGCATCCTTCAGATTGTTGGTCTCCAGGAACATCTGGAATCTGTCTATATACGAGTCCCAGTCTTCGTTAGCCGGATCAAATGGAGCGGGTGGTATAGTGCTGCTAGTCATTCTGCCGCTTATTGGTGCGCTCTCAGCCACGTGCTCTGTTAGCGTTCGATGATCAGTCAGCTCTATCGTCTCCGCATCCCACCCTCGTCGCCAGTGTTATGTCTGGGAACGTGGGCGCAAGAACGGAGACGAGGCATCGAAATAGTGACTCCAACTCTTTATTAGTGACTTCAGAACAGAGCGAAAAGACTTGGGCAGCAGCAGCTCCTTTTATAGAGCTGGCTGCTGTCACAACACCCAATGGTTTGAGTTTGCCGCGCTGGGAGCGTCCAATCAGCGGCGACCGCTGTCAGCCAATCAGATCAGCCAAAAGCGACCAATCACGATCCGCTATCAGCGGGCCAATCAGAAGTGCAGGTTTACAAACCTGTCGTGGAAAGAAAACTATTAGAATTGCAAGCCAACGAGCTTGCTTAGTTCGGAGCAATCCATTCCAGTCTTTCCAGCTCCTTCAGGGTTTTCCCCCAGCCCTGGACTCTAAGGTGGGGGAGTTCAACCTCAGCTGCTTTGGGGAGTTTTTTTCCTCCAATACTCATCCCTTCTCATTTTAGTCACTGAGACGGGCATCTCAGCTTTGATGTCCAGGGAGGGCTGCAATTTGGTTCCAGTTGGGGTCCTGGTTCCTGAGTTTCCTGGGTGGGGGCAAGTTCTACCTTGCTCTGGATTGCCTGGAGCAGGTTCTCTTCAGATAGTCTGTCCTCTGCCATGGTAGCTTGAGTTTCTCTCCACACACCTCAGGTGTTGGGGAGTGGATGGAGAGTCCAGGGCTTAGGAATCCCAGTCATTTTATTTGTTTTGAGAGAGTTGGATTGCTGTCAGGGTTTTGACTGATGCCCTAATTAAATCATGAGCCACAGGCCAAGCTTCAAAAGAAATCCAGTTATTTATTAGGAGCTTCATGTCAGCATCGACCAAATGAAGCCAACTCTGACCTCACTTTACTCATGCTTTGGCCAGATGAATTATATCCTAGAAACCTACTGCCGGTTTGACCAATCTTTAGCCTTCCTTTCTTTTATCTTAACATTGATTATGACTTGATCGTCTCCACCAGACAAAGTGTTCAGTTCCCTCCTTCATAGAGTCACACCTATTCCCATTCCTTCCTTTTACCTTTCAACAGACTCTTTGCTGGACACTTCATGGTTTTGAAACTGAGCAGTTGTGGATTGTTTATACAAATGGTATCTTGGCCCTGGGAACCTTTGCCTGTCAGCTTAACCCTATTAGAAACAGGGAATGCTTATTACATTTGCAGAGAACATAAAATTGGTGAAATACCCTGGTTAACTGTTCTCTGTCAGGAAATTTCTCCTTAGTTTTAGTTTGTTTTTCTCTTTGTTCAGTTTCCATCCATTGCTTCTTGTTTTGCCTTCTGCTGCTTTGGAAAATACATTGATACCCTCTCCCTTCTTTGTGGCAGCCCTTCAACATGAGTGATGTTGAATTGGCCATGCCCACCCAGTCACATGACCACACAGCCAAACCTTTCCAGCCAGTTATTAGGGTTGTTAAATTATTTGAATCCCACCACTGCCGCTCTTTAATATCTCAGTGAATCAGGGGGGAACCTGCCTGAGTCTCTTCTGAATATTATCTTGTTTACAGGATTTAAGGAATATTTCAGCTCCCTTTGTGTATATAGTCATTTTTGTCAAATTCCTTCAAGGTCATCTCCCTGATTTTCTATAACACCATTAAATCTATATGATTAGTAACTGAAACACTTATTGGAAGTTGAAGTTGAAGTGTTCCCTGTGAGAGCTTTTGAGAGAGACAATTTGACTTGAGCATTGATCAGTCACTAGTGAAGTCATTTTTATAACTATGACAGAAAGGAATTATCTGTAGAAAATTCATTATAGAAATAGAGGAGGCCTAGTAGCTAAGTACATCCTACCTGGAAGAATGAAACAATCATAAATTTGTTGTTATCTGCCTGGGTATAAAGGAAGGGACCTTAGATTAGCGATCTCTTAGATAAACTGAGGCACTGGGGATTAAGTTTTACCTTGTTTTCTCTCTACCTTGTCTTAATTTTCTATTAATGCTTACTGCCCCCTTGTGGTTACTACATCTAAAGGTTCTGAAGACTCAGTGACACTGAATTCACATTTCCAACAATATAAGAAACCTAATAAATATTCTCAGCATCAAAATGCAGTTTCTAGGATCCTTTATAAAAAAATCACGACATTCATTGAATAAATTCAATAGCATAATATATCATAAATATAATTTTATTATATAATGTTAATTATATATAAAATTAATTATATATAATTTTATAATTATAATTTTATAATTAATTATATATAAAAGCGGGCACAGGCAGCGCCAGGCAACAAACCCTCTAATCCCTGCGGGTCCAGCCAGCGAGGTGGAAAGCCTCATGCCCAAGACATGCCAGCAAGCCAGAAAAGAGTTCCATTCTTCAGCAAATGCTCAATTCAAAAGTACTGGGAGATTTCCGATTCCTCTCATTCTTGACCAGCACTCCAGAAAAGAACTCATTCCTCAGTGGGCACTAAGTTTGGGAGCGCTCTATTCAAAAGCACTCAACGATCTGCGACTCGACCCATCCTTGCTAGAAGGTAAGGCGGTGGGGCTTGCCAGTACCGGGAGGCTCAACGATCATCCTTGCAGAGCAGTGAGATGGTGAGATTCATCCCATCCTTGCAGGGCGGTGAGCACCGGGAGCTGTGAGTCGGTCTTCAGACATTTGCAGCCAGGATGTGAAACAGACTGCTTTCCCCCTGCCGCCCCTCCTTCCCTTTTCACCAAATTGCTAATCCGGACTTTCTCTTTAAAAGGACAGTAACTTTGGACTTTCAATAAGTAGGGAAGTATTGTTATAACCAAACTCCTGTGAAGATTGGAAGCAATTTTATTTCCTGTGATATAAGCAGAAGTATATTGAAGCCAGGAGCGAATGCTCAATACAAATCTGAGTCTACATAGTAAAAATATAAACTGTTCAAATTGCCAGTGCAAGACTATCTTTCTTTCTCTTTCTCTTAAAAGCAACAAACTTTGAAAGTGTATTTAAATTAACTAGGAGGGGGGCAGAAATCCCATTCATCAAGGGAGAACAAAACAAAAAGTTTCCTGTTGCCTCCCATTGAGGGGCCAGAGATCCCCCTTCAACATCTTTGCATCTTTACTATCTCAAAAACTCAATCTACAAAACAAGAAAGAGAGTGTAAACCCTTGCTCATTGATTGTTTTCAAACAGCCCAGGAAAAGAGACCTCCTGCCAGTTTATCAAGGGTTATAAACCTATTCTCAGATATCAGCAACAGCTAAGCAAAACAAAGCAAAGCATTAACCCTTTACTTACCAACTCTCAATACTACTTCATACTACTTCATTACTTTCATTATTTTAAAAAAAATCAATTTCTTTAAAATAATTAATTTTTATCAAATGATAAAAATTGATTTATTGTTTTTTGCTTAGTATGATTGAATGTTTAGTGCATATAGTGTAATTACTGAATATCTGATTAGTACAATCAGTGATTTAGTGAATTTAATTGACCAGTGTGTTTAGTAATTACTGTAATAAATTAGGCTGTTTGTTGCTTAGCAAAATTTGATTAGAGTGATTTGAATAACCAATTGATTGATTAATTGATTTTTAGTAATAAGCAACCTTACTTTTGATTTGTTCTCTAACATATCAATTAATATTTATTAATTACCAACATTCATTAAGTAACTGTCTACCTACCACACTAACTAGCTATTGGAATTGATTACTGTACTATTGTCATTGACCATGCCAGCCAAAAACTCCAAACCAAAACAAAAGAAAAATATCTCTACCAATGATCTCCCAGAGTCCTGCACATGATTCAAATGTCCTAAAACCATCAATGAAAGCGAAATTTACATCAAATGCTGCCTATGTGATAACCTAGCCCACCCTGCCTGCTTAAACGTAGCTGATATGGTTAAAAATTCAGATACATTCTTTTTTCTATGTCCATCATGTTCTCCTAAACTAAACAAACTGAGTAGCCTACCTGACAGAGTTGAAAGCATAGAATCACTCTTTCACTCAATAGAAGAACATTTAGCAACACGTTTTGAAACAACTATAAAAGCAAGCCTAATTTCTCTTGGGGAAAAAAATACAGCACAGATAAGTGAGTACCTATCAGCTAAAAATCAAATCCCACAACAACCACAACCACTACCTCAACTACAATCAAAACTACAACCAAAAATAACACCAAACCACAGCCACAAACAATTACTATCTCTTCAAATAATTCCACAAATAATATCTCCTTACTCATCACAGACACCATGGAATGTGAACAGAAATGTCCAAATGCCATCTTATTTGGTCTCGAAGACACCAACGAATCAGACGACATCACCAAAGTTTGTGATATCATAAGCAACTCAAATACAACAAGCATCTCTCCTGAAGATACCATTGAAATAACCAGAGATGGCCATGGGTACAAATACAATGACGGCTCTGTGGCCCCAAGATTTTGTAGAGTTGTATGCAAAAATGAGTCCAGCAAACACATATTCATTCATACAATAAACGCCATTGCAAAAACCAATCCCAACCACAAAAAACTTCGCTCAAGACCAGACTTATCCATACTGCAAAGAATCCACTCCCGTGAAATCCGCACAGAACTCAAAAACCATCTAAACAATGGAGAAAAGGATCTATACATTGACTACCAAGCTGATTGCATTAAAAGAAAGTCACACAACTCACAACTCCGCATCCAACCCCACCCCATCCAATCTAACATCACTCAAAACTCGGCATGCATGCCCCTAACTACCTCTATTCCAACCACAACTGGCCTTAAATGCAAACTACTCAATGCAAGAAGCCTTGTAAATAAAATACCTGAATTTCTCCTCTTACTAAATATGGCTAAATTCGACATTATATTTGTCTGTGAAACATGGCTCAATGCATCTCTCCCTGACTCCATTACCACAGTAAGAGACTATCATGTTTACTGATCAGATCGTGAAATCCATAGAGGAGGTGGTATTGCTATCTTCTATAAAAAGTCCCTACATCTACCCAGGAGCTTGCTATTCCTGAGACCATTGTCTGTGAACTGTCCTTAAATATCACATTTCGGTTCTTACTATGTCACAGAGCCCCTGATTATGACATCAAACATGCAAACAAGCTAAATACACTACTAACATGGGCAGCATCCTGCCCACATGCTTTTGTCTTTCTTGGTGACTTCAATCTACCTCATATTAACTGGACCCTTAATGAATGTACAACTGAACCCATACATACAACCTTCTACAATGCAGTAACAAATCTGGGACTAGAACAACTAGTAACCAACAACACTAGACTTAACAACTGCCTCGATCTCATCTTCTGCAATAGTTTGAATTCAATTTATGGAATACAAATTAAAGAACCCTTTTCCAACAGTGACCACAACATGATTGACTTTTGTCTCAACATGCATCCACAAAAAATCATCACAATGACAGAATCCCCAATTATAACTTCAAACAAGGCAACTATGATCTTATAAACAATGATCTCTCATCCCTTGATTGGCAATTTTTATTCTCTGGATGCAATACTGTCGAAGACCATTACAACATATTTTTACTTGAAGTCAAAAGAGTCATCAAACTATATGTACCATTAACAACTCCCAAAACCAGAAAAATACAAATTACCCAAAACAATAAGGAAGCTTTAATCCAAAAAGAAATCACTTTGGCGGAAAAACAAATCTGGTCACATTGCCAACTTCAAAAGCCAATACAAAAATTTATGCCACCAGATAAAAACTGAATGCACCAATTATCACATTAAACAAGGAGAAAACCTTCTTCACACCAGTTCCACCCATGCTTTCTACAATTTTATAAACAACAAACTAAAAGACTCAAGGTCCATCCCACCCCTGAAAGGAGCTAATGGTAAAGACTGCAACGACGACACTATTAAAGCCAACCTCTTTAACACATTCTTTGGCTCAGTATTTGTAAACAGCAATGGATCGTGCCCAGTATTTCCTAGTCGAACCACAGACAACTACAATGATCTAATACATATCGATTTTACAGAAGACATTGTTGAAAAAGCACTATGCAATCTAAAACCACCTCTATCTATTGGACTGGACGGAATATGTGCCTACTTCTTAAAAAAGCTATCCACTGCCATAGCCGAACCTCTATGCATAATCTTGGAAAAATCTTTCAGGACCAGCTCCTTGCCAAAACTATGGTCACAAGCCACGGTCATCCCCATCTTCAAAAAGGGAGACCCCAGCCTAGTTGAAAATTACAGACCAATCTCTTTATGCTGCGTCACCTGTAAAGTCATGGAATCAATTATTAACCAATCCATCATCCTCCACTTAGAAACAAACAACCTACTCTCTAATAAACAATTTGGTTTCAGAAAAAAACTATCCTGTAATCTGCAACTCTTACACTGCAAAAACATATGGACTACACAACTCGGTCAGGGCAAAGCAATAGACGCAATCTACATAGACTTCTGTAAAGCCTTTGATTCACAAGAAACTACTCCTAAAACTAAAATCTTACGATATCTCTGGACACCTGCATTACTGGATAGAAGCATTCCTGTCAAACAGACAACAAATGGTCAAAATTGGGAGAGTCCTATCAAATTCTGTACCTGTCAACAGTGGTGTCCCCCAAGGCAGTGTTCTAGGACCAACTCTTTTCATATTCTACATAAATGACCTCTGTGATCATATCAAGAGCAACTGCGTTCTCTTCACTGATGATGTAAACCTATTCAATACTACAGACAATACTGCTACCCTTCAAAAAGACCTTGACTATGTATCAGAATGGTCAAACAAATGGCAACTTCAAATCTCAACAAATAAATGCTCTGTCTTACATATTGACAAAAAATAATAATCAGAAAATAAAATACAGGCTGAATAGTCAAGACCTTGTTGATGATCCAAACTCTGTCAAGGATCTTGGAGTACTCATCTCAAATGACCTAAGTGCTAGAGCCCACTGTAACTACATAGCCAAAAAGGCATTAAGAGTTGTTAATCTAATCTTACGTAGCTTTTTCTCTGGTAATATTACACTAATAACTATAGCATACAAAACATTTGCTAGACCAATACTCGAATACAGCTCATCAGTCTGGAACCCCACATTATGTATCTGACATTAACACACTTGAGAAAGTCCAGAAATATTTCACAAGAAGAGTTCTCCACTCCTCTACTCATTGCAGAATACCTTATGCCACCAGACTCGAAATTCTAGACCTAGAAAACCTAGAACTACGCCGCCTTTGGTCCAATCTAAGTATAGTATATAAAATCATACATTGCAATGTCTTACCTGTCAATGAATACTTCAGCTTCAACCATAACAACACTAGAGCAAACAATAGATACAAACTCAAGGTTAATCGCACCAAACTTGATTGCAGGAAATACAACTTCAGCAACAGAGTGGTCAATGTCTGGAATACTCTACCTGACTCTGTGGTTTTTTTCCCCAAACCCCAAAAACTTTAAACTTAGACTTTCTACTATTGACCTCACCCCTTTCCTAAGAGGTCTATAGGGGGCGTGCATAAGTGCACCAACGTGCCTACCATCCCTGTCCTATTGTATCTTTTTTTTTCTTATATGTATCCATGTATTCATAACTATGTTTTTACTTATACCTATTATCTTGCAAGCAATTGACAAATAAAAATAAATAATGCAATAATGCCTTAGAAGACTAACAAACTAAAATGAATAAACTTGTGAACCAAAAACATGGTTAGATATATGCTTTTTGTGCAATGCCCAGTTTAATTCCATGGAGTCTTATTCATATATCTGAGTCATACAGATCTGGAAAAAAATAACAAAAAGAAAGAGCCATAGTTATATGAGGAAAAAAACACACAACAGTTACTTGTAAAACCCATCAGAGAAATAGGAGATCCCTCCAGGGATGCCTTGACTGTAGAATTATTCTGAACATTCTCAGAACTCAATTATAAAGTACCTTTTTGTTGTTGAAACTGACACAAAATAAAGCCAATACAGGAATGTGATGGATGAACAAAAAAGGAGTATGTTGGGATGGAAAAATAGAGAAATGAGAGACATTAGAACAAGAGCTACAATAATCAAACAAATTAATTAAAGCAAAGATAGCCAAAACATATTTTCCTTGTGGTTAAAATTTCGTGCTAATCTTAAATAATATATTTGGTTACTAGATATTTTTTAAAAAATAAAAGCTAGATAAGAAAGTGCAGTCTTAAATAAGGAAGAATACCTATATGAATGCCCATTGCAGTTCCACTAAGATAAAAAATATGACAGCCAGCAAGTATTACAGTCAATACATTTACTGAAAAATAAAAATAATGTATTGACACTTTTAGGAATTTATTACAAATCTTCTAGATATGGAAGAAGCAATAAAATTGATATAAATCTTTAAAAAGATAGATTAAATTGATTCATAGAGTGTCTTTATTTAATACCTTTTCTTTTTAACTGTAGTATGAACATATTTAAAATATTTTGACACTACTTCTCATTAAAACAAAGGATTTTATGGCTTCCAGCGGTGATGCCTTGGTGAAAGGGTGAAGGGAGACTGCTTTCCATCTCTGGATCCTGTTTTTTCACTTTTGGGGACCTTTCGGGGCGTGAGGAGCCTGGAGAGCCAAGCGGAGAAGAGGGGAAGCCTGGAAGATGGTGAGGCGAAATGCAATTCCAGCTGGCAAGAAGGGAAACCCCTGAAAACCCGAAGTGAAAGTGTCTGTCATTTTATTATGGCAGACCCGAGGCCATGGCTGAACCATGAATGATGAAGAAGAGAGAAGATTATCAACAGAAAGTGTCATTGAAGTTAAAATCCCAAAGTTGCAACTGTGTTGATTTGCCAAAAGTAAGTTTGAACTTGTTTCCAAGGAAAAAAGAGCTCCGGTGAGGGGGTGTAACCCCATAGTACAGGCAGCAAGACAGTAAGAAAGAGCTGTGATTCAGCACTTTTTACAAACGGAAAGAGACTGAAGGAGAGGGGGTATAAGTTGGAAGTGAATAGTTCTAGGAAGCTGAAAGGTGGAGATTGAAATAAGACGAGAACTGGTGGGAGAAGAAGAAAATCCAGGGAAGCCAGAGGAGGAGGTGGTGAAAAGAAGGTGATAAGGGAGAGACGATTGACTTATCTCTGCTTCTTGGATGGAGGGTGATTACGAGACCAACGTGGCGAGTGGAGAAGGAGAAAGTGAAATCCGATCGGGACATGAGAGCGATACAAAGGAAAGAAAAGAAAGTCTTGGAAGGAAGAAGGAGGTGAAATGGAAGTGGAGAGACATTGAAATCAGGAAGAGAGAGTTAAAGAGGTGAAAAGGGCAAAACAGAATTTTTTCAAACATGCAAATAAACCAGGGAGGTGGTTAGCCCATAAATTAAGATTAGAAAGAGAAAGAATGTTGATACAAGAATTGGAGGAGGAGGATGGAAAATTAAAATATCGAATGACTAAGAAAAAGAAAATAGTACAAAAATATTTTTAACAACTATATAGGGTGGATGGAATAAACCCTGAGAATATAGAACAATATTTGAAAAGGAAAGGACTCCCAGAAATTAGAGAGGAACAGAAAGAGATATTAAATAAAGAAATAACAGTGATAGAATTGAAAAGGGCAGTTGAAAGGCAGAAAGATAATGACGCCAGGGCCGGATGGTCTTCCAGCAGAACTGTATAAATGTATTTATGAATGTCTTGAACCAGTGATATTAGATGTGTACAATGAGGTATTAGACTTTGCTAAATTCCCCAATTCATGGAGAGAAGCAAATATCTCACTAATTCCTAAAGAAGATTTAGATCACAAACAGATTAAAAATTATAGACCAATCTCACTCCTGAACGCAGACTATAAAATATTTGCAACAATAATGTTGGAAAGACTAAAAATTATATTAAATGAACTTATTCATATTGACCAGAACGGTTTTCTAGCTTCTAGACAGATAAGGAACAATATAAGGATAGTATTAAACGTATTAGAATACTACGAGGCCCACCCGGGAAAGCAGGCAGCGTTGATTTTCTTGGATGCTCAGAAGGCCTTCAACAATCTCAGCTGGCAGTTCTTGATCCAACAGGTCGAAAATATGGGATTTGGATCTAAATTCAAGAAAATGATTGGCACAATTTATTCGAACCAAAAAGATAGGGTAATTATAAATGGGGAGATTACTGAAAACTTTAAGATTATGAAAGGTGTTAGGCAGGGATGTCCAATGTCACCTCTGCTTTTTATCTTGACCATCGAAGTGCTTTTAAATCAGATTAGACAAAGAAAGGAGATAATTGGACTGAAAAGCAAAAAAGAAGAATATAAAGTACAGGCGTTTGTGGACGACTTAGTGTTTTTTTGTGGAAGATCCAATCTAATTCAAGAATTAGAAGAATATGGGGCAGTAGCAGGACTAAAAATTAATAAAGATAAAACAAAAGTAATAGCCAAAACCTTGATAGAAAGTAAAAAAAAAAAACAATTGGAAAGGAAATTGGAATTACAAAATGTCAAAAAACTTAAGTATCTAGGAATTTGGTTAACAGGAAGATGCTCTTCCATAAAAGAGGATAATTATATGAAATTACTTTCACAGATAAAGAAAGATCTGGGGAAAATTACAACTATCACTATTAGGCCGAATAGCGGCCATAAAAATGAACATACTATCGAAACTATTATACTATTTTCAAACAATACCTATAAAATTGGATAAGAATTTTTTTCAGGAATTAGATAGGACGGTAATGAAATTTATATGGATGAGGAAAAAAGCACGAATAAAATTGAAAATGTTACAAGTTAGTAGAACCAGAGGCGGCCTTGGACTCCCAAAATGCGAAACATATTATCAAGCAGCAATTTTACTATGGGTTAAGGAGTGGATAAACTTAAAAAATAAAAGAATTTTGGTGATAGAAGGTCATGACCTCCAAGTTGGGTGGCATGCCTTTCTATGGGATAAAAAGAAAAAGATCCACTCCTATTTCCATAGACATTTGATAAGGGACTCACTTTTACAAACATGGGAGAAAATTTTAAAAAAGCATTATTTGAAAAGACCAAACTGGATCCCACCTATGGAAGCTATATTATATCCAAATACAAGGGACACTAAAAAAATGATTAGATATAAAGAACTGGTAGATGAACAGGGGGAATTAAAAACACTGGATAAACTAAAAGAACAAGGGATAATATTAGACTGGTGGGTATATTTGCAAATTCAAACTAAATTTAAGAAAGATGTAAAGGAGCTAGGGATAGATAAAGATTTACAAAAATTGGACCAAATCTTGACAGGCAAGGATATAAAATTTATAACATGAACATATAATTATTTACTGGAGGTAGAACTAGAGGAGGACATTGTTAAGGGACCAATGATTGCCTGGGCGAGAAATATGGGTCATAATATAAATTTGGATGAGTGGGAAAAGACTTGGACCGAGAACTGGAAGTTGTGTATATATGTCCAGATGCACACTGAAATGAGATTTAGGCAGTAGGTTCTGATCAACACAAAATTCATTGGCAAAAGACAACAATAAAAGGGAATAAAAGATTCATTGTGAACATAGTTGTCCTATTTTCCTGAGATAATTATACTAATAGTATCTATCTATTCTTGTTTTGACATTCCTGAAATGTAATCTCTTAATAATGAAAAGTGAAAAATGCTATCTTAGGTATCAGAATTATGCACTTTCTTCCATATAAGAAGCAGAAATGAATTAACTTTATAAATAAACTAACTAATTTTACAGCCTGTTTCTTCCAGCTCTGCTATTTGGATTGATTAATGTTTGATCATCTTTCTAAAGTTCAAGAGATATATTTAACAAAATAAACTGATGTCTAAGAAAGGGAAGGTATGTGAGATTTTTGTCTTTCTATAAGGAATGTCTGTGCCAAGACACTGCCTGATCTATCCAAACATATTCTCATTGCATTTGATTTTTGAAGACGCATAGGGAGAATTGGTTAGAATTAAGTTTAAAGTTGAAGAAATTAATTTTGTAGCAAAACAATTGGCATTGTCAAAGTGTTGAAAAGAAATGGAAAGCTTAATCCAAAAATAATTGTAAAAACAAAATTTGAATTAAAACCTTACTTTTTTCTACTTTGAATTGTTCCAGGGTAAAAAAAAAAAAGTATGATAACAGTCACAAGGACAAATCTGGCTCAGCTGTGGAAAAGGGAAACTTTTTGCCAATAATAGACTAGGAAACCAAATTTGGGGAATATGGAATCACAGCAAAATTAATAATATACATCCAGAACATTAGCTTGATTAATTTAAGCAAGAATGGCTTATATATAATATGTCACACAATAAGCCAAATTGAGACAGTTAAGAGTACAGTTTTTATGGGAGAAACAATTATATAGTTTAGTGTAATGGTTAAGAAACCAAATTAAAAACTGGGAGATCATGAATTCTAATCCTACCTTGGACAGAAAGCCAGTTGGGTAATCTTGGGCCAGTAATCACTCTCAGCCCTAGGAAGGAGGCAAGGGCAAACCATCTTCAAAATCTTGCAACAGTGACTGAAAGCCCACTCACCAAAATTGATATAAAGATAATAAATAGAGGCAATTTCAGTGATTATGCAGCAGTTATCAGTTGAGTACAGTGGGAGGGACTTTAAAACTATGTATGTTATTAATATAGTTTTATTGATTTTTATATTTTTATTTTTTACCTTTCTTTGCATTATGTGCATTAACAATGGTAATTAGTGGTGATATCAATATGAATATCATATTTAGAGTTAATAGATCCCATGAATTATTTTATAATTACTATATATTGCTACTACTATCATATATTGAATGAATGAATGAAATGATGAATTTTAAATGTTGATAATTATGAATCAGTAATTTCTAATATTTTATTCTTTATCCAGTATGTCTTTTTTTGTCTTCTTCTCTTTTGTACCTATTAAATTTTGTTCTTTAATGGAATACTTTGAAAGCATTGTTCCTATGCCAAATGTTGCTCCATTTTTTCTAACCTAATTTTCACTTTTAAAAAGAGAAATATTATAAATTGTGTTGTCATACTATTCATTGAATTATCAGATTCTCACTAAATCAGATAATCCCTTGGAAATTGGAAATTAGGAGCTAACAATCCAAGATCTTGAATGAGTCTCGTCGTCTGAATTAACTCAAACTATGTTTACCACGTAGGTGTTAGTGACCATTTGCCTTTATTCCCTCCACCTACTCTCAACAGTACCTGATCCATATAAAGAAACAATTTGCCATGGCCATAATGTCAAAGGTATGATTGGTGTCATTAACTAATATTTGGGTGTAGGCCGGCTCATACCCATACTTTCCTTGAACTGCTGGGGATTAAGCATGACTGTATCAGAAGTAATCATACTCCAAAATTTCAGATTCTCAGATGCCAAATTTCTTCACACAAATATGATGAAGCTGAAAATATATTTTTGTAGCACAATATTATATACTGAATATTGACCACTTGTGAAATGATTTGATTAATGGATGCAAGAAAAGAAACAAATAACAATGGGGTATGTTTCTAAATGTTTTGAGAATGACTAAGGACTTTTGGAGTGTATGAAATTTGTTTAAGTATTAATGGATTGATTGCTGAGTTAAAGCCTGTCCTCTTTTCACTAGAGATTGATGGACTAGTGCTGAGGTCTTTCATACTTGACGCTTGGATTTGACTTGAAAATTCTGCCAAGTCTTTTACTCTGAAATTTATCTTAATTAGATCTGAAAGACCTGCCACAGTAGAATAGTCACGCCGATTAAAATGAAAAACAGGAGAAATTACTGATCAAATTAATCATAATGCTGGGTTACAGCTGTAGGTCTGATGTAATTTGCCACTCCAGTGACTTACATCAGCACAGGCATAGGAAAAAGAGCTGGTGTTACACTGATCCATAACACCAGCCAGCTTCAGGCAGCCCATCAGGACTCTTATTCCATTCATTCTCTTGGCTTAGTCTGACCTCAGTGCAGCCTCTAGAAATGCATAAGGCAAAAATAAATAAAATAATATAAAAGAAAGAAAGAAAGAAAATATCCCCTATCACAGGGATCACACGGTGCTTATGAAATGTATGGATTTGTTCCTTTTTTCTCATGCACTGTGTGTTCTCTTATATACCATACCCACCCACACATAGAACTCCTAAAGCAGAAAAGAAAAAAGTAAAGAGTAACAACCTTTTCAGAAACTTACTTTGGAAACAAAGCTTTTAAATGAGTGGTGAGTAAAAATACATAGGAACCAGGAATCCTCTGCAAGATAATTAATAAATTTGACATCTTATCTAGTTGGATGACTTGACTTGAAGATTCATTTAAAAATCATAGCAATTGAATACACTTTATCATAGAATAAAATAGCTAGAAAGAACATGGAAGAACTCCAGGAAATCATTAAGACTATGAATAATCTAGGACAGTCTGAATTGTTTCATTAAGTTAATGTAAATATTTATGTACAGCAAATGGAGAATCACTCAAGATATTTAAATGAGTCACCTCTGCCCCACTCCAGCTGGTGAACTGTTGCTGTTCTAGGCACACATTGCAATATTTCAAGAGGTCTAATGACCAGGCAGATGCAAATCTTTAGGGGTAACTTTTTCCAACCCTTTTCAATGCAACAACTCTGGATAATTTTTCTTGTCATGGGAGAGAAACAATTTATATCTCCATCATGGAAGAAATATGAATTTGTGGCATAGATTTAGATTTTTCAGGATTACAAAGCTACAACCTAAGATAACCCTAGATATGCAGCAAGTCCAACCTAAACTCTGTTTATAGATCAGAAGTCTTGTTTATCTATTCCACCGACTGACCAAATGAGAGAATTACTTTAATTATTTATTCTAGTGAAAACTAAAATAATAATAAGCATTACTACTATTTTTAATATTATTCAATTCAGCTCCTTTGCAGGCCAGTAGAGAGGCATATAGTTTGCTCCATACTGCAAATACCCTTAGATACATACACAGACATACAAAGACACAGTTACACAGAGAAAAAGAGGGAGGGGGAGGGAGGGGGGAAGAGAGAGTGGGGGGAGGTGAGATTTGCCATGCATATATTGTTATCTATTTTTGGAGATCCAGGGAGCAATACACTCATTATTATCTTTGAATTAGGATAATTTAAGAATATGTTTTTATCTTTTTAAGGATAAAAAATAAATAAGACAGCAGTTTCAAGGCCATGTTGAAGAGATGGAATATTTAACAGTAGCACATTATGTTCTCCTTTTATGTTCTACATGTTTATATTTATATTTATGTTCTACCATTATCTGAATAATATTTATACTTTTTAATATTCTACACATAATGCATAAAACATCTTTACATTTTTATGCCCATATTACACACAAATACAACTACAACTTCTCCAAGCTGATGTAATACCTGCAAGGCTAAAACTAGATTTGAAACCGAAGTCTGAACTTTTAAGCTACATCACCTTTTTTAATCTAGAGAAATCCATGAATGAATGAATGAACTTTTCTAACACAAAAGAAATCTAATTCCTGTTACAATCAACTATGTAAGAGTTTATGATGTTTATGAAAGTATCTGAGCTCAGTATGAACTCAGAATAAATATGAGACACAGTTATACCTGTTCTACTCTTTTTAGACTGCTCGTGTACCTGTTCTACTCTTTTAAGGCTGCTAATATGCTCAAGCATTTCCAAACTCAAAGAAAACTTCTTTCCATCACATATACTATCCTTCATTGTCTTTTCTTTTTTCTTTTTTTATGCATTTTCTTAAGCAAATGACTAAAAAAATAAAATAATGAATTGATAAGTGACAAACTAAATTCTAAGACTAGTTAATTATCTTTGCGTCAGATGAAATTACAAAGAGCTTGGAAATCTCCCGACCTACAACACAAAAAAGGCCCTGTTTCATCTCGCCTCCATATAAAAAACACAATAGAAGGCATGATATAAATAATGCATTAATGAATAGAAGATTCTGTGTACTAGTGAGATTTGCTACTGCAAGCAAGTAGTTGTCGTCTTTGTATTTTGCTTCAAAACAAAATAGGGATTAGAACTAAAGAATATGTGCAATATTGCATTGGGGAAAAGAGAACTGTTAAAAAGAATATACCATTAAAACATACGGGGTGGGGAATCCAAGGGAAGTAAGCATTTTTTGAAGCCCTAGGGAACTTCTGCAATTCTATGAGGATCATAGTGAGTTGGCACATCAAATATAAAACAGATCTATCTGCTCATGAAACACCAGAGTTCCTCTTGCCAGTGTTCATCACACTTGAGAAATATAGAAGGAGAAAGCTCTCAAACTCTGGAAAAGCACAGACCAAAATCAAAAACATTTTATCATCTATGAAATACTGAAGACCTTAGGAAAAGAGAAACTCTCTGTCACTCATCACTAATGATGTGGCTGGCAACGGCTTCAATGAAGCAATATGTGCATGTAAGCAGAGGTATATTGTATGAAGCACTGAAAACTTCCAATCTACAGCACAGTCAAATGATGACAAAAACGCTGATCATGGGATAAAAATGTGACTGAATTCAGCCAAAGGGACTGCATTTATCAAAAAAGCTGAGTAGTGAAATGACTGGTTTACTATTATTTATTCATTAGTAATGGAAGCACAAAAACAATTCTAGTTGATACTTAACTTAGCATTTTGTCTACTAACTTAGCTTTGCATCTTGGCAGATGAACATTGACAAGAGAAACTCTGGTATTTCATGAGCAGATAGATCTGTTTTATATTTATTTATTTATTTTGTTGAGCATGTATTAAATAACAGGTATAAAATAACAGATATAAACATGATTATTAATACATGAAATGGATACGAATAAAAGGGAATGTTAGGACAGGGATGGTAGGCACATTGGTATGGTTATGCCTGCTCCTTAAAGACCTCTTAGGAATGGGGTGAGGTCAACAGTAGACAATCTGAGGTTAAAGTTTTTTGGGTTTGGGGAAGAAACCACAGAGTCAGGTAGAGTATTCCAGACATTGAGTACTCTGTTGCTGAAGTCGTATTTCCTGCAATCAAGTTTGGTGCTGTTTACCTTGAGTTTGTATCTATTATATGCTTGTGTATTGTTGTGGTTGAAGTCATTGATGGGTAGGACATTGCAATAGATAATTTTATGTACTACACTTAAGTCAGACCGAAGGCGGTGTAATTCTAAGTTGTCTAAGCCTAAAATTTCAAGTTTGGTGGCATAGATATTCTGTTGTGGTTCTGTGGGCGGCTGAGGTCTCGGAGAGTGAGGACTCAGATGAGGGGCCTGCGTGTGAGGCAGTGATGGGGCCAGGACCATCAGGGAGTGGAATGCTGCCTTTAGAGATTGTGGAGGCTGCCAGCAGTGATGAAGAGTCCCTGAGGAGCCTGTGCCAATGTGTGTGTGCGCACGGCTGCTTGAAGGAAAGAGCAGCTGCAGCAGCACGGGCGACTTGGGAGTAAGGCTGCAAGGTAATGGCCCCTCCCTTAAGAGATAAAAGCTAGCTGAGAAACTGGAGTTCTTTGCAGGAAGCAAAGAAGTTTTTGCACTCAAGCCTTGTGGACATTCGGAATATCTTGGTTGGTGTTTGGAGACTCTTTCTGTTTGAACTATTTCTTAGTAATTTTCCTAGGGTTCTTGGCAGCCTTGCACAACCTTGGCAAGGCTTGTTCTTATCAGAGATAATTAGTTTGAAACAGACTTTTAACCGTGAAGGAATGGAATTTGTAAAGAATCATTAAAAGGTTTTGCTGTTACCTCTGTTTCATGTCTGTTTCCTTGGAACAAGGTTTGGGTCAGAACATATTCTTTTTTATATATATAATTTTTTTTTATTTTTTAACAACAAACATAAACAAACACAAACCTAAAACAACAAATGAAACCATCTTTCCATTGTACAGTGTGTCGGTTGGTACATATCTTTTGTGCACAATATCAGCAATCTTTCCTTCTACATTTAAATTATAATTCATATTATAATTTACAACTGTGCCTACTATATTATATTGTATTAACACCTTATTAGATTTAATTATAAATTCACATCATTCTTTTCAAGCAAATCTCAACTATTACATGACCTAATACATAATATCATTCATTTCATTATAATCAATTATAACATATCATTAGCTTAGTTTATCATTACTATTATGCTATATTTATATTATAATATATTTTATTTCCTTATTTTCTTATCTAGCCATTGATAAAATAGATACCAAATTTTATAATATTCTTTGTCTTCTTGCTCTCTGATTCTTAATGTCAATTTACCCATTTCTGCACATTCCATTATTTTCTTAATCACATCCTCTTCTATCGGAATTTTTTCACTTTTCCAATTTTTGGAAAATACAATTCTAGCTGCTGTTAATACATTTATAATCAGATATATCAATTCTTTACTATATCCTTCAGGTAAGATACCCAATAAAAATATATCTGGTTTCAAGTCTATATGCTGTTTTGTCATTTTTTCCAGCCCTGTATGAATTTTAATCCAGTATCTCTTGGCTTCCACAAATGTCCACTACGTGTGATAGTATGATCCAGGTATCTGATGACCACTTCCAACATTTCTCCGATTTGTTCCCAATTGGGTAGACCAAAACCTCCTCTTGATCTAGCATCTTGTAGCAATTTTAATTTAATTCTTGCCTTCTTTCCCTGCCATATATACCTCAGTATTATATTACAGTATTTAGATCCTCGAAATATTCTTTCCCTATATTTGTCTGAAACAAATATAAAAATATAAATCTTAATTGTAGATATTCTCCCTATTAGAGATAATTGTAAATTTTCCCATTTTTTCAAATCTGTGGCAATCTTTTGTTTGAGTTTATAATAATTGTCTTCTTTGAGTGTTCCACATCTTGCTGTTAATTGTATTCCTAAATATTTAACTTTATTTGTGTTCTGGATATTCAATCTCTTTTTTAATTCTTCCCTTTGTTTTTTCACCATATTCTTGGCCAAAATCTTGGTTTTATCTTTATTTATTTTCAAACCTGCCACCTGTCCATATTCTTCAATCTTTTCTATCAATTTAGGTGCTGTTTTTAATGGTTCCTCTAATATGAAAATGAGATCGTCTGCAAATGCTTGTAACTTATATTCCTCTTTTTAAATTTTCATTCCCTTTATTTCACTATCACCTCTAATATTTCTATTTAGGACCTCCAAAGTCAAAACAAACAGCAGCAGGGACAGTGGGCATCCTTGCTTAGTTCCTTTTTTATATTAATATTATCTGCTAAGTCTCAATTTATCTTTGCTTATAATATATTGCCTCTATAGCTTTAATAATTTTTTCATCATAAACTACCAATTTATATTATCAAAGGCCTTTTATGCATCTAGAAATACCAAGGCCATTTGCTTCTCGGAATGTGTTTCATAATATTCCAAAGTGTTCAAAATTATTCTCATATTGTCTTTTATATGCCTCTTTGGCAGAAATCAATTTAGATCAGTATGTATGAAATTGTTCAGATATCTCTTAAGTCTTTCTCCATTATTGAGGCAAATATGTTATAATCTGAGTTCAGCAGGGAAATAGGTCTGTAGTTTTTAACTTGCTGTAGGTCAGTGTCCTCTTTTGGTATGAGAGTAATATAAGCCTCTGTCCATGAGTTTGGTATTTTAGTTTTTGACAAAACTTCATTCATCACTTCAAGCATTGGGATACTTAAAAATTCCTGTAAAGTCTTCTAAAATTCTTCTGGTAGCCCATCCGGGCCCGGAGCCTTCCCAGTATTTTGTCTCTTTAATGCCTCAGTTAGTTCCATTATTGTTATTTTCCCTTCTCACATTATTTTAATATCCTCAGATATTTGGGGTACTTCCGCTCTTTGCAAATATTGTTTAACTTCTTTTTCATCAATATTCTCTTTGTTTTTATAGTTTTTCATAATATTTCTGTACTACCTTTTCTTTTCATCATTTCCATTACAAATCTTTCCTTGATCATCTATTAATTGCATTATCTTTTTCATTTCTCTCTCTTTTTTCAATTTATACACCAACCATCTGCCTGGTTTATTTGCATTTTCAAAGAAATTCTGTTTGGCATTCCTACTTTTTTGAGCTAACTCTTCTTTTTCCATCAACCCTATTTTGTGTTTAACTATATCCATTTGCTTTTTAATATCCTTTTTTTGTGGATGTCTTTGTAAGTCCCCTTAAAGTTTCTTATAGTCTTCCTCTAACATCTGTTGCATTTGTCTTTTTTTTACATTTCTTTTTTTCATATAGTCTATTATCAGTCCTCTGGCATAGGCCTTCATGGTATCCCATAAGTTTATAGTGAGGTATCCTCCTTGTTGTTTTCTTTGAAGAAAAAGGCCAATTCTTTTTCCATCTTTTGTGTAAATTCTTTTTCATTCAATATTGTATTAATCAAAGTCCATCTGGATCTTTTCCTTTGTCCTTGCCATTTAATCCACACAGGGTTGTGGTCCGCCCAAGTACTTGTTTCAATATTAACTTCTTGTATATTTGAGATTAATTCCATTGACATCCAAATCATATCTATTCTTGACCACGATAAGTGTCTGTTGGAGTAAAAGATATATTGTCTATTCTTTGCATTTCTTTCTCTCCAAACATCTTTAATGCTGAATTCCTCTACCATTTTGAAGAAGGATTTTGGAAGTGTCTTTCTATTTTGTTTATTAGCTTTCTGTGTTGTATCATCTAATTTTGTATCTACTATCCCATTAAAATCTCCCCTAAAACATATATTATCATATTTCAATCCTATAATTTTCTTACGTAATTTTTTGTAAAATTCTTCTTGTTTTTCATTGGGAGCATATATTGCTTCTAAAAGTGTGTTTATGTTGTTGTCAATTATTTCAACCATTAATATTCTTCCTTTTTCATCCGTAAAAATTAATTCAGCTTTGATCATGTTCTTAATGTATAGAGCAACTCCCCTTTTTTGTTGTTGTGCCAATGAAGTATATAAATTGCCAATTTTAGGATGTTTCAATACCTGAGCATGTTGTCTTTTTTATATGAACTTCTTGCAAGCAGATTATATTTAATTTTAATTTTTCTAATTTATGGAATATTTTCCTCCTTTTGGTGGCCGAATTCAATCCATTTATATTTATTGTAATCAGTTTCTTTTCTTTCATTATTTATACTTTATATGTAGGGTTTACAGCTCTTGTAGATCTTTGCTTTCTTGCTTCTTTGAAGTCCATCTTTCCACCTACTGTTCCTTCTTCACATGTTTCTTCTTGCATTACTTTATTTCTTGCTTCAGCCATCTCCTCTTGAATTTTAAATGTTTCCTCCTCTCATATTTTCTCATCTTATTTTCCTCTAAAATATTCTCCATAGAATAATTCTTCTTTCTCTATTGAGTCTAATCTATGTCTTTGCTCTTACCAGGTAAATATGAGACCATCACGGAGCAACCATCTACAATTCATTTTTGATTAAAATTTTTGTTGGGAATTGATACTCTCTTCTCATTTCTCTCACTTTTCTTGGTACTTGTTTTAGGACCATAATCTTCTTGCCTTTGTATTTCAATGGTTCATCTCTTGCACTTTGTAGTATTTGTGTTTTAATTGGTTTCTTGGTAAATCTTACATCGACCTGTCTAGGTAATTTATTTCTCATTTCATATCTTGTAAAAACTCAGTACACCTCATCTATTCCATTCATCATTTTCTCTTTGGATATCTTCAAGGCATCTGCCAGCATTTTTATCATTATTTCTGCCAGATTTTCTCCTTTTTCTTCCTCAATATTTTGAAATCTGAGATAAAAATCTGCCCTATCCATCTCCCAGCCCAACATTCCACTTCCTTTATCATGTTCAACAGCAGTCAATCTACTATCCATTTCATCATTTTTTATCTCTCTGATCACCTTTTTCTTTTATCTTTTGAAACCTTTCTTCATTCTTCATTATCATTTGTTGTATGTTCTCTAGTTTCTCATCTGTTTTCTCTGTTCTCTTCTCAATTCTTTCCATTCATTTCCCTTGTTCTTGTATTGCTTGCAGTATCATTTGTAAGGTAACTTCCTTTTCTTTTTCTTTGTCTCTCCTTTTCCTGCTGCAACATCATGTGTATTGACCGATGGCCACTATGTGGGGAAGAAGAAGTAGGGATTGATGAACTTGTGGTAGTTGTCTTCCTCATTTCAAATTAATTGTAAATCCAATCGATAAAAATCAGCTTACAACTCCAATAAACAATAAACAATAAATTATCTTCAGGTTCTTCTTTAGAAAAAAGGAGAAAAAGAATTTTGAAAAATAAAATTCAGTGCAAAAATAATAAATGAAAAAGAAAAAAAATGGTAAAAAATCAAAAAGGAGAACTTAACTCCAAGAGGCACACAAAAAACAGAATAAAAAGTTGTTTAAAAATAAAAAAGTATAAAAATAATCCACCAGTTAGTATCAAAAAGAGAATAAATAAGTCAAAAGAGGTAAAAAGAAAAAAAAAGAAAAAGCTAATATTCCAGCAACAAGATCACAATCAGATGTAAAAAAGAAAGAGAAAGAAAAAAAATCCAAAAAGTTCAGGCCAGGCAAGGCTGCCAGCCCAAAAAATATTGCAGTTTAGAATTTTGTCACAAAGTAAATTACTGCCACATACAATGTCCAAGGCACACTATCAATGTTTCAGCAAATATAGTCCAAGGTCACCAAACACACTTCTTCTTTCAACTTCAATTCCCAGCCATTGAGATTTTACAAGAGTAACACCTGCATAAACAATTCTTCAGTGTTCCACTCTCTATCTTCTCTGGGTATAAACAGCTTGGCTGGGAAGTTTCTGTTTCTCGAAATAAAAGTGTTTTTTAAGGCCTCTAATTGGCAGTGTTACTGTGTTTTATTTAACTTTCACTTCCTCTTTACAATATAACAAAGTCAAAAAGAAGTTTCAAACTAAAAGACTCTCATATAGAAAAAAGAGAAAAAAGAAAACTATCAGAACACAAAGAAAAATCCAGTTTCTCCCTTTAAAATAAATGTTAAGAAATTTCTTCCATTGATTATTAAACAAAAAATCCAGTCCAGTTAAAAAAAAATCCCTTCTTTAAAATAATTCATTAAACAATAGAAAAACAATTGTTTGACAAAAGGCTCTTTTTCGCCGCTGTTTCCTCTTCTTGTCTTCAATTATCTTTCTTTTCCCTTTTAGGGTGCTCTTTTATTTAAAAAAAAAAAGGCTGACACATTTTCTTTCCTTTTCTTTCTTCCATTCTGGAGCTGTCCCAACCTTTCAGCAGCTTCAATGGCCGCTTTCCCTCTGCAGCCGAATTGGAGAGCTTTTCCTGGATCAACTAGGGATTTTGGGATATCCCTGGGATCATCAGGCTGCGCTCTCCTTGATCACTGTCCCTTCAGGACAGTTTAGGTCCAAATGGACCATCTAGCTGCAGGGATATCGGTGTTGGTCCTGGAGCCTGAGATCCTTCATCCATGTTGTCACGACGTCAGCTCCACCACCCCCCCCGGGTCAGAACATATTCTGTTACGAGAAGAGGAGTGGAGGAGTCTTCTCATGAAATATCTCTGAACTCTCTCGATTGTGTTAGTGTTCGATATGCAATGCGGTTTCTAGACAGACAAGCTGTATTCGAGAATTGATCTAGCAAATGTTTTGTATGCTCCAGTTAGTAGTACAATAATACTGGAGAAAAAGCTACACAGGATTAGGTTAACAACTCTTAATGGTTTTTTGGCTATGTTGTTACAGTGGGCTCTAGCATTAGAGATGAGTATTCCAAGGTCCTTGACAGAGTCGGGGTGTATTTGGTGACCCAACTCACTAAAGTTCACACAGAATTTTTTGGGTTGTTTTTATGCTTCCATGACTAATCACTAGATCATGGAATAATGATTGCACTACTCCTTACTAGCTTAGTAGCATAATAGCAAGTTCATTTGCATGTAAATGTTTTTGCCTTTCATCAGGTTTAATCCATGAATTTTTTTTCCTAGCTCAGTAAGGCCAAATGCCTGAAAAATTATTTTCAAGTAACCATGTTTTGGGTTTCCCCCATGCTTTAATGTGTACTTCATGAATCAGTTATATTTTCTATGTGCAATACAAAATACTATTGTTTCAACATTTGGAAACATCAGCTAGTAAAGTATTTGGACAAGGACTTTATAGTACTTTCTCTTATATTCCTTACTGATTGAATCCAAGGACAATGGATTTTATGGGCAACAGAATGAATAGAGTTTTGTTTTTAAACCAGATTTATCCTTGCTTTCAGGCTACTATTGGTGATGTTAGTCACAATGTTTGAAAATAGAAAGAATCTTTAGTTCTACCACTCCTACTCCCTGGTACTGCACATTTGTGTGATAGTGCAGGAACCAGCTAACTTTGTCAAAAGTTTAAGACTTTGCTCTGCTCTGCTCCATTTCTCTTATATGTCTGTGTAACAATTCTCCTATACAATTTTTAACTCTATCATCTTCAGAAAGGGTAGTCACTATTCCTCACAAACTGTTCTTATGTTTACACAAAATCTGCTTTCTCTATTTAATTGATTTATGATGAAAAACAAAATTATTGCCCCTTCCAGTTTTCTGGTACTAATGATAGGAAGCCAGAGCTTTGTTTTTCTTCAACTTGGTCAGACTTCAGATACTAGATTACTCCATCCTGTACTGAACTATTCCAGATGCTCTAGGATCTAGTAGTTTCTATACACCTCTTTTTGAGTTTTTTATAGTTGGAGCCTAGAAATATTTTAACTCTGAAAGCTAACCCAAGGAAACAGATCAGATGCTAATTTGTTTTTACAAACATTTTTTTTTTGAAGATTTTCTCAGAACTGATCACTGTGCTGTCAAATGTGCCAATGAAAGGCTTTCCTAAAGTTAATTTTCCCACTTGTAATACCATAAACAAATTTTCTTTAACACTTGAAAAAACCCATCCATACTAAAAAATATCAGTTGCTTAATCCTAAAATTAAAGGTTATTGCATGCAAGAAGAAATAATTACATGTTCAAAGTATGGGAGGAAAAATAAAACTTTTTTTAATATGTAGGTATTTGTATAATTAAAGACTAATCAAGCATGAAGGCTGCTGACTAAACCAGAAAATGAGATTGTTGGCAAGCAATATTGCAATGTAAATGCCATTTTTGTTTAAGGAATCAAAAGCTGGAGGAATGATATTCTGAAGAGATTAAAAGCAAACAGCATTGATAATAAATATTTATCAGATTTCAAATGCAACATGATATTTTACATGCAAGATATATTTGCACTGAACTGTTCAGCCCTTTTTCAAGGCCTGTTAAGACTTTTATTTTTAAAAGTGTGGAAAAAGCAATGGAATCTATTTTCTGACTACAAGATTTTGCACTACCGAAGTATAATTGTTTTCAGCTTCTTCCCAAAGTTTCTAAATTAATCTAACAACAAGGAAAATTAGAGCCTATATTAACAAGCTTCATGATAAACCTTGAACAACAATTTAGTTTTTTGGTAACATATGTTATCCTTTGCACATATATGGATAGACCTTCATAAATGTTGCAATTATAATTTCTAATTGTGACCATCAATCATTCTGATAGCTCTTTAATATATTTTTGGGTACCAGTTAGTGCCAGTATTGAACTGATACCAGTTAGTATTAGTATTGAAGTAGATGGCAATCTTCAAAAATGTAAATGCTCCCCCAAGAAATCAGGGATGTTGGCTTCACTATTTGCAGTTTTTGTTTCTCTATGCCATGTACAGAGAGAGGTGGGGGGAGGGGAAGGGGAGAGAGAGAGAGATAGAGAGATCTTTATTTCATTTTGCCTTTTAAAAGAACATACTTATTTGTTTATCCCTCTGGGATTTGTCCTGATATACTAGGAGTGGAAATTAAGAACACTTGATTTTGTATACCATAACTGATGGATTCATAATAGAACACGAGAAATGAAATAGAAGTAGGTGCTATTGAATGGCATAATCTGCCAAGTATTTTTTAAAGTTCTAAATAAATAATTTCATAATTAATTGTTAAAGTAAAGTTATTTTTAAATAACTAATAGTTTAATAATTATTATTTCCAACTTTAGTTGTCATATATGTAAATAATTGTTGCATTCTATAAACGTAAAGGATAATAGCATTCCATGCCCCTTAGTGTATAGTCATGCTGGCCACATGACCATGTCTTTGGACAATGCTGGCTCCCTCAGCTAAAACTGAGATGAGCATTGCTACCCAGAGTTGGAAATAACTGAACAAGATAAACCTTTACCTTTTATCTTTATAAACATAAAATGTTGATATAAACTCTTCTTTAGTCATAAAGAATGTTTGGATATATCTACTTTGCTTGGCAACAGCAAAGTAAAATATAGGGGTGTAAAAATATAGGGGTAAGATTTATGGAAAATATGGAAGTAAAAATATAGGGGTAAGATTTAGGGTGGAGGACAAGATACAACAACTGCTAAATCTTCTCAGGATAAATATCCAATACTAAGAATCAAAGAAGGGCAATAATAATGTAACAATGTTGTGGTTATCAAGTTATGTGAAGGAAATTCAATTCTCCATAAAATATAAAATTAAAGAAAATGAAAGGAGCCTTTGCTTAAAGACATGGGCAATTAGCCCAAATCACGAAGTAAACCAGGAAATTGCTAGCATCATCATCTTATATTTTAGCTATTTCCCAAAATTATTTAAGAGAGAATAGCAATTCATATACTGTCCATCCAACACATCCATAATAATATAACAGGAATGTTATCCATCTAGCTGTCAACAGACTAGGCATTTTGATCCTCTGAATACAAATAGTACTAAAAGTTATAATATCTTTGGGTAAATTGTAAAACAGTGTTCCAATATTTGAGGGGCTACCACAGAGAGGAAGGGGTCAAACTATATTCTAAAGCATCTGTAAGCCAGACAAGGAATAGTGGATGGAAACTGAACAAGGAGAGATTTAACCTGAAAATAAGGAGAAATTTTCGGACAGTGAGAACAATCTACCAATGGAACAGCTTGCCATCAGAAGTTGTGGGAGCTTCATCACTTGAGACTTTCAAGAAGAGATTGGACTGTCATTTGTCAGAAATGGTGTAGGGTCTCCTGCTTGGGCAGGGGGTTGGACTAGATTACCTACAAGGCCCCTTCCAACTCTGATTATCTGTAAATGTCTTTGGAGATTCTTAGTCATCCAGGTCATGGTGTCCCAAGGAAAAACAAGAAAATCCAGTTGCCTTTTGAAAAAGCACCTTTGGGATATATGTTCAGTTTCATACAAATTCTAAAAAAAACTAATGTAAGGTCTCAGTATGTCATGCAATGTCTTCACGGTATTACGTAGAACTCATTTTTCCAATTAATTGCAACTTTGAAAACCTATCTTCTAATAATATAGGAATTAATATCTATTTATATTTCATATTTCTAAACTGCTCATCCTTCTTAAAGAGGGGCTCTGGGCAATATATAATACATAATATATATAACTGATAAATGAAAAAACTATAAAATTAACATTAAGTTAGGAATAAAAAATTAAAATTATAGAATAATGACATTATAAATGTCAAAACTTCAAAAATTCCAAGGTGGCCATTTAACATTTGGTATTACAAGCAGAGTTCTTTGTGCCCACCATGCAAGGCTGCAAAGCCAAGTTTTTATCCTATGCAGAAAGCCAAGTCTGCTAGGAGCAAGGTAATTAATAGAAAATATCCTTTTCTGAGAAGCTGAAGTTTTTGATTGTTTGTCTAGCTTCTCACACTTCCTCAATTTTTTTCTGGTAGTCTTCCATCCAAGAACTAACTCTGTTTATTTGGGTGGGGACAGTAAGGTGATATCCACCAAGGTTGCTACACATCATGGTCTATATATGCATGTTAAACATAATTAAACTGTGATATCTGGAAATGAAATTATTTTGAACATGGTGCTCTTATATATTCTATAAAGCAGTGAATCCATTTATCTTTGATTCTCAAGATTAACTAACAAGTACTTCATGAGTTCATGAATGAAATTTTGTTGCAGAAGAACTAACACAAATGGCAGATCAATATATGCCACATCATTAAATGATTTGGATACATAACTCAGTTGTAAATTACACTGCATCTCTGTAATGTCTTTCTGTGGATGTATGTGCACTGGGGGGGGGGGATGGATTAGATTACTGAGACCCATGGATTGCCTGAACTCCCCTATCTTTGATTTGGGAAGCCCAGAGCACTTTCCTTTAGCAGATAATTTGGTCAACATTAGTTAGTAAACATGCTATTTTCATTATTGTGATTCTTTTTTACTATAATAAGAGAATCTGATCTTATTTTTCACTCTTTCCATTCAGTCATACCCCTTGAGTATTCAAAAGATCTAATCAAAATAATTACTATAGCAAAGTGCAACTCAACTAAGGCAAAAGTGGCATATAATATACTAGGGTACACATATAAAGAATAGTGAATATACTTGCAATTCTTTCATATATTTTTCTTCTTCCTTTCAATGCTATATGGTAAACCATATCTGAACCTAAGGACACTCCAAGGATCATAAGATTCTCCAGGTTTCTGAAGTTTTCTGAATATAGGGGGTGGGGGGAAATCTTGACATTATAAATTTGCAAAAGAGGTAAGGGGACTGTGAAGTTGAAAATTCCCATTACTTTCTTATACACTTCCATCACTTTTCTTGCTTAAAAGCAAGAAATTAATATTTATTTAATATTGACAAGGCATAAAGATGCAAATGCAGGACCTGTTGAAGAACTCCAACCTCATTTTGGAATTGTTCATATTAGAGTTTTCAAATCAGGTTGTAATATAATATTAGAAAAAAAATATGGTCAGACTTTTGGATATATTTCTTTAATTTGTAGTTCCTTTTTTAAATAGGAAAATGAACTGAAATCAGTAAATTATGATAAATATAGCATAAAGACATTAGAATAGGTTTGCTAAAAGATGAAGTATCAGAAATCATTAATTATTTAAATATCAAGATCAGGGGTATCAAATGCATGGCCCGTGGGCTGGATGCATCATATGCTGGCCACCCCACCCCCATTTTAGCAAAGGGGGGGAAGTTGCAATACATCAATACAATGTGACAATGCGAGTTTGACACCCCTGATTTAGATATTATGCTTCATGATATTATGTTATGCATTTAATAGATAAATAACAATGTGAAATTTTCTGGATAATGTAGCTTTAAATACTACTAAAATTCTAGGCCTCTGACAAAACATTCAGAAAGCCTGGTATTCTACTGATTTTTTTTTTAGCTTTATTGATTTGCTAAAGATTTGCCCTCCACGACCCTTTATATATTGAATGTAAGCTATAAAAATAGCACTTCATATTGATCACATGGTTATTAAAGTCAACCCATTACCCATTTATATGTCAAACACTTGTAGTATTTCCTGTAAATATTAGAACACAAGATGGTTCATAATACTACGATGTGCAGTCACATTAGAAATGTTCAGTTTTTCATCACTGAAAAGATAATAAAACTGTCATCAAAAACTTTATTAAGGATGCCATACATTTATCAAAAGAATCTGTTTTCATTTATACATGTGTCTTCTACATGCCAAACATACATTTTGTGCAGATGTTTCAATAATCCATATATGTATCTCAACAAAGTTGCTCAAATCTATTGTATAGTCTCTTGTTTCCCAAAGCCTTTCCTTTTCCGAAGTGATGAATATATTTAGGGGATATAGCCTGATTTATGTAAGAATGAAAATAAGCCAATTTAAGATTGTGTAAGTCTTATTTTCGAGGCTCTTTAAACATTTGTTCCATCTAATGACATTTAAGAGAGATACCAAGTGAAGTCAAAGCAAAGATTCTTACATCTTCAAGTTCATTTAAGTTGCCTTTTCCATAATCAGACGCTTTTGTATGAGTAATTGAAAGAAACTTTTCACCAACCACAGGGGAGTATTTTACAGCTGAATTTCAATTGGAGTCTTGAATATGGCTGTGAGTATGGTAGTAGGTGTTTGTAAGCATTTCTAATGGCATTTTGATGTACATGTACTAAATTGGTGTTAGAAGGATCATTGTAAAGTCACAAACAGTGTAGCATTGTGGATATTTTTAGGTGGCAATCAGACTGTAGCCCAATGTATTTTCTCATGTCACAGTTGATTAGGTTCACTGGGAAGTGGAAAGTATAAAAAAAACCTCTTATTACTTCAGCAGTGACATATCAACTTTTCCTTTTGAATGCAACATTAGTTTTTGTCCAGAACTCTAACTGCTTTCTACAGTTTGGGAATTGTACAGCAGAAACAATTTTCCTAGCCAGATTGACCTTCACAGTAACAAGAAATGATTGGGATTTCTTTTTAAATCTCAAACATTTGGACTGAGTGGGGACAGAGGGAAGGAATATGTTTGCTTACTTCATCTTGTGTTGCAGGCATCAATTTGACTCTAATTTTGTTCCATTCAGAAGATTATATAGAACAGTGATGGCTAACCTTTCTGTCCTCGCATGCCAAAAGTGTGTGCATGCACATGTGTCAGCACCCATAAGGCAATGCACACAGGGCCCCCACCCCCCTGCACATGCATGCATGACCCTGTGTGTGCACCGCATTTCTCTGCGCATGCGTGTGTGATGCCACCACGTGCCCACGCATCTCTACAAATGCGTGTGTGACCCCCACACACATGCCACACATTTATGCACATACATGCATGTCTCCTGCATGCATCCCGCCCCCTGCACATGCACGGCAGCTACCCAACAATCAGCTGGTGGGTGGGTGGGTGGTGCACGTGCCTGCGCAGTGGACCTGCTTTGGGGCGACAGCTTGCATGCTGGCGGAGATGACTCTGCATGCCACTTCCGGCATGCACACCATAGGTTCACCATCAAAGATATAGAGTGTGTAGTATCTCACTTATTGTAAACTGGCAATCAGAAATGATATTAATTTAAACCGTAGTATTAAGTATTACCATTTAAACCTTTTATTATCAAATTAGCAGCAGCAGCATAAAGATGGCATTTTGTTTTTTCCATTACAGGAACATACCATTAGGTATACTTTTTTGCTTTGTCCAAAATGAGTTTTTAGACACCAGGAGCATAATATATATGGAATATATGGTATTTAGTGGTGTACAGAAAGGCTTCAGTACAACTGCTCTATTACACAATACTGGATAGGAAGAGGATTATGCATTGTTATATTACTGAATGAACCCAATAGATTTATAGTAACATACAATGTCATTTTCACCTCCATAAAACAAAATGCAGTTGTAGTTGCCCATCACTCACAAAGAATCTAAATGGAACCATGCAAATTTTATTATTACACAGTTAGAAAATTCACATGTTAGCTCATCATGAACAGAATGAGATGAAAAGTATTAGCCCTAACACAGATTGTTGAGAAACTCCACTTCATATTTCTCTCATTGCCCATTTTTCCTATTCTTTGCTTTCTGTTTCTTAACTATTTACCAAGCCATAAAAATTTCAAATACTCAAATTCCATAACTACTAAATTTACTCAAACATTTTTGATAAGGAAGTTTATTCAAAAATTGTAAAATATAGTAACAATCTATCTATGTACATTCTCTTGGCAGTGAGTGGATAGAAACCAGTTAGATGTTTCAACCAAAATCCATGCAGTTCATCTTCACCTGGTGCTGACCAATTCTTGATCTTTCTTGCTCTTTTCTCTATCATTTCTGCTGTTGTTACTAGTTCTTTCATTTCATCTTTTTATTCTTATCCTCCTATTTTAACCAAGCTGCATTCTTCTTGTATTTCTTTTGGTTATCCCACATCTGCACCCAGAACTGCACTGTTTCTTCCTTGTCAGGTACTGACAAGAATCACTGCAGTTTCTCCATTGATGGATTGGTAGAAACAGTTCTGATTGGAACTTCCGGTTTGTCGGCTTCGCGAGCGGCAGGGATTTGCGACTCTGAGCGATCCCTGCCGTGCTAGCCGCTTTTGGTGCTCCGATCCGGACGGGTCCAGAGCTAGGCTACCCTGCAGGGGTAGCTGAAGATAGGGGGATCCAGAGAGGGGTTCGGGGGTGTTGCAGACCCCCTCCCCGGCCGGCAGAACCCCCTTTTCCCAAGACGGTGCAGCGGCGGTCCGCAATGGCCGCCACAAAGAAGCCGGCAGCTGGGCAAGTATGCGCAGGAGGAAGAGGAGAAAGCTTTTGAGAGTGAAAGTTTTCTTGGTTGATCCAGGACTCTAAGATACATTTAATATAATTCCTGGAAATGATGGCTTTTTGGATGATTCTTTCCACAAGAGAAAATAAGCGGCAATTTTGAGGTGCTGAAAGGAAAGTTTATTCTCCCTCCCGACGGAATTAATAAGTGGATATTGAGAAACCTGTTTTTTTCAGGTAAAACTAGCTTTATGGGATAAGTCGGAAGGGAGAGGACAAAAAAATATATTCATCTGGTTTGATTTTGTTGGAGGAGATGCCTTAAGGATTTGAAGACAGAAATATAACTCCAATAAGGCTTCAAAATACAGATTTGGACTTTCTTTTTTCTTTTGTCTGATACTACCCCTGGAAGAGAAAGGGAGAATTTTGTCTTGGCTTGGATTGATTGAGGATTGTGGATTTTGGGATTGTTTTACTTTTTTTTTGAAATATCTTGGTTGGTGTAAGAAGAAAGAGGGAAAAAAGAAAAGAAAAGATCTATAATGGCTTTTTCTTTTGAGGAACTGAGGGAAGAATATGAGCAAACAAAAGCAGCCGGTAAAGATGGTATGGAAAAAGCCTTCCTATTTTTAGAAATGGCGCTGGTTAACTATCAACAAACAATACAACAGATGGAGGCAGAAGAACAACAACAAGAAGAAGACAAAGACGCCATCTTTAATGAATTCCAAAATTTAACTAAGAAAGAAGGAAGGAAGAAAGCGAGGAAAATGAAGGACTTAAGATCTAAAAAAACATTTAAGAAAGAGAAAAATAAGATGCAAAATAAATATAATGATAGTAAACAAAAGAAAAAGGGAACACAACAGAGAAGGGATGCCAGCAAGGCAGAGGCTAGAAGAAGGGGGTAGGAAGATTTGGTGGGGGAAGAAAGAAAGGGGAAAGGCGGAGAAAAGCCACAAAGTTTTGAAATTAGATGGGAAAAGAGGAATTTTTGTAGGGACAAAGGGTAAAGTACAATTTCCTTAAAAAAGATTTTGCAAGGTACATAAGATGGTATTGTAACATCTGTATTAGAAATAGAAAATTAGAATGGCTTAAGAGTTAATAAGAAATTAAAATGTTGAAATGTTTAATAATGATTGATTTTAAAATGTAATAAAATATTAAAGGGAAAGGCAATGGGAATGTTATAAGATTTAATATTTAGATTTATTACTTAACTATGTATTTAATCATTTTGGATTTATTACTCTGTTTTTATTGTTATTAAAAGAAAAAAATTAGTAGATAGAATGTACCAAGCAGAATCAGATTGGGTATTAGGTGTTATTTTAAATGTTAATCTAAGTAATTTAGGGGAGGATAGAAAGGCATCATACTCTGATTAGTGATTTCAGGAGAAATTCTTTTTTTTTCATTATAAGGAATGAGATAGAGGGATAATAAAGAATGGGCAAAAGATACAAATATAATGATTTAAATTAAGATGGATTAAATAAGATAGAACTATGAAGAGTGAAATGTGTGGAGAAGTTTATATAGAAGATATAGAATGGTAAACAAAATAGGTAATGATATGTAAGATGAGCATGAATATAATTGAAGCCCATATAAAGAGAGGTACCTGGGGCCAAGTTACTTTCCTAAAAGATTTTTTATATGTTTGTTGTGTGTTTATGTTTTTGAGAGTATTAATAAAACCTTGTAGAAATACAGAATGAGAATAATGGTAATAAAGTCAGAAAGAAATAGATGAAATAATAATAGTGAAATTGAATAAGAGTAAAGAGAAGTAAAGAGAAATTGGATAAGAGGTATTTTTATGCTCATATGGAAATGGCTTAAAATAGAATTGTATTGTATAAAATAAGGTTTTATCTGACTTGTAAAATTTATAATGGAAAAAGGTTCAAATATGTAATGGTTGATGATGATTTGTTTGTCTTTGAAATTAATAAAATTTGCTTAAAAAAAAAGAAACAGTTCTGATTGGAAATTGGATTGAAATTGGAGGTTCTGCTTATAATTTGCAATTTATGATTCATATCTATTGATCTTCTTGGCTATAGCTGTTATTTGCTGCTTTATTTTTTCCAGCACTTCTTTGATCTTCCTTGTTTTTCAATGGTATTTCTTGATTAGGTATTCATTGGTCTTTTTGGTCTTTAGCTTCTTTTCCTTCATCTGTTCTAGTTTGCTTGCATCTGATCTGAGCTTGCCAGTCTTATTTTCCAGTCTAATCTTCCATTTTTTGTGGCATTGTTTGGGTTTTTTCTTCTTTGTTGATGTTGAATCTCAGATGTTCAGTTATAATTGTAGCTGTGCTGTACATTAGTTGGTTTGTTTGTTGCAGTGAGTTGGTGCTAATTGATATTGCAGTATTTGCATCTTTTAAGTATTGTGCTAGTTGTTTCTTCGGAACAAGCTTCAATGTAGGAAGCATTATTCTGATGTTTTAGTGCTGTTATAGATGTTCAGTTATTCTTTGTTTCAATTCTTTCGCTTCTTTAGTTTGAGGGCTTTGTTCTTCCTGGGGCAGAGGAGAGGGTGTTGGTTTTCAAATGAAAACAGTTTTATATCTCTGCTGGATTCCTCTACTGCCAACCCCCCCTAGTTTGCCTCTACATTCTGAGTTACTTCTGGCAAGGCTTTGGTTTCTTTCTCTGGATAAACTTTTGCAGTTCTTCCAATCCTGTGTCTGTGAATACTTTATTTTGTATTATAAATCAATGTTGATCTACTAGCCTCTGTTATCTTATTTCTTATTCTATATGTTCTTTTTTGAGAACTGATGCATTCAATTATCCACTTCTTGTTGTACTTGTAATAACAGGTCATTATTTTTTTGTTTTCAATTACTGTATATTTGTGATGGCTAACCACCTTTTCTTCCAGTAGTTCTGCAATTGCTTACCTTTGTTGCTCAGATATCCAGAAACTCCAGTGGTGGGATTTTAAAAAAAACTTTTTTTAATTTTTAAAAAATCTTTATTGATCATATTTTCACAATTAGAAACATATTTCCACTCATTGCAGCATGTTCATAGCAGACTTCACTCACATTGACCTAATTGAATCATTCACTCTATCCCTAAGACTGTTTATCCCCAGCTGAGGGAAGGGGGAGGAAGTAGCAGCGTTACTGGATTCCAGATGCACCTGGTGCCTAATCAACCCCACCCTAGTAGGTAAATTGGGAATCCACCTAAGGAAAATGGAAACCCCATTGCATTCAGCCAATTAGATGGAACTATAGTGGGGGGGGGGGAGCCAGCCAGTTTTGCCAAAGAACCATTGAAAATAGAACTGGGGAACCATAGTGAGATACTCACATTCGGTGTAGCCCCAGGAGTGGAAGGGCCACTAGTCCTAGGACTCACATGGCTACCGAAATGGAATCCAAAAATAAACTGGAGAAGAGGAACTGTACATTTCCAGAAACATGTAGCATTTGCAAACATCCCAGAGGGGGGGAAAGAAAGAAAAGAGAACCGAGAACAAGCCATATCCAGCCAGCCAGCTGAACCCATTAACATCCCCAAAGAGTACCAGGATTTAGCCCAAGTATTTAGTGAGCTGATGAACTTCCACCTCATCACGCCACAGACTGCATCATTGAAATCCTACCAGCGGCTAAACTTCCAAAACCGAAAATGTATTGCATGTCCCCCAGAGGACTATATGAACTCAGAGCATGTATCGATAAAAATCTAAAAAGGGGTTTCATCGAACCTACTCGACCAAAAATAGCAGCCCCAGTACTATTCTGCGAAAAGAAAGATGGCTCTCTATGCCTCTGCGTTGATTTTCATACCCTTAACACTATATCCATGGAGAATATGTACCCACTCCCCCTCATGAAGGACATGCTAACTCACCTCTTTAAAGGAATTTTTTTTTTCAAAGTTAGATCTACGAGAGGCATATTACTGCATCAGAATAAGGGAGGGGAATGAGTGGAAAACTGTGTTTAACACCCCACTAGGATGCTACCAATTTAAAGTGCTCCCTTTCGGACTAAAAGGAGCACCGGCTGTATTTATGCAACTAATTAATGAGGTTCTCCATGATTTTTTCTACAAAGGTGTTCTAGTTTATCTCAATGACATTTTAATCTACACTGAAACAAAAGAAGAGCACATAAAATTACTCCGAGCAGTTCTCACAAAACTCCAAAACACCAAATTATATGCAAAAGTCTCTAAATGTGAGTTCCATCAAGAAAAAAAAAAAAAAGACTACCTGAGATACAGATTATTCCATGAGGGAATAGAGATGGACCCACAAAAAGTAAAAGCTGTCATCAATTGGGAGCCACCCCATACTCTCAAACAACTGCAAAGTTTCCTGGGTTTTGCAAACTTTTACCATCAGATCATTCCAGCTTTTGCAACTATCGCCCTTCCCATCATGAGCTTGTTAAAAACAAAAGAGGAAGACCAAAGCCAAGGCAACCCCTTACCTGGACAATGGAATACCAAGTGGCATTCTACAAATTTAAACAATTATTCTCAGCAGAACCAATCCTGAAACATCCAGGCCCAGAGCAATCATTTGTCATCCAAGCGGACGCTAGCAATGTAGCAGTAGGAGTGGTTCTACTCCAAAAGAATGAACGTGGACAGTTGCAACCATGTGCTTCCAAGAAACTGACAGAAATCTAGCAAAGATGGGCCATATGGAGAAAAAGGCACATGCTGTGCGATGGACACCCCTCACATGGAGACACTTCCTAGAAGGGAACAAAATCCCCTTCGAAGTCTGGACTGATAATAAAAATCTAGAAGCCCTGAAAACTCCACAGAAACTCTCCCCAAAACAAGTACATTGGGCGCAATATATTAAACATTTTAATTTCACTTTCAAATATCTCCCAGGGGAAAAAAATTCTTGGCAGATGCCCTGTCCTGGAAATCCCAATACAACAGCAAAAAAATTGAAATTGTAAAACCCATGATCCAATCAACTCAACTGGCTGCCAAAGTAATCACCTGAGCACAAGAGAAGAAAGAACCACTGACTGACAATGCAATGACTTCCAAATTTAACAAGGCACTACTTAAGGATGACTGGCTCCAGGCTAATGAGAACATTTGCTTACTCAAAGACAGTCTAGCCTGGGTAGAAAACAAACTTTATATCCCTGCCAGCCAGATAATGGACCTCATGAAATGATACTATGACTCAAAAATAGTTGGATACTTTGGATTTGTAAAAACCCTGCATCTCATCAAAAGACATTGAAAGCTATATTGCTAGTTGCCCTATCTGTGCTGCTGCAAAAAGAAGACAAGGAAAATCCCTGGACTTTGACAAACAATGGCAGAACCTTCAGCACCCTGGAGAGAGATTTCTATGGACTTTTTATAGTGGAGCTTCCTGAAAGTGCAGGAAACACTATTATTTGGGTTGTAATGGACCTTTTTTCAAAACAGGTTCATTTTGTACCCTGCCAAAAGATCCCAACAACCAAGGCATTGGCAAATACATACACATTTATCGCCTCCATGGAGCTCCCCAATGGATTATCTCAGATAGGGGTGTACAATTCACGTCCACATTTTGGTGGGCAGTTTTAAACAGGTTCCACCTAGAGGTTGTCCTCTTCGAATCATCCCCAGACTAATGGCTTGATAGAGAGAGCTAATGGCATATTAGAACAATATTTAAGGTGCTTTATTAATTAACAGGACAATTGAACTGACCTTCTACCTTTTGCAGAGAAAGCATACAAAAACTCGGTTCACAGTAACACTGGTTTCACCCCATTCCAGTAGCCACAGGACAAGAATTCAACCCCATACCAGAGCTACTCACCAAGGAACCTGATATCCCCTCCCTTAAGGAGTGGATAAACAATTTACAAACCTCAAAAGCCTAATTTGCAAGCTGCAATTTTTATGAGTGAGGTTGTTCACCAGGAATTAAAGAAGTTCTGTACACATTTATGTCCAATGCAGCAAATTTAAAAGCAAAATGCCCAAACCTTCCATTAAATAATTTGCAAACCACTTGGTCAGTGCTCAGACTAGCCTTACAAGAGCAGCTTTTAAAAGTCAAGCGGACAAAAAACACTGTGACCCTAAACTGTCCAAAGTTGGGGACTGCATATATTTATCTACGAAGTTCCTAAAATCATTACGACCCTCTAAGAAACTGAGACCTAAATTCATTGGCCCATTTCCATCTTTAGAATCATCAACCCTGTTACTGTAGAGCTCCTACTACCCAAGACACTTAGACAGGTTCATCCAGTATTTCACTGCAACCTACTCAAACCAGAGATCACTTCAAAACTTAAACCTCCCCCCTTCCCACACCTCCAACTCCCATTATGGTACATGGGGAACAATATTTTGAAATTAAAGATATCCTTGACTCACACACTCATCGTGGATCTACACAATATTTAGTAGCTTGGAAACACCTTTCCTCCGTACAAAACGATTGGGTAGCCAAACAATATGTAAAAGTCCCCACATTACTATGGAAGTTCCATCTGAAATACCCTCACAAACCATCCTAAGTTGTAAATATCTTGCAGGTGGATTTCTCAATTTTTTGAGGAGGGCAATATGTCAGATCCATGTATCTGTCATTCTTCAATGGAAAAAGAGGGGAGGTTGATACAAGTAATTCTTTTTTGTGTAACCTGAATATCTTAATTCTTATATTGAATCTGTATAACACGATATATAACTGGGGACTGGAGCCCAGATGCCTGGAAACTTGTCACCTCTTGGAGAGATAGCAAGAGGAGAAATTCCAGCTCCAAAAGAAACTTCCATAAATTCTTCTTAACCACATTCCCTGAAAAAAAAGGGGGGGGGTGGATTAACATCTTTATTTCTTTGTTTTGACGAAATACACACTGGACTAAGGGAAGGGGTTCTAACTCCCTTTATCTAAGTTGCATGCCTGGAGGGATATTTGAACATCACCTGGATATATTCTTTTTCAATAAATAATTCCTTTTGAAATACCCAGTTATTGTCTGAAGGGTAGAGAGTCTGGTCCTTACAAAGTCCATGCATCTTTCAGCTAAGAGACATTGATCTACCCCTTGGGTTCTATCTGCTTCTATGGATGTCGTGCTTAGTGCCTGTTCTTGTGCTGTTATGATCAGTGATCAGTGCTGCCTTTTACACACACACCACTTCAGAAATAATTATAAAATGATGATTCCTCACTCATTTCTTTACTATTAGTAGAAACAAAATAAGCAGCCATAAATGTCACCTAAAGTTGGAACCCAAAGTCAGATGTACACTAAATGTAGACTGATTTTTAGCTACATATCTTCCCAGCAAACAGCAAATGTTGAAGCTTAAATCTTAAAGAAGATTCATTTTAGGATGAGTAACCACATTTTGCGTGTTGGAGGTTCCTAAAGGAATGCTAGGAAATTCTGTATTTTAAAGAACATTTGAGGGATGGGTGCAGAATAGCCCTTCTCTGCCTGAGGCAGTAGAGACCCGACACCAATCAAAACATTATGAAACAACTGATCAACACTGACAGGGTAAGCCACTAGTATATGAAAATAAGAGCAAACTCCATCTCTTCTAGTACTGATGATGTTATCTAGTTTGGTAATGAAACACCTGCAAGAAAACCATCAAACTCCAAGAGCACCAAGGACCCCACAATTCAACCCTGAGCTACAAATATTCTCTTCTATCAATAAATACTTTTTGGTTAGAGGGACTCAGAGCCTACTTTATATAAGATGGCTCCCAGTGGATTTCATTCTAAATTTTGATATGATTTCTGTAAATAAGAAATGTAGAATTATAATGGCTATTTGATCTTTCATACATTAAAAAAATACAAAGCTAAGGGATAAACAAATAAAAAACAGATTTTCAGGAAAGAAAAAGAGTGAAAGTGTAAGAAAGAGGAAAAGATTAACATTTGTCTACATTATTTCCATAATCCCATATCTAATCATCAAAGCCCAGATCAACTTTGAATTTCAGTTTCTCACAAAAAGTCCAGTAATGGTTCATATCGCTTTAACCACTATTTGTTAAGAAAACCACAATTGATTTATTTAATTGCATCAAACTCTAAATAAAACAGGAATGGAAAATCCTAAGCTGTAGTGTAGATCCATGCTTCTCAACTTTGGCAATTTTAAGATGCATGGACTTCAATTCCCAGAATACCCAAGGCAGCATATAGTTCACCCATCTTCAACTTGCCAAGACAGAAAAATGCTGATCTACAGAGAGGGATTTTTCCATTCCTCTTTTACTGGTTCTTATTTACTTTTAAGCAATCATAATGTAAAATCCACCCCATTCCAGAGCAACCACCATTCCCTCACTAACCTGCTTTCCAGCTCCATTCTCCTCTGTGCAAAAGAAGACCATGTGACTACAGTTTAAAAAAGGTTCAGTCAGACCTTCCAAAAAAGAAGTTGGAACTTCTTTTTTGGAAGAACTTCTTTTTTGGAAGAACTGCACTTACCTGGGAGCCAAAATGGGGCAGTGGAGTCTCCTGGAAGGGGCGGGGCAGGTCGGGGTGGGTCCAGCCAGAATTTTTCTTACTAGTTCACCCGAACTGGCTAGAACTGGCTGAATCTCACCACTGAGAAACTCCAACATCTAATGTGAACTTGTTCACCTGGGTGATATCCAAGCTAGTATGACTTTCTGAAATTTATGTCTCATATTTTTTTTATGGGAGAGACACTCTTTGCTTGAGTCTTCTGATAAAACTTGTCCAGTATGGCATAGCTCTCGTCTTTCTCAGAATACACAAGCCCCACTATCATGACAAGGTAGTGCCTTACTGGGGGATTATTACTAATTATTAATATTAATACCTTCCTTACTTCTTATTGGTATTATTATTATGATCATGATTACTCTGTTGTTTTGCACCCAGAGCTTCTGCACTGGAGACAAATTCCTTATGTGCTAATCACACTTGACCAAATAAAGTATTCCTGTTCTGTTCTGTTCTGTTCTGTTCTGTCCTACTCTACTCTACTCTGCGCTGCTCTGCTCTGCTCTACTCTTCCCTAACATGATCTAGGAGCTTGTTTAGACAGTGTGAATTTTGCAGCTTTACATCAGGCAGATATGTCATTACACAATCTATACACCCAGTCAAATATCTCCAACCTCCTTAGAAACATCCTCAGTACTAATAAATATAGAATAGCCTTAGCAGAAAGAAAAGAAGGATTGAATCCTTTCAGTGGAAATACCTTCTTACCTTGAAATTATACATTCCTTCCACAAGATAGTTGTTCTACCTGATAATAAAGAGAATGGGGCAAAAATGTTTTTTGTGGTGTCTGTTTAGGTATTAAAACATTGATTAATTAACTTGGTTTCAAGGGAATATATTTGCCTCCTGAGAGCTCCTGAGAGCTTATTTCATTGTGTACAAACTCAAACCATGCTTATTCCCAAGAGCAGATAGTTACTCTGTGTAATAATCTGGAAAACATCCTCTTTCTGCTCGCTTAACATAGCCAGTATTTACCAGTATTTAACCAGGAAATATTGTTGATGGTTTACTTCATTTAGTTTTTCATAATTCCAAATAATATTGATCATATTCTGAGGTTAGTATAGTTCAGTACCAGAGAGTATTTTTTAAAAGGTTGTTTCATATGCATTTGTGTGTGCATACTAATTAGCTAAAAGATAAGCATGTCAATCATGCTGGTATATGTGAGCACAGGAGCACACAGCATTACAGGTTACGGCTTTGCTCCTTCAATTAATATTTAAGACATAGAAATATGTCTGTTAATGCCTATTAATAGGGAGGATTGTGATGGATGAAAATAGAGTAAGTTAATCATTCTGGCATTAAAGAATAGGCACTGATTGGCCAGTTGCCTGGTGTTTTGCATTTCAAAGTATCTATTTCCCTCCTTAAAAATAAAAAGTGCAAGGATAGAGATAAGTTTAAACATACCCTAAATTGTGTAAATCTCTACATTGATATGCTATATTATTCAAACTAGAGCTAAACACAAGTGACTTCCCCCCAAAAAACTCCATCAATTTTGTGGGCAGATAAATTGGGTAGGTTTTTTCCTGGTGAAAAAGAAATTCACCAATAGTTTCAGAGAAGCTGGGATCCACTTTAAGTGTGACCACTAATTGAAAAAGATCCTTCATAGTGTCTTGAACAGAAATATGAAAAACTAGGCTGAGCAGTGTGGGAAGCCAGCATCTTACTCAAAATTAGTGAACTACAGATAACACTCTTGTATATATTTTGCCATCTGATAATCAAATGCGAAAGAGCAAAACAACACAATCTTTCTGGGAGAATTCTTCAAAATTTCTTTGCATTTGAGAGAATTTTAAGGCAAGTATCTCACAAAAGTGAAGCCTTCTTAAATCACTGAGAATTTTGGGTGAATAAGGTATTAAGTGAGTTTAACACTCATCGTTCTTTTCAGATACATGAAATTACACATTTCTGGCCTCAGTTGTTTCAACATGGTCATAAAGTATATACAGCCATAATGCATGACTAATGGTCTGCTCTTACACTGATGTATTATAGGCTATGCAGGCTTCAACAATAAAAGGTCCCTTAAAATAAAATATATTCAGCAGATGAAATGCCATTTTTTTTTATTGTAGCTTTTTAAAAATATTGCCATTTTCTTTAATCATTCATTGTAACATTTAAGCATTCAATGGAATATTCAAGTAACTAGAATGAAATTGGATAAAGAAAGATAGAAGATTCATACATAACACCTACTAATAGTTTTTTAAGGTGGCAAAGTGCTTGATGATTACTGTTTATAGCATTTAGTTACCATTGGTATCTGTAGGAGATCTAAACTGAACTCAAATAATTTTTTTAAAGATCATTTTTTCAAGGTCACATAGGAAATCTTTTGAAAATCTGGATATGAAACTTAAAGAATAAAAATGTGGAATATAAAATGTTACTTGAAGCTATATTTCTTAATTATTTCTCATATTAAAATGTTGCAAAAGTAGGATGCAATCTCCTTACTTTTCATATTGATGAATGGCTTCTCAGTAGTGCACAATAATGTGCAATACTTCCTATTATAATGTGCAATACTTCAACCAGTGATCTAAAAATAACCAAACTTTTTTCTTTATTAACTGAATGTTGATTTTATTTCTTTCTGGTTGTTATAATTGGTGGTGCATTAAATGAGGTATTTTAAAGGCCTAATATTGGGTAAAAGGTTGATCCTACAAAGCACAGACCATCTTCTATTGATTTTACTTTTAGTAATAGAGTTTGCAAACCCTAATCCTGTAGGAAAAGCAGAAAAATGAGTAACAAAATCACTAGAATTATTCAAAGGTTTCTTTCATCTGATTTTATGTGAAGAAATTCTACATTGAAATAAAGCTGCTTAGCAGGTATTTTAGTTTATTGCTAATAGAATAGAAGTTTAAAAAATGACAGAATGTAGACATTAAACAAAATTTCAGGAATGTAGGAATATGTGATTGGAACAGAATCCTTCATCAGTCTGAGATTCATTTAATTTGAATATTTTTTAGAAGAAATCTATAATTTTCAAATGAAGTGTTATTATTACCAAATGGTCTCAGTGTATATAACATAAAAATTCTACTATTCTTTACAAGGGAAGATAGGTACAATTTTTATTGAACAGATAATATGAAAGAAAAAAAATCTCAATGTATTTTTTCCACCCAGCATATCATGAAACCAATGATAAGCATCCAAATCAATCAATATTAAGCACATATAAACACCCAAATTTAAGCAGATGACTTCAAGTGAATGGGAGAGAGAATAAGGAAGAAGGAAAGGGCTAGGGTTAGCGTTAGGAAATGGCTTTTGAAATGAATATCTAAAATCAAAACTTTTAGTAGCTGGAATAATTCCATAGGTTCAAGAATAAAATAGTTTCTTATAATTACTATAAATAACAATATGATAAAACTAGGAAATACTTCGATATTTTCCTACACTTTCTACCCAGTTGTAAATCAGAAATAACAAAAGTTAAAAGCAGACAAAATTAACCTAGAGGAAATTAATACCGTGTGTGTCTGAAAAGAAATAAAAGAAAGCTGCATCACATTTTCAACCACTTCATTTTCTTAAAATAAATTGTTTTGGGGAGTTAGATTATGTTCTTTTGTGGTAAAGCAAATTAGAATAGCTAAAAACCTTACTATATGAAATTATATCAAGTTACAAAATACCCTAACATGACAAACTAAATGTACATTGAATCCATTTTATCCGGATTATCTTGACCTACCAGTCAGGATTCAGGCCTGGATTTGGGACAGGAACGGCATTGGTCACACTTGGATGATGTCTAGCGGGAGCAGGATGGGGGTAGTGCATCTATCCTCGCTCTACTTGATCTCTCGATGGCTTTTGATACCATTGACCATGGGATTCTCTTGGGGCAGCTTCGGGGGAAGGGAGTGGGAGGCCTTGTGCTGTCTTGGTTCACTTCCTTCTTCTGTAGCTGCTCTCAGTCAGTGTTGATAGGAGCGGAGAGATCCAGCCCTTGCCCGCTGCTTTAGGGGTTCCACAGGGCTCGGTACTCTCTTCGTTCCTGTTCAACATTTATATGAAGTGCTGGGTGAGATCCTCCGTCACCATGGATTGAGGTATCACCAATATGCTGATGACACTCAGCTGTATGTCTCAGCCCTTGGTGAGTTGAGTGTTGCTGTGTCCTCCCTCTCACAGTGCCTGGAGGCTGTTTGGGGCTGGATGGGGAGCAATGGATTGAAACTAAACCCTTGAAAGACCAAATGGTTCTGGGTTTGGGGTTCATTGGCTCAGGGAGAATTGCCACCTTTGCTCTTGGATGGGGTGGCACTATACCAAACGGACCCTGTGTGTAATCTAGGGGTTTTCCTGGACTCAGGACTCCTGCTCAAAGAGCAGGTGGCAGTCATGGCCAGGAAGGCCTTTGCACAACTGCAGGTTGTGCACGTTATGTCCTTTCCTGGACCTACTGACAGTCACTCATGCACTTCCTGTCTTGATTTTTGCAATGTGCTGTACATGGGGCTGCCCTTGAAGAGCATCCGGAAGCTGCAGTTGGTGCAAAATGCAGCGGCCTGTATGGTTTTGTGTAGACCCCAGTATGCAGATGTGGATGCACCTCTCTTGCAGGAGCTGCGTTGGTTGCTGGTTTGCTTCTGGGTGCAATTCAACATGATGGTTGTCACCTTTAAAGCCCTTTATGGCTTGGGACCAGGGAGCGTCTCTTGCCGGTCACATCTACCTGTCCCATTAGAGCAGGGAGGGAGGGAATGTTGCGGGTCCCATCCCTGAGGGAGATATACCTAGTGGGACCCAGAAGAAGGGCCTTCTCTGTGATGGCTCCCTCTCTCTGGAATATCATTCTCCCAGAGATTAAAATAGCCCCTACTCTAACACTCTTTTGGAAGGCACTGAAGGCCTGGTTTTGCCAGTGGGCCTGGGAAACCCTGGAGCCCATCAAATGCCTAGTGTGATCTGCTGTCATCAGGGTGGAGAGTGGGAGTTGGGGGGGTGTTTTTTATTTTTTATTTATTTTTTCCAGATTTTGTTCTATTGTACTTTATTAATTAATTTGATTCTTTTTGTTAGTTTTAATTGTTTTTTATTTTTTGTTTTAAATATGGTTTTACATTGTGTAAGCTACCTCAAGTCGCTATGGGCGAATAGGTGACAATATAAGTTAAATAAATAAATAAATAAGAATGCTCTTTGGAATGATACTTTGGAATTCTATAGACAATATAAGATGCAGTAAAAAGTTATAGGTTGTTTGCTGGATAAAAAGATAGTATACAGTTTTAATTTGGTGACTTTGATTTCTGTGCCTGTGGTGGAATACTTACCTTAGGTCATTCTTTTTACTTAGTCACTTTTTTCATTACAATGACATCCATGCAGTGATGGGATTCAAATAATTTAAAAACCAGTTCTCTGCCCTAATGATCAGCTAGGTGTTCATGTGACTGGGTGGGCATGACCAACATGATGTCACTCATGTCGAGGGGCACATTACCACCCCCGGCCTTGCCTCATCCCTCCCCTTCCTCCCAGCCACTCCTTGTCACGCCCAGCCTCGCCTCGACCACAGTTGAGCCCAAAATTTATGTTGCTAAGTGAGAAATTTATTAAGTGAATTTTGCCCCATTTCATGACTTTTCTTGCTACATTTGTTAGGTGGATCACTTTAGTTGTTAAGTTAATAACATGGCTGTTAAGTGAATGGCCTCCCTATTGATTTTGTTTGTCAGAAAGTTGCAAAAGAGGATCATATGACCCTGGGAGACTAAAACTATCATAAATTTGAAACAGTTGTCAACCATCTGAATTTGATCATGTGAACATGGGGCTGCTGCTACAGTCGTAAGTGTGAGAAACAGTCACAAGTCACTATTTTCAATGCCAACTTTTAATGATCATTAAGTGAACTGTTTTAAGTCAAGGATTACCTGTACAAAAATACAAAAAGCTTCTTTACTTGCAAAAAGCTGCTCTAAATACCAATCATTAGATTAGAAATGGGGGAATATACACTGAAGATCAGGGACAATCCAGCCATAATGGAAATCTAAACCATTCTGTCCGAATACTTTCCTTTTCATCAGCAATACCTGCAACCTGGAATTACAAATCAGGCAGGATGCCAGAGGTTCTTGAGGAATCAAAATAGTTAAAATGCAGTGATAACAATCAGCAGCCAACTCTTGCTCAAGTGAAACCTTTTTGCAGAGAGATCATTTAAGCTTTCCAGAAAGTGAGTGGGCACACTTGGGCTATGTGAGAGTTAAAATTCTCAGTTTTAAATCAACAGAAGACTGTTGAACAATAAAAGAGCTTCACTGGCTTTTGCAAAGGCTGGACTCCTGTGCTCATATAGATGGAGTTACAGAAGACATTTTACATAGGAATATTGGTGATTATATACAGTTTCAAAAACTCATCCTAGTCACTGCTGGATTCACAATCTTTCCAGCAACTCAATCCCCTTGATAGTTGCTACATCCTACTACTATTAATTTTAGCATGACAACTGGTCTCTTGACTTGCTAACCATCTTCTTTTGACCTGCCAATTAAATTCTGTTGACCTACCAACTAAATTCCTTACTGGAAATAAAATATTTTATAGCCTTGTTTATTTCCTTACAGCTAACATTCTTACACAATTCTACATAATTTCCCATCAAGGATTTTTAGGTTATACAGAGGATAAATATAGTGTTACCATTGCTTTTTCTTTACAGGAATAATTCTAATGTTATAGCCTGTTAATCTCAGGCTACAAAATGCTTACCTAAAGAGACAAATTAACAAAGTATATAGAGGACCCAGGTTCAAGTCTCTGCCCTCCCAAGCTTGTCAAGATCACAATAAAATTAATACCCACCCAGGAGAAGCAATTGTTAAATCCATTTGCACCATTTAAAAATACCAGCTGGTCTCACTCACCTCACAAGATATCCTAAGGAAATCAACCAGATTTAAGGAAAGATTACATGCCCTCAGAAAAGCAATAACAAAATCAGACAGAGTGCCAAGCTTGCATCCTGCCTCTTGGAAGTATACCCCAAAAGGACAGTGCCAGGAATCAGTAAAGCAATGTAAAAAGCTTAAAACAACCCTTCCCCTTTAAGAAAGTCAAGCCCACACAGTGACTAAATTAGTAGACCAGCAAAATACTGTGGACATAATATATTTAGATTTCAGCAAGGCATTCGATAAAGTAGACCACAACCTACTTCTTAGTAAGCTAGAAAAAAGTGGAATAGCACCACCACTAGATGGATTCGCAACTGGCTGGCAAACCGTATTCAACGAGTAGTCCTTAATGGGTCTAAGTCTACATGGAGGGAAGTAAGCAGTGGGGTGCCACAAGGTTCTGTCTTAGGACCAGTACTCTTCAATATCTTCATTAACGACATAGATGAGGGAATAGAAGGGGAACTTACCAAATTTGCAGATGATACTAAGCTGGCAGGAATAGCTAACACCCAAGAAGATAGGCTCAAGATCCAGATGGATCTTGACAGACTAGAATACTGGGCCATATCTAATAAAATGAAATTCAATATAGAGAAAAGTAAAGTCCTACACTTAGGCAAGAAAAACCAAAAGTACACATATAAACTGGGTGAAACCAGGCTCAATAGCAGTAACTGTGAGAGGGATCTTGGAGTCAACCTGCTAAATATAAGCCAGCAGTGTGCAGCAGCCACCAAAAAAGCTAATGCAATCCTAAGTTGTATTAACAGAGGGATACAGTCAACCTGCTAAATATGAGCCAGCAGTGTGCAGCAGCCGCCAAAAAAGCCAATGCAATCCTAAATTGTATTAACAGAGGGATACAGTCAATATCAAGGGAGGTACTAATACCACTCTATAAAGCCTTAGTAAGACCACACCTAGAATACTGCATCCAGTTTTGGTCACCACATTATAAAAAAGATGTTGAGGCTCTAGAAAAAAGAGAAGAGCAGCCAGGATGATTAGGGGACTGGAGGATAAAACATACAACGAACGGTTGCAGGAACTGGGCTTGGCTAGTCTAGTAAAGAGAAGGACCAGGGGAGACATGATAGCGGTCTTCCAATATTTGAGGGGCTGCCACAGGGAGGAACGGGTCAAGCTATTTTCTAAAGTTCTTGTAGGCCAGACAAGGAATAATGGATGGAAAGTGAACAAGGAGAGATTTAACCTGGAAACAAGGAGAAACTTTCTCACAGTGAGACCAATCAACCAATGGAACAGCTTGCCCTCTGAAGTTGTGGGAGCGCCATCAGTTGAGACTTTCAAGAAGAGATTGGACTGCCATTTGTCAGAAATGGTGTAGGGCCTACCGCTTGGGCAGGGGTTGGACTAGATGACCTACAAGGTCCCTTCCAACTCTGATTATCTGTATCTGTATCTATGCTATTGTTATATCAGAAGCTGTTGTCTACAAAGAGTTCTGAAATTTATACATGGAAAGAATTGCCTGAAGTTCTTACTGAGAACTTTGCATGTTTATGGCCTGCAAAATTGAGCCACTAAGACAACGTCTGATGTTGCCATTAGGAAACCTGTGTCGTCCTCTGTCATCAAATTTTCCATCTATCTTTTTTTTCAAATTATATGTTTATGATTTTGGCATGTCTGTGATCTTGTTGAAGCTGTATTCGGTACAATTATTCCTCCTGATTTTAAATAACATAAGAATAATAATAGGTGTGAACAATTGGAGTCTTTCCATGAATTTTCCCCTTTTTTTCTTTTTCTTTTACATCTGGCATTACAAGGTAGGAATACTTAATCTATAATTTTAAATAAATTATACCTGCCATCTAACACTGATGGAAAAATCAAATTATGGAGTCATTTCCTTTGGCACTCTTTTGACTTTAGACTGATCCACACCATAAGAGCAACTACATAGTCCAGGGTATTTTTTTATATGTCATAAAAGGAAATGCTCTAAGAAATGCGGATTAAGAAAGTCATGTATTCATGGCATTAGAATATAAAATAACATTATATATTTTGCAACAAAATAATTCCAGATTAAATCATCACAAAAAAGTTGCTTAAAGTGAAAAATTGAGATTATGGGGGGAAGAGGTAATATCAAAAACTTAATGAGGACAATGCCCCCCCCCCCGCCCCCGTTATTGGGAAGAAATATAGTTTTGAATCCTGCAATTCACTTGACTTCCTCTCTAACAAAGGCTAGGCTAATTTCCTAGCTGTGCTTGATTCAACAACCTTGCTTTTATGCTTGTAGCAAGCAATCATGATGGTTCAGTATTGTTATATAAGAGCCACATCTCCTGATATTTTTTAATTAGTTTCCTTGATCATGTTGAACTTCCTCTCATACATCTATCAAATTCTGCGGATTTCCAGGCAGTGACTTTAAGTGAAGATAGATGAACAGAACAGAGTAAAAATAGAAACAGCAAAATCTTAGGATTGGAAGAAGAAAACTCAAGAGAATTTAAGGGGAAAAAATACAGCATTCACAAGATGAACAGTTACAGACTAATTGTACAAAATATATGCAGAACAAGAAGTTCAAGAATTTTCAAAGATCTGTGTAATTCATTTTTGAAAGCTTTCATAGAATGCCATTTGAAATTATTTATTAAGGACTGAAATTGAACTTCCTTCAATCCTCCTTACATTCTTAGACTATATGTACATTTTTTATAGGTCCTTAATAGAACTACAACTGTTATTAGACTTTAAGTAGTAGCTTGAAAATTTGAATCACATGTGCTGGAAGAGTACCAGAAAGGAAGGAAAAGGATAAGCTTCTATGAAAGCTATTCTCTACAGAATGAATAAATGAATGAATTCTTTATTGGCCAAGTGTGATTAGATACACAAGGAATTTGTCTTGGTGCATATGCTCTCAGTGTACAAAAAAAAAGAAGATACATTCATCAAGACACATAAGATACAACACTTAATGATAGTCATAAGGTACCAATTAAGCAATCAAATCATACTAGGAGACAGTCAATATAAATCGTAAGGATACAAGTAACAAAGTTACAGACATACAGTCACAAGTGGGAGAAGATGGATGATAGGAACGATAGGAACATTGCACAGCTGTTGCAATGTTAAAAATGTGCCATTATTCACAAAAGGCTGGATTTCCCCAAACCAGTTTTTCAGGACTCTATTCATTCTTAATATTCTTTCTTTTCCTCCATCAGCATAATGTAACCCAATTTGATTACCTATATCATGCTGTGTCATGATATTTATTCTGTTCATTGTCTAGAATCCCTCAAGGTTTGATTAATACATCTATTTATTATATTTGTATATCATCCAGTTCTCAACAACAATCATGTGGGACTGGAGGGAATTAGGGCAGCAGTCCCCAACCTTTCCATTTTGCTGGTCCATCTAGGGGTGTGTGTGTGTGTGTGTGTGTGTGAGAGAGAGAGAGAGAGAGAGAGAGAGAGAGAGAGAGAGAGAGAGAGAGAGAGAGATGGTATTCAGCAGGTTCTGACGAGTTCTGGAGAACTGGTAGCAGAAATTTTGAATAGTTCAAAGTGATGGAGTTCAAAGACCAATCATTTCCAGTGTGCCAAGATGTCTGACTGTCTGGGCAGCGTTTATTGCATTTATAGGGTTTTTACAAGAAGACAAAGGTAACAGCATTTGGATTGGTGAAAACCCCCAACCAATCATTAAGAATAGTAGTGATGTTAGTAAGGTGAGTTCATGTACAAGTCCGGGATTTTCCAGCCTAGGACAGGGAGTGAGATCATGCAAAGAGGCCCCTGTATTAGATACAGCAGTTTGCTGCATGTGCCCTCTACAGGATCTCTATTGTTACTACATCTCACTCTTTTTTATTTTGTTAGACAAGGCATAGTCATAAGAGGAGTTAGTAAGGGGATTATAATCATTAGAAGAGCATGCTTGCAGTTGTTTATACAGGGCATATACCTGACCCTGAGGCAATGTAGAAGGGGGTTTCGGGTGAAAAGCTGTGATATATATGTTGTAAAGGGAAGGGAGACACTGAACAAAACAGCACCCACTAATTAAAATAGCACAAATAATGACTACATAGTGTAAATATTTCCCATTAAGCCTGTGGGTAACCAAGTCCAAAAGCTTTCCCATCAAGATCCTAAATTATCAATTTTTAAATCCGAGGCCAAATTGTGTAAAATATTGAGCTGGTGCTGAATGGTTCGTGATTCATCAAACAAATTAAAACAACACAGATTTTGTAGAATCATTTGCATATTGTGGTTGATTGTTGAGATAGCTGAAAAAGTAGCATTAATTGTTTTTGCCAAATTACATGCAACAGAATTAATGTTAAGGTGAGCGTGAGCAGCAATTGCTGGCACACCCACTATAGACACAGCTAGCGCTACATATTCCGCTTTATTAAGTAAGGCTGTTTCAGAGTCACAGGTGCTATCTAGTGTGATCCCACGTCAAGAATTATTTGAATGATAAAGTTGTTGTTTGGAGAGCAAAACAGGAACTAGCCGGTTGAGGCAGCATTGCGCTTCACTAATATTAGCAGGAATATAATTAAAAGTTTCTTGACCACTTGTAAAAAACCATCCTTGCAGTAGCCAAACATAGGCAAAGTTAAAGAAAGTCTCTTCCAAAGCTGTGAAGTTCAGAATAGGGGAGCTAATGAGATGACAGTGAGGTTTTTTAGGTTTTTTTACTTGAAGATGTACAATTAACTACTTTTTCACATGTTATATTTGCAGGAATTGCTACCATCGGGTTGTGCAAAGCAATAACATCAGGGGGTGGATAATAGGCAGCAAATCCCCAATTAGATATTGTCTCATAGTTAAAACTCCCATTTAATAAAAATGCACTTAAGCCAATGAAGTTTTGAATTACTGCAGAAGGAGTGCAGACAGGAACTAAACATGTAGAAAGCAAATGTTCCATATCATAGACTTCAGATAAGCAAGAGACATCAGGGAACCGGATCCAGGGATTGGTGCCATGACACCCTTGGCTGGGGGATGCAACGAACTGGAATCCACAAAGGTCCTATAGGAGCAAGCACAGCGGCACAGCCTCACCCCCAAGTAGTTAAATTTTGAATAAAAACATTCAATTGACTTAAGGTAAAGAATACTTTTTTAATCTGTTGTTGTACTCACGACAAATTAGGGACCCTTTCCCTCCTTTTTTATTTATTTGTGGAGGCAGTCCTAAAAGGACTGATGAACTTGTTATTCCATGTTGTACAAAATTGCAAAAAAGCTGATTCTCAGTTTGTAAAAAAGAGGGCTTGCCTAGGGCTGTAATGGCCAAAAAAAGATGAGAAATAACATGATTAGCTGTTTCCCCTCGCTGAGGTGTGGCCCAAATGGCTCCTGAGTAGGTATCAATAGATAAATGAATATATTTCCAGGGAGCCAAAGAGGAAACATGGGTAACATCCATTTGCCAAAGTTGATTAGAGGTAAAACCATGAGGATTAACTCCTGTGTCCCTGGAGGGGGATGCCCCAGAGCATTGGGAACAAGATAAAACAATTTGTTTAGCTTGGTTGATTGGAATATGACACGCTTGTGCCAGTCCCTTAGCATTTTGATGGAAAAAAGAGTGACTGAAAAAAGGATCTGAAAGTAAAGTAGGTAAAATATGAACAGCAGCGTCAGCATAATTATTGCCTTCAGAAAGAGGCCCAGGAAGGGGGGAGTGACTATGAATGTGAGAAACATAGTATAACTGCCTTCAATCTTGTAGCAGTTGCTGTAAAATTAAAAACAAGGCCATGAGATTAGGATAAATCCTGGGCGTGATATAAGCACCTGGAAGATTAAAAATAAGTTGACACACATAATGAGAGTCAGAGATTAAATTGAAAGACTGTTGAGAAAAGGTTTGGAAAGCTAAAATATTAGCAGATAATTCTGAACATTGAGGTGAGGATTGCACTGTAGTGTAGGACATTTTCCAGGTATCATCATGAGGGTCCTTGTAAGCAATAGCCTACGTAGTCAGTTAAAGCACATTGAAAAGATGTTATTCTAAAAATAAAAATAAAAATCAGATTTACACAACTCCACCATTTACACCTTATTGTATTTATCAAAAATTACAAGGAAAAAGTTATTTGCAAAGCCCATTGTATACATTTTGTGATTTTTACCTGTTGTGCTGGTAATAGTTATGCATTCTTCACATTCTTGTTGTAAGCCCTCCTGATGGAGTCAAACTTTAGTGTCAATCCTTTGCTTTAATCAAAAGATGGATTAAGAGCATGTACAGAGTGCAGCTAGTTTGAATTTTGATTCCCTGACTGAGCTTCACTGTAAACTTGGAACTGAGCCATCTTCAAAGATAATTGTTCTAGGCAAATTGCCCAGCTGGGAACTGAGCCACCTTCAAAGATAACGTTCCAGGCAAATTGTCCATCTCAGCCTAGCCATCTAAGGCAGGCTTGTCCAACCCGCGGCCCACGGGCCGCATGCGGCCCAGGTCACCTCGTAATGCGGCCCAACGCCCACCCCAACCTTCGTGAAAGATCCAGCGAGGAGGAGGAGGAGAGGCAGGTGCGAGGCGGGGCGAGGCAAGCAACAGAAAAGACGGGTAGCCGCAGCCCAAAAGTCCCGCCCCGCCACCTCCTGCTGTTGCCACCACCACCACTGCCGCCGCCGCTGCTTCTGCCCCCCCCCCGCCGCCGCTGCCGCCGCTGCTGCTTCTCATCTTCTAATGTGGCCCAGGGAAGGTGAAAGGTTGGACACCCCTGATCTAAGGCTTCTTTGTTTGCAAAAGTGCTAAGAAAATTCATGAGATAAAATAGTATTCCTACAGCAATGACTACTGGGGCAAACTATGTAACCTATAAAAAAAAAACACTTTCCACCTTCCAGCCCCGCCTTTCTCAAAGCAGAGAGAGAAAGAAAAAAATCTTCAAAACAAGCAAAAAACCTCACTCCCCCCTCCTCCTGCTTCCGCTTTTACAAGGCAAAAAGTTAACAACCAGCGAGGACAAGACGGGGGGGGGGATGTTTAAAATACTACACAGAAATCTCACCCATTTTTCTCCACTCAACATTCTTTTCAACAAAATAATTCTTTCCAGTAAATCACACATGTCTCCATGGGACCTTTCTCATTTCCTTGCACATGCTATTTCTTACTCTCCTTTCAATCTGGGATGGGATCAACACACAGGATATTTACACCAACTTTTACCATCAACATACTCACACATATACAGCAACTTTTACCATCAACATACTCACAAATTTGTACTGTAATCACACTGCTTGCATACTTACAATTCTTTTCTGGGAGCCAATGAGCTCCATTGTCTAAATAATTTTGTGTACTGTTAGAGGTTCTTATCCTCCAGGGCTGGAAATGATTACACACAGACACATGCTCATACACAACATTTCCAGACCTGGGAAGGTTTCGTCCCCTTAAATCTCCATGTTTTCTTTCTTTGGACAACCTGCAGTTTGTTCTCAGAGAAGTGGGGTAACTCAAGGAGTGGTTCCAATCACAAATGTGATTGTGGGCCCTAACCACTGCCTATCTGCTTCCCACAGTTCTAAGTCCAATCCAAAAGGCCAATTTAATTCTCTGGCTGCCAAACATGTTACAATTATTTTATTTTGAATTGCAGCAGCTCCAATTGGGGCTATACACAGGTAAAGAATATTTTTCTTCAATTCAATCCTATTCAATTCTGCATACAATTATTATACATTATTATACATACACATCTAAGAAGTTTAAATGGAAATCACACCATGAAAAGAACAACAAACATTTTCTTCTTCTCCTTGTTCCCTCCACCATACATAACAGCATAAATTAACCATATCTTCTTTGATCAGCCCCAATGTACTGTATGGAGGGGCTCTATTTTAAACACGGATATGTGTCTCGTTCCATGCTCCTGAACAGCAGAGCTAACTGTGGACCATTGACATCAACAGGGCATGCCTTCCACATCCAACTCTGCCATCCAGTGCATCAGAAGAGAGCAGTTGCCCGCATTCTAGTTACACCCATTGTTCTATCTCCTTAAGCACTAAATAATTAAAAAGGATTAAACATAAAAATTTTAAACAAATAAATTTATGTGTCTCTGTCCTGGGTTTCTAGCTTGAATCTCCCCCTTTTTCAAATTGTTCCTCTAATACTTGCCTTATGGGGGTGTACAATGGCTGTGGAGAATCAAAAGATTTATCCTCCTCAGAAGGAGCTGAAAGTCCAATTGGAAATGATTTCGGGGTGACAATTTTTACCTGATCATAATCAGGAGGGGGATTTGTAGTCAATTGTTGTCCTGCTGAGACATCAGAGCCAGATGTTTCCACTGCTTGACAGCATTGATACCATTAATGTAATATTTGAACTGGAGCCCTGGGTTCAAAGATCAGTATGCCTTATCTTTATCCAATCCTTTAACCTAAGCGTCCTGCACTCAGGATACCAGGGACAGTGTTTCTCTATCTCCTTAACCAGTTTCTTATGTCCACCTCAGGCATGTATCACCTGATTTGTGTAACAGGAATCTAAGTTCCTGTACATGTTTATGCTGTTGCTGATATAGATTGCAACCATACTTACCATGATATTCCGTGGGAGGAGGTGCATCTTAGGGGTCTATTCCAGATGGTGGTAAATATGTTGGCTGTTACTACCCCAGAGGGCTGTTGTCCCTGGTTGGGCACCATGTGATGGAATTCAAAGACCAGTCATTTCCAGTGTGCCAAGATGTCTGACTGCCTGGGCAGCGTTTATTGCATTTATAGGGTTTTTACAAGAAGATAAAGGTAACATAGATACAGCATTTGGATTTGTGAAACCCCCCAACCAATCCTTAAAAATAGTGGTGATGTTAGTAAGGTGAAATCATGTACAAGTCTGGGACTTTCCAGCCCAGGACAGGGAGTGAGATCATGCAAAGAGGCCCCTGTATTAGACTCAGCAGTTTGCTGCATGTGCCCTCTACAGAATTTCTATTGTTACTACATAAAGAACCGGCAAATACCACCTCTGACTGGAGATTTTACGGTATCCTTCCCCTGCCATGCCTACCAACCCACGCCCACAGAACCGGTAGTAAAAAAAAGTTAAAGCCCACCATTGGTGTGTGTGTGTGTGTGTGTGTGTGTGTGTGTGTGTGGCAGGTATACACGCACTGAACAGCTCCATTATTACAAGCAGAGTGGTGCATGCACTTGAACTCATTCCTTGTGTGGCCCAGTTTCAAACAGGCTGTGGCCTGGTAGTGAGCTGTGGTCCAGGTGTTGGGGAACCTTGAATTAGGGAATCCATTTATTGCTGCTGAATTAAAACCAGATCATATTCATATTCCAATCATATTCAGTTCTTTGCATCAGAATCTCTTGGTTTGACTTGTGAATTAAGGGTGACTGGTGCAGCAATTCTATATAATCTAACCTAATTTTGCTAATATCTAGCAAAATCAAAATTCATATATTTTGTCTGTGTTTGATTTAATTACTAGTACAGATATTTACAAGCATAGTACAGACATTTACAAGAAAAGAATTATACAGCCAATAGATAGATAAATTGTTCCATGGCTGATGCCTTCTCCACATAAAACAGTACTTGCTTTATGACAGAATTCTGACAAGCACTGAGGACTAAACAACCAAAGGACTTTTGTTCAGCAAAATTTAGCCACCACATTGCAAGAACAGAAGCAAGTGGTCAAACAAGGAATCCCCAATTCATTAGTAGCCTTACATTGCAATGATCGATGACATACATTCAATTTTGCAGCAACTAAGATTTTGATCAAGCAGGTACAAAGATAGTCAGGAAAATGATTGAAAGCTGGGAAACAGGTCCTTTGTAAGTCACCAGCTGACTAAGTACTTAGGAGGAAGGATTTAGCAGTACAAGCAAACAACAGCCAACAACTTAATAGCCAGTCATCGATATCCCAGTCAACAAATATAAAGCAACACACAACTAGGCACCTAGCCCAAAATATACTTTCTTGTAGAGAGAAGTTCCCTGAGGATGTATTCCAGAACAAGTCCAAAAGCTCAGAAGACTAAACCTCTGGTCCCAGTGGCTGATCCAGATCCTGCAGATTTATTTTTCTGATAATATATCATTTTGTATATTTGGCTAGCAAATATAGCCTGAGCTAACCCAATTATATCCCTCTCTCCTTTTAATGTGAGATTGAACTGAGTCCCAATAGTATTCCTTAATTTCTATCCATATTTTTTTATTCTAACAAGACAAAATGCTAGCATGGATGAATATGCATAATCAAACTGACTGATTTAATAAAATATTTTTGCTATTTAAATGTCTTTTGTTGTTTTTTGATTAGACTACTGCTAAATATCTTTTGGATTGAAAACAAAATTAGGGTTTGTTCCAACCAAATCATGCTAGAAGTAAAAATGTCTTGAGATATCACAATTTATGCCACATAATGAGTGAAAGTAGGATGTATGTTGAAGGATGTGGTATGCTGTTCCTGTCACCTCAGTTGTGTCAATTCATATTGAATCAAGTCAGGTTGTATCAGCAACGTCCCTATCAGTAGTTATTCTTGAGTACAGTAAGTTTGACTTTAAGTAGATTTAGACAGCAAATATTTCAGCTACAATAAATTTATATAATGAATGGTGCTAGTCAGCTTTTTAAAATTCCCCAGAAAGCTCACATGTTTTTATACCAGATATGTACATATTTCTACCATGGTATCCTAATACAATCAAGTATTCATTCTTTTTTTTTTTTACTTTCAGTATAAAATATGTATTAAATAATAGAACAGTGTGTCTTATGAAAATGATTTCTAAGAGCCACTTCAAAGAAATATAGCCCCTCTTTAAAGAGCAACTACTTCCCCTTCTTTTTTCTCTTTATTCCTTTTTCTCTTCCCTGCAGCTTAAAAAAGATCTATGTTTTAAAAGTCAACTTATTAAGGCAGTTATGTCTTTAATGCAGCTCTTTGATTTGGTCACATCTTTTTAGTTTCACAGGAAGTCTGAGAAATAATAAAGCATAATACTTATGCTTAAAAAATATATATTGTGCTTGGGTCCCTACACATTTGGTTTCATTTGTTCTGAATAATTTTCTTAAATTATGCATAGCCCTATTAATTGACCTGTGAATGACCATAATAGTTGAAACAGCCACAAATGTAAATTAAGCATCTACATTCAACTTTTTAACATATTTCCTATATTCCTTTTAACTTTTTATTTTAGAGCAATACAAAATAAATTTTAATAGTGAATTGAAACTCTTTGAATTGCCCTTTATAGGATTTTAAAATTTCATAAAGCACTTCTCTTCCCATCACCTTCCTTTTTTATAAATGTTTTCTTAATTACTGCTATAAACTGTTATATTCTGTAACTCAAACATTATTATGTGATTTGTGTGAGATGCATTTTCTGCATTTTCCTTTAATTTTAATTAATGTAGTTTTTAATGAAAGAAAAAGGGAAAAACAAAATATGGCTATTTATATAAAATTGTAGATCATTTGATTGCAAAAATTTTCCTGGGACAGGAATTCTGCAGCTTATAATTGTCCCAGCTGAATTAGAATAATTGGAGGATATATGTGGTGTATTTATTTATTGAATAAATTTATTTAGCTGCCCATCTCAAATATATATATTTTCAGAAATTTGTATCTAATTCTGAGTTGCTTTTAATGAATTTCTTTTAAACAAATAGTTGTACATAATGTTTTTAAAACCCATATTCCATTTGAATACCTTGCATCTGTATTTAAAAAAAAACTCCCTACAGATAGAAAAGACTCTTTGACCAGATTTCATTATCTTTACCATCCACTTGAGGTCAAATCATTTCCACTTATTCCAATAGAAATTTATAAAGTGTTGGAATTGGACTGCCTAATATTCACATGGTCAAAGCTCTCAAACACATTTTGAGATGTTAAGATTAACTGCTCCTTCCCATCAAGCTGATTATTAATAATGTCGAGCTATAGAACTGAATTGCAGTGAGTAGCCTTATTCTTTCCTCTTTTATTCCCATTTTCAGCTGGTTAATAATCCTCTGGCAAGTCAAGCAGCCGCCGCCGCCATGGGCTCAATAGCTAACACACAAGCTTTTGGCAATGCACTCTCCAGTCTTCAGGGGGTCACAGGTCAATTAGTCACTAATGCACAAGGACAGGTGAGTGGAAGATGGATGGAAATAGTGAATTCACATGGCATATTGAGCATTTCCATTGTTAACTATATGAGACTCTATGTATATGAAAGGGGGGACAGATATACAAGAGAAAATTTTAAAGAAGTAGAATATTAAGATAAAGGTTTGAATTGAGACTAACTTACATTAAAATATACCCTGAAAATCATTGGGACTTATATCCCTATTTTAGTGCTTGACTTAATCCAATATTATTTTTAAAATTATTATTATTTAATTAAATTTATTTGCTGCCCATCTCCTTTTGAAGAGATTCCAGGCAATTTACAGCATTAATAGCATAAAACTATGAGATAAATATTTCTAAAATGATAAAAATTAAACATGACAATTTGTTTGATTTTGGCCTTGTACCTATGTTTGCAAGGTTATGTATCTTGAGCATTTCTTCAATTCAGTTCTTATTCTATACGCTGATCATTTAATACCAACAGAATTAAGAAGTCTTATTCATTTGGAAAGACTGATACCACAAAACAGTGTTTTAAGTTTAACATTTCATACTGTACTAAATTACATTTTTATAATGTGGACTGAGTGATACTATTGAGAAGGATCAAAGCAACATTCACAGTTTAATGTTACTACAGGTAATGCTTGACTTACAACAGTTCATTTAATGACCATTCAAAATTACAATGGCACTGAAAAAAGCAACTTATGACTGTTCTTCACTCTTATGACTGTTGCAGTATCCCCTTGTTCACATGATCAAAATTCAAACACTTGGCAACTGATTAATATTTATTATGGTTGCAGTGTCCCAGGATCATGAGAGCACCTTTTACGACCTTCTGACAAGGAAGTCAATAGGGAAGCCAGATTCATTAAACAACTGTATTACTAACTTAACAACTGTGGTAAGAAATGTCGTAAAGTGGAGCAAAACTCACTTAACAAAATGTTTCACTTAGCAACATAAATTTTGGACTCAATTATGGTTGTAAGTCTATTATGGTTGTAAGTTGAGGATATGGCAAGGTTTATCAGGGAAATTTGGGCCCATTGTTAATATATGGATGCTGTAATTTCTCTTTTGCATCTTCTACCAGGAAAATTGTTGATGTTCTGAATCAGTATCTTGCAAAACCTATAAGAAAAGTTGACTGTGTAATAAATTAAGATACTTCTGATTGAGGAGCAAACGTAGACAGTAAATTGTTTGGATCTAGTAATATTCATCTGCAGAAATTGGTTCATAGTCTGGAATGTTTCTAGTTTCAGTTTTGCACTTGGTAGGTTAAATGACAGTTGTAACCAGAGGTTTATTTGTCCAGCTTAAATTAATGCAATATACTCTGTGTGGAAGTACCTTTGAATTGTTTTTGGAAACTGTTTCTGCAGTTATACTATTCTACTCCTGCAAGGTTTCATTGAATGCCACACCTAAGCAACTCATCACAGGAAGCTATATTGGCACCCTCCTTAGCAGCTGTACACCCTACAGTGATTATTATTTTTTTGCACAGTATGCTATTTGTTATCTTTGCTCTAATTAGGTAACTTGTGTTAGATAAATATTGCAACTGAAAGTGTGTGTGTGTTGTAAATTTTTAGTCGTTTTAATTGTTGTTACCTGACATGAGCTGGGGTAAGTTTGGTTCTAAATTGTCCAAGTAAGATAAATACTTCTATGCATATACAGTCATAAAATGTTTTCTCTTTTCTGCTATGGCTTATTTTATACAGAATTGCAGCTATTCACAACAGAACTGGATTTATTGGATTTAGCATGATTAGTTCCAAGGAAATTTATAGAACATTTGTCCATCACTGATGCTTTGTTTTCAATGAATTCCATTTTCTATTTGTATATATAAAAGACTTGGTTGCTATCTTACACAAACATAGAATTAAAAATAATAATGATGGTACCAAATTTTAATGCATACTAATAAGTTATTTATTTATTTATTTATTTATTTATTTATTTATTTATTTATTTATTCATTCATTGAATTTATATTGCCACCTATTTGCCCATGGCAACTCAAGGCAGTTTACAGAATATAAAACCACATTTAAACCAATAAAAACTAACAAAAAGAATCAAATTAATTAATATAGTACAATATAACAAAATCACCCCCTGCCCCGGCAACAGCAGATCACATGAGCCATTTAAGGGCTCCATCCTGCTCTCAGTTCCCCAGGCCCGCTTTTTACTAGACAATCCAATGAATCAGAACTTCAGACATCTTTCCTTATCTAAAGGGAAAACAGAATGACAATGGATAGTCAAAAAGTCAGTAGGAGTGGGACCGATTTCCCTGAATTCCTTTGTGGTGAGCTGGCAGGCAGTATCTGAAATCTTCCTTTCTCCTAGTTGCTTCCCACGCTCCCTTGCTCTCTCCCTTCCTTTCTCTTCTCCTGCCTCCATCCCTTTATTCCACCTTCCTTCCTTACTCCCTTCCTTCTCCTTTCCAGATGCAGGTGAGTGGCTGCTGCCCCTTCTCTTTTGTTCCCAACATGACCCCGAGCATGCTTTGCCCCCTGGCTTTCAAGGTCAAACACAACCCTGATGCGGCCCTCAATGAAATTGAATTTGACACCCCTGCCCTATACCTTCCAATTTCACCCAACTGAAGGTCTATGGAGATTCTCAGTCATCCAGGTCATGGTTGTCCCAAAGGTGCTTTTTTCAAGAAGCAACTGGACTTTCTGGTTTTTTTGAAGACGTTTCGCCTCTCATCCAAGAAGCTTCTTCAGCTCTGACTGGATGGTGGGGAATGGAGGGATTTATACTTCTTGCAGACAGTTGGACATTTGCATTCTTTTAGTGGGTTGTTCAGGTAACCGATAAACCTCTAGGTGATCTTAATGACCTGTTAAAAAGGCAAATGTCCAGCTGTCTGCAAGGAGTATAAATCCTTCCATTTCCCACCACCCAGTCAGAGCTGAAGAAACTTCTTGGATGAGAAGTAAAATGTCTTCAAAGAAAAACCAGAAAGTCCAGTTGCCTCTTGAAAAAAGCACATTTGCGACATCCAATTGAAGGTTACAAACAAGCTTGAGAGTTTTAGTATACAGATATTGCAGATAGCATTTAATATGCATTTGTATATAGAGAATAAATAAAACAGTATGTATCTATATATATAAAAGCGAAATACCACTCACGCATCATCACAAAATCTCCAGAACCATAAAGCCTACAAACGTGCAATTTGTAGAGAAGTTTCAGTTCCAGTTTTAGTTTCACAGTACCAAGCAGCTTTATTACAGAACAGTTCAACTAAACCACACCAGGTTCTTTGCTGTCTCCTTCTTGCTCACACAGCAAATACTGTTTCACTTTCCAAACAGCCCTCAACTCTCTCACACACAGACAGGACGCTAGCCAGATGAATATTGATGGATGCTGGTAGGCAGAGGCAGAATTTTTTCCCTTTATTTTCCTCCCAAAAAACTAAGCCCAGCCACATAGTTTTGTAGCGAAGCATGGGTATCGATCTAGTCATTCATTTGCTTGGAGACCAGTTCTATGTTTCTTCTTATATGTAGATTACTTGTTTTCAAGAAATATATTTAGTTAAATCAAACATTCTGAGTCCTTTCTATAATAAACTCAGATTTCAATATGTTTGGTGAGTCTCAAGATCTTCCCAAATCGGGAAGATAAAACAACTATACAATGAAGGCAATATTATAGTATTTTTTTGAAACCAGTGGTTATAAAGGATGTTCCCTCAATTCATTTCATGTAATTAAAAAACAAATTCTTCTATTCTAGCTGATTCCATTGTTACTATTCTGCTTTCCTTAAAAGTGGAATTTATTTTCTTCTGCTTCATATTTCTAAAATATTTATTAATAATAAATATTATTTAAACATGATTAAGATAATACAAAGATTCACCTGGGGCCCATGTGCCTTGAGTAAGTCCCGACAAGGAAAAATGCTGACCTTGTTACATTTGCTGGGGGGCTACAGAATTGTTCCATCACTACCCCAAGGGTTGAACGATGGACCTTGTCAAAGAGAAGCCTTATCTAATTAATCATCTTATTGCAGATGCATGTCACATATATTAAAGGAGGATTTCATGACCAGCATGCCCTCTACAATAACCTCTCAGTGTCTACTTTAACCCTTGTTCCAATATCTTTTCATCAAAGGAGCATTTTATACAGCTGACTTTAAATGGAGGCTCTCAAAAGCTTATTAAGTTTTCTTTTAGCGAAAGAGTATTGGAATGGAAGAAAAGTTGGTTATAATAGCTATAACTCATAGTCAGATGAGTTCCATCTAGAAAGCTTGCTTGTTTATATCTATGTTTTAGAAACAGTGCAAAACTCACTGAAGTCATCAGGAACATAAAATGTACATTTAAAGGCTCTGCAAGAGAAAACCATGATAGTTTGTCAGTTGAGGATGCTCACCCCCTCCTCCCCTAATCATTCCAGAGGAAGACAAATAATTGGAATGTATTGATAAATTGTTGGGAAATATATAGACATAAGACATAAGAATTTATTTGTCATTACACTCGCAAGCGGGTGCAACGAAATGAGGTGCTCTTCCACAAGTAAAACTGGACAAACACCACTAAAAAAGAAAAAGAAAAAAAAATTAAACTAAACACAACCAACCATACAATAATCTCTATACAATTTAAAAATGTAAATACCCCACTACTCTCAGCCATTAAACTCCACAAAAATCTTATGACCCCGCATTCAAACTCAAAACTGCACTTGGATAAAAACTTCTTAAATCTGGTCGTCCTTGTTCTTAATACCCTAAATCTCCTTCTCAATGGTAATAGTTCAAAGATCTGATGTCCCGGATGAGAGGAGTCATTCAATATGTTAAGTATCTTCCTCCTACATCTATTCCTATACAGTTCTTCCAAAGAGGGGAATGAGCAGCCAATGATGTTTTGGGCCGTCTTGATCACCCTCTGAATTGCCTTTTTCTCTGCCCCTGTGCAGCTCGAGAACCATACACAGAGACAGTAGGATAATATACTCTCAATTGAACTCCGATAGAAGGTAGTCAATAGACTCTCAGCCAGTTGTTGTTTCCTAAGAATCCTTAGTAAATACAACCGTTGTTGTGCCTTCTTAATTAAAGCAGCGGTGTTTGCACTCCAGGTCATAAAACACTCTAGATATTATTCTTGTGCAGGGAGGGCAAATTGATAAGATGCTTGCATAGATCTAACTTGAGATAAAAACAGTTTCAATAATTAATTTGAGCTTCAGGTGATTTCATGGATCTGCCTGGGTAATTATGTGGAGCACTATTCAGAGGTAGTTTTCCAGTGATATTCTAGTACAGATTAACAGAGTTGGAACTGACTTTGTAGGTCATCTAGTCCAACCCCCCCAAGCCACACCCTATACCATTTCTGACAAGTGGCAGTCCAATTTCATCTTGAAAGCCTCCAGTGATGAAGCTCACATAACTTCCAAAGTCAAGTTGTTCCATTGATTGATTATTCTCACTGTCAGAAAATTTCTCTTTATTTCTAGGTTGAATCTCTCCTTGATCAATTTCCATCCTTATCGGGCCTTCGGATACCTTGGAAAATAGCCTGATCCCTTCCTCTCTGTGGCAGACTCTCAAATATTAGAACACTGCTGTCATATCTCCCCAGTTCTCCTCTTCACTAACTAGCCATACCCAGTTTCTGTAACCATTCTTCATAGGTTTTAGTCTCAAGTCCCCTAAGCATTCTGGCTGCTCTTCTCTGCACTTTTTCCAGAGTTGCCACCCTTTTTATAGTAAGGTGACAAAAACTGGATGCAGTATTCTTGGTGTGGTCTTACTAGGGTTTTGTAGAGTGGTATTAGTACCTCACTTGATCTTAATTGTACTCCTCTGTTAATGCAATTTAGGATTACATTGTCTTTTTTTGGCTGCTACTGCACATTCTTGGTTGTCCACTAAGAATCCAAGATCCCTCTCACAGTTACTGCTATTAGGTCTGGTTTCACCCAGTGTATATGTGTACTTTTGGTTTTTCTTGCCTAAGTGTAAGACTTTACTTTTCTCTACATTGAATTTCATTTTGCTAGATAGCATCCATGTTCAAGTCTGTCGAGATCCATTGAGCCTATCTTCTAGGGTGTTAGCTATTCTTGCCAGCCTAGTATCATCTGCAAATTTGGTAAATTCCCCTTCTATTCCCTCATCTAAGTAATTTAAGATATTGAAAATACTGGGCCCAAGACGGAACCTTGTGGCATTCCATTGCTTACTTCCCTCCATGTAGACATAGACCCATTAAGGACTACTCATTGAGTATGGTTTGTCAGCCAGTTATGAATCCATCTAGTGGTAATGCTATCTATCCCATTTTTTTCTAGCTTCCCAAGAAATAGGTTGTGATCTACCTTGTCAAATGCCTTGCTGAAGTCTTTGTATATTATGTCCACAATATTTTTCTGGTCTACTAATTTAGTCACTATGTTGAAGAATGAAATAAGATTGATTTGGCATGATCTGTTTTTAACAAACCCGTGCTGACTGCTAGTTATTACTTTACTCATTTCTAGATGTTGGCAAATCTGTTTTTTTATTATCTTTTCCAGTATCTTCCCAGGTATTGATGTTAGGCTGTAGTTTCCTGGATCTGTTTTTTTCTTTTTGAAGATGGGAACCATATCAGATCTTTTCTAGTCCTCTGGTACTTCCTCGGTGCTCCAGGATTTTTGAAAGATGTCATACAGTGGTTCTGAGATGACATCTCCAGCACCTTTAGAACTTTGGGATGTAATCCGTCAGTTCCTGGTGATTTGTATTTATCAAGATCAGACAGATTTTACTATTTTTTTTGCTTATTTTAATTTTTATTTCTAGTCTGTCTTTTACAGTTATGTTTTTGGTAGGTTGGGCTATAGTTTCTTTTTGCATGAAAACTGATGCAAAGAATGAGTTAAGCAGCTCTACTTTCTCTCTGTTACCTGTTACTTCCTTTCCATCTACTCTCTTTAGTGGACTAACTGTTTCCTTGTTTTTTTTCTTGTTATTTATATGTTGGATTTTTTATTACTATTATTATCTTTGACTTTTGTTGCAAGTCTTTGTTCATTCTGAACATTTTGGTTTCCTGACTTTATTTTTACAAATCCTGGCTATCTGCTGATATTCTGCTTTAGCTGTTTGCCCCTTTTTTCATTTTTTGTCCTTGTCCTTGTCCTTGTACTTGTCTTTCAATTTGTCAAACAGATCTTTGTGCAGCCATGCTGGTTTCTTTTTGGGTTTCTTGGTTTTCTTTCTCATTGGTATTGTGCTGGTCTGGGCTTTTATGATCATATTTTTCAGTTTCCCAAGATTCTTGAGTTGTTTTCCCCTTTAGGATTTTCATCCAAGGAATCTTTCCCAATTTCTCTCTGAGTTTGTTAAAATAAGCTCTTTTGAAATCTAAGAATTTGGTATCATTATGTTCTATTGCTTGTGTTTGTGTTATGTTGAATTCTAGTATGACATGATCACTCCCACCCAAGGTTCCTGCAATTTTAACTCCCTCTATTAATTTCTTCTCTGTTTGTAAGAATTAAGTCCAATATGGCTGTTCCTCTAGTTCCCTCTTCTACCTTTTGGGCAACAAAGTTGTCCACTAGGTTAGTTAGGAATCTATTTGATTTCTCACTTGGTTTAGAATTAGTCTTCCACTTGATATCAAGATAATTGAAATCCCCCATTACTATTGTAGTGTGTAAGACAGAGCATTTATTTATTGAGATTTAAAGTTGCCACTTGTTTGACCATTCTGATACATAGTCAAGGTCTTTTTGGAGTGTAGCAGCATTGTCGGTGGTGTTGAATAGTTTTACATCATCGGCGAAAAGAATGAAGTTGCTTTTAATATGATCACAAAGGCTATTTATGTAAAGTATAAAGAGAGTTGGTCCTAGAATGCTGCCTTGGGGGACACCACTGTTAACAGGTACAGGATTTAATAGGGGGCTTCCTATTTTGACCATTTGTTGCCTGTTTGACAAGAATGCAGCTATATTTGTTAGTTGGTTAGCAAAAAAGACATCTATTTTTTCTGCTTGATTAGGTGGCCTATAGTATACGCTTATGGCCATGTCATTCTTTTTTTCTTTTATATTGACCCATATGCATTCTAGGAAGTGTTCGTCTTTGATCTCATACATTTCTGTAGCAATACAGTGGTCCTTTACATACAGTGCAACTCCACCTCCTCTTTTATGGGGTCTGGGTTTTTTTGAAGAGTTTGCATCCTTCTATGAGTATGTTCCATGCATGGGTTTCATCCCACCAAGTTTCTGTTATTCATCTATCTTCATGTATTAATAGTTCAAGTTTACCCTGTTTTTTCCCCAGACTTTGTGCATTTGTATATAGGCACTTGAGATCTTTATGTCTAATGCTGGGTATGCTCCCTATATCTCCTATTTGGTGTTTGAGTTTGTCTTCCTTCCCATCCCTCCCTACTTCACTATTTGACTTGCTTTCTGTGGGGTTTGCTTGGAATTAGGTCCTGGAGATCCTAAAGATTGGTCACTCTCCCCCCTCAATTTTAGTTTAAAGCCCTCCTGATAAGTTGAGCCAGTCATTTTCTGAAAACATTCTTCCCAGTCTTCGTAAGGTGCAGCCCATCCCTTGCCAGAAGCCCATCATGGAGAAAGTACAGACCATGGTCCAATGTTTTCTGCTCTCAAGCCATGGAATCCTCTAACAATATCTCATTCAAGTACTATCATTTTTATTTTATTATTTTATTTTATATTATTTAGATATAACTCCATATGACTCCAATAAATTTGATTATAGAATTAAAAATAGAACATAAAACAGTGAAGAAGATGGCAAAACAGCAGCAACAAATACATCATATATCCAGTAAGGCGCTTCATCTGCTGTAGCCCAGAGCCAAAGAGAAGAACCAGATTTTTAAGGCCCTTCAAAATGTAACGAGAGAGTGAGCTACTTAGCTCTCATTCCAAAGGGCAGATGTTGCAGTAGGGGAGGCAGTTCTCTGGGGTACCAATAGATGATACTGCTTAATCAAAAGAACCCAAAACATGCCAACCCTGATCTGACCCTAGAGGAGATAAGGACTATCAAGCCCTATGCAATGTAGAACAAACTACTTCTAAAACTAAAATCTTATGGCATCTCCAGATACTTGCATAATTGGATAGCTGCATTCTTGTCAAACAGGCAACAAATGGTCAAAATAGGAAACCCCCTATTAAATCTCATACCTGTTAACAGTGGTGTCCCCCAAGGCAGCATTCTAGGACCAACTCTCTTTATACTTTACATAAATAACCTTTGTGATCATATTAAAAGCAACTGCATTCTTTTCGCAAGTTGCCGCTTGTTTGACTATTCAACACCACTGACAATGCTGCTACACTTCAAAAAGACCTTGACTATGTGTCAGAATAGTCAAACAAGTGGCAACTTTAAATCTTAACAAACAAATGCTCTGTCTTACATATTGGCAAGAAAAATAAAAAATAAAATACAAGTTGAACAGACAAGATCTTGTCAATGACCTTGGAGTTCTCATCTCTGATGATCTAAGTGCTAGAGCCCACTGTAACAACATTGCCAAGTTATATTGTACTATTAACGAGCATACAAAACATTTGCTAGACCAATTCCTGAATATAGCTTATCTGTCTGGAATCCACACTGCATATCGAACATTAATACAATTGAGAGAGTCCAAAAATATTTCACGAGAAGACTCCTCCACTCCTCTACTCGCAACAGAATACCCTATGCCTCCAGACTTGAAATTTTAGGCTTAGATAACTTAGAACTACACCACCTTTGGTCTGACCTAAGCATAGTACATAAAATTATCCATCACAATGTCCTACCAATCAATGACTACTTCAGCTTCAACTTCAGCTTCAACTTCAACAATATACGAGCACACAATAGATACAAACTCAAGGTAAACTGTACAAAACTCAATTGCAGGAAATACGACTTCAGCAACAGAGTGGTCAATGCCTGGAATACTCTACCTCAGGGGTCCCCAACCTCTGGTCCCCGGACCGGTACCGGTCCGTGGGACATTTTCTACCGGGCCGCCGGTTTGCTGGGCGCCGCCATCTTGTTTCGATGAGAAGGTTTTTTTTAAAGACTCCAATTTTTCTTCTTTCCTTTCTCCCAAAATGAAAATACGAAAAATGAACTGCATAAAGTTCTGCTACAGCAGGCATTCGTTCCCCCAAAAAGGAACTCACAAATTACAGAACAAAAAAAAAAAGAGAGAGGTAGGACCAGGATATAGGCAGACGCAAAACTTTATATGCAAAAAATAGCCAATCTGGGCAGTTAGCCCTGAGGGAAGTGTGGACGGGGGGCGGGGAATGGTAACAGCCAGCATGCATTTTTCAAAAGAACCACACAGGCTGCTGAGCCCTGGACAGAAAGAGTGAGCCAAGTAACATTTTGTTGCTTCCTGATTGACTAATTTCAAGCTCCCGGCTTGAAATCGGGCAGGGTCGTGTCGCTCACGTGACCTCCAGGCATGAGATTAAATTCAAACGGCCGTGTAGGAGGATATCAGGGAGTCGGTTGCGCCACTTCTGCGGGAGAATTTTTTCATTGCAAGGCAAGCGGGTGGGTAAGCGCCGTGAGGTGGGGGGGCTCAGATGGGGTGCCGCTGTTAAAAAAAAAACTGAGCGAAAACAAATTTAATTTGGATTTAGTGGAAGGACAAGTTTTCCACTTTGTTGGATGGGTTCTAGTTGAACAAATGAAGCCGAAAAAGGGGGCTCTTGCTTTGGGGTCGCTTGCCTTGCCTTGTCATGTGTGCTGATGCTGGTACCGGGCCGCGGATCATTTTGTGATGCCGGTACCGGGCCGTGGCACAAAAAAGGTTGGGGGCCACTGCTCTACCTGACTCTGTGGTTTCTTCCACTAACCCCAAACACTTTAACCTCAGACTGTATACTGTTGACCTCACCCCATTCCTAAGAGGTCTGAAAGGGATGTGCATAAGCGCACCAACGTCCCTGTCTTAATGTTCCCTTTTATTCGTATCTACTTCATGTATTAATAATCATGTTTATACTTATATATATTATCAAATGCATGCTTGACAAAATAAATAAATAAGTCTTTGTAAGTCAGAATCACCAGCAAAGATTACTTTTTTATATATAAATGCTCAAAATGAAGTAGCAGTGTTGGATGTTGGTCAGGCTTCCACTTATTGCATTTGTGGCCTACTATCTATCAGTTCTGAGTTTAAAATGATTGGTTCTCTATATTTGTCTGTTTGCATTATAATTATGTTATCCTGAGGACTGGACATTTAAACTAAATGTCTTGGAAAAGAGAGAACCTACATCACTGCTGTTATCTGCTTGGGAAGTGGAAGGAAGATGAAGTGGAACCATAATGGGAAAGACATAGCAGGTCCTTCTCCAGCTTTGTTCCATTGTCTTTGCACAAAGAGCTTACACTGAACTGTTACTGAAGAAAATTAAATAGTGATAGCATTTCAAACTTGTATGTGTTTCTCAATCTGTATTTGTTTACTAGAAGAAATGTAGCTATATTCTCTGGGGAGCTCCTCAGTACAGAGGCCTACATTTTTTAACCATTGTGAGATTCACAACTCACTATCTTACTCTTTACTGAAGCAAGAAGCAAGAGTTGAATTAGTGTTTTCCCTTCTGGGGAAAGGTTTTTAGCCATTCTACAATTAATTCTTATCAGAAAAACATGAGCAAGTTCATAAACAGATATAAAATATGAAATTGCTTTAAAAGATAGTGATGCATGGAATAGAATTACTGTAAAAGTAAATTAAAATATAAATTGTGGACACAGCCACTCCACTGACTTTTGCCAGTCCATATTGGCATTACATTTCTTCAAAGTTAACAGATAGATAATCAGATATGGAAGGGACCTTCTAGGTCATCAAGTCCAACCCCGCCCCCCGCCGCCCAAGTGGGAGACCATACACCATTTCTGACAAATGACAGTCCAATCTCCTCTTGAAAGTCTCAAGCGATGGCGCTCCCACAACTTCCGAGGGCAAGCTGTTCCATTGGTTGATTGTTCTCACTGTCAGAAAGTTTCTCCTTATTTCCAGGTTAAATCTGTCCTTGTTCAGTTTCCATCCATTATTCCTTGTCTGGCCTACACATGCTTTAGAAAATAGCTGGATCCCTTCCTCTCTGTGGCAGCCCCTCAAATATTGGAAGACTACTATCATGTCTCCCCAGTCCTTCTCTTCACTAGACTAGCCATGCCCAGTTCCTGTAACTGTTCTTCATATGCTTTAGTGTCCAGTCTTCTAATCATCCTGGTTGCTCTTATCTGTACTTTTTCTAGAGTCTCAACATCTTTTTTATAGTGTAGTGATCAAAACTGGATGCAGTACTCTAGGTGTGGTCTTACTTTAGCTTTATAGAGTGGTATTAGTACCTCACTCCTGGGAGAAGGTTACTTCAAAATCCCATTCCCTCCCCACCTCACTAACCTGCTTTCCAGCTCTGTTCTCCTGTGCAGGGCAACAAAAGAAGACCCAGCTGATCAGCTGGGACTTGGGAGGCAGAAAATAGATGGGGCGGAGCCAGTCAGAAGTGGTATTTGCTGGTTCTCTAAACCAGTGATCCCCAACCTTTCTTATGCCGCGGCCGGTATCCCCAACCTTTTTATGGCGCGGCTCGGTACGGCATTATGGGCGCCGCCATCTTTTGATGAAAAGTGCTTCCGGTGACCTCACCGAAGCACTTTTTCATCAAAAAGATGGCGGCGCCAGCATGCCGGTGAGCTTTTCCGGTAGAAATGGCTTTCTACCCGGAAAAGCTCATCGAGCGCTAGCGCCGCCATTTTTGATGAAAAGTGCTTCCGGTGAGCTTTCTATCCGGAAAAGCTCACCGGAAGCACTTTTTCATCAAAAGATGGCGGCGCCCAGCAAACCAGTGGCCCGGTAGGACTTGTTCCATGGACCGGTACCGGTCCGCAGACCGGTGGTTGGGGACCCCTGCTCTAAACTACTCAAAATTTCCACTACCAGTTCTCCAGAACTGGTCAGAACCTGCTGAATACCACCTCTGGTGGAGAAGAGGCAGCCTCTAGTATGGCCCCTGATTAAAATTAATATCCTTCAGAGAGGTTTAATCCCCAAGTAATTCACAGACTAAACAGTGGATTATCCAGTTAGGTAATGAGTGTTCTTGGTTCTCATTATTCTGATAAGAGGGTATCCATTGGCTCCTGATGGTAAATGATGCTAATAAAGCCTGAGAATTCTCTTTTCTAACAAGCCATCTCCACAGGGAGAGTGATTAAAATGAAGATAGATTTGATGGGATGTGTTTCCTTTTTTAGAGCCTCAGCTGCTGACATTCAGCGACATAATCAGGTCATCAAGCCAGTCACAACCATCAGCAAAAAACATAGTTCTCTTCCTCTTTACTAACATGTATTATTCTGTCCCAGGTTTTCCTAATATTTTTCTCATTTTTAATACATGTGATATGCACATTTGTTTTCCACCTTGTCATTTTTGTAAGCATCAACTTTCAATTAGCTAAACAAAATCATTCAACAGCCAAAACACTCTTATGTTTTAAGGAAAATAAAATCAAGCAGCCCATTTTAAATCCAGTGAAAGGATCACAATTAAATATGAAGGAAATTTTGTCACAAACTTTATTGTGTAATGATATGTCAGGTGAGCTATCATGATTGGGAACAATTGCAGAATAAGACAAGGTGTTCTTTATGGATAGATTTATAAAGATATATTCTCATTGAAAAGACCCCCGTGACTGCTTTTTAATACATAGATACTGATTCCTCAAAACCAGCCTGTCCCATCTGGTCAGGAAGAAGAAGGTATTTTATGGACGCTGTGAGTTAAAGAAGTTTGACACATGGAATCTAGGAAAGGAGCCTTTTCTGCATTGCCCCAGCCCTCTGGAACATCCTGACTCCAGAGGTGAGCTCGGCCCCCATTTTCCTGGCCTTTCAAAGGAGTCTTAAGTGGTGGCTCTGCCAACTCACATGGGGCTGGCTTAGCAAACATGAAACCCTGGGATTTGTTGAGGGCCTTCCCCAATCTTTTAACTTATTTTATTCTTTGTTTTAATCTGGCCCTTTTACTGTATTTTTATGTTTTAGGTCTTTGTATTTTTAACTGCACACTGCCAGAATCATTCTGTATGTGAGATGGGCAGTATTTAAATGCAAAAAATATGAATGAATGAACAAATGAATATCCAATTCTTATAAATACTGTGAGCCCATATGGAGAAGGCAACTTCAATGAACAATCAATGAGACAGAATGAAAATTTCAAAAGGTAGAGCATACTTTTATATTTGCACTCATCTAATTTTTATATTATCTATTTATATATCAGACCTTGTAGTTCTAAAATTTGTTTCATTCCAGCTGATAAATGGAAAAAAGGAATGGCAGCAGGACAAAAGTATTTATACATTCTACACCACAATAAATGACCTTTTCAAACTGCTATAACATTTTCAATGTTTTCTGCTTAAACACTTAACCCAATATGCTGATAATATTTGTTCATAAATCATTTTCATTGGAACTGAAAAGGGGCTTGACAAGTTGCACATTGATGTTCAAAAGAAGAAACTCGTATAATCAATGGAAAGTATGCCAGGGGAAGTTATTTGTTGAATCCACCAATCAAATAGATTAATTGATTTTACACATAATGTTAAATTATAATATGGTTCCTGGTTTTGGCTTAGCATAATTTGATGACAGGATCATCAGTTTTAAAATGCTACATCGCACTTTAAAATCACAATTTGGCATTAATTACAACCATAGCTTAGCATAATTGATATAACAATGATTCATAATTTGTTTGTGAGAAATGGCAATAAGGTGGGAAAATCATAGAAGAAAATATTTTTCTGAGACTGATACATATGAGAAAATGTGATTAAAGCTCAGCTAATTGTCATTGTGATGATTATCACCAAAGAATAAAGTAAATTTATTGACAGCTTCTTCATAAATAGAAGAAGCAATTTTGTGAAGGTAATGTTTCCTGTTTAAATAACTTTTAATGCACTTTAATCACCACTTTTAAATGTTGGTGTTTGAAATTATTTCCTAATGAAAATTATATTATAGTAAATTAGATAAATGGATATCCATAATGACACTATAGTCACAATTCCTTTAATATCCAAGTCATTTTGTTCCACTAACAACTAATAAACAAAATAACAATGAATTCCTCTTCAGGTCACAGAAACTGCTCCTGAATAAATAGATGGTAATTTTTTGAAATTTTGAAATAAGCCAACATCCCAGAAGACAAGCTCAAAATCCAAAAAATCTTGACAGACTTGAACAATGTGTAATGATATGTCAGGTGAGCTATCGTGATGGGGAACAATTGCAAAATAAGGCAAAGCTTTCTTTATGGATAGATTTATAAAGGTATATTCTCATTGAAAAGACCCTAGTGACTGCTTTTTAATACATAGATACTGATTCCTCAGAACCAGCCTGTTCCATCTGGTCAGGAAGAAGAAGGTATTTTATGGACGCTGTCAGTTAAAGAAGTTTGACACATGGAATCTAGGAAAGGAGCCTTTTCTGCATTGCTCCAGCCCTCTGGAGCAAGGTTTTATATCTAAGCAGGATAAACCAAAGGTACAAGTAAAGATTAGGTTAAACCTGGCTCAAAAACTGTTAGATCTTGCGATCAACGAGGAAAAACTGAGGCGACTCAGATTAACAGTGGCTAACAAGGTTTATTTCTAACAGCGGGTTGCCAATGGGCATTCAAACTAACCCCTGTGCGAGCAGCAACCTGAGGCAGCTTCATCTGACAGCTCTTTTTTACTCCCAGCTGTCAGGCAGCCAGCCACTCAGGTAGCCATATTGCAACCCCTAGCTTGTGGACCGAAGTGAAGACTCCGGACACAACACTCTTCCCTCCTTAGTGAAGCGCATGCGTAATCATCTAGATAGGCCGGTCGACACCTTTCTTGAGTAGATCTTCGAAGCTCTCTGCTCTTGGAAGGAGGATTCTCCGCTGCTTCAGCTTCCTTGGTTGCTGTGCTTCCTTCTTAGCTGGTTCTGATTCCAGGGACCATGACTCCACTGGTAAGTCCCTTCTTAGTGTTGGATTTTCATTTTGGTCAGACAGTCTGTTGTCTATCGGCCGCAATGTTTCTGGGCCGGGTGCTTCAGCTCTTGGCTCCCATGATTGCTGTAATTTGCCCCATGCCCTTAACTGATCAATATGTCGTTTCCATAACCTTCCACTCTCCAATTTTACTGTGTACAAGTAAAGCCCCGAGATTGCTACTATGATCCTGGGTAGCCAAAGTAGGTGACCAGTGTAGTTCCTCACATAAACCTAGTCCCCCAGGTTAAATGATCACCAGTTCCTAAAAGAGTCCAGGGGCTTTTCTGGGGCAAACCCGGGGTGTAATTTGTGGAGGGTGGTTCTTAAACACCGGCCCATTAATGCCTCTGCTGGGCTATGATTGGTCAAATGGCAAGGGGTTGCATGTTGTACCAATAAAAATCAGGCTAACTTGGTCTGCCAATCTCCTTTTGTCATTTTGCTCACTGCTTCTTTAGTAGTTCTAACCATGCGCACTGCCATGCCATTGCTCGAGGTGTGCCAGGGAGCAATCAATGAATGACGGATGCCCTCTCTGGCTAAGAATGGGGAAGAGGTAAATTGAGGCCCATTATCAGAGACTATTTGGTCTGGCAGACCATGGGTTGCAAACAATTTCTGTAGTGCTTGTATTACTGCTTCTGTAGTGGTGGATGACATGAGAATGACCTCCAACCATTTAGAGAATGCATCCACTACACTCAGGAAGATGCCCCCATGAAAAGGGCCAGCAAAACCCACATGGAGTCTGGACCAAGGACCACGGGGAGTTTTCCATTCTTGTACTGGGGCCTTGGAGGGTGCTGACCTGGATTTCTGGCAAGTCCCACACCCTGCAACCCATTTTTCTATTGCTTGGTCTAATCCTGGCCACCACACATAGCTCCATCCCAGAGCCTTCATCCTGACAATGCCAGAATGACCCTCATGCAGTAAGGCCAGAATGTCATGCTGCAAAGAGGTTGGTACCACTACCCTGTTTCCCCATAATAGACAACCTTGTTGTGCTGAAAGTTCATGCTGTCTGGCTTTATAGAAGCCAAACTCTGTGTTAACTGCTCCATGTGGCCATCCCCTCATCACCCAGTCCAGCACCTGGACTAACACTTTGTCTTTATTTGAGTACCTAGCAATGTCAGTAGCTGAAATAGGTGCTTCCAGGGAGTCAATTAGAAGCACAGATGACATTGGTGCTGGGTCTTTGCCATTGTTTGGAATCGGGCAGTGACTCAGGGCATCAGCATGGCTGAGTTGGTTCCCTGGGTGATGAAACAGTTGGTAAGAATAAGATTCAAGAAAAACAGTCCACTGGGACATTTGAGGTGAAAGAACTTGAGACGTTTGCTTATTGCCTGCAAGTAGTCTCAACGGAGGCTTACAGTCAGTAATGAGTTCAAATTGTCTGCCATAAAAATACTCATAAAAACACTTAATGCCAGAGACTATTTCCAAAAGCTCCTTATCCAGTTGGCTATAGTTTCTTTCTGCAGAGGAAAGAGCTCTGGAGAAAAATGCTATTGGAGGTGGAGAGCCATTAGACAGTCTATGACTCAAAACAGCCCTGACCCCAAAAGGTGAAGCATCACAGGCCAGGATAAGTGGAAGGCATTTACTGTACTGGACAAGAACACTGTCTGAAGTCAGTAGATTCTTTACAGCACATAATCCTTTTTCTTCTCTCTGTCCCACACCCAGGGTGCCCTCTGATCTAATAAATGGTGTAGAGGTTCTGCTACTGATGCCTTATGGGCAATGAATACACTATAGAACAGGGGTCCCCAACCACCGGTCCGCGGACCGGTACCAGTCCGCGGAACAAGTCCTACCGGGCGCTGGCTTGTTGGCGCCGCCATCTTTTGATGAAAGTGCTTCCGTGAGCTTTCCCGGTAGAAAGCTCACCGGAAGCACGCTTTTCATCAAAAAAGATGGCGCCATGCGCTTCGTGAGCTTTTCCGGCAGAAAGCCATTTCTACCCGGAAAGCTCACCGAGCGATGCCGCTTATTTTTTGATGAAAAGTGCTTCCGTGAGGTCACCGGAAGCACTTTTTCATCAAAAAGATGGCGGCGCCCAGCTGATGCCGGCACTGGCCGCAGCGCCCAGCTGATGCCGGTACCGGGCGCGGCGCAAAAAAGGTTGGGGATCACTGCTATAGAAGTTTAAAAGGCCCCAAAAGGCCTGCAGTTGAGTCATACTGATAGGACCTGGTGCTTGCTGAATAACTTGAATTTTGGAGGCTGTTGGATGAAGGCCTATTAGGTAACCCAGGTAACCCAGGAATTCAACTCTGGGTACCCCATCTTGTTTCTTGAGCTTAAGGCCTACTTTTTGGAACCATTGTAGCACCTCACACAAATGAGTTTCAGGACATTGTCAAAATAGGGGACGACGCCCTGGATACCATAGAGTAACCTCTCCATCAGGCTTTGAAAAATGCCAGGTGCTGCATTAACTCCAAATTGAAAGGTTACATTTGAATGCTCCCCCACATTTACTATGGTTTGAGCTTCGGCTGTATGTTGATATGCCTGGGCCAAATTTAATTTGGTGAAAATATTACCTTCTCCTAATGAAGGGAGCACCAACCTTTGGGATCCCAGGGACCACCAAATTCATACTTTTAAATTAAATTTTAAATCATACTTTTAAATTAAAATACTTTTAAATTCATATTAAAAATAATATGAATTTTTAAGAAGCTAATATATTTAATATAAAAAATTATATTAAATATAATATAATATAATATAATAATATAATATATATATATATATATATATATATATATATATATATATATATATATATATATATATATATATATAAATTACTGTGTGTAAAAATTACACACACACACAAACACACTTATATAATTATAACAAAAACATAAATGCTTAATGATAACAAAATAAAACGTTCCGGGCTGGAAGTCTCCCCCCACCTACAGCTTCCAAAGAGACAGAAGAGCCTTTAAGATGCCAGGTGGAGAATTGAGAGAGCTCAGATCTGCAGCCGAGGAAAAGCTGGGGGCTGAGCTGGTTCTTCCAGCCTCACCTGGAGACAGGCAAGGAAAGATGTCCCTGGGGGCACTTCTCTCACTTTAGCACTTTGCTGCCAAACCCAGCCACAGCCAGTGATTATTTGGGGCAGGGGAGGGGAGAAAGAGAGAGAAAGCATCTCTCACATTACCAGGGGAGGAAAGGAGGTGAAACAAAACTCACTCTTTCACCGAGACCTACAAAACACCAATCTGCTGCATTCCAGGAGATCTTAAAACCACCAAAGGCTCCCATTTGCAGTTCCCACATCCCCGGTTCAGGTCCCTGAGATGCACACTCCCACACACAGCGGCGGTGGCAACAACAGTCCCCTCCCCCAGTGCCTGCTGTCAGCTCTTCTCATTAGTTCTCTAGCTTTGAATTGCTCCCTGCTCTCTCTCTTCCTCCTCACCCCGTGCCCATATGCATACAGGAAAGGAAAGGGAGATGGAGCCATGCACAGCTCTCTACTTTTCCAGCCCTCGCTGCCTCTCCCAACATCGAAGCCGTAGCACCCTGAGTTGCTTGCTTCTCCACTACTGCCTCCTCCTCCTCCTCCAGCACCTCCTTCTCTGGGTAGGGTGATTCTTAACTCACCAAGCATGCTAAGGCAACTCAGGATGCTACTGCTGTAGCATCTTTGCATCTCCGAGGCTTTGATGTTGGGAGAGGCAGCGAGGGTTGGAAGAGCAGAGAGCTGCACACAAATCCCTTTCCTTGCCTGCCTGCACATGGGGAGGAGGGGGAAGGAAAGAGAGGCAGGAGCAATTCAAAGCTAGAGAACTAATGGGCAGAGCTAACAATGGGCACTGGGGGTGGGGACTGTTGTTGCCACCATCGCCTCTGTGTGTGGGAGCTGGTTGGTGTGTGCATCTCAGGGATCTGACTCTGGGGTCCCTCGAAGAGCTGGGAGGCGAGAGAACTGTGCAGCCCAGATTAATTGTTTTTGGGGGCCATTTCTTCTGCGGCCCACCAAAAATTTTCCATGGCCCATCAGTGGGCCACAGGTTACTAGTTGGCGACCGCTGTCCTAAAGAGTGCAGCAAATGCTGCACCACAGGGACTGGATACATACTCTGTTGTAGTGCTAAATTAAGCGTTGATTTATAATTGGCACATATGTGAATAGAGCCGTCAGCTTTCATGGGAATGACAGTAGGTGTCTCCAATTTTGAGTGATCCATGGGCTACAGAATTCCTTGAGCAATCAATTTATCTAATTCGGCATCCATCTTTGGGCGGAATGTGAATGGTACCCTTTTAATGGTATCCATCTTGGCATGACTTGGGGGTCCAGATTGAATGACATTGGTGTTCCTACATATCTGCCCAAACCTGCCTCGAATATGCTGAGGAATTCTTTTTCTACACTGTTCCAATCCACAAAGTTTGAGGTGTCAGTGTTATGAATACCCTGATCTTCAATCCTAAGGACCCAAACCAATCAAGACCCAATAAACTTGGTCTGGGTTCTTCAACAATAACTAGTTTAAGGAGGCCTGAGAATTTCTTAAATTGTACTAAGAATTTATGACTTCTCAAAATTGCAATAGAATTCCCCTATTAAGAATCCCCCTAACTAAGTCTTAGAATTAGTTAGAATTCCCCTAACTAAGTCTTTTAGTTTCAAACCACAAGGTTTGAGTCATTTCTTTGAGATTTTGGGCACCAACCTTATAATGGTGCTCCAAGACATCAAAGATAAAGAAGAGCCAGTGTCAATTTCCATTTGACAGGATGTTCTTTCTATTTTTACAGTGAGTAAAATTTTCTCTTTTAACTCAATGCTAATTTGCCCAATGACTGTTTCTGGTTGCTCTTCCAAGATGGAATAGCAATCATCCCCCCTGTCTAGTCTGCCTGTGAGATTGTCTTTTGAACAGTGGCTGTCCACTTGATTGACTCCATTATGCTGGCTGGGGAGCCCTACAGACTCTGGCTAGGTGCCCCTTTATTTGCCACAATGCAAGCAATTGACATTTTTAAACCTGCAGTTGGCTCTTAAATGATTCCCACCACAGCCAGAGCAACCTGTTTGAGGGTGCTTCTTCTCTCCAACCCTGCCTTTCCCTGGTGCTACCTTAAAGCGATGGACATCATCATTGTCTGAGGTTCCTGGCTCAGGGTCTGCATCGTCATGGTGAATAGAGGCTGATGCTCTTGATGTGATTGGGGTGATTGGTTTTTGGATCTCAGCTGTAGACATATTGGACAACTCCGGAGCTCTTGCTTTATCTAGGGCAGATCAGAGTGTCAGCTCAGTTTTCACCAGAAGGTGGCACTGTATGCAAAGGTCTCTGAGGCCACAGACCAGCCGGTCTAGGAAGATGTCTTCAATATTGTCAAAATCACCATATAGGGCTGCCGCTCTAAGGGCTGCCACATATTGATTAATGTTTTCACCTTCAGCTTGGTTCCTGTGATAGAATGCATGGTGATGGGCTATGCAAGATGGCATAGGTGAATAATGGCTCTTTAGTTTAGCTAACAGGATCTTTCAAGGTACAGCTTGCACTGACAGGGAAGCCAGTAGAGCCCGCGCTGTTTCAAACATCTCTGAGCCACAAGAACTCAAAAAATAGGCTTTTTTACAATTGCTGGATAGACCAATGTAATCATTTGCCTCTAGAAAACATTTGAAATATGTGATATAAGAATCCCACATTTCTGTGGCTGAATTAAAAGCTGGGAAATTGGTTAGTGCAGGCATGGCTATTTGAGGAAAAACTATTCAGCACACGACTTCTCATTGTCAATGCCTCAACTCTGTGAAGGACGGTGAACTTCAGCTTTAAAAAAACCCACTTCACTAATTTGTTCAGCTCTAATTAGTGACTTCAACTTCAATCAGTGCTTTGTTCTTTTGTTGCCTCAGTACAATCCCACCTTCATTGCCAATTGTTAGATTTTGTGATCGGTGGGGAAAAACAAGGCAACTCAGATTAACAGTGGCTAACAAGATTTATTTCTGTCTATTAACAGCGGCTTGCCAACAGACATTCAAACTAACTTCCCCCTGCACTAACGGCAACCTGAGGCAGCTTCATCTGATAGCTCTTTTATACTCCCAGCTGTCAGCCTGCCAGCCAATCAGGTAGCCGTATTGCTTCCCCTAGCTTGCAGACCGGAGTGAAAACTCCAGACACAACAAAAACAGTAACTGTGAGAGGGACCTTAGTATCCCAGTAGACCAGGGGTGTCAAACTCAAGGCATGTGGGCCGGATGCAACCCACAGGGTGCTTAAATCTGGCCCATGGGACCGGCCTGGAAGCTAAAACCCACGCCTCGTTTTCACATTCCATGGCCCCCTGCAGCACATTGACGGCCATAAATGGGCTGAAAACAGCCTGAAATGGGCCAAAACCAGGCCCAAAGCAGGCCAAGAAAGGCCTGAAAAAATGCCCCCAAAATGGCTGAAAAATGCCCCCCAAATGGCAAAAAATAACCCAAAGATGGGCCAAAAATGGGCAAAAACAGCCTGAAAAACAGCCCCAAAAATGACTGGAAATGAGCCAGAAAATGGGCCCAAAATGGCCAAAAATGGGCCCCAATCAGGCCAAAAATGGGCTGAAAACAGCCTGAAAAGCAGGCCAAAAAAACAACTGAAAAATAGCCCCCAAAACAGGCAAAAAACAGGCAAAAAATGACCTGAAAACTGGGCCAAAAATTGGCCCCCAAACAGCCTGAAAATGGCCCGAAAAACATCCTGAAAACATCCTGAAAAATGGACTGAAAAATGGGCAAAAAAAAAAAAAAAAAACAGGCTAAACCACCAAAATGGGCCAAAAACAGGTCCAAAACAGGCCACAAATGGGTCAAAAATGGACCACACCAACCCCCTGCCCCCCCTGCTGCCAGCCTGCAGATGAGAACTACAATGCTGAGCCAGCCCTCAAAGAAATTCAGTTTGACACTTCTGCAGCAGACAATCACTTAAACATGAGCCAGTAGTGTGCAGCATCAGCCAAAAAAAGCTAATATAATCCTTCTTGTATAAACAGAGGCATAGAATCAAAATCATGTGAAATATTAATACTGCTTTATAAATCCTTAGTAGGACCACACCAGTATACTGCATCCAGTTTTGGTCACCACATTACAAAAAGATGTTGAGACTTGGGAAAAAGTGCAAAGAACAACTAAGATAATCTGGAGACAAAAACATAAGTCCGGTTGCAGGAATTGGGTATGGAAGAATTAGGAGTGACATGATAGCAGTGATCCAGTATATGAGGAGCTGTCCCAAAGAAAAGGGGGTCAACTATTTTCCAAAGCACCAGAAGACAAGACAAGAAACAATGGTGGGAAACTAATCAAAGAGAGAAGCAACCTGGAATGAAAAAGAAACTTCCTAACAGTGAGGACAATTGCTTGTTTTCAGAAGTTGTAGGTGGTTCATCACTAGTGGTGGGATTCAAATTTTTTTACTACCGGTTCTGTGGTGTGGCTTGGTGGTAGTGGCAGGGGAAAGATATGGCAAAATCCCCATTCCCTCCCCACTCTTGGGGAAGGTTACTTCAAAATCCCATTCTTTCCCCATCCATTTATTTATATGCTTTCCAGCTCTGTTCTCTTGTGCAGGGCAACAAACCGATCATCTGGGACTTGGGAGGCAGAGAATAAATGGGGGCAGGGCCAGTCAGAGGTGGTATTTGCCAATTCTCTGAATTACTCAAAATTTCCACTACCAGTTCTCCAGAACTGGTCAGAACCTGCTGAATACCACCTCTGTTCATCACTGGAGGTTTTTAAGAAAAGACTGGAGAGCCACCTGTCTGAAATTGGTTGGACTAGAAGACCTCCAAGGTCTCTTTCAACTCTATTTTGATTGATTGATTCATTCATTTTTTAGTGAAAAATCAGAGTAATTAAAGCATCATATTTGTCTGACTTCCTTTCTACCTTCTAATTATTTATCCACTCATTTCCAAACTATATGTAAGCTAAGACTTTCCTATTTAAACCCTTGCAAAGCTTGGATAAATGTATTATGCTACCCCCATATAAACTTTTCCAAGCACAATGATCCATTTCTTTTTTTAAAAAAAATATTTGTTTTATTTATATAACATATAAAAATTCAGTTTCAATCCAACAGTGTGTTGTCTGGGTACAATTATTTTTAAAAAATCATCATCAAAATGTTTACAATAGTATTCATCACAATAATATTAATTCTATACTAATGATAATATTTTACTTTTCTATTTTAACAAATCTTCTTTATAGCATTAGTCCTTTTTATATCCCCCTATTTCTAACTTCTGTTTTTATTATCTAACCATTGGTAAAATAAGTCCCATATTAAGAAATATTCAGTTCCTTCTTTTTCCTTAATTGTAAGCATTAATTTATGTCCATTTCTGCACATTCTAATATTTTTTTATTACACTCTCATCTGTCGGGATCTCTTCTCTTTTCGATTGTTGTGCAAATACAATTCTGGCTGCAGTTAATACATGTAAAATCAAATATATATTCCTTTTATCATACTTTTCCAGTAGGATGCCCAATAAAAATATTTCTGGTTTCAAATCTACATGCTGCTTTATCATTTTTTCCAAGTATGTATTTTCATCCAATATTTTTTTGCTTTTGGGCATGCTCACCACATATGGTAATATGAACCAGGTGTCTGGTTGCACTTCCAACATTTAGCTAACCTGTCTTTAAACATTTTTGTCAATCTTGTTGGTGAAAAATGCCATCTGTAAAATATTTTATGCAGATTTTCTTGATACGCAGTTGACACAATTAATTTAACATTTCTATCCCACGATTTCTGCCATTAATCCAGTTCTATTGCATATCCAAATTTTTAGCCCAAGCTATCATTGTCTCCTTCATATGCTCACTTTCCAATAATAAATAGCTATATATTTTCTTTATTAATTCTTCATCCGTTCCAGTTAATATCTGGTCCAATTCTGTTAATTGTTTATTAAAACTATACATTTTAGCATCTTTCTCATATCGAGATTATATTTGCACTTGTGGCCACCATGCTATATCCATCCCTTGACTACTCAATTCTTGCTTAGTTTTTAATTCCCCACACTACAACACACCACAACCCAGCAGAACTTTTAATGGGTCGCCGGCTGCAGACTGTACTAGACCAGGTCCATCCTAACTACAGCAGAGAAACATCCCTGGACCCCACGGGGAAATGCAGAAAATTCACCATAGGGGACCCTGTCTACGCACACAATTACACTGGGGGACCAACGTGGGTGCCAGCTAGGGTAATCGAAAGCACAGGGCCCTGGTCCTACAGATTAGAGACGGAGGAAGGGAAGCTATGGGAGTGGCACATCGATCAGCTACAGGGCCGGGTCCCAAACGCAAAACACCTGACACGCAATAACTGAACAACACAGATCACAAACACCGACCCCGCAAACAGAACCCCCCAAACAACAATGATAGAGACACTTATCTTGCGAAGAGGGAGTTCCATGGTGTCCTTCTGAGGCCTCAGGCTCAAGGTTCCCTGCCGCGCCAGTAGCAAATTTCGAGACAGTTCCACTGGCAGGGACCAGAGCAGTGGTGGACCTGTCCGCTCGGGCTGCCACCTAAGGAATAAGTGAGGTGCGCAGGTCCAGTCGCACCCACCGAAGCCCTGCCTACTTACGTGATTATGTACAGTAGGCAAGCGCCAATTGGAGGAACACTAACTAGGAGGGGAGGGGTGTTATATATGACCAAATATGGCCAAAGAGTGGAGTCGGCTAATAGACTCCACTCATTGGCCCAGCCGCTGACGGGAAAAATGAAGTCTCATCAGTGGCTGAAGCTTTGGACAGCGGCGGCTATAAAAGCCGGTGCCTGCCGCGGTTGAGCGGCTTTTTTCCCCGAACTGACTTAAAATAAAGTCTGCTTACCAGTCCTGCTGTGTCCTGCCTCTCCTTCCCACATGGACCCATCTAACAAAAGCATGCCAACCTAATTCTTTCACCCATGTAAGTATCGAGGCCTGGTAATATAATTCCCAATTTGGTAACCCAAGGCCCCCTCTTTTTTTTAGAAACTTGCAACATTTTCAGGTTTATTCTTGCTTTTTTCCCTAGTAAAAGCACAGTGGTCAATTTCTGAAATACTTTTCCTCTGGGACCTGATGGTTACAACACATCCTTTTTCTGGTGGCACTCAGAATTTCAAATATCTTCCTGAAAACTTTGCATGATTCTGCTGTTTATTTTTGGTCAGGCAGCAAACTTATGCTTTATTTATGCTTTACTTATTCCAGTTTTTCCTGAATGACAATGAAAAAGGCAGTGGTTTAAAATCTGTTTTTATACTTATATACCCATCAGACTATTCCCGATCATTGTGAGCAGCCTTATGGAAATCATAAAAAAGACTAAGCAATAGTTTTCCACTACCTATCATAGCTTTGATTCAATGAAGCTTTCACATCATGTTTTTAATCTTATTCATTATTATTTTTATCATAGCCATGCAGCATTGTCTTTTAATGGTAAGGGCACAGTACCCAGCCATTTTGACATATTTTATACCATTAGCAAATTTTACCTCAGGCATGCTCATGATGGTCTATGAAGTTAGGTTCTTTAATTTAGAGACTATCTTGCAAATCAATGCTCTATTGGCCACAGGCAACCATGAAGTGGCAAAAAAAAAAAAGAGAAATTATGGAACTTACATACATAATTATATAATGTTAAAGCTAAAGTTTTTATCAGGCAACCTACCACATGCACAATATGGCATTATCATGTAAAGATTATTTTTCAATATAGTTACAGCAGCCAAAGTCACTGACAAATTAATAGATTGCGTTTATTTGTATTTTTGTAGTGCTTTTTAACAGACATATTTATTATGTGGTTCTTTCATTCACCATAGGAATGAACAAAAGCACAAATGAGGTGAATTTTGAAACTATAGCATACTTTTCTCTTTTGTCATTTAAGTAGGAAAAAAACTATTTATTGAGGAGTCCTTGGTGCCCTTGGAGTTGGTTGTTTTCTTGCAGAGTTTCATTACCCAAACTAGGCAGCAGCATCAGTGCTTTATTTTCCTAACCTACTTTATTTTCTACTATCTTCTGAATCACATATTGTGACTATGGAAAATGTGCAACATAACTCTGAAGAATTTAATTGTGTCCAAGTTCTTGTGCCTTTGGGGAATCTTACAGTCAGTATATTTACCTGAGGCTACATTGCCTCACAGAGAAGCCTCTGAGGCAACCTAGTCTCCCACTTCATCCAACTGCCTTAGGCTCTCTGTGTTCAGCTCTTTATTTCACTTCATGCTTTCACCATGGCTACCACCATTTTGGATCTAGCAGATGTGAACAATGATAGAATTATATTTCCTGTGGATAAGTTACAGGCTTTGGGGTTTTTAAATATCAGTTGATCAAAAATATACTGGTTGAAAAATAAATTCTAAGGTAATCCTAGGATTCTTCAAATGTATGAGCTTACATTTCCATTCATAGATGATTGGTGCTGAATGTGCTGAATGATGCATTGTGAATCATGGTACAATTCCCAAACTTTTATTTTTGCATCACATTATGATATTGTAGCACATATTTGGTCATTTGCTCCATCCATCCGCATAACAGTCGTAAAAGATAAAGAGGAAAGCTCCATAATATCACCATCATGCTTACTCCCCAAAAAGACCCAAAATGTGGAAATTTTTTAAAACTTTAATAAACTAATGCATTTAACTATACGAGAACACAAAGATTTTTTTTTTTGCCTTTTGCTGTAAAGTACTGTATTTGTTTCATACTAAATATAGTGCTGAGAAAATATTGATTTTTTAATTAAAAAAAGAACGATTTTTACCAAAAATCAGGCAAAGCAGGGAGGCAGATTGAGTTGCTCACAGAATCACAGAGTCATTCACAGATCTACCTTTCTGCAATCTGCTGCCTGAGTCTGCACAGAAAAATAGAAGTCCTAAGGAAGGTTCAGCTCTGCTCTCAGGCCACTTCTCCCCCCTCAACCCCCTGAATACCACCCCTTACTGGGCTTCAGGGAAGCCTCCTGAGTGAAGGCAAAGCAGTACAACAGCGATTTAGATTAGCTAGAAAGCAAGAAATCCAACAATTTTCTCCTTTCTAGCTAATCTAAATCGCACAGCACAGCTGATAGTTGGAACAACTGATCGTCGGGGAAAAAAGGAAAAATAGCAGCTTACCAAAAATTAGGAGAAGACACAACACAGGCAAGTTGGATGGCGCGCATGCAAGATAAGGAGTGGGGAGGGGAGAATGGGGAGGGGCAGGGCCGGCCAGTGGCGCGATTTGCCAATTCTCCGAACTGCACAGAATCGTAACAGCCAGTTCTGTAGAACCGGTCCAAACAGGTAGCTACAATCCCACCCCTGATTTAATATGACTCATACAACAGGCTGACAATGGCTTTCCCACATACTAATTACAAGCTGCACAAGCCCATTTAGCCTTATCTAGCTTACTGCTTGAAGCTGGCTTCAGCAGAATTAATTATCATTTTCATAATTCAATTTTATGTGAATAATTCTGCATAATTGGACAGCCATTTGTCTGAAATGGCAGAGGGTCTCCTGCTTGAGCAGGGGATTGTCCTAGAAGACTTCTAAAGTCCTTTCCAACTCTATTATTCTGTGTTCTATGTAGATAATTATTATGAAACATTATAATAAAATATAGCATCAGAGCCATATAACATAACATATCAAACAATATAAATTAAATTTATTAAAATAAATCTGCTTTTTGCATATAGGTGTATCTCTTACATTTCCTTAAAACAATCAGGGACATAATCATTACATTAAAATTGATAAGCATTCTTTCTTGTAAATATGAAGAAAGTTAGTATGATGTGATGATTAAAGCTTGAGCAATGAGGAAAAAGATCCATATTCAAATTTGTCCCTTGCCAACAAACAGCCTCATTATAAACTCAAAGTATATAGATAGTATTCAACTTACAACAGTTCATTTATTGACAGCTTGAAATTACAACTCCATTGAAAAAACTGACACGGCCATTTTTCACACTTATACCCATTGCTGCATTCCCTGGATCATGCAATTGAAATTCATTAATTAATTAATGATAGCTAAAACAATTATATCATAATAGGAGGATGTGTATTATTTATACTAATTATGTATAAAAAACTTTGATGTAATTGTTTCAGTCATCTTTTTTCATTTGTTTTATTGCTTTATATGTGAACTATTTCTGGAATAACTATTTTTAAATAAATAAATTAGGGAAAGTAAATAAGAACAAAACCCCAAAGGTTGCCAGATCTGGTTTGTAAAGTGGTTGGAGGATCACTATATAATATAGCTACGTTTAGTTAAGCTGTTTCCTTGGGCATCTGATCACATATGGTGGGTGACCATAATTCAAGAGATTCCTGATTTAAATCCACTTGATCTGAGTAATGCTTTTCACATCATGTTTATATGCTATTAATTTAGAAGAGCTTGTACAAAAGAAAATGTATCCATGATGCAGCTTGTATTGCTTTTGTACTTCTTTAGAATTAATTTTACACAAATACTATTTATGTCGTACATTTTCCAGCACTTTCCAATTGCCATTCAAGTGGTTATTCAGCAGTACAAAATCCAGATTGTATCTCTGTTTTCTAACTGTACTAATGTAAACTTGAGGCCACTCTCTGATTTTAAAAACAAAATCTTTTGGTCTTGGTAGAAGTAATTGCTCAATTAAGGCTCTCCTGAATGGCTTTTTATCAACACTTAACACATTATTAAATTACTAAGAACTAATTCTTCATTTAACTGAAATTCTGATGAAATTTAACTGCTGTAGTTTTATATACACTTTATATTGAGTTATGAAAAATCACAGCCATATTTATGTATAAATGATATTTGTTCCTGGCATCTAGTGCCAATAATGTAAGGACTAATCTCAAGAATGGATGCAGATGAGCAAGTTTAAATTTATGTAGATATAATTGTTATTTTTTGTGTATTGGATAACACTACAAATAAATGTTCTTTATATTATGTATTGGATAACGGTTTTACAGTTTTATTGCACCTAGAAGAAATGTTATGCTGCATTTCCTTTCATTGATTACATTATTTTTCTTGTTAGAATTATACGGTAACCTGCACAAAATACTTAGAGCAAAAGAGTAAATGATGATGATGACTGATTTGGCTTTCTTATACTAAATGTTTACCTTTGGCATAGGCAAAGATTTATAGAGAACATATTTTTACCAAATGATTTGCAACAGTATGTGTACAATACTAATAGTATGTATTTTGCCACTTTGGATCCAAAATTAAAAACATGCTATGGAACAGATACAGCATGCATCCTACATGAGATGGTGCCTCTTTAAATAAGCTTCTTTTTTTTTCTGAGCAACCTCAGAATAATATATGTGAGTTTAGGAGCACTGGTGCTGCATAACAAAATACTTTGGAGTAGCCATTAGTGTACTGTTGGTTCTTCCTTAACTCAAACATGATTTTTTCTGGGATCACTTTGCTGTCATGTAAGCCCAGGAAAAGATGCAGCTTCTTAAAGAGATGCCATTGAATACAGAGCCCACATTTCCATGCCCACTTAGAAGAGTGTCAGGATCTACAGATATGTTTAGTGTTGTCTTTCCAGATGTCTAAGAATAGTTTGTATTGTCATTCTAATTAGCTTTAATTTTTTCACTTCATGAAAAATCCAATATACTGTAGGCTCAGGTATCTACCTATATTTTCTTACAGGGCTACCAAGCCAGGTACAAAAGAGTATTCAATTTCTCTGCAATCTCCATATTCCCCTTTAACAGAAGTTCAGATATGGAAAAGTGAATCAAAATTAAATTTGACAATAGTGGCAGAGTTTAGCAAAGCCCAGAAATCTCCAATTCCAAGCAATGAAGAGTATGAATTGCTTTTCTCTTAGGTGAGTTTTCAAAGAGAAAACTTGTGTTCTTATTTTGTTATTTTCATAATGGGAGAATGACTCTCCCAGAGCTAGGCTTTACCAAACAAGGACCAACTGTTCCCATCCTGGAATGAGATTGGTGAATCAAAATAAATGGGTCATCTACAGAAAACATGGAATTCTTTAGATAGAACTGAAATGGGATTTTTTTTTTTTTTGCTATTGACTTATTCTATTTCTCTGTTGAAAATGTGTGCGAGAGAGAGAGGGAAGGGGGGGAGGGGGGAGGGGAGAGATAAAGGGAGAGAGAGAGTTTATTCAATTTTTCTTGTCTTCGTTGTCCTTTTATTTCTAAACTGGTTCCTTAACAAATTAGTTCATAACATCTTCTGAAATTAGTGTTTTCATTCTGACAAAAAAGTATCCTAACACCTCATGTATTCACACTCTACAGAAAAGAAGGAATAAAAGTAGAAGGGTCCTAAGCTTTTCCTCCCCTTGAATAACATACAGGACAAAAATTCCAATTGCTTTATTCTGCTTTGAATAAATTTAAAAATGTTTTCAGGTTTTTACTATACTGTAAGGACCTGCCTCAACTACCTTCCCAAGAAAATAAAACTCTTGAAACAGTTTACTTTTCATAAAGAACTTTTATTGAGAGATAGTGATTGCAGAGAAGTCAGGCGGGATCTGAAATTCCCTTCAACTCCCCATCCTGATGCTCTGTGTCCATCAGTAGCCAGTAATATGTCACAAAGGTGTTTTGGAAATCACTGAGGCTGATGATGAGAAGAGTTCATCCTCTGAACACTGCAAACTTGGATACCCGGCCCGAACTGGTGCAGAAGAAGTTGCTACAGAAACTTTGAACTCCCCCTCCCTTTAAGTTCCCAAGCAGTTATAGCTACAGCAAAGTTAAAACATGCAAACTATGTGGCCCATGATGCCTCCCCCCTCCCTTCCAGAATGGCAGTGTTCTGAGATGGAACTGACATGCTGTCCCCCTAGAAGGAGATTCGCACCTGGAAGAAAAAAAAGGAGGAAAAACAAGGAAGAAGAATGATCATTTCAGCTTGTCAGGATAGTGATGATGAAAGCATCTAAGTAATATAAGGGCTTAGACGTGAGATTTATCAACCCACTCATTTGGGGAGCTCGGGAAATCCTTCCACTAAGTACTGGGCCTTTCCTCTGTATAAGTGGGAGTCCAGGATCCCCCTAATCCTTACATGTTGTTCGCCTTCAATCATGAAAGGTTCAGGGAAAGGAGGAGATTTTGGCCATAAAGGTGAGGTAGACTCAGATTTCAGCAAGCTGCAATGAAAAACTGGGTGGACCCTCGGCAAAGACTTAGGTAATTCCAGATTTATAATGTATTTGATAGGGAAGGGGCCTATAAACTTAGTTCCTAAATTTTTAGAGGATTGGAGATTGGAGGAACCATGTGGACAAATATACACAATTCCCCACATTTAACTCCTTAGGTTCCACCCTTTTTAAAATCTGCCTGGACTTTGTAAGCAGCTCTATCCTCATCTAGAGTCCTTCGTACGACAGGTCAGTGTTCTGTACTTGAGAGATCCATTCTTTCAAAGAAGCAACTACTGGATCTTTTACTGACAATTCAGACATAGGTTTAAATTCTTATATGGTAGCTACTTGGAACACAGTGAAGCCAGTGCTACTATGCACCATGCTATTATAAGCTACTTTAGCAAATGGCAAGAGATCAGTCTTGTTGTCTTATTGGTAGTTGACAAAGCATCTCAGGTACTGTTCCAGAACTAAGTTGGATCTCTCTATCCTGCCATTAGTTTGAGGATAATGACTGGAATTTAGTCCTTGTTCTGTACCAAATAAGCCCCAAAAGGATCTCCAAAATTTGGAGGAGAATTGGACCCCTCTGATTAACAGATTAATAGAGTTGGAAGGGACCTTGTAGGTCATCTAGTCCAACCTCCTGCTCAAGCAGGAGACCCTACACTATTTCTGACAAATGGCAGTTCAATCTCATATTGAAAGCCTCAAGTGGTGAAGCTCGCATAACTTCCAAAGTCAAGTTGTTCCATTGATTGATTGTTCTCACTGTCAGAAAATTTCTCTTTATTTTTAGGTTGAATCTCTCCTTGATCAATTTCCATCTTTATTGGGCCTTCAGGTGCCTTGGACAATAGCTTGACCTCTTCTTCTCTGTGGCAGCATCTCTAATATTAGAACACTGCTGTCATGTCTCCCCAGTCCTTCTGTTCACTAGACTAGCCATACCCAGTTCCTGTAACAATTCTTCATATGTTTTAGTCTCCAGTCCCCTAATCATTCTGGCTGCTCTTCTCTGCACTTTTTCCAGAGTCTCCACATCTTTTTTATAGTATGGTGACAAAAACTGGATGCAGTATTCTAGGTGTGGCCTTACTAAGGCTTTATAGAGTGGTATTAGTACCTCACTTGATCTTGATTATATCCCTCTGTTAATGCAATTTAGGATTGCATTGGCTTTTTTGGCTGCCGCTGCACACTGCTGGCTTATATTTAACTGGCTGTCCACTAAGACTTCAAGATCCCTCTCACAGTTATTGCTATTAAGCATGGTTTCGCCCTGGCTTATGTACTTTTGGTTTTTCTTGCCTAAATGTAAGACTTTATATCTTACATTTACTTTTTATCTACATTGAATTTCATTTTGTTAGATAGGATCCAGTGTTCAAGTCTGTGAAGATCCATCTGGATCTTGAGCCTATCATCTAGGGTGTTAGCTATTCCTGCTAACTTAGTATCATCTGTAAATTTGGTAAGTTCCCCTTCTATTCCCTTATCTAAGTCATTCATGAAGATATTGAAGAGTACCAGTACTCTAAGACAGAACCTTGTGGTACCCCACTGCTTACTTCCCTCCATGTAAACGTAGACCCATTAAGAACTACTCATCGAGTAGTTTGTCAGCCAGTTGCAAATCCATCTGGTGCTGATGCTTTCTATCCCACTTTTTTCTTTCTTTCTTTTTTTGTAAACTTTTTATTGATTTTTAAAGACAAACATAAACAAACAAAACATAAAAACATTAACCTTTCTTCCATGAATATACAAGCAGTGTGCCGGTTGGTTTACAAATTTTTTGTGCATCCATTTCATAGTCATCAATTACAGTTACATTGCATATTCTCAATCAAAAATTAAGTACCCTAGTATCATTATTAATCAATCACTTGACAATAATTTTATTCATTCATATTTTGCAAGATAACTATAATTTACTTAATATCATTTGGTAACAATTCATATAATCTTCCCGAATCTATCCTAAAAGTTTTTTATAGATATAGTAAAAAAGAGGGGGGGAAATACATCTTTATATATTTATTATTTTCTAAGATTCTACATATTTCATTATTGTATTTTATTATCTAACCATTGATAGAAAAGGTCCCAAATTTTATAAAATTGTTTATCCTCTTGCTCTCTAATTTCAAATGTCAATCTACTCATTTCAGCACATTCCAATATTTTCTTAATAATTTCCTCCGATGGTATTTTCTCGTTTTCCAGTTTTTAGCAATACAATCCTAGCCGCTGTTAATACATTTACAATCAGGTATTTCAAATCTTTGTTATATGTATCAGGTAAAATTCCCAATAAAAATATATCTGGTTTCAAATCTATATGTTTTTTTGTCATTTTTTCCAACCACATGTGGATTCTGGTCCAGTATTTTCTAGCATCCGCACAAGTCCACCACATATGGTAATATGAGCCAGGTATCTGATGACATTTCCAACATTTTTTCGGATTTGTTCTTGAACATTCTTGCTATTCTTGTTGGGGGGAAATGCCACCTGTAAAACATCTTATACAAATTTTCTTTATATGCTGTTGACATTGTCATTTTATAATTTTGACACCACAATTTTTGCCATTTCTCTAAATCAATCCCATATCCAAAATTCTTCCCCCAAGCAATCATAGTTTCTTTAACTTGTTCTTCTTCTAGTTTAATTTCTAATAAATAACCGTACAGTTTTTTAATCACCTTTTCATCAGTACCTGTCAAAATCTTATCTAAGTCAGTCAATTTGTCATAGAATCCTTCTGTTTTGAGATCTTTATCATACCTTGAATGTATTTGCGCATATGAAAACCAATTCATTTTTATACCTTGTTCCTCTAGATTTTTCATCAATTTAAGTTCACCCTTTTCATTCAATATTTCCCCATATCTAACTCTTTGTTCCTTCTTATATATTATAGGATAAGAAAATGCTTCTATAATCGATAACCAGACTGGAATTTTCAAATAACATTGTCTTTTAGTCTTCTCCCAATTTAACCACAAAGACTCCCGTATATGGTGTCTTCTAAAATATCCCTGTATTTTAGTTCCCTTATACCATAAAAAAGTGTGCCACCCCAACAACAAGTCATGTCCTTCTAATGTTAACAAACTAGTATTTCTTAATGCTATCCATTCCTTGACCCACGTCAAATTTGTAGCTTGGTAATACAACTCCCAATTAGGCAATCCAAATCCTCCTCTAATTCTAGCATCTTGCAAAAGTTTTAACTTTATTCTCGCTTTCTTACCTTGCCATATATATTTCAACACAATTTTATTTAAATCTTCAAAATAGTCTTTTCCAAGCCTAATTGGAATTGAAATTCTCCCTATTAATGACACTTGTAGATTTCGCCATTTCGCCAAGTCAAGAGCTATCTGCTGTTTAAGTTTAATATAACTGTTCTCTTTTAATGTACTACATCTTGCTGTGAGATGTATCCCCAAGTACTTAACCTCATTCGTGACTTGAATTTTCAGTAGATCTGCCAGTTCTTCCTTTTGTCTTGATAACATATTCTTTGTCAAAATCTTTGTCTTATCTTTATTAATTTTCAAACCAGCCACCTTGCCATATACCTCTATCTTTTCCAATAATTTTGGTGCTGTTTCTAAAGGGTCTTCCAAAATAAAAACCAAGTCGTCCGCAAAGGCTTGCAATTTAAATTCTTCCTTTTTAATTTTCATTCCTTTTATACTATTTTCATCTCTAATATTTCTATTTAGCACTTCCAAGGTTAACACAAATAGCAAAGGTGATAGTGGGCACCCTTGTCTTGTTCCTTTTCTTATATTAATAGAGTCTGTCAATTCTCCCTCTATCATTACATTTGCCGTTTGCTTGTAGTATATGGCTTCTATTGCTTGAATAAATTTTCTGGCAAACCCCATCTGTTCCAACAATAACAGCATGAATCGCCAATTCACATTATCAAATGCTTTTTGTGCATCCAGAAATATCAAAGCCATTTGCTTTTCAGGGTGTGCCTCATAGTATTCCAAAGTATCCAAAATTACTCTCATATTATCTCTTTGGCAGAGATCCATTTTGATCAGAATGAATAAAGTTATTTAGATATTTTTTAAGTCTTTCTGCCAATATTGAAGCAAAAATTTTATAATCTGCATTTAGTAGGGAAATAGGTCTATAGTTCTTAATCTGCAATGGATCAGTCTCTTCTTTTGGGATAAGTGTGATATAGGCTTCTGACCATGATTGGGGTATCTTCTTCTTTAACATAACTTCATTCATAACTTTTAGCAATGGAAGATTCAACGCTTCTTGTAATGTTTTATAAAATTCTGCCAGAAGTCCATCTGGGCCTGGTGCTTTTCCATTATTTTGCTTCTTTTTTTAAAAAAAAACAAGTTTTATTGATTTTCAAAACACACAAGTCATCATTATCCATTACATGTTTAAATCTTTTTCCATTATAAATTTAACAAGTCAGATAAACTATAATTCTGTTTTAAACCATTTCCATATAAACATACAAAAACCTCTTATCCAATTTCCTTTATTTCTCTTCACTCTTATTCAATTTTATTATTATTATTTCATCTACTTCTTTCTGACTTAGTTACCATTATTCTCATTCTATATTTCTACAAGGTTTTATTAATTTTCCCCCAAAAAACAACATAATCACACAACACACAAAACATAAAAAGATCTTTTTGGAAAGTAACTTGGACCCAGGTATCTCTTTTTCATGGACTTCAATTATATTCAGGCTCATCTTACATATCATTACTTATTTTATTTACCATTCTAAGTCTTCTATATTAACTTCTCCACATATTTCACTCTTCTTGATTCTATCTTAATTAATCATCTTAATTTGAGTCATTATATTTATATCTTTTGTCCATTCTCTATTATACCTTTGTCTCATTCCTTTTAAAAAGAAAGAAATTTCTCCTGAAATCACTAATCAGAGTATGATGCCTTTCTATCTCCCCACTAAATTAATCAAATTAATCTTTAAACTACCCAATCCGATTTTGCTTGGTACATTCTAACTGAATAATACATCTAAAACAATTAAATACATAGTTAAGCAATAGATTTAAATATTAAAAACAAAACACTATAATGAAAGTTTTATAATAACATCAATACCATAATCTTAATAAACTCTTTAATTAAAGTTTAATATTCTAAATCTCCCTCATATTATATTTTCAAACCAATCATTATTAACATTCCAACATTTTAATCTCTTATCAACTCTCAAGCCATTTAAATTTTCTATTTCTGATACAATACTACAATATCATCTTATGTACCTTGCAAAATCTTTTTGAAGAAATTATACTTATCCTTTATCCCTAAAAAAATTTCTTTTTTCTCATTTAATTTCAAAACTTTGTAGCTTTTCTCCACCTTTTCCCTTTCTTTCTTCCCCCAACAAACCTTTCTAGCCTCCCTTCTTCTAGCCTCTGCCTTACTGGCTTCCCTTCTCTGTCGTATTCCTCTTCCCTTTTGTTTACCATCCTTATATTGATTTTGCACCTTGTTTTTCCCTTTCTTAAATGTTTTTTTTAAATCTTAAGTCCTTTATTTCTCTTCTTTTTCCTCTTCCTTCCCTCTTGGTCGAGTTCTGAGATTTATTAAAGATGGCTTCCTCTCTTTGTTCTTCTTCTGCTGTCTTCATCTGTTGCAATGTTTGTTGATAATTAATAAGCGCCATTTCTAAAAAAAGGAAGGCTTCTTTCAAACCAGCTTTACCATTTTGTTTTGCTTGCTCATAATCTTTTCTCAGTTCCTCGATAGAAGAAGCCATTATAAATCTTTTCTTTTCTCTTACAACAGCCAGAATATTCCAAAGGAAAAATAAGACAATCCCAAAGTTCTCAGTCAGTCCAAACCAAGACAGAGTTCCCACTCTCTCCTCCTGGGGTAGTATCAATTAAAGAAAAAGAAAGTCCAAATCTGTTTCTTAAAATCTTATTGCAATATATTTTAGTCTTTCAATCCTTAAGGCATCTCCTCCAACAAGGTCTTAGCATACAAATTTTTTTTTTTTTTAGTCCTCTCTTTTCCCACTCACCGCTTAGAGCCAGTTTTCACCTAAAAAAAATAGGTTTCTTAATGTTCACTTTTTATTCCGTAAAAAAGAGGGTAAGCTATCCTTTCAGCACCATTAAACTGCCGCTTTTTTCCTCTTCTCGAAGGTATCATTCAGAAAGTCATACTTTTCAGGAATTTTGTTAAATATGTCTTAGAGTCCTAGGAACCAAGAAAGACTTTCTCCTCTCAAGCACTTTCTCCACTTCCTCCTGCGCATTCTTACCCGGCTGCCAGCATCTTTGTGGCGGCCATTACGGACCGCCGCTGCACCGTCCTGGGAAAGGGGGTTCTGCCGGCCGGGAGGGGTCTTCAACACCCCAAACCCTTCTCCGGATCCCCTACCTTCAGCTGCCCCTGCAGGGCAGCCTAGCTCCGCACCCGTCTGGGTCGGAGCCCCAACGACTAGCGCGGCAGGGATCGCGCAGCTTCGCAAATCCCTGCCGCCGCGAAGCCGACAAACCGGAAACCCCATTATTTTGCTTCTTAAGTGCTTCAGTTAACTCCATCATTGTTATATTGCTTTCTAGCATTTTTTCAGTCTCTTTATGTATCTTGGGTAAATTGGCATTCTGTAAATACTGCTTAACTCTTTCCTCATCAATATTCTCTTGCTTATATAATTTCCCATAAAAATCTCAGATAATTTCCTTCTTTTCTTTGTTGCCATGGCAAACTTGACCTTGGTCATCTATTAACTGCAGTATTTTCCTTGATTCTTTCTCTTTTCTCAACTTGTATGCTAACCATCTACCTGGTTTATTTGCATCCTCAAAGTAGTTCTGTTTAGCACCTCTAATTTTCTGTACAAATTCTTCTTTCTCTATTTGACCCATTTTGTGTTTAATTATATCCATTTTTAGTTTAATGTCCTTTTTCTGTGGCGTTTTCTGTAACTCTTTTTCAAGTGTTTTATGCTCATCTTCTAAAACCTTAGTGGCTTGCCTTTTCCTAATATTCCTTTTCCTTGTATAATCTATTATCAAGCCTCTAGCATATGCCTTCATTGTATCCCATACATTCTGAATTGATGTATCTTCTTTTTTGTTTTCTCTAAAAAAAAAGGCCAGTTCTTTCTCCATCCGCTGTGTAAAGTATTTTTTCCTTTAAGATAGTATTGTTTAGCGTCCATCTCGATCTTCTTTTTTGTCCTTTCCATTTGATTGTCATTGGATTGTGGTCTGCCCAGATACTTGTTTCAATATTTACTTCTTGAATATTAAATAGTAATTCTGTTGACATCCATATCATATCTATTCTGGACCATGATAAATGTCTATTTGAATAAAAAGTATATTGTTTAGTTTTGGTATTTCTTTCTCTCCATGTGTCTTTTAGGTTTAATTCATCAGCCATTTTAAAAAAGGATTTTGGGAGAGTCTTTCTATTTTGCTTTGTTGTTGTTGTTGCTGTGTAGTCCAGTTTATTGTCTACAATTCCATTAAAGTCTCCTATCATAACTATATTAGCATAGTCCAGTTCAATTATTTCCATATGTAATTTTTTATAAAATTCTTCTTGTTTATCAATCCGGGCATAAATTGCAATCAGGAGTGTTTTCATATTATTGTCCATTATTTCCACCATTAATACTCTTCCATCTTCATCATTGTAAATCAGTTTTGCTGGAATAGTCTCTTTAATATATAAGACCACTCCTCTTTTCTTACAGAGAAGTAAATATTTTCCCTAATTTTGGCTGTACCAACAGTTGTTCATGTTGTTTTTTAATATGTACTTCTTGTAGACAAATTATATCAAATTTTGATTCCTCTAATTTATGAAAAGTTTTCCTTCTTTTAACAGCTGAGTTAAGTCCATTTATATTAATTGTGATCAATTTTTTTTCTTCCATGATTATATTTTATAGTTGGGTTTGGCAGCTCTCATAGATCTTGGTTCACATTGTTCTTAGGTTCCCGCCTGTCCACCTACATGCGCCTTCTTCTTTTTCAGTCCCCATTTGATCATCTTGGAATTCAATTAGTGAAATCTCTTTTTCTGCCTCTTCCTCTTTCCTTCCAAAAAATTCTGAGTAAAATAATTCTGCTTTCTCAATTGAATCAATTTTGTGTCTGGGTTCTTGTCATGTGAACATTAACCCTTCTGGGATCAGCCATCTATAATTCACCTCTTTTTTCAGTAACATTTTAGTCAAGAATCGATATTCTCTTTTCGTCTCTCTCACTCTTCTGGGTATTTGTTTTAAGACCACAATCTCTCTTGCCTTTGTATTTCAGCGTTTTCTCTCTTGCCACTTGTAATATTTGCATTTTAATGGCTTTTTTGTAAATCTGATATGAACTTCTCTTGGTAGGTTATTTCTCATCACATATCTTGTAAAGACTGGTATACCTCATCTACTCCATCCATCATCTTCTCTTCCATTATTTCCAGAGCTTCAGCCAGTATTTCTATCATTATCTCAGCTAGATTTTGTCCTTTTTCTTCCTCTATGTTTTGAAATCTGAGATAAAATTCTGATCTGTCCATCTCCCATTTCAACATCCCACTTTTATCTTGTTCAACCACTGTTAGTCTACTATCAATATCTCCAATCTTCTTGTCTCTTTGTTTATCTTCTTCAATTTTTTGGAATCTCTCATCATACTTCAACATCATTTGTTGGATGTTCTCCACTTTTTCATCAGTTTTCTCTGTTCTTTGTTCAATGTTCTCTGTTTTTTGTTCAGTGTTCTCTATTCTCTTTTCAATAGTCTCTGATTTTGTTTTGAGATCTTGGATTCCTTGCATAATCATCTGCAGGGTCACTTTTTCTTGTTCTTTGTCTTGCTTTAACATTGTCTGTATTGAATGTTGTCCTCCAGATGGTGGGGAGACGGAAGTAGTAGTTGAGGAGCCAGAGGCTATGAATTTTCTACTCATTTTAAGTGATTCAAAGTCTTCAGGTTCTTCTAAACCTTAATCCAATTATAAAGTAGCCAATTATAATCCAAGGTGAAAAATAAAAATGGTAGAGAGAAAAAAGCCCAATAATAATAAAAAAAGAAAGAAAAGGGAGACAAAATTTCTTCAGGTTCTTCAACACCTTAATCCAATTAGAGGGTCTCAAATAAAAAAAAAGTACACAAAAATGAACCAAAAGGGTGAATAGAAAAGCAAAAAATCCCAAAAAAGAAAGGAGAAAAGTTTTTGAGGCTTTCCCTTTAAAATAAAAAGCAAACGTAAAAATATTACAAAAATAAAGGTTAAAAAAAAAAGTACAGTAGAGCTGGTAAGGAGGGGTAGCACAACTTAAGAGAAATAAAAGGACACACTGCACTTTATTTAATTATCCAAGGCTCTTATTATAGCTCTCTTCTCCAAAGACTTATCAGCTTTTCTTTTCGTAAGCTTCAACACCAGGCTTCAATTGTTGATAGAAATCCAGAAGAACACCTGCAATAACACTCTCCCGTGCTCTTCCCTCTATCTTATCACATAGTAATGTCCTTGAAAAGAGGTCTCAGATCTTTCTTTCTCAGCCTTCTCAGCTTCGTCTATAGCATTTTCAAGCCTCTATTTGGCAGTGTTACAAAGTTTCTTTGCTCTCACTTTCCCCTCCTTTCCCAAGCCAAACGTAATGAAAGTTAATATATATATATATATATATATATATATATATATATATATATATATATATATATATATATATATATATGGATCTTTGTTATTCGGGTTTTCTCCCGCGGGAGAAACCCGAATAACCAAAGATCCACATACAAATACTCATGAACCTCAGAAAATATTATATATATATATATATATATATATATATATATATATATATATATATATATATATATATATATATATATATATACATATACATATACATATACATATACATATACATATACATATACATATACATATACATATATATACATACATACACATACATACATACATACACATACATACATACATACATATACATACATATACATACATACATACATACATACAGTAACTAAAGGGAGCCTCTAGCCCAGGGGTGGGCAAACTTTTGGCTCGGGGGCCGATTCACTTTTAAATTTGACAGACGGGCCGGGTCAGCACAAGATTTTTGGGAATCGCCCCCTTCCCCCTTTTTTCTCCTCCTTCCTCCCCTCGGAGGCCCCTGAGTCAGGAGTTGCTACTGCCGGCACAGCTCCACGCGGCTCCAGTCCCACGTTGCCCTCGGGAAGGGAAAGGCAAAAGGAAGAGCCGCAGCGGTGCTTTGCAACGGCAGCAGCGGCACCGGAGGTTCAGGCTCAGCGGCTCCTGGTTTTGCCTTTCCTTCCCAAGGCAACGCGGGACTGGAGCCGCGTGAGCTGCGCCGGCGGTAGCAACTCCTGACAGCCCCAGCCGGACACCTGAGCAGAGCCTGGGCAGAACTGCCTGTTGCTGCTGCGGGCGCTGCTGCGGGCATCTGGCTGCCCAAGTAAAGAACCGCACCAGCTCAGGGCAACTGTGAGGAGCAAGAGGGGAGAGGCAGAGAAGGAGGCAGAGAAGGAGGAGAGCACCTGGCCAGTTGGGGAGGCTTCTTGTGCTGCGAAAGAGGCGGCTAATGATCTCCAGCTTCACTCTGCTTCTCCAACATCCGGCGCTGCCCTGTTCTGTGCGCCGGCTGCTCGACTTGCTGGGCCTGACACAGAACAGGGTGGCGCCGGATGTTGGAGAAGCAGAGCGGAGCCGGAGATCATTAGCCGCCTTTGGCAGCACAAGAAGAACAGGGTGGTGTCGGACCATTGGAGAAGCGGAGCAAAGCCGGAGATTAGTAGCTGCCTCTTTCGGCTCAGAAAGCTTCCCCCAACCAGCCGGCTGGTCTCTTCCTCCTCAGCCATACAGAACAAACAGACAGAGAAGGAGGAGAGCACCTGGCCAGTTGGGGAGGCTTTCAGGTGCTGCGAAAGAGGCGGCAACGATCTCCAGCTCCACTCTGCTTCTCCAACATCCGGCGCTGCCCTGTTCTGTGTGCCGGCTGCTCGACTTGCTGGGCCTGGACACAGAACAGGGTGGCGCCGGATGTTGGAGAAGCAGAGCGAGCCGAGATCATTAGCCGCCTCTGCAGCACAAGAAGAACAGGGTGGTGTCGGACCATTGGAGAAGCGGAGCAAAGCCGGAGATTAGTAGCTGCCTCTTTCGGCTCAGAAAGCTTCCCCAACCAGCCGGCTGGTCTCTTCCTCTCAGCCATACAGAACAAACAGACAGAGAAGGAGGAGAGCAGCTGGTCAGTTGGGGGAGGCTTCTTGTGCTGCCAAAGAAGCGGCAAGAGTCTCGGCTCGCTCAGCTTTCAACATCCGGCACCGCCCTGTTCTGTGCGCCGGCTGCCTCGGACTTGCTGGGCCTGACACAGAACAGGGTGGTGCCGGATGTTGGAGAAGCAGAGCGGAGCCGAGATCATTAGCCGCCTTTGCAGCACAAGAAGAACAGGGTGGTGCCGGACCATTGGAGAAGCGGAGCAAAGCCGGAGATTAGTAGCTGCCTCTTTCGGCGCAGAAAGCTTCCCCAACCAGCCGGCTGGTCTCCTCCTTCTCTGCCTGTTTGTTCTGTATAGCCGAGGAGGAGGAGACCAGCTGAGAAGCACGCTGCCAGGCGGGGCCACGCGGCGCAGGGCAACATGCCACCGCCCAGCCCTGGCGAGGGAAAGCAGTGGGCGTTCCCGGCGGTGGCCTTGGCCCCGCTACCAGGGAAGCGGCTGCCCAGCTCCGTGTTGTGTGTGCAATTTTTATGCTGCGGCGCGGGTCTCTTTTGGCCGGCCCCATTTTTTTTTTCAGAGGGGAATATTTTTTTTTCAGAGGCGGGCCATATTAAAATGACCAACGGGCCGGATGTGTCCCGCGGGCCGTAGTTGCCCACCCCTGCTCTAGCCTAAAATATTGCAAAATCAAAAAGGAGAAGAAAAGGTAGACATAATTAAGAAAAAAGCCAGTCCAGTTAGCAAATGCAAAATCGCATATAGAAATCCAGCAAAAAAAAAAAAAGCAGCAAAGCCTTACTTTGACACTTCCATTTAAAATTGCCGCTTATTCACTTCTGTCAAAACTTTTACAGATTCTTTCTTTTCTTTAGGGTGTCCTTTTAAGTCTTAGAATAAAAAAGTGAAAGTTCTCACCAAACCGGCACACTTCTCTTTCTGCTCTCTTCCGTTTCGGAGCTGTCCCAACTTCAGCAGCTTTAATGGCTGCCTCTTTGCCGCTGGCAAGAAGAGCTTCTCCTGGATCAACCAGGGACTTTGCAGTATCACTGGGATCTACAGGATGCGCTCTTCACTATCGCCATCTCTTCGGGACGGTTTAGATCCGTTTGGACCATCCAAGGGCAAAGATATTGGCTGCGATCTCAGACCTCCGAGATCGCATGCCGTATCGTCGCGACGCCAGCTCCGCCCTCCCTCCCACTTTTTTCTAGCCTACCCTATTAGAGATTATCTATTGTAGAGTACCATCTAATTGATAGGTGTGATGTAGAAACATTTTTGCTAGTCCTTTAGCTGTCATTATTTTTTGGCAAGGGATAAAGTGGGCATGTTTAGAGAAAAGGTCCATTACAATCCAAATTACTGTGTTTCCTGAGCTTTCAGTGAGCTCTATAATAAAATCCACAGAAATATCTGTCTAGGGTGCTGAAGGCTCAGCCACAGCCTTCTTCCCTTGCCTTCACTTGGCTGAGGTACAAATAAAGCAACTGGACACATGGCTTTCAATGTCTTTTTTAAGGGACGGTCACCAGAATTGTCTTTTTATGAGGTGTAAAGTCCTTACAAACCTGAACTGACCTGCCTGTTTGGCATCATGGCACAATTGCATAATTTTCTGACTGGCAGGTAGATATAGCTTGATCCCTATTCAAGCCAATCCATCTTGAATGGAACAGACATTTTTGTGGGCATTAATCCATGCATCTTCCTTCAATGTAACTTTGAAAGCAGCTGCTATGGCTCCATCCACCAGTGGTTTTCCTTTCTCTTGTGTACTCTAGTTACTTGAATTGCTAGCTGGTGCAAGGGGAGCATTGGTTTAACTACTTCCCCTTTGGAGCAATTGTACTGAGGCATTCTTGCAAAAGCATCAATCAGGGCATTTTTTCCTCCCAGTAAGTAGTGCAAGATGAAGTTAAAATGCCAAAAGTATTGAGCCCATCATGCCTCTTTAGGAGAGAGTTTTTAGGAGAGAGGGGTCTTCAGGTCTCCCAGATTTTTGAATCAGTCCAAACCTGGAAAGGGATTTTACTTCCCTCCAAAAATTGCCTCCAGGAAAGGAGTGCCCATCTAACTGCATAGATTTTCTTTTCTCACACAATCCAGTGTTGTTCAGTTTCTGTTAATTTTTTGGATATGTATGCATAAGACTGCAACTGCACATGCAGTTGCAACAGTACTGCCCCACTGCCACATCACTGGCTTTAGCTAGGATGACAAATGGTTTGTCTGCATCTGGGTGCTTTAGCACTGGTTCAGCAGAAAAGAACCATTTCAGATTTTCAAATGCTGCCTGGCATTCCATGGTCCATTTCAGTGGTTGGCTGGGTTTAAGTTTGTCCCCTGCTTTTATTTTCAGTAAGTTTGTGATGGGAAGGGCAATTTGTGCAAAAGAAGGAATAAACTGTCCGTACAAATTAGTAAACCCTAAGAAGCTCTGCAATTGCTTCCTGGTTTGGAGTGATGCCCACTCTAACACAACCTGCACTTTCCTTGGATCCATTTCAATTCCTTCATTCAGTAGCCCAAAAAGTCAATTTTGTCCTGATGAAATTCACATTTGAACAGTTTAGCTGCATGGAGCTTCTGAAGGACTGCCTACATGTACAGCTTTTGTTTCTGAGTAGATTAAAATGTCAACCAAATACACCAGAACACCTTTGTCCAAAACCTCATTGATCAGTTGCATGAATATTGTGGATGTCCTTGCAGGCCGAATGGGAGCACCCTAAACTGAAAACAGCTGAGGGGCCAATTGAAAGAATCTTACACTTATCTTCTTTTGGATCTTAACATGGTAGTAAGCCTCCCACAAGTCCAACAATGAAAATCCTCCCCCTCACTAGATGGGTAGCATATATTTTATGAGGGGCAGGGAGTACATGCTTTCATGCAAATAGCATTAAGAGATATATAATCTACACCAAGATGTAAAGACCTATCTTTAGAACTGGGATGGCCATTGGGGGTCTTACTGGTTGGATAAAACCCTGAACCAGGTTCTTGTCAATGGACGTGCAGAGTTCATCAAGTAGAACTTCAGTTTAGCCCCTGGCACAATCTGTGGTTTGATGGGGGGGAAGCTCATCCAACTTCTTTTCACTGAAAACTTCCCTCAGGTCCCAAAATTTCTTCATAATAGCTGGTAGGAGTCTCCCTTGCATTGCTCCTGTCTCTTGATGTGAAAGTCAAAATTAGGTGTTTTTGGCTGCATTGGGATTTTCCACCTGGTGGGAATTTTAACAGTCCCTTTCTCCAATCCACTTGGGGGTTCTATCGTTTCAACCAGGTCAGTCCCAGGACCAGAGGTCTTTCCATCCCTGGGGTGACTATAAAGCTTAGAGTCTCTGTTTGGGCCCCCATCTGCATCCCCAAACATTTGGTAGCAAACATGGCAGAAATTCTCTAATCATCCAGCTGGCAAAATGCAATTGGAGTTTTAAGAGTCCTCAGGCAAATCCCCAGTTTCTCCACCAGAGCCGGACTTACAATGCATCTATTGAACTCAGAGTCTAGAATAGTTTTTAGAGAGGCTTTCTGTCCAGTTCCAATGAGTTTTAATTCTATGGGCATGGTTGGGGGGACAATGGGGTCACTTACAAGGGGTCATCATCTGAGTCATTGTCAGTTGGCCCCTGGTTTTCCTCTGGTGGGGTCGGAGTTTTCTCCTCTCAGTTGGGAAAGGGAGTGAACTCCATGACTTCGAACCTTTCAAACCCTTCTCCTTTGCCCAGGATTGTATCCTTGTTGCTTTTTCTCCTGGAATTGCTTCCCTTTCTTGATGGAGCAGTTTGCTTGGCACTCTGCTGCCCAATGGCCTTCTTTTTCCACACTTGAAGCAAGTTGATGAATGTTTTGGCTTGGTTTCTAGCAATCTCTCTCTTTCTCTTGGGGAAGATTTCTTCCATGCCTTGCTGATACTTGTATAAATTTTTATCACTCTCCACCTCCTCAGCCAGTACACACCAGTCTTGGAGATGAACAGGATGGGATGGGGGCTCACAATGCATGAATTGTATATGTCACTGTTCAGGCTATCCTTTAAATAACTCATGAGGATTTCCTCTGGCCAGCCAAGGCAGCAGGCCAAGTCTTGAAATTCCTCAATGTACTCAGTTGTTGGTCTGCACCCCTGTCTCATGGTTCTGATGTGGTCTCTGGCTTTCCAGTCACCTAAGGGGTCCTGTAAAATGGCCATCTCAGGGCAGTTATAAATCAATTAAAATTCCTCAGCTCAGGGGCATTGGTGTTGTGGAGGGTTACCATCCATCTGGTTACACCCCCCTCCAATGCAGATCTTAGCCCCCTTAGTAGGGATTTTGTTTTCCTACTAGATTAGAACCTGGGCTAGGAAAAATCCCAGCTGCTGGGGATCTCCATTGAATTTCACACCGAGTGGAGGCCATCCACCTGTGAGGGCCTGTGCTGAGACATTTCCTGTCTCTGTGTCTCTCTGCAGGGTCCTTATTATTGTTGCTTTTCCTGCCAGGATGCTGCTGGAGTGTCCAGGGATGATGGTTTCAAATCCCCCTCCTCCAGCTGTTTCCAATGTCTGACACTCCCTCATATGTGAGCCTGTGCCTCTCTTCCTTTCAGATTTTAAAAAGCATCCATCATGAATTGCATGGCTTGTCTCATGAGGAGATTGGCACAGTCTTGTTCATCCCCTTCTCTTCCTTGTCCTCCAGCATTTCCATCCTTTCCGATGACTGCCTATGGTGAGGGTGATTCCTTTCATTTTCCCTTCCCAGTTGTTGTCCTTCCCAATGCCTATGGACCATCTAGGCTTGGCCAAGTCTCCCAGGCTGACAGTTGTTGAGGTAATTCCCTGTTAGGAGAATGAATGCACACAGGGAGCTGTAGTGAGAGTGATGTTGAATAACACACGACCAGCACACAGATACACTGAATAGTAAAATGTACGTTTTACTTCCAGTAAATGGTTAAGCAAAGTCCAACAAGCAATCCAAGTCATACATGGTTAAAGCAGTCAGTATTCAGTCCAGGGATAGTCCAAATAACAAAAGTCCAGTATCATAAACAGTTCAGTAATCAGTGGACTCACATCAATCCAAGAAGAACGATATTTATCAGCAACAGTCAATAATAGGAAAAATGCAAGAACCAAAAACATCCAACAAGCAACTACCAACAACAGAACCTAACAACCCAGGTTTCTGGCTCCATTTTATAGCTGAGGAACCACACCCAATTACAATTTTAGCATTCTCTTAAAGATACAGTATTAAACATCTATCCTGGTTTATATATTTCCAACCCAACTGTTAGGTGACTATCAATTTCTAACATTCTCCCCTTTGGGTAGGACAATATATAACACCTTACAGTTTAAGTCCATAATTCTCACAGCAAGCCTTATGCTTTACAGAGCCTTGGGCTTTTGTAAAATGATCTGCAATGTTATTCTCTGACATGCAGTACTCCAGTTTAATCATTTTACTTTGTACACATTGTCTCACATTTAAATATCTTAAATCTGTGTGTTTTGTTCTTGTCTTTACAGCAAGATTGGAAGCCATCTGTATTGCTGATTGGTTGTCTTCATAAACAACAATAGAATCTGTTACATCAATTACCATATCAATCAATAGTTGCTTATAACAAACTAAATCTGTACATAATAGAGATAAACATGAGAATTCAGCCTCCATTGTTGATAAACTTAGATGTTTCTGTCGAATAGACCTCCATCCAATCAACACCTTTCCCATAATACTACAGTACCCGATGTAGATTTACGTGTATTTCTGCCTGTAGCAAAACTTGCATCGGCATATGCAGTGAGACTTAGTTCATCCTTAGGCTCCAAATACAATGCATAATGCATTGTTTGTTTCAGATATCTTAACATTCGCTTAGCAGCTTGCCAGTGCCTTTCAGTTTGCTCAGTATCAAACCTAGCTAATTGATTAACATTGTATGCTATATCTGGCCTTGACCAATTACTGAGATAGGATAAACTACCAATCAAGGACTGATAAATGTTCTTATCAAAAACAGGACTTTGAACATCACTATGGCTAAACTCCTGGCTCATCAGTGTTTTAGCTGGTTTAAAAAGTTCCATTTTAAATTTTTTAGTAACTGGTTGATTTTATCTGCCTGTTAGATTTTGTATCCTCCCCTAGTTTTATCTATTTTTAAACCAAGATATTGTTTAATTTCACCTAACTGTTTTATTTTAAATTTCTTTTCTAACAGTGAAATTATTTCAGTAGCTTCTTGCTCAGTTTTGGTGATTAATGCTATGTCATCAGTAAACAATAGCAACAATGAAACTACACCATCACTTTCCTTTTTAAAAAATCATGGATCAGCTATGCCAGCTACAAAACCTATCTTAGTTAATTCCTTAACTATACATTGGTTCCACTCATATCCTGATTGCTTCAACCCATAAAGACTCTTTTTCAACCTCCAGCAATCAATTGTATTATCATTTTTTATACCTAAAGGTTTCTTTAAATAAATAGTGTGTTGCAGCGGTCTCTTCATCTAAATGATTTACAATGTATTTCTCCTTAGCTGCCCACACTAATGCTGCCCTTAATGTAGTAGCTTTCAGACTAGGCGCAAACACCTCATTGTAGTCATTTGCTGTCTGATTGAACCCTTGAGCTACTAACCTGGCTTTATGGGTAACAGTCCCATCCACACTAGTCTTAAGTTTATAAATCCATTTACACCCTATGGCATGTTTACCTGGTGGTAACCTAACATTTTCATATACCTCCAACCTTTGTAAAGATTTCAGTTCCTTATCCATTGCTTCCTGCCAAGCAGCCTGATCCTTAGCAGGATACAGTTTCAGTTCACTATAGTTACCAGGAACTGTAATCACTTGGCATACAACACTAGCCTGATATCTATCAGGTGGTCGTGTTACTCAAGTCGAATATCTCGGTAATACAGGGCTTACTGGTAGACTCTCCTGTTCCACCTGCTCCTGTTCTACTTCTTCCTGTGCCTGTTCTTCCTCCTCCTCTTGTGCCTGTTCTTCCTCTTTAATGGCTATTAATGGTTTAACTATTTCATCTTTAGGGACTACTTGGGTGTCAATAATAACATCATTGTTGGATTCCTGTTCCAGTTTATTCCACCCAACGTGCTCAAGAAATTTAGCACTAGCGCTACAGTAAACATTAGCTGTGCCTTGATCCCAAAATCTAAATGATCTATCATTGGCTTCCAAACCTACGAACAATAATTTCCTAGCTCTATGTTGCCCTTTCAGTCTTACTTGTGAGGGAATATTCACCCATGCTGGAGCTCCAAATGTGTGTAGATAACTTAAATTTGGTTTTCTGCCATGCCAACAAGTGAATGGCAATTCACCAGTTGTTGTGTTCACTACATTGTTCAACACATGGTTGCTACACATTATGGCCTCATCCCACAGTGTTTCAGGCAAACCTGAATCAGATAACATAGTGCAAGCCATGGCTTGTAACGTTTGCCCTCTTCATTCTATAAACGAGTTATGTTGTGGCCTGTAAGGTGCAGAATGTTTATGCTCAACACCAGCCAATTTCTATTGTTAATAAACTCAGTCCCGTTATCAGTAACTAAAGTCATTACCCTATGTTTCATTTTTCTCTCTGCAAACCTTAACCAATTAAAGAAATTTTGGAATGTTTCTGTTTTGTTTTTCATTAAATAGCAGAAACCATACCGTGGGTAATGGTCCATAATCCTCAAAACATAGCAGCCACCTCCCAAACTGGGTTTCTTAGGACCAATTAAGTCAGCAAAAACAACCTCTAAAGGTTTTTTGGTCTTAAACCCATTCAGTCTGTTTGCTGGAGCAACCTTGCTTTTCTCCTGGTTACAGGCATTACAGATTAAGTACTTGCTACAGGATTTTAATTTTACTCCCTCTGACAATTCAACTGTTTGTTTGAGCATTTTGAAATTAATGTGTCCCAGACATCTATGCAGTAAATGTATACATTCATCGTGGCTTAACATTGTTATAAACCAAGTTAGCCATCTTCAACTGTTCATCATATATCACATATAAATTGTTCTCTAAATTAGCAGTAACACTTTTACCCTCTTTCTCTATTGTACAGTTATCTTCCCTAAAGGTTATTACATAACCAATATTAACTAAATCCCTTACTGATAACAAATTAAATTTCATGGTTAAATGGTTAAATGCTCTTTTAAACATGAACACTATGCAGTACCTACACCAGATGCTTTCATCTTCCATCCATTTGCCAATGATACATGTTGCTTACTCGTGGACATCGTTATAATCCTCTATCTTTCATAATGCACTGCGATGCTCCACTATCAACTACCCACAAATCATGGTTTACAGTTGAATTGCTAGACATAGCTAAACTAACATTCTTCTTAGCCTCCTGGTGATTACCAGTATTCTGTCATTTTCCCTTCTTACAGAACCGAGCTATATGTCCCCTAGCTCCACAAGAAAAACATTTCCTAACAGTATAGGCAGTTGAACACAAATCCTCTTGTGGTTGTTCCTTTCTCAGTTGGTCCCTATCCAGCTGTCTTCTTGCCTCTTCTAACAACCTTCCGGTTATGTCAGTTAATGTCAGTTTATCTCTGGGCAGGACTTCCAGTGAAGATACGTAATCATCATAACTCTCATCCAATGAGGAAAGAATGATGTAAACTTGGTGCAGCTCTGAAAATATCAGTTCCTTTTCATGTAGCTCTTGAAAAGTTCTTTTCATGAAGTTCAAATGAACTAACATATCTCCACCTTTCAGAAGACATGCTCTAAACAGTTTATGTGTAAGATGTATGTGTGCACCTACACTGTCACGAACATAAATACTCTTCAAATTCTCCCAGCACCTAGCAGCAGACTCTTCTCCATGAATATGGACTAGCTGTTGGTCACTCAGTGTTAGTCCAATTATACAAAGAGCTCATTCGCTGTTCAGTTTAAAGTCAGCTAACTTCTTGGCATCGTCCTCATTATCTGGATCCCAAGCATTTACATCCAGTGTATCTTGAACTGCATTCCATAACCCTTCTCTACACAGAAGTAGGCTGCACTTCATAGACCAGGAAACATAGTTTGTTCCATCCAACCAGTTTATCAGTGATAGACTTGTTGACATGTCTTGTGCCATCTTTACCAGGACAGTAACCCACAATTAAACAGTAAACAGCTGTCTGTATACTATACTGTGCATTCACACCAACTCTCAGTTATCTGAGCCTGGTATGGTTTGGGCCCATAACCAGTGTTGAGGTAATTCCCTGTTAGGAGAATGAGTGCACACAGAGAGACGTAGTGAGAGTGATGTTGAATAACACACGACCAGCACACAGATACACTGAATAGTAAAATGTAGTTTTACTTCCAGTAAATGGTTAAGCAAAGTCCAACAAACAGTCCAAGTCATACACAGTTAAAGCAGTCAGTTTTCAGTCCAGGGATAATCCAAATAACAAAAGTCAAGTATCATAAACAGTTCAGTAATCAGACTCACATCAATCCAAGAAGAACGATGATCAGCAACAGTCAATAGGGAAAAATGCAGGAACCAAAGTCATCCAACAAGCAACTACCAACAACAGAACCTAACAACCCAGGTTTCTGGCTCCATCTTATGGCCGTTTGAGGAACCACACCCAATTACAATTTTAGCATTCCCTTAAAGATACAGTATAAAACATCTATCCTGGTTTATATATTTCCAACCCAACTGTTAGGTGACTTTCAATTCTTAACAACAGCTTCCTCCCTCCATTCATTGGAGCTTATAGCCAGCTATGGCCTCATCCCAGCGTTTAGTTTCTTCTTGATCGCTGCCTTGGGCTGACATCATTTGCACAGTTCCCACGGTAGGATGGGTGTCTCCCTGGGTTGATCTATTTACAGACAACACCTAATGTAAGGACCTGCCTCAACTACCTTCCCAAGAAAGTAAAACTCTTAAAATAGTTTCATTTAAAAAGGAACTTTTACTGAGAGATAGCGATTGCAGAGAAGTCAGGTGGAGTCTGAAATTCAGGTGCAAAACATTAGGCTAACTTTTCCCCTTCAACCCCACATCCTAATACCCTGTGTCCATCAGTAGCCAATATGCTGCAAAGGTGTTTTTGAAATCACTGAGGCTGGATGATGAGAAGAGTTCATCCTCAGAACAGTGCAACCTTGGATACCCAGCCCAAACTGGTTCAGAGGGAATCACTGTAGATGGTGTGAACTCTCCTCCCTATAAGCTCCCAAGCAATTACAGCTACTTCAAAGCAAAAGGATGCAAACTATGTGGCCCATGATGCTTCCACCCCTCCCTTCCAGAATGACAGTGTTCTGAGAGGGACCTGACATAAACATTCCTGAAAGTCTTGCTTCTTTTTTTAATTTCATTAAAACCTTATGATTTTAATGTCAGAATTATGCTTCTTTTTGTTCTTGATAGGATAGGCTTTTAATTTTCTGAAGAAATCCTTCATAACTATTACAACAACGGACTGTTCCTGAATTTGGATAATTCTTTCTTATATTCTAGTTAAACCACAATTTCTATGATTTTAGTTAGCTTTCATAAACTAGTTTGGGCACTCTTGTCTTTTCTCTTTTTTTAATCATTCCCTTATTTTTGAAAGGCTTTCCTTTTTGTGATGTTGGACACCACTGGCAGTTTTTCAATTAACTTGTAGGCTAAATGTAGTAGCATTACTGTTCTTCTCTTCCACAAGTTTCACATGTCATAGCAGAATGGAGTCATCCTTCTGGATTAAGTCTAACTTTATATTTTCCTCTGGTTAGTTTCAAATTCAGCTGCTCTCAGACACAATCATTTTGGTTATATCAAGTTGCCCCTTTTTGCAAGAACTTCTTTGGATGACTCAATATTATCATTACAATCTTGCTTTCAGTCAACTAATGATTACACTTTAGATCACTGGTCGCCAACTGGTGGGCCGCGACCACTGGTGGGCCATGAGAAAATTTTTGGTGGTCCGCAGAGAAATGTCACCCCCAAAGCACCCCCAAAGCAATTAATCCAGGCTGTGCAGGAACACAAGGCTGCACCGCCACATGGCCCGCAGGAACACAAGGCTTGCATCGCTTGCATTGCGAACAACACAACGTAGTGAGGGGAGGGGGAAAGGGCGAAGGGAGGAAACCTACCCCACTCTCTCCACCTGCCTTACCTGGCCACTGGACTGCTTCTTTCTGCTTCTTTCTTCTTCTGCTTTTGGTTGTATGCAAGAAAAGCAGCAAAGTCTTTCTTTCTCTCCCCAAACTCCATCAGAAATGAGTCTTTGGGACCCTGCAAGGCATCCTGCTACAACAAGTTGAGACTCATTTCTGGTGGAGTTTGAGGAGAGAGAAACACTCTGCTGCTTCTGCTGCTTTCTTGCATGAAGCCAAAAGTCTCTCTGTGTGTGTGTGTGTCTCTCTCTGTCTCTCTCTCTCTCCCCTGAGAACAAGCTGAAGATGGTATCCTGTGATCCCAAATAAAGAATGATCGATCAGTAGAAATTTTCCTGTAGACTTTTTGAGGGTTTTATCAGGGTCTCTGCAGAAAATGGCCCCTGGGATGGGATTCAAATTTCTTAACAACGGGTTCTTGGGTGTGGCCTAATTTGTGAGTGTGGCTTGGTAATCATGTGACTGGCTGGGCATGGCTTGTATGTAAATATAAACATTTATATAAATATTGCATTTTTATTAAAAAGAGCAACTTTTGGGAAAATCTGGCAAAGCATGCAGTTGCTCACAGAATCACAGATTCATTCAGAGATCTGTAGAGATCGGCTACCTGAGCCTGTCACATAAAATTTGCTTACAAGCAAACTCATAAAATTAACTCACAACACATCATGTATGTAAATATTGAATTTTTATTTAAAAGAGCAACTTTTACCCAAAATCAGGCAAAACAGGCAGGCAGATTGAGTTGCTCACAGAATTACAGATTCACTTAGAGATCTGTGTTTCTGCCATCGGCTACCTGAGTTTGCACTGCTCCAGTCCTAAGGAATGTTTGAAATGCTTAAAAGCAGAGCCAAAGATCTAAAGATTAGCTAGAAAGCAAGAAATCTAACTGTTTCCTGCTTTCTATAATCTAAATCTCCCAGACACAGCAGAACAGTTGATCGGCTTGGAAAAGGAATATAGCAACCTTAGCAGGTTTGCCAGATAAGGAGTGAGTGGGCAGGAGGGAGGGCCATGTGGTGGCACAGGCTTGTGTTCCTGCTCAGGCTGAGTTAATTGCTTTGGGGGTGCTCTGGAAGTGACATTTCTCTGTGGACCCCAAAATTTTCTCACGGATCCACCAGTGGGCCGCAGCCCATTGGTTGAAAAGCGACTGTTGGTTTACAGAGTCAGGCATATTGCTCCTAACAGAATGGGTCCTCATTTTACCACCTTGAAAGGGAAAGCTGAATTGGCCTTGAGCTGGTAAGAATCAAATCTGGCAGCTGACAGAAACAGCCTGCCATACTGCATTCAATGACTGCGCCACCACAGCTTTTTGATAATTGATATCTGATTGAGTTAGACAGAGTAAGTTAATGACAATGCAACAATTATGACAAAAATGATATAAAATACTGATTAGAATGCTCATTTATTCTTTTCTGTCATAGCAACAACACTTAACATTTCTTCTTTACTGTCACTGCAGAAGTGTTTCTATCTTGTGTCTGAGGTCATTCCCAGATATTTTTGTGGGAATCTTGTTCAGATTGTCCTTTTAATTACCAGTCTCCACAAGAAAAACATTTCCTATATAGGCAGTTGAACAAATCCTCTTGTGGTTGTTCCTTTCTCAGCTGGTCCCTATCCAGCTGTCTTCTTGCTCCTTCTAACAACCTTCCCGTTATGTCAGTTAATGTCACTTCCAGTGAAGCATATACTCATAACTCTCATCCAATGAGGAAGAATGATGCAAACTTGGTGCAGCTCTGAAAATATCGTCGTGTCCTTTTCATGTAGTTTCTGAAAAGTTCTTTCATGAAGTTCAATGAACCAACATATCTCCACCTTTCAGAAGACATGCTCTAAACAGCTTGCGGGTAAGATGTATGTGTGCACCTACACTGTCAATAACATAAAATACCTTCAAATTCTCCCAGCACCTAGCAGCAGACTCTTTTCTCCATGAATATGGACTAGTTGCTTGGTCACTCAGTGTTAGTCCAATTATAAAGAGCTCATTCGCTGTTCAGTTTAAAGTCAGCTAACTTCTTGGCATCGGTCCCTCATTATCTGGATCCCAAGCATTTACATCCAGTGTATCTTGAACTGCATTCCAAGGCTTCTACACAGAAGTAGGCTACCTTCATAGACCAGGAAACATAGTTTGTTCCATCCAACCAGTTTATCAGTGATAGACTTGTTGACATGTCTTGTGCCATCTTTACTGTGACAGTAACCCACAATTAAACAGTAGCAACAGCTGTCTGTATACTATACTGTATCACACCAACTCTCAAGTTATCTGAGCCTGGTATGGTTTGGGCCCATAACCAGTGTTGAGGTAATTCCCTCGTTAGGAGAATGAGTGCACACAGAGAGGCGTAGTGAGAGTGATGTTGAATAACACACGACCAGCACACTTGTGATACACTGAATAGTAAATGTAGTTTTTACTTCCAGTAAATGGTTAAGCAAAGTCCAACAAACAGTCCAAGTCATACACAGTTAAAGCAGTCAGTTTTCAGTCCAGGGATAATCCAAATAACAAAAGTCAAGTATCATAAACAGTTCAGTAATCAGACTCACATCAATCCAAGAAGAACGATGATCAGCAACAGTCAATAGGGAAAAATGCAGGAACCAAAGTCATCCAACAAGCAACTACCAACAACGAACCCTAACAACCCAGGTTTCTGGCTCCATCTTATGGCGTTTGAGGAACCACACCCAATTACAATTTTAGCATTCCCTTAAAGATACAGTATAAAACATCTATCCTGGTTTATATATTTCCAACCCAACTGTTAGGTGACTTTCAATTCTTAACAACAGCTTCCTCCCTCCATTCATTGGAGCTTATAGCCAGCTATGGCCTCATCCCAGCGTTTAGTTTCTTCTTGATCGCTGCCTTGGGGCTGACATCATTTGCACAGTTCCCACGGTAGGATGGGTGTCTCCCTGGGTTGATCTATTTACAGACAACACCTAATGTAAGGACCTGCCTCAACTACCTTCCCAAGAAAGTAAAACTCTTAAAATAGTTTCATTTAAAAGGAACTTTTACTGAGAGATAGCGATTGCAGAGAAGTCAGGTGGAGTCTGAAATTCAGGTGCAAAACATTAGAAGCTAACTTTTTCCCTTCAACCCACACATCCTAATACCCTGTGTCCATCAGTAGCCATATGCTGCAAAGGTGTTTTTGAAATCACTGAGGCTGGATGATGAGAAGAGTTCATCCTCAGAACAGTGCAACCTTGGATACCCAAGCCCCAAACTGGTTCAGAGGGAATCACTGTAGATGGTGTGAACTCTCCTCCCTATAAGCTCCCAAGCAATTACAGCTACTTCAAAGCAAAAGGATGCAAACTATGTGGCCCATGATGCTTCCACCCCTCCCTTCCAGAATGACAGTGTTCTGAGAGGGACCTGACATAAACATTCCTGAAAGTCTTGCTTCTTTTTTTTAATTTCATTAAAAACCTTATGATTTTAATGTCAGAATTATGCTTCTTTTGTTCTTGATAGGATAGGCTTTTAATTTTCTGAAGAAATCCTTCATAACTATTACAACAACGGACTGTTCCTGAATTTGGATAATTCTTTCTTATATTCTAGTTAAACCACAATTTCTATGATTTTAGTTAGCTTTCATAAACTAGTTTGGGCACTCTTGTCTTTTCTCTTTTTTTAATCATTCCCTTATTTTTGAAAGGCTTTCCTTTTTGTGATGTTGGACACCACTGGCAGTTTTTCAATTAACTTGTAGGCTAAATGTAGTAGCATTACTGTTCTTCTCTTCCACAAGTTTCACATGTCATAGCAGAATGGAGTCATCCTTCTGGATTAAGTCTAACTTTATATTTTCCTCTGGTTAGTTTCAAATTCAGCTGCTCTCAGACACAATCATTTTGGTTATATCAAGTTGCCCCTTTTTTGCAAGAACTTCTTTGGATGACTCAATATTATCATTACAATCTTGCTTTCAGTCAACTAATGATTACACTTTAGATCACTGGTCGCCAACTGGTGGGCCGCGGACCACTGGTGGGCCATGAGAAAATTTTGGTGGTCCGCAGAGAAATGTCACCCCCAAAGCACCCCCAAAGCAATTAATCCAGGCTGTGCAGGAACACAAGGCTGCACCGCCACATGGCCCGCAGGAACACAAGGCTTGCATCGCTTGCATTGCGAACAACACAACGTAGTGAGGGGAGGGGGGAAAGGGCGAAGGGAGGAAACCTACCCCACTCTCTCCACCTGCCTTACCTGGCCACTGGACTGCTTCTTTCTGCTTCTTTCTTCTTCTGCTTTTGGTTGTATGCAAGAAAAGCAGCAAAAGTCTTTCTTTCTCTCCCCCAAACTCCATCAGAAATGAGTCTTTGGGACCCTGCAAGGCATCCTGCTACAACAAGTTGAGACTCATTTCTGGTGGAGTTTGAGGGAGAGAAACACTTCTGCTGCTTCTGCTGCTTTCCTTGCATGAAGCCAAAAGTCTCTCTCTGTGTGTGTGTGTGTCTCTCTCTCTGTCTCTCTCTCTCTCCCCTGAGAACAAGCTGAAGATGGTATCCTGTGATCCCAAATAAAGAATGATCGATCAGTAGAAATTTTCCTGTAGACTTTTTGAGGGTTTTTATCAGGGTCTCTGCAGAAAATGGCCCCTGGGATGGGATTCAAATTTCTTAACAACGGGTTCTTGGGTGTGGCCTAATTTGTGAGTGTGGCTTGGTAATCATGTGACTGGCTGGGCATGGCTTGTATGTAAATATAAACATTTATATAAATATTGCATTTTTTATTAAAAAAAGAGCAACTTTTGGGAAAATCTGGCAAAGCATGCAGTTGCTCACAGAATCACAGATTCATTCAGAGATCTGTGAGATCGGCTACCTGAGCCTGTCACATAAAATTTGCTTACAAGCAAACTCATAAAATTAACTCACAACACATCATGTATGTAAATATTGAATTTTTTATTTAAAAAGAGCAACTTTTACCCAAAATCAGGCAAAACAGGCAGGCAGATTGAGTTGCTCACAGAATTACAGATTCACTTAGAGATCTGTGTTTCTGCCATCGGCTACCTGAGTTTGCACTGCTCCAGTCCTAAGGAATGTTTGGCTCTGCTTAAAAGCAGAGCCAAAGATCTAAAGATTAGCTAGAAAGCAAGAAATCTAACTGTTTCCTGCTTTCTAGATAATCTAAATCTCCCAGCACAGCAGAACAGTTGATGTTCGGAAAAATATAGCAACTTAGCAGGCAAGTTTGCCAGATAAGGAGTGAGTGGGCAGGAGGAGGGCCATGTGGGTGGCACAGGCTTGTGTTCCTGCTCAGGCTGAGTTAATTGCTTTGGGGGTGCTCTGGAAGTGACATTTCTCTGTGGACCCCCAAAATTTTCTCACGGACCACCAGTGGGCCGCAGCCCATTGGTTGGCGACTGCTGGTTTACAGAGTCAGCATATTGCTCCTAACAGAATGGGTCCTCATTTTACCACCTTGAAAGGGAAAGCTGAATTGGCCTTGAGCTGGTAAGAATCAAATCTGGCAGCTGACAGAAACAGCCTGCAATACTGCATTCCAATGACTGCGCCACCACAGCTTTTTGATAATTGATATCTGATTGAGTTAGACAGAGTAAGTTAATGACAATGCAACAATTGACAAAAATGATATAAAATACTGATTAGAATGCTCATTTATTCTTTTCTGTCATAGCAACAACACTTAACATTTCTTCTTTACTGTCACTGCAGAAGTGTTTCTATCTTGTGTCTGAGGTCATTTCCCAGATATTTTGTGGGAATCTTTGTTCAGATTGGTCCATTCCATATTCTCTAAGGCATTACTTTTAATTACCAGGAAAATGTGATATTTGTCACCATTTCTTACATTCTGTTAACCAAGAAGAAATTTTGGGGGGGGGGGAAACCCTCTTCAGATGTTATTTTTCTATATACTCTTATCGGGGTCATGGTACCCCAAATATCAACCAATTAAAAATTGATCAACTAAAAGAAAAGCAAACGTTGTCAAGCCCTTTGAAAGTAATAGAATAGGTCTCATTAAACACCTAAACAAAATATTATCCCTAAGGCTATTTTATCTTTATTTTATACACAATACAATATTAGAAGTCTGTAATGCCCTTTCAGTGGAATTGTACTCTAGTTCAGAGCCAATATAAGAGGCTCACGTAGATTATTAGGAAGCCTTAATTATTTTTTTATATAAATGCTTAGTTTTCATGTTCAGCAAAAAAATATTCCTGCATCAATCTTCTTTGGTCTTTTAAGGAGGAAACTCTATTAAATTTTTAAAAATTCTCTTTCATCTTGGTCATGTTTAAACCTATTTTGTTCAAGTTAAGTATATGATTGGCTTTAATTATCACTGAACTTAATAAACACCATGATTAGGTGGAGCAAGATTTCCACCATTATACTATATGCATGCAAAAACTAGTTGTTTTCAGTTTTTAATTTGATAAAGATTAGAACAATAAAACAACAGCAAAAGGAGGCAGGAGATTACTAATTTCAATAGATTTGCTGTTTCCTTATCTTTGCATCTACAAAAAGTCAGAATCAAAACATCAATGGTTTTGCTATTGCTATTATTTTGAAACTGTTTTTGTTTGTTTTGTTTCATTATCCACTGAAGTACTAGCAGAAAAAGAACAGAAGAGCATGAGTGATGGAAATGGATGTGTTAAATTTCTCTTTTCTCCCATTATTTTATATAACACACACACACACACACACACACACACACACACACACACGGGGAGCAAGAGTTATGGCCACTGATTAAATATTGTTCACCTGTTAAAAATGATAATTTTTATGGGCTAAGCTCATTAGCATCATTATAATGAGTAAGACCTTTGTTGCGAGCAAAGAGATATACTATAGTCTCATCCAAAAAAACATTTAAAAAGTATTACAGACAGGAAATTGAAAAAATAATATATATTAGATGGAATAGGACTAGATTTTTCTGATAGAACAGGCAGATAAATGCATTTCATTTGGTCACTACAATGGATATTCTCTTGATAAAATACAATTGAATTAGCTTTGAAGGGTAAGAGTTGAATGTAATAAACAAATGTGTATCACATCTCCTTTTAAACTACCCATCTCAACCATCCAAGCTGTTTAATGCTTTTAGTTCTTTAAATTTTGATTGGTGATTTGAAAAAAGCCTTGTTTTAAGTACCATCAAATTCAGTGATGGTATTCTACCATTTCGTCCCAGTTCTGCCGAGCCAGTAGCGGCGATGAGCAGCGGAGACTGAACCAGTTCTCTCCACCACTCTGTTGTTGTGCTTGCCCACCTGCCTGGGCTCCCATACTCACCTTTATCTTCTGCTTTTGAGCGCAGCTGCTTTGCGCAGCACAGAAAAGTGCTGCAGTGGCAGCTGCTTGAAGGCGACCAGGAGAGTGGAGGTTAGTTGGAATGCCTTTGCACCTGCGCAAACACCTCTGTGCCTGCACAAAGTGCATTTTTGGTGCACATGTGCATGCAAAGTGCGCCCACCAAGCCACACCCACTGAACTGGTGGTAAAAGTTTTTGAATCTCCCCACTGGTCAAATTGCACTGTTTAAATAGAATGCAAACACCAATTTTGGTCTCTCATCTTGGTAAACCCTTGATGGGATCTTTAAAACTTTTTAGCAAATATTTATGCATATATTTCTATATTTTTATTTCCATCTATTAATATCTTTAACAACATATGGTAGCATATAGAAATAATAAAACCAAGCCAAGACAGTATCAATAGTAATAGATACTATGGGTACAATCCCAATCCAACTGGAACACCACTTGAATACCATCAACCTTTACAAAAAGTAGTTTTAATTTGGAACAACTTTGATACCATTAATATTATTAAAAAGCATTGATCTGATCTTGGAAAAGATTCAATAGATGGACAGATGTGCCAAACCCAGTCTAACTGTGAGTGACTGTGTGACCAATCATCATCATAATGTCAGTCAAAGAGGATCAGTCAAATCCAAATTAATTAGGAAAATTCCATAACTAAAAATATTAACTATTGCCAAGGCTTATGTCACAATCAAGAGAAACATAGTTGTTTTGTTTTCCCATCTACCAAGTGTACCAAGGGTCAAAAAAAATATATATATATTAGGTAATATTTTTTTAGCCAACTATCAATTTGTGTGTTTTTTTGTTTGTTTGTTTTACATTGTCAAACACATTGCATGGTCTTTCCAGAAACCATTTTGGAACCATCATATGTGAATCCAGACAGCTTATATCTCATTCCTATGAAATCCTTCTTTTTAAAATTTCTCAATGCCCACAAATATGAATTGAAGGACAAAAAAAAAAAAAACAACATCAGTGATATCGTACTTGTAATCGGTTAGGTGAAATGTGTTGACAAAAAATACTCTTTGTATTGTATTTTAAAAATGACTTATTGTTTTAAACATAATAAAAAAATTTAAACAATTTGGATTTATGAAAACCTAGAATACAAATAGTCATTTCATAGGCCATGGGATAAAATCATTTAAGTTTTATATTCAAATGTTGTAAATATCAGTGCTTCAATTGAAAAATATTTTGAAATTTAGTTGCTAAAATCTCTTAGTATAAACTATTAATTATTCTGCTTTATAATGTTGCTGCAAATGTATATGTAGTGTTAATTGTCTAATATTCTGCACAGATCTATTCCCATTTCTATGTGTTTTAGGAGATAAAGATAAAGATAAGACTCTAAACTCAAAGTTTCATTGTGAAATCAGTTTAGGGAATAACAAGGTACAAATGGTATTTCCTTTGAGATATGCTTAAATAATTGAAATAACAAATAAGAGCCCAAAGGCAACTTTACTAATAATAAAATATTTCCTTCCTTTGTGCATTCAGAAATTTCAAGTATTGTGCTTTAAATAAACATGGAATTAAATTAAGAAGACAGTGTCTTCTGGCTATGAAAATACTTATTTTTCATGTTGCTTCTGTACAAACAAGGAAATAAATGTGCATTACAAATGCTTCCACTATTGAAAAACACATGGTGATAGTTTCACGCTTACATTCTCAGTTAGAAATATATAATTGTACTAATATTATGTTTTAAGTCCTGAGACTTGAATGTTTTGTAGAGTGTGATACAAATGTATCAAATGTGTATGTTAGGATTTTAACTACATTATGACTTCTTTCTTTTACTCATAAAAACTAGCATATCAAGAGGTAGTTTCTTGCATCTTTAAGTGCCTGGTGTACATCTATGTGTGTATGTGTAAATACAAGCACATACCTATGCGTACATTTTATTTTCAACTATCCTTGAACTAGTAATTAGTTGTTGGATTTTCATATAGACGAAAAGAGGGATTAATATTTATGCTTATCTTCCTAAACCGATGTCTTCTTCCATTATGGGAACTGACTTCCAAAGCATTCTAATGGGCACCAAGTTGGGCTAGTCAGTGCTTTCAATCAAATAGGAAGGAGAGAGAAGTGGTATTTGGTTAAAAATACATCATGGTATTTTTAAGCTGTCATCTATGGTCATTCTGTATTGCTTTGTTGAATATGTACATTATGTAAAGAATAAATTCATTCATGGAAAAATGCCACACATTTGGAAAGAAGAAGCCATCCTGCTTCTTCTGACCTTGCAAACTGCTCACTTCAGCAGTGTCGTTCTCCAAGAACTCTCCAAGAAATGTACTTTAATTCAAATAAACATTTCTATTACACAATAAAACTAGTCCAGCAAATTTTGCCTTGTGGGCAATGGAGGCTCTCTGAGTTACAGGCCCAAAAGTGACAGTTCATTGCTATTCCTTTGTCATATGTGATACACACACCCTTTTTCTGAAGTGAGGTTTCTTCTAATACCATTAAAAGAATGATCTTTCTGTTCCTTTGGTAACATTTAAAGATAGATGGAATGCATTTGACTATATTCATTCCAAGTTTTACAGGATTGCAGACCTGAATTATGCATTGGGAGAACCACCCAAAATAACTCTAAAAACTGAAGTCTCGTTCATTTATTCCTATTGTAACTCCCCTAACAATATCACTTAACTGTTTCCATGATTTTACTTATATTTTAAAACACTGCAAATATCTGTATATATATATGTATAAAAAAAACCTTTCGGAATATTTTGAACCAAACTTACATAACACATGAGTTTTGTTTTGAGCTCAGTACACTTCTACCTTAACCTTGAAACATTTTTTTGCAACTCATTATAGAAATCAATAGCTTAGTTTGGCATTATTATAAAATCATAATGTAGCACATCATAATCTGAATGTACATTAAAATATTTTTGTAACAATACAACTAGTCATTACAAAACTAATTACTTTTATAGTGTCAAGGCAAATTTGACATTGAAAATTAATTAAGGAAACAGAAAAATAAGTTTGTAACTGTCATCAACACTCTTAATGCTAAAATTGACTATATTGAACTATCAGTGGAGCAAAACAAAATAAAAATTCTAAAAAATCTTTTAAAATATTTTATATATTGAACACATATCTTGTATCTTACATCTTAAAGTGCAAAATGAAACGTGTTCTTTTCAATACTCAGTGATACTGGATTCTCTAATAATGAATAATATTAAAAATAATTTTGGAAACATTGTTGCTCACTTAAGAGAATTAAATGTTCTTAATGTGCTAAATTGGTCTTAGGATTATCTGTAATTAAAATGCTACATGTTACCAAGATTTATATATTTCAATATAGATATAGGAGTATGAGATATTAGAATTGTGATTTTCATTCAGGCAATGTAGCTTGTAGGCAATAGGCTTTTAATGGCCAAATGATTAGTTGGATCAGTGGTTATTCAGAACTCTACTTTCAAGTAATGCTTTCGATTCCACAATAACTTCAGAGTGAATGAAAGTTCTTTTGATAAAAGAGGGATTGAGACTGTATCCTTGTATCCTCTGGATTACAGATAACTTCTGGAACCTCTTTATGTGAACCGCAGAAGTTTCTTTGAATGATTGTTGAAAGTTAACAGATTGTTGCTGGTAATGTACTGACTCTGTAAACCACTTAGAGAGGGCTATGAAGCACTATGAAGTAGTACATGCTATTGCTATTTTAGTTGGAAAACATGCACATTATAGTATAGGAGGTCCTAAAACAGGCATAGCATAAGCCAGGGGTGTTAAACTCAAGGCCTGTGGGCCAAATCCTGGAAACTGTAAGGGGCCGATGAGGTCAGATCCCACCCACATGGCCATCCTGGAAACTGTAAGGGGCCCAGACCATGTTGCTTCAGTCCATACCATACCAGCGGGAACATAGGCCTAATTCTCCACCACTGCATGCAGGGCAGCAAAAGTAGTCTGTGGGACTACAATAAAAATGATTCAGACCTTCCAACTTCACAAAATCTTTTTGTGTTTGTGTGAGAGAGAGAAATTGGAAAGTCTGAAATATTTTTTTTAGTCTCACATGCTACTTTTGTTTCCCTCCACGCTGTGATGGTGAACAGAGATGGAGAGCAGGTTAGTTAAGGGATGTGGCTGCCCTGGAAGAGGATGCCCTCAGGTAAGCCAGTGCAGGGCAGTTCCACATCCCCTGCCTTGCTTCATCTTCCACCCCTTCCCCACTGCCTCACTTCGTTCTTTGTTCTTCGCCAGGTCTTCTCTTTGCTTGACACTGTAAAGGAGCAGGAGGCTGAGCAACACAATGGTGCAGCGGTCACAAAGCAAAGCGGTGGAGGATGGAGGATGAAGCAAAGTGGGGGGTGTGGAGCTGCCCCCTACGCCCTGCCCCAGCTTACCTGAGTGCCCCACAGTCAGGCCATCCTGACAACTGCTTCATTTTGCAACATCTCCTGCAGCCCTGTCCAGGACCCCATGTGCATTGCTCAGCCTCTTGCTCCATTGTGTCAGTGAGCAAGGAGAAATGGGCTGGCAGCCACATGGGGTCCTGGACAGGGTTTTTGGAGCTGCCACCATGAAGCCAGACAGTTGGGGGATGGTCAATCCCTGTTCCCCCACCAGGCTGGTCTGGTCTGGTGGGGGGGATTGTTTTCTATCTTGTCTGCCATGCCACAAATGAGGATTGACCATCCCCCAAGCCCTACTGCTGTCAAGATAAATCCTGGATACTACGCTGCAGTGGGCAGATGAAAAGCACAGCTTTTGTTTGAAGGACAAAAGGAGTGGAAAGAAGAAAGAGTTTCCCTCTTTGGGAAACAACCCACTGGCCAGCATTGAAGTACTGCCAGCACAAACTGAAGCACAAAAGAGAGAGAGAGAGAGAGAGAGAGAGAGAGAGAGAGAGAGAGAGAGAGAGAGAGATCTGATCCAACCTCTGAGAGTTATACCAGGGCTAGTGGCAGTGTGCTTCAGTGTCTGCCCAGCATGGTACTTCTCACTTGACTGCTTTCCCTCTTTCTTCTCCCTGCTCCTCCTTTCCCTTCAGACAAAAGCTATGCTCTTCATCTGTTCATTGCAGCGCAATGCCTGGGATTTACTTTGACAGCAGCAGGACTTGGGGGATGGTCAATCCTCATTTGTAGCACGGTGGAGAAGTTGGAAGGCAATTCCCTCACCAGACCACCCTGGCTGGGGTGGGGTGGGAAACTGAGCAGCACCAAAAGCAGCTGAAAGCACACCAACTGTAGCTGCCCTGCCCCCTGCCTCGCCTTACCTCATCCCATGGGATGAGCCTCCCGCCCTCACCCCACCCATCAAAGATCCCTGGATTCCCTCTCCAACCCCAACCGGCTGCCGTAGGCACCACCCACACTAGGGACATCAAGCTGGCCACGCCCCTGGCCATTCCCAGTTGGGCATGACCACCCTGGCTACGCCCCTCCTTCCCCCCACAGCCCCTGGAGGATTCAGCCCTCAATGAAATTGAGTGTGACACCCCTGGCATAAGTTAACAAAGAGTCAATCCATTTCAATAATGAAATTAATGTGGAAAAAAACATTTTAAAAAGTGTTTTAATGTAAAAAAACCTTTATGCTGTGGTATCAGTCTATCTGCTTTCAGCATTGTTCCCCCACATGGTGGCCTTTGTCTCCCCAAAGCTATTGCTATGGGTCACCAAAAAATTATCTACTTCTTTGTTGAGAGAATCTGAGACATCTCCAGTTGATCTCTAATTAAACATGGCCCTTGCTGTTTTGGAATTCAAGCCTTCAAGGGAAGAATAGCAGAAGACAAGCAGTATATACTAGAATGTAAGAAGACAGTTTGATAAAGACTGCTAATTTACAGTATATCAGTTATCATATATGGTCACAACTAATAAATTAGTTGGACAAAATGTGAGTTTCAAGGCAGGTAAAATACCTTGTGTTCCTAGATGTGTTACTTTCACAATAAAATATTTATTATATACAGAATTTATGTTTTCTATTTCTTTTAGATTATTGGAACAATTCCACTGATTCCTAATCCAGTCTCATCCAATCAAGCAGCAGGAGGAGCTCAGGGCCTTCAAATACAGCCAATTACACCACAGTTATTGACCAATGCCCAAGGTCAAATCATTGCAACAGTCATTGGAAACCAGATATTGCCAGTAATCAATACACAAGGAATCACACTGTCACCTCTCAAGTCAGGCCAACAAGTAAATGAGCATTAATGCAGCCATTAAGCAGAATATTAAACATTAATGGGGTCATTAAGCAGAGCATCCCATTCCTGTCCCTTGGAACCCCCTAGGCTTGAGCCTGCTTCCCACCCACTGAGTTCTGCATGCTCCTCCTCATCCCATCATCACTGATCACTCACTTATCTTTGTAGTTCTTCTAAAAGCTCTGGAAGTTAGATTCAGGAGATCTGCACTATCTGCAGAACTCCAGAGATCCTGTGGAGAAGAGCATGCCACCTCACCCTTAGGCCATGTGGTTTGCTTCTGGAAGCGAGCACCATTTTCAGACGAGCTGTAAATAATTGTAGCCACTCTAAAATGGTGCTCTCTTCCAGGGGTTAGTTTAGGGACAGAGTTGATTGCTCTGCTTCCCTAATGTGATCTCTGGAGTCTATGGATCACTACAGATTGCTGCAGAGCTCTCCAGAATTTGCATTAGGGAAGAGCAGGCCTCTTCGTTCCTGAACTGTGTGGCACAATCAGAGGTGGTATGCAGCAGGTTCTGACCAGTTCTGGAGAACTGGTAGCAGAAATTTTGAATAGTTCGGAGAACCGGCAAATACCACCTCTGACCGGCCACATCCCCATCTATTATCTGCGTCCCAAATTCCAGCTTATCGGCTGGGTCTTCTTTTGTTGCCCTGCATCGGAGAATGGAGCTGGAAAGCAGGTTAGTGGGGTAGGGAGGGAATGGGATTTTGCAGTATCCTTCCCCTGAAGTGGGGTGGGAATAGAGATTTTACAGTATCCTTCCCCTGCCATGCCTACCAAGCCATGCCCACCAAGCCACGCCATGCCCACCAAGTCACGCCCACAGAACTGGTAGTAAAAATTTTGAGTCCCACCACTGGGCACAATCCATTTATGGAATGACATTGCACTGTGGCCACTCCAAAAGTGGAGGGCATTTCTGGTTCGTGCCACACACTAAGGTATTGAACAACCTGCCCCCAAACTCAAACTCCAGAGATCTTTGAAAGATAAGTCATAAAGGGTGACACAGGGTGACGAGGCCACAGGAGCCCAGTGAGGGGAATGGTCGAGATAGGTTAGGTACATCTATATTTTATTCCTGAAAATGTTTTTGTCTTTATCCATAGCTCCATCAGCCCTCTCAGGCACAAGTAGGACAAGCAGCCTCACAGACTAATCTTCTACACCTGACTCATAGTCAAGCATCTATATCTCAAAGCCCAGTGCGTCAGGCTTCTTCTTCCTCCTCCTCCTCCTCCTCATCTTCAGCTTTGAGTGTTGGCCAATTAGTCAATAGTAAGTACTGCACTTTTGTCTTATTTTCTCGTTTGTCTCCTAGCTTCTTTATCTACTGTTGGTCTTGCTTTTATATGGTTTTATATTATTGGAAATCTGTAGGAGGCAATTCTCTATGACTTTTCAGTCACTTATGAAATGCTATCTCTAAGAGCTTTTGGGGCAGTGGATGGAATCAGAATACCATGTTATTCTGTGTAAGATACAGTGCAATAGGGCGATAAATTGATTGGATAATGTGGTTTATTATTTTATTGTTGTGTGATTATTGTAAACTTACTACATTGAAGTGACATAAAAATCCCAGTAATAAATACTTAGAATAACTAATCAATCATTAATTGTTAAGCAATACAAATAGAAGAGGCACAGAGAAATTGTAAGCATGAAATGTTTTGGACTAAATTCAAGATATAAAATATTTATGCAGTATGCATTAATTCTGAAGATATCTTACATGTGATCAGAAATAAGTAAATCAAGAAATACTGCTTTTTTCTTCTTCAATTTTTAGGGACTGTTTTCCTATCCAGCAGATTTTTTATTTTGAAACTGAAATATACCAAACTGAATTCCTATTGTAAGAGCCCCCACTTATTAAGAAGTTTTACAAGCCTTCCCCTATCCTATACCATCCCCAACGTCCAGCACACATTACAGATTCGCCTCACATGATAAGAAAACAGCTTTTTTGAGGAGGAGGACGAGGAGGAGGAGGAGGAGGAGGAGGAGGAGGAGGAGGAGGAGGAGGAGGAGGAGGAGGAAGAAGAAGAAGAAGAAGAAGAAGAAGAAGAAGAAGAAGAAGAAGAAGAAGAAGAAGAAGAAGAAGAAGAAGAAGAAGAAGAAGAAGAAGAAGAAGAAGAAGAAGAAGAAGAAGAAGAAGAAGAAGAAGAAGGGCAGTATATTATTAAGGCAGTGTTTCTCAACCTCAGCAATTTTTAAGACATGTGGACTTAACTCCCCAATTCTAAAAGTTGAAATCCAAATATCTTAAAGTTGCTGAGGTTGAAAAAAACACTGAACATTGCATACGCAACACAGGAGAATGTGGAAGTAGTGGTTTTCCACATAAATAAGAACAATAATGCCTGGATTTAAATTAAATTTAAAATATGAATACACACAAACACATGCACATGCACACACACATGTGCATGTATATGAAGGTAGATATATGTGAGTGTGAATAAGTATTCATTTTTTAAATTTCAATGGTCCATTGGGTTTATTTGTGATTCTGTGTGTATGTGTGTGTGTGTGTGTGTATACACAGGCACAGATAAATGTAGATGTATACATGTAGATGTAGAAGAGGACAACTTGCAGCAAGGTGGATGGACTCAATTATAGTGGCAATTGATGCCCTGTGGAAAGAGACCAGGTTAAGAATATATCATAATGGCACATGATGAATTAATCAATCAACCACAGTATAACCAATGAGGCAAACATTTATAATCACTTTTCTGTCCCTTTGATTTCTTAAAGTCATGGTCCTGCTTTTCAATGATTTTAGTCAAGGAATTAATATTAATAATTAACAATAATTAACGTATACATTTTATGGGAAAATATTCTTCTTTTTACACCTCCTGTTTACATGATTCTTGTCTCATGGAAAATAAATAAAAACTTTTGAGATAGATATAAAAAAGCAGTCTATCTACCTAACTCTTATAGATTACAGAAACAATAACCAAAATAATGACAAAATGTGCATCATGATATTATGACCTAAGTTCTGTCTTTTCTCATGTGCACTGCAACATGGCACACAAATACATATGGGGAAGACTTTGCACCACAATGCATATTTCATAAGTTGCCTTCCCTGCCCCCTGCCCCATGTCCATGCCAACACTATCAGTGAGAACAAAGATTGAGATTGTAAATATTTTTAAACTAGTTCTTACTCTTAGTGGGGAAAACCTGAGCATAAATGTAGTGCCCAGTATTGAGACACACATTGCAAAAAGCAGGATAGTGGCTGAAAAATGGCAACTTTTGTGGTTACTTTATGCCAGCTCAGCAAAGAAACTCAGTATTGTTATGTCAATTTTGTTCAGTGTATATGCATGTTTCTGATATATTTGAGCAAGAATTCATAATTTTCCCGCTTTTCTTCCAGATGGGACCTCTTACTTGCTCTTAGACTACATCTGGGTGCTGAGGTGATTTGGGATAACCAAGTAATCTTTGTTTTCTATTATGTTGGAAAGAATTCCATTATTAAAGCACCAGCGTCTTATGAATTACTTAGAGAAATAGAATGCAGGGTGAACCAAAAGGCACTGAATGAGTAAGAAGCTAAGGAAGCATTTTTTTAATTAAATATTTGTCATATCAAGTGCCAGTGGTAAATTATCTCAAAAAGCTAAACAGGTTCCAATCTGAATTGGGGAAGACCAAACAAGCTCAGGAAAATAAAAATAAGTCAAAATAGAAGGCAATAAGTATCTGTGGCAAATATAACTTAAGCACAACACAAAGGAGTCTTTATTTTTTATTTTGACATTCCCTTCAAAACAATACCCAAAATTGCTGTATTGATTTGCAGCAATTCTCCGATGTGTCATTTGATTGATGAGGATACCATTATCTAATCTGAGCTAAGCTAAACTACAGTTTTCTTTCTTTCATGTAGTTCATCACCAATCTCCAACACTATTTTAGGATTTTGAATAACTTCTTTAGATTTCAGCCCTTGAGGATTGTAGACACAAATGCTTGGATAAATATAGCTTGGATCTCAAGTTTCCATGCTGAAAAAAAGTGCACCAAATGTATCAGTATCTCAAGGTCAGGCTTATCTATCTTGGTAGAGGCTTTTTAGTCATCAGAGGAACCTAAAAGTTTAGGTCTATTTTTTGATACTATTAGCCTAATTGTTATTAAAAGTGCAGCCAAGCACAACATCTACCGTTTCAGGAAGCTGTGCTTTTGTGCAATATAACATCCAAATAATGCAAAGTTTCATTATATTAACTGATGAAAAAGTTTGTTGCTCAACTGAAAAACATATTAATTCTAAATTCTGGCTGAATATATTCATTTTTTCTCATCTTGAAAGCAAAAAATATATCTATAGTGGAGGGAGAAAAAGGCCTACTTCAGGATAGCGATTTTTAATGTAGCAAATATTTAAAATTTGACTACTACAATTAGATTGAGAAAAGATTTCTGCTGAAATCTTGGGTAGTGGCTGTTTATCAGTATAAATATGTGTTTCTCTATCAGTGTGTCCACAGGTAGTTTTCCTTCATCAGAGTTCTTCCCTAATTAACCTCTTACCTATAAAGATGAGAAAATGCCAGGCTGTGAAGCCATGTGTCAGCCTCTAGCCTCAACTTTATTTTCAATAATGTCTCTTGTCTCATTTGGGATTGATTATAAGCTCTCACAAAAATTAAAAATGATGACAGTTGTAGTAGCCTGGTGATATGTTTAAAGGTGAGTTCTACTGCTCAGAAAAAACAAAAGCAAGCAGGAATATTAAAATGTCTTAAAGAATAAAGGAGAGGGAAGAAGAACAGATATCTGTAGCATAATAGTCAGTTTGAGATTGGGCAAAAGATTCCCAAGAGCTATTTTATATGAGCATACACATACTGTTGTCAAAAATATAAGAAACCACTAATGTAGGTAATAATACACATAAAATTATAATGAAATTTTGCACACACTGTATTCCCTGCATATTCTATATGCCCTAGAAAATTACAACAAATGACCATAAAACAACAAATGACCATAAAGTAGGCTTGACAAATAAGGAAGACCCAATAGGATATTTTTCCCCTTTTGAACTACTTACAATTGTTAAATGGAAGAAAGACCAACTGGTACTTCTCAAGTTCTGAGTAGGTTAGTAAGATTTTTATTTATTTATTTTTACTATTAAAAGCAGCATAGCAGATATTCATGCAGATGAACATAAAGGATGGGACAGAACCAAGAGCAGATATGATTGCTAGTATAAATGATGATGCATTTATAGATGGATTTTTATAATTGCTGGTAACATGCCAACAAAAACAGTTTCCAAACAATCACTAATGTGGGTCTAACAACTTGTGAGTCTCTGTCCTACTCATTCTATCCTGTAGCATATAGTGAAAGCAGGGAAATTGTTTGGGAATCAGCCACAAAGGAAAGGTAATTATCTAGAACTGCAAAATGTATTTCATTTTATGTATTTGTGTTTGTTTATTATTATTTTATTTTTTATTTTTTTATTATTTATTGTTTTGTTTTTGTTTTATCTGTTCATAATGCCATTGAGACACATAGGTTGAGTATAATTTTTTACAATACCACTAGTGATGTCTATCAGAGACTATCACAGACATTCAAAGACCAAATTCTCAGTGGTAGACATCATCTAATATTAGCTAGTATTTATTTGTTTGTTTACTTATTAGAGTTATGGACCTGGAGTAGAGATCTTTATCCACCTGTATAAACACCTAATTGTCAAGGTTCCGGCAGTTACTCCAATTAAATCATGAGCCTCGAGCCACACTCCCAAAACTAAAGAAGATTTATTTGAAGCTACCATTCTATATCCAGCACTAACCTGGGCATAGTCAACTCTGAGACACGTAATTCACTGTCACTCTTGATCCTGCTTTTCCCCCCACCCCTCTGGGTGTATCATCCAATGAAAAATGTCCATAGTCAAGAGTCATCAATCATGCTCTGCAATTAGATATTTTTGTGGCAGAAGCTTCAGCCATCTAATCAGCTTTTGAAGAAAATATGAATGGAATGTACTTTTGATTCCACACTATTGCCTGCTCTTTGAAACTCCCCCGCCCTTCTTTCTATTGTTAACTATAAAACGTGTATACAAAATGTTTTATGAGTTGACATTCAGCTTCCCTCACTTCTTGAAGGTGACCTGTACAACACACACAAAATCAATTTGATTGCAAATATGGAAGTTTATGCTCATGAAACGCCACCAGGCTTGGTTGGATTTTCTGCATGGAACCTTGCTAAAAGGCAATTGGCTTGGGCATTCCTACTTTTTACCCATGGTGCCTTTGATAAGGGGTAGCCCTTCCACTTGATTAAATATTGGAGTTATCTCCTGTGCCACCTCGAATCGAGGATTTGCTGCATCTCATAATGGGTTTGGCCTCCTATGACCACAGGATCTGGGGGCTCACAAGGTAGGGGCCTCAGCATTGATCTGACCATAGGCTTCTATGGAATACCGGGTATATTTTCCGGAATGATTGGGGCAATTTCAATTGCACCATGACTGGGTTGATGATCTTTACTATGGGGAATGGTCCCATGAACTTTGGCCCCAATTTTTTGCCAGGGAGTTTTAACCTCAGATATTTGGTGGAGAGATAGACCTTCTCCCCCAACTGGAATAGTCTTTGCGGGGCTCGTTGTTTGTCTGCCTGTCTCTTATAGGTCTGTGCTGCTTTTGCAAGTGCTTTTTGACATTCTCCCAAGTTGCTTTCAGCGTTGACATCAAATCAGTCAGGCTGACTGAGGAGGGGGGGTCCCTTGGATACTCAGGCATTGGGATGAAGTCCATGCTGCTCACTACCTTGAAGTGGGTTAGTCCCGTGCTACTGTGAACAGCATTATTGCATGTGACCTCCACAAAAGGCAGGAGGTCTGTCCAATTGGACTGCGGATAATTCATGTAGCACCTCAGATACTGTTCTGCCATGGCATTCAATCTCTCGCCCCCACTATTGGTGCTTGGATGAAAGGCCGAGCTAAGACCCTGGGATGACCCAATAGACCGCAGGAACTCCCTCCAAAATTTGGCTGTGAATTGGACCCCTCTTTCTGAGATAATTCTCTGTGGTACTCCATGCAGGCAGTAGATGTGCTTCAGGAACAGCTTAGCTAACTGGCGGGCTGAGGGTAGTCCACTGCAAGGTATGAAATGTGCCTGTTTAGAAAATAAGTCCAAATCACCGTGTTTCCCCCACTTTTTGGCAACTCCACTATGAAGTCCATTGCAATCTCCTCCCATGGCCTCGTTGGCCCCGCTACCATTTGTAGCAGTCCAGGGATTTTCCTGGTTATTCTTCATTGTGGTGCATATGGTGCAACTTTTCACATAACTGTCCATGTCTTTCTTTATGCCAGGCCACCAGAACTGCCTCTGAGCCAAGTGTAAAATCTTTAAGAACCCAAAGTGGCCTGCTGGTTTGGCATCTGAAGAATTAGGGTGTGTAGGGGTTCTGGGGCATAGAGTTGTGTCCCCTTCCACGCCAGGTTATCTCTTTTTGTCAAGGTTTCTTGATTGTCCCGAAACCAGGGGTCTGCTAGCAATTTGGTTTTGAGTTTCATAGTTAGGTTGTCTGCGGGTTGGTCTTGCCAATCATGCAGTTGTCATCTGGTGGTTACTTGGGCAGCTATTTGGGCAGGGGGGATGATAGTGTTTATGACCTCCTCCCTTTCGCATTTGTACTGGGGCATGCAGGAGAGGGCGTCAGCCAGAAAGTTCCTCCCTCCCAGGATGTGTTCCACAAAGTTGAATCAGTTGAAGTGTTGAGCCCATCAGACTTGTTTGGGTGATAGTTTTTGTGGGGTCTTAAGGGCTTCCAGGTTTTTATAGTCGGTCCAGACTTCAAATGGTCTCTGCCCCCTTCCACCAGGTGACACTCTTTTTCCCATGAAGCCCATCATCTCTCTGTGTCCATGAGCTTGTGGGAGGTGTAGGCGCAGGGCTGTAGGCTTCCTCGGTTGTTTTTCTGGAGTAACACTGCTCCCACTGCCACATCACTGGTGGCTGCTTGAATGACGAAGGGTTGTTCGGGGTCAATACTGGTTCTTTTGCAAATAGTTCTTTCAGTGTTTCAAATGCTTTTTGGCAGGTTAGGTCCCACTGTAGGGGTTGTCCTGGGTGGGGTTTCATTCCTGGACTCCCTGTCTTAAGGAGGTCTGTCATAGGTTTGGCAATCCTCACAAAGGAGGGGATGAATTGTCAGTAGAAGTTTGCAAACAAAGAAGCTTTGTAGCTGTCTGCGAGTATGAGGGGGCTGCCAGCCCAGAATGGCTTGTACCTTGGCTGGGTTCATCTCTATGCCCTCATTGGAGACTCGGTAGCCCAGGTAGTCCAACTGTGCACGATGAAATCCACATTTCATCAGCTTGACATACAGGTTTGCTGCTAGAAGGTTTTCTAGTACCTGGTGGCCTAGGGTTATGTGGTCGTCCATGGTCTCAGTGTAGATGAAAATGTTGGCCAAGTAGACAAGAACCCCCTTATAAAGATGTCTGTGTAGCACCTCATTTATTAACTGCGGGGGGGGGCTGTAGGCATGACCTTGAATTGGAAGCTCCCTAGGGGGCACTTGAACGTTGTTTTCCATTCATCTCCCTCCCTGATGCGAACTCAATAGTATGCTTCTCTGAGATCTAATTTGGTAAAGACCTTCCCTTTGACCAGGTGGGATAGCATGTCCTTCATGAGCGGGAGGCGGTATAGATTGTGTACACACAGTCCATTGATCGCTCTAAAGTCCACACATAATCTCATAGTTCCATCTTTTTTTTCTTTGAACAGGACTGGGGCTACAACCCGTGATTTGGCTGGCTTGATGAACTCTCTTGCTACGTTTTTGTCTATATATTTGCATATATATATATATATATATATATATATATATATATATATATATATATATATATATATATATATATATATATGTACATATTATTACATATTGTGTATATATATATATATATATATATATATATATATATATATATATATATATATATATATATATATAATACATAAAGCTGAATGCCATAAATATATATATATATATATATATATATATATATATATATATATATATATATATATATATATATATATATATATATATTCTTAAGTTTTGGCCACATGTATGGTGTTCGGCTTGGTTCGGGTATTTTCCCGTCATAGTAGTGGTGCTTTTAAAGTTGTAGCAACGTTTCAGCAGAATCTCATCTGCCATCATCAGGCTTTTGTATAGTGTTAGTCTGTGAGTTAGACTTTTACAGTGGTTTCAGATTTAAATTTGGGGCAGCCTGTTGTGCCAGGCTGCCCCAAATTTAAATCTGAAACCACTGTAAAAGTCTAACTCACAGAATGAACACTATACAAAAGCCTGATGATGGCAGATGAGATTCTGCTGAAACGCTGTACAACTTTAAAAGCACCACTACTATGACGTGAAAATACCGAACAAAGCTGAATGCCATACATGTAATACCAGAACTTAAGAAAACATATATATATATATATATTGTATATATATATTTCTTGCATTTCCCGGGGAGTCATGGCGTATATTTTGGGTTTTGGTAGTTTTGCCCCAGGAATGATTTCTATGGTGCAATCTTTCTCACGGTGGGGAGATAGGATGTCACACTCAGTCTCGCTGAATACTTCAGTGAGGTCTTGATATTCTCTTGGGATCTGTCCAACCTCTGCGGTTTTTCCGGAAATGGCTGCCAGTTGTTCTGGTGAACCTTCTGGAAGGGTTCTCTGTGTGGGTGGTGCTTCTATTTGATGGTGAGGAAGGGGTTGGGGTCCCTTTGCTATCCTCAGTCTGCGGCTACCCCCTTGCCATCAGATGGTCAGGCCCCCCTTGTCTAGCCAGGAAAGCCCCAGTATGACTGCATCTGTCATTTTGGGAGCCACTACGAATCAAATGGTTTCCCAGTGATCTGCTAGTTCTAATCTCACTGGTTCTGTTAAGTGAGTGGCATAGGCTCTTCCCAACAGGGAGCCATTTATTTGTTTGAACTGGATCGGGTGGGTCAGCTTTTTTGCTCTGATGCCCAGTTTCAGGACCATGGTTAGGTCAATCAGGCACCTAGTGCAGCCTTTATATATTAGGGCTTGGAAAGTCCCCTGAATTCCTGTTTTTGGGCTGTGAACTGTATTGGGAAGATGAAAGGGTGAACCAGTCCACTCACCATCGGGTCGTTTTCGCCCTTGCAATCGCTGTTATAAGAATCTGGCAACTGATCACTGTTGCCTGGGGTTACCCCCCTTTCGGCTGGGTGGGGAGGGACCTCTGCCTCCTGAAAGGACATCTGGGATGCCTTGGTAGCATGTCTGGGGCCCCGTTCTGGTGATGCTCTGGGGGTTGGTTCCAGACTTGTCTTCAGGTCTGGAGTTGTGCACACCCTTGCCATATGCCCTACTCCCCCATATCAGTAACATTTAAATGAGAGGGCTGGTTTTGGGGCTAGTGGTGCTGCAGTGTCCCATCGGCTGGGTGGTCTCTGATCTGGCTGCCCTCTCTCTTTGGCTCCCAACAGCTTTCTCATAACATTAGCACATCATGCCCCATCAATTTTTATGGCCACTCAGAACCACTCAGAGAGTCAGTTCGGGATGTCCCAATAGGCACTTACTTTGCTAATTTGCTTGTCCAAGCTGGTTCTGAAAAAATGAACCAGCATCCGCTCCAGCAAAAGTGGTATCTTCCCACTGATTCTCCTGAATTCATGGATGTGCTCCTTAATGGGCTGCCCTCCCTGCTTTAGGCTGCTGAGCTCATCTTCCGCATACAGGTCCTCCTCTGCCTTCTCAAATCTGACCTCTAGCAATTGTAGGAAGTCATCTATGTCATATAGTTGGGGGGCCTTTCTCTTGCTTCTCCCTCTAGCCCCTCAGAAATGGCATTCACCATGGCTCTAGGGGAGGGGTAGAGGTGTCCATAGCGTTCCAGGTAGATCTCAGCTGAGTCAAGGAATAAAGCTAGTTGGTCTGGGTCTCCATCAAATTTACGCCTGAACTGGGGCAGTTCATTGGGCCCTGCTCCTTCCTCTCCCTGTCGCCCTCTGTAAGCCTTCACTTGAGGTTGCTGACCTTCCTCCCCAGCTCTAGTTCGCACAGGGGGGACTGCCTGCTGCATGGGGGAGGCACTGGATGCTACAGTGGGCTCTTTTTTCTTCTGGTATGTAGAGAGGGAGGTTGTGATTTTGCCTGCTTCTCCCCACTTCAAAAGGCCCTGTAAAAATTCCCCTCTATTTTGGGTGGCAGGACAGGCCATCATCTTGAATGGTGGCCTATTCAGATCCCTCCCTCAGCTGCTCTATGGATCTCCCCCAGGATTCCATTAGGTACTTATCTAGTTTTCTCCCTTCCAATGGACCAGGTTTCTCTTCTTTGGATTTGAAGAGAAGCTGTCCTCCTATAATTATGCTATCAGTTTCTGTTTGCTTCTGGCTGGAAGCCAAACTTTCTCCTGATAGCCTCTGCCATGGCTATGGCTGCCTGCATTTCTCTCCACGCACCTCAGATGTCGGGGAGCGATGGAAGAGGCCAGACGCAGGCACCCAGGTGATTAATTTGGAGAGTTGGCTATCTATCAGAGTTCCGGCAGTTACTCCAATTAAATCATGAGTCTCAAGCCACACTCCCAAAACTAAAGAGGATTTATTTGAAGCTACCATTCTACATCTGGCACTAATCTGGGTGTAGCCAACTCTGAGACACGTAATTCACTGTCACCCTTGATCTTGCTTTTCCCCTATCCCTCAGGGTGTATCATCCAACGAAAAATGTCCATAGCCAAGAGTCATCAATCATGCTCTCCAATTAGGCAGAAGCTTCAGCCATCTAATCAGCCTTTGAAGAAAATATGAATGGAATGTACTTTCGATTCCACACTATTGCCTGCTCTTTGAAACTCCCCCCCTTCTTTCTATTGTCAACTATAAAATGTGTATACAAAATGTTTTATGAGTTGACACTAATGACATATAATTAAAGAGATATGCTATTATGTGAGCATCTTTGTTATCTCTAAGAATGATATGAAAAACACTATACAACACGAGTTTCAATACATGCAAAACTAAGTAACACTTTCAAATCTTCCACCAGACTGGTGTCTGCTGCCTTTATCATTCTGCGGAATGCTTTCATTTAGCAAGGAATCAGTTGTAGAAAGAGAAGGAGATGCCATTCCCAGCTGCTGTATCATTTCCTTCAATAAATCCTAAACTGATAATGCTTCCTCTAATATATAGTTTTTATTACCAGTACATTCCCTTTTGGGACAAAACTGTTGTCAAAGTAGTCCAATTTATTCTCTCAGCACTGTGAGTATTATCTATTGAGGGACCAATAAAAAATCAAATAGGGGTCAGTGTTACAATTGGAAGGCTGGACTTGCACATGCTTAGCACCCAAACTGGAAATTCTCTGGGATGATACAGAAATAAAATATTTTACTGAATCCAACATGTAACATACATACATACATCTCTCAGTTAAAATGTCCTTACAACTTTATATTAAAATGAAAGTACTTTAGATGCAACACAAAAAAATTCCATTTGAAATTTAAGAATTCCTTTTTCCCAAAAGAAGTCATACTGTATGCTATTAGGAAAACTATCTATAGTTCTGAGTAGCTGCTTATGTTACCCGAAATTCAGTTTGTAAAAAAAAGTGAAGGTTTGCAAGTCAAGAACTCAATATGCTGCAAAATAACCTGACGATATGCATTGTTTTATTAAAAGTGTTCTTTTTCTTCTTTTTCAACTTACGATGGGAAACTTGTTATTAATCCAATACGCTTGCTTTATATACCTTTCTATATTTTCAGGCATGCTGTATGCTATTTGGATGTAGGAGACTTTATCTTGCTTTATTGGAAATAATTCCCTTAATTTAATTGTATAGGATCTGAAGAAATTCAAATTGTTTTCTATTATTTCAACAGATCCCCAAATAGCCTCTAGTGAGGTGGATGGGGTGAATCTTGAAGAAATACGAGAATTTGCCAAAGCTTTTAAAATCCGACGCCTGTCTCTTGGTCTCACTCAGACACAAGTCGGTCAAGCTCTAAGTGCCACAGAGGGTCCAGCCTACAGCCAGTCTGCCATCTGCAGGTAACAAAATGTATAGTCTGTCCTCAGTTCTCCAACCTCATTCTCTTAAGGCTTGTTGCTTACTGCCTTTATATTATAATTTTATCTTATTATAATTCTATCTTTATTTTATTGTATGTCCAGCAGAGCAGCCTTATATGAATAAACACTGATATATCTTATCAACTAGCTTTAACACAATTTTCATCTTCCCGCACCCAAGATTTTATTTATTTATGCAAAAACAAATTGGGAACATTAAATATGTTCCTGGTCATTAAATTTAAGGCAGCATGGAGTTGGAGATCCTGTGGCTGCTGCTATCAAACACCAATTAAGTTTCTTAAAGGTAAAGGTTTCCCCTGTTCTAGTCATGTCCGATTTTAGGGGGCAGTGCTCATCTCCATGTCTTAGCCGAGGGAATCAGCATTGTCCAAAGACATTTCTGTGGTCAATGTGGCTGGCATGACTATACTCCAAGGCGTGCAGAACACTGTATCTTCCCACCAAAGTGGTACCTATTTATTATTTGTATTTGCATGCTTTCAAATTGTGCATTTTTATGGTGTGAATTCTGAACAATTATTTTATGTGCCTATCTGCTATGTTTCAGCCTGTAATGCCATAATTCATGTTACCCATAAGATGTTCATGGTGATTTTTATAATATTATTGAGGTGGGGGAAGGGCAAACCAATGAAATATTCTTCTCAGGGTTTTTTAGAATTAATTATATAACTTCCTAAAGTGTTTCAAAAGAAAAATATGTGTTTAGAAAAAGGAAAATAATATTCAAGATCATAGTGAAAAATCATGAAAATACAGTGGCCTTGATTAAAGAAACTTGAAAGCAAAGCACCTAGGTCTTCATATATGTATGTTACTTATCCTATGTTTATGCATGAGGTAACAAACTCACTTAGAGTTTGGTAACAGATTTTTCCTCTTGGACAATGTAGTCTTATAGTTCTCCTCTTTCAGCGAGAGCCAAGAAATGAACTCTAAGCTCATTTAAGTGGATTTTGTTCTTGGTTATCCATGAAATGATCTGTCTTTTTATCTGGTCTTTATACTTCTAATGTATTCCCCATAGAATGGAAGTGTACTTTTCCTGCAGTTTAAGACTAAGGTTATAAATAACATCAGTATGGGGTAGTGAGCTTGCAGCTCACATTTTGCTCAATGATTTTCCATAAAACCCATTGATTGTTGTTAAATACAAAAAGCTCCATAGGTTCCTCTCACTTCTATGGCCTCCCCTACTGTTTTTTCTTATAAGATACCTCCCTGCAGAAAATAACCTTTATTCAGTGTATACAAGGATACCACTGCTGGGAAATTTGTTTCAAGACTTGGATATTGTTATACCAAAGACCACATACAGAAGCACAAATGTTAACAAGACACTTTAATAATATGAATATGTTTTTCTCATTATTTAATTTTAATATAATTTATTTTCTCTATGTCTATAAATAGAGATTTCTCTATATATAAAATTTGAAACAGCAGGTTTTGTTTTTTAAAGCAATATGTTCATTATTATTATTATTTTGCTTTTCTTTATAATACTATCATACCTTAATACAGATTATTAGATTTTCAAATCTTTCAAAGGGTTTTTGAATTTTGATTTACCTGAGATTCTTTTTGGGGGAAGGTTACTGGCTAATTCAGTTTCTAAAGACTCAGGAAGCTTGGAAATCTGTGTCTTAGAGTCCAGAGAACCTGAATTATTACTGATAGTGATTTAAATGTAAACTATTAATGAACAGCAAATATAACCTAATTCAATTCTATAACATTAGCAGTTACATATCATAGAAAACATATAAGAAATTTATTATGAAAGTTGCATCTATAATAAAAGAGATGATCAGCTTACAATTGATATCTGTATTCCAAACATGGACAAAAATGTCAGAAGTTACTCAATCATTAAGCAATCCAAAACCACTACAGATAGAAAGGGTTTTCTTCTCTTTAGGTCCTTCAAACATCTTATAAAGAAAAGTTACTGCTACTTACCGTAGGAAAAACAACAGTCTTAATGCAAAGGACAAAATTTTGCTTGCTTGTGCAAAGAATCCAGCTGGGTTGAGATCAAGACTAAGGCATAATATTATGAACCTGTAAGCATGGCAAAGTTATGTGACAGTTCTGAGGAACATGAGAGGAGATGGATCATCAGTGCATTGGCTAAGTTGGATGGATCATTATGGTATTTTCAGCTCCAAGTCTTTTAATCCAATAGAGACATGAAACTGACATTTAATGTTTGCCCAAGCAAAAAACATCTAAGACCATCACTAGAATTATGATTCAGAAGTTTTTCTTAATAGGGAAATCATTTATTTCTTTGTTTTTCAAACCAGTCATTTTCCCCCCCAGTTTTATTAATTTTCAAAGACAATACACAAACAAACGAAACATAAAACGTAAGAACATAAAGCATCTTTTCTATGAACTGCTTATTAAGTTTTAAGAAAACAAATAAAGCATCTTGTTTAAGTACAGCATAATTCCAAATTATCACATTTCCATACAAACACAATTTAATATGCATCTTATATATTCAACTTCATATCTTATTACTCTTTTTCCAACTTCTCACTATTTTTCCCTTTACTTCTATTCAATTTTATTCATTAAACTTATACTTTCATCTGTCTTATTTACAATTTCATATGTTCTCATCCAACATTCTTAATTCTCAATAAACAAACATAAACAGAAAAAACACGTGACATGAAAACATAAAACTTCTTTTTAGAAAGCAGCTTAACTCCGGGTTACATCTTTTTGTACAGACATAAATCAAATTCATGCTCACCTTGTATACTATTTCATATCTTATTTAACATTCTGTATTTTTTATGTGTCTTCTCCCCTCTTTTCACTCTCTTAATTCTATTTTATTTACTTCATCTCAATTTAGATCATTATACTTGTATCTTTTGTCCGTTCTTTTTCAATTATCTATTTATCTTTTCTCCTTAATACAAAATTTTTCCTGTAATCAGTGGTTGAAGTATGACGCCTTTCTATCTTTCCCCCAAATTTCACACTTAAAATAATACGTAATTTCCATTTTGATTCTGCTTAGTACATTCTACGTAACATTTTAAAATAGAAAACATAATAAGCTTATAATATAATAGAAACAATATTCCATAACAAATTAATTAATTAAACTCTATTATTAAATCTTAGACATTTTACACATTCCCTACAATATTCTATTAACAGATATAATATTCGAATTTTCTACCTCTATTTCAAATACAAATACTACAATGCAATCTTATGTACTTTTGCAGAATCTCTTTTTAAATTATATTTTACCTTTTGTCTCTAAAAAAAACCTGTTTTTTAACATCTTGTTTTAAGCCTTTATAACTTCTCTTCCCTTTTTCCCTTCCTTTCTTATCAAATCTAGCCTTTTTACCCCCCCACCTTCTCTCAATCTCCGCCCTCTTAGTCTCCCCTCTCTGTTGCATTCCTCTTTTCTGTTGCTTTCTGACATTATATCGATTTTTCACCTTATTTTTCCCTTTCTTGATTGTTTTTTTAGGTCTTAAATTCTCCCTTTTCTTTCCCTTTTTTCCCTTTTCTTCCTCATCTAAGGTTATTTGTCCATTAAATATGGCTTCTTCTTCTTCATCCCAGCTTTCTTGTTGCTGTATTTCCTGATAAGTAAAAATCACCGTTTCTAAGAAGTGAAAAACAGATCCAGAAGAGCCCTTGCCTTCTTGTTCCTCCTCTTTCAACTTTTTAAATTCAATTTTCAATTCTTCCACAGATAGTGCCATTGTAAGATTTTTTTAAAAACAATCCAAATGTTTTTAGTCTTTCAAAAGATAGTGCAAAAGTCCCAAAGTCATCAAGCAATCAAAATCAACACAAACTGTTTCATTTAGCACTTTCTTCTTTTAATACTTTCTCTTCCTGGGGTAGAGTTCAATTACACAATTCCAAAATAATTTTTTAGAAGTCTTATTGCAGTTTAGTCTCTGATCTTATAAGCTCCAAGCAGTCTCCTCCAGCAGAATCTTAGTATTAATCATTTACCTCTCCCTTCCCACTTATAGCAAAAAGATTTTGATTTTTAAATATCAATGTTCAGGAATCTTTAATGTCCCCTTGGCTTTAATTTTCAAAGTTAGTTACCTTCTGTTGCCAAAGCGGGTATTTCCAATTTCCATCTGCTATATCTGTAGGGAAGGAGAGTGAAGAAAAAAAACTTTCCCTTTTCACTTTCATCCACAGCTTTCAATCTTCTTGGGAAACAATGTATCCTTTAAAAAGCTAAATTTCCAGGGCATTCAGGTGTTACTTATTGTCCCGGTTCAGCCAAAACCTTTCATTTTCTCAACTTCCTCCTGCACAAAACTTGTCTGGCTGAGAGGTTCTTTGTGGCGGCCATTGCTGACCGCCGCTCCACCGCCTTTGGAAAAGGGAGTTGAGCCGGCTAAGGAAGGGGGTTGCGATGCCCCCAGACCCCTGCCCGGATCTCCCCTATCTTCAGTTATCCCTACAGGATAACTATAGCCTCCAAATCCAGCTGGATCGGAGGCACTCCAGCAGCGAGCACAGCAGGGATCGCACACAATCGTGAATTCCTGCCGCTGCCGAAGCCTGACAAACCGGAACTCCGTTTTTCAAACCAGTCATTGATGGGTTAATGAGACCTGAGTTTGGTTCAAAACTACTTTGTAAATTTTCTCTCAAATATTTGTGACAGCCTGAACAGTCCAAACATAATATATAATTTATTATTGAAAAACGAAAGAAAGTAGACTTTGTATTCATAGTTTCGTTTTCCATCTCTGTCTCCATCTCAAAATAACAGAGTTATTCCTATTTACTCTACAACACACATTTGAGCTGATACATTTTATCCTAGCATTGAATGGTTCAAGTGAAATGACCTTGTTTGAACTTCATAGCATTAGGAGGAAGTTCACTCCCAAACCATTAACTTCTTTATATATATATAAAGTACAAAAATTCAAAAGCAAATAATAGGAAAATATGGGAGGGAAAAGGGAAGGGGAAAGTGTAGAGCAAAGGGGAAAAGGAAAGAAAATGCGTTGACTTCCAACTCCTTTTGTTGCAGTAGAGTAAGATAATAGCATTAAACTTCAACTTTTTACTTTTACATAATAATATAAACCAGCCATTTCTATAAAAACAAACCTATCTAATCAATAAAACCCAAAATCAAAGTTTCTTTTTTTCCCACCTCAAGGATGGAAGTCCAGAAGCGGTTTCCAAATAAAAACAAAAGTAATTTTCTCTGATCAAAGCAGCCAGTTTGGCCATCTCTACTAACGCCATCAACTTTTGCAACCATTCATCCATTGTAGGAATCAAAGTGTCCTTCCATTTTTCTGCATAATTTTGCTGCCATCAATATATATAAAACATCAAAGTTCCATTTTATCCCAAGCCTTTTTCCATTAAATTCAGAAGAAAGGTTTCTGTGATTTTATCTTTTATATTCACTTTGAGAATTTGAGTAAGATAACTTATCTGATGTTAAATACCAAAGATACATCTTATAAAAAATTTCTTTCTAATTATAATTTAGTGTAAATTTTAGAACTTTTGTCCACATATTTTCTCATTGTTTAAGCATTATATTACATCCAAAGTTTCTTGCCCACTGAATCATGCAATGTTTTACATATTCATTCTCCAAATTCAAATTTAATAACAATTTATAGACCTTAGCAATAATGTGTTCATCACTACCATGCAGTAGGATTTCCAATTCATTTTTCACAAAATCATCCATAACTCCTTTCATCTTATTTAAACCTTTCTTTCAATAGTAAATATGTAAACCAATGGCAGACATGTCCTGAGTCTAATTCTCTTTAGATTTGATAATAGGATCACCTAAGTTAAAAAATATTATTTGACCATAAGTCCACCAGTTTTGTTTCGCCACTATTTCCTTTCTTAAAAAAGCTTCCTAGGGAGACATCCAGAGAGGCATCTTCTAGAAAACCTTGCTTTATATTTATTCCAAACTCTTAGGATAGCAAGTCTACCAAAATGGTTATTAAATTCAACATTTACTTTAATCTTGTCATACCATAAATTGCCATGCCCTCCAAATCTTAATTTGTAGCTCCAAATCTTAATTTGCCATCCAAATCTTAATTTCTAAATCAAGTAACTTCTTATTCTGAAGATTAACCTATTCTTTTAGCCAGATCAAAAAGTACAATACAATTTAAAATCTGGTAAACCTAAACCTGCTCTTTCCTCAGCATCTTGCAGTCATTTGTGTCTAATTCTTGATTTTTTTCCCCCCTCACAATATAAACTTGGAAATATCTATCTGCTATTGTTTAAAGGCGGTATCAGTTGCAAGTCTTGTTACATCTGAATGTTACATCTGAAATAGAAAAAGCATCTTTGGTAATAAAACATTTGTCTTAATTACATAAATTCTACCCATTCATGATAATTGCAATTTATTCCATCTTAGTAATTTCTTTTTGATATCATTCTAACCATTAGCTTCTTATAAGTGTAGCAAATTCAATAGTCTAAAGCAGTGGTCCCCAACCTTTTTTGTACCAGGGACCGGTTTCAAGCAGAAACATTTTTTCAAGGACCGGGGGAGGAGAGAATCCGAGTTTGGTAGTTTGCTTGCAGACGTTTCATTACCTGACTAGGTAACATCTGATGTTGTTACCTAGTCGGGTAATAAAACGTCTGCCAGCAAACCACCAAGTTCAGGGAGCGCCTCGGCCCTGCCGCCTCAGCCCCATCCCTCAGGTGTCTCCCTCCCTCCCTCAGGTGTCTGCCTCGTTCCTCTCTCAGTCACTCTATCGCTCCTACAGCAGCCCAGGAAGAAACTGCTTCAAAGAAGCCGGGGTGGGGGTGGGGTGGCTTTCCTGTTGCCACAGCTTCCAGCGCCGTTTCACCCCACCCGCCCGCCCGCCCGCCGCTCGCGGTTCAATCCACAGTGCTCCGTTCTACCTGCCTGCCTGCCTGCCTTCTTCGTTTCGGAGCAGCTTCGGCTGATAAAAAGAGGCGAATAGTTATTATTCTCAGCCGAAGCTGCTCCGAAACAACCAGACAGGCAGGCAGGCAGAACGGAGCACTGTGGATTGAACCGCAAGCGAGCGAGCGGGCGGGCGGGGTGGGGGGTGAAACGGGCGCTGGAAGCTGCGGCGACAGGAAAAGCCACCACCCCCCAGCTTCTTTGAAGCAGTTTCTTCCTGGGCTGGTGGAGGAGCGAGAAAGTGACTGAGAGAGCTGAGCCAGAGAGCAGGACAGGCTTCGGTTGCTTCCTCCTCCCCTTCTTTCATTTGTGTCCTTGATCCCCGATCCCAGCAGCATTCACTGAAGGCGAAGAAAGCCGCCATTTTTTTTTATTTTTTTCTTTGCGGCCCGGTAAAGAGTGCTCCACGGCCCGGTACCGGTCCGCGGCCCGGTGGTTGGGGACCCCTGGTCTAAAGGCTAGTTCGGGGAGGGGGGTACAGAGAGCCCTAAAAATTAATTTATGCATCCTCTCTAGTTATTATCATTTAGATACAAAGTTACATGAAATATTTTTTGTTATTATTTATATGTATATTAATAATGGAGCATCAGCTGAGAGCAATCACTTTTCTGTACCAGTTGCACTTGAGATTGATAGACTATTTCTGCTTTTAATCTCATACACATTTTGAAAAGGTATCTCAAGGATTAAATTGGACTTTTTCTGGGAATGAATATAAAACACTACAAGTGTTGTACCTTATGATTCTTGACTCTTGACGAATGTATCTTTTCTTTTATGGACACTGAGACATTTGCACCAAGACAAATTCCTTGTGTGTCCAATCATACTTGTCCAATAAAAAATTCTATTTATTCTATAATCGTTACAACTAGTGGATAATGTAATTCTTTAAAATGGCTTAATTTTAAGAGAAATAAAATATTCAGCTTAGTTTAGAAATGTTTTTGCAGGTACTGCAAACTGACTTGTAAAATCTGGTCCAGTGAAAGAGTTTTGATGGTAAAATGAGACCCAGAAGACCTCATTTACAGGAAATGATATCATTTGGCACAGTGTGGAGACATGCCACAATAAACCCAGCTTGATGCCAAAGTATATTAGTTCAGTATTATGCTGGGTTTTATCAGGAAGACATGAGTTTCTCATAGCACTACTCGTGGGGATATTCAAAGTAATTATAATGTGTCCCGCTGTTTGAACTGAAGATTACAACTGCTCTGGAGATTTTGAAGGGACATGATATTAACTTCTGACCAGTGAAAATTGGTTAACAATGAAAATGAAAACAAAACCTGAATTTAGGAGGATAACAATCTCTCTGCGAAATTAAAATAACAGTTTATACTATAGAAAAAAGCTAATTCCCAGGAAAAACAAAAACAACCCCCCCCCAAAGAGTCAATTGCTATCATTTCTATTTTTAACATTTGTGTTCAGTTTTATCATAGTAAATATTGTTTTGAACATGCTTAAATCTGTAACATACTGTATATCTTTAAGAATAGTCCCCTCCAGGAAGAGTGGTGTCCTTCCACTGAAAACACAAGTTCTTCTGGCTGGAATTTCATCCATTTCAGTGAAGCAGGTCTATCTAGACAAATAGACCAAAGGACATGGGGTCAACATGCTTCACAGAAATGAATTGAGAGGCCCATCTGCACCAAAGATAAATTTGAGCCTCTGATTTCACACAAATCTCCAGATTGAAGAAACTAGTTAGATGGAATAACATTTTGTCAATGTGATTGTATTTGTCTGTCTGCTTGCTGAAATATATCAATAATTGTAGACATGATAATTTTTCATAACCCGTTGTAAATTATCTCTGCCAGTCAATTAGGCAGACAGGCAGGAAGTCCCACCCTGGCAGAGCATCAGTGTAAAGACTCTTCTTTTTCAATTTTCCCCTCAGACACACCATCCTGAGAAGCCACTTTTTCCTACCACAGGAAGCCCAAGAGAACACTATAGCTAGCAGTCTGACAGCCAAACTGAACCCTGGCCTTTTGTATCCTGCCAGGTTTGAAAAGCTGGACATCACCCCTAAAAGTGCCCAGAAGATAAAGCCGGTGCTTGAACGGTGGATGGCTGAGGCTGAGGCCCGCCATCGAGCAGGTATGCAGAACCTTACTGAATTTATTGGAAGCGAACCATCCAAAAAGCGCAAGAGGCGCACTTCCTTCACCCCACAAGCTCTTGAAATCTTGAACGCGCATTTTGAGAAGAACACCCATCCCTCTGGGCAGGAAATGACAGAAATTGCACAGAAACTGAACTATGATCGGGAAGTGGTTAGGGTATGGTTCTGCAATAAAAGGCAAGCACTGAAGAATACAATTAAACGTCTAAAACAGAATGAGCCTGTGACAGCAGCCCCAATGGAGCCCTTAACAGACTCTCTGAAAGAAGACTCTTAAATGGATAGATTTAAAGGGGAAAACACCCAGACCAAAAAAAAAATGGACATATAAACATTGGAAATCTGTAAAGATGCTTTTTCTCATCTTTGTAAGTAAAAGATTGAAAAAGCTACAAGTTGGACTGAAGATTTATAAATGTGGGATTTCCTAGGAAAAAAAAACACAGCACTTAGGGTGTGGGTGCGTGTGGGTGTGTGTGGGTGTGTGTGTGTGTGTTAGAACTAGTTCCAATAAGCCAATTTTTTTCTTAATGGACTTAGAAATAAACCAAATAACTATTACCTTTTCTGTACATTATGGACATGTGAACTTTGTTTGTGGAAAAAGAATACAACAACGACAAGGACAGCAAACATTTAAATGTTCTTAGGAAGCAAGAGAGTACAAGCCTGCCACCTGGAGGAGTGATAGTAGTCTTTCAGGTATCAAGTGCTTCTTCACAAAGAAAACTATTAACCAAAGTCAGAAACATGACATTAAAACTAGATTGTTGGTCAACTCTTTTGGGAGTGCTACATTGTATTTTCAATTTTTACATTTGTCGTTTACAGAAAGGAAACAATAATAATTAAAGGACTTTCTTTTCCCCTGCACCTTCTCACACATACCCAGCACGTGAGTAGATTTCACTTGGTTTGAGCTACATTGCTCAACCCTATGTTGATCATATGCAGTTTTGTGATCTCCAAATGTTTGTGTGCCAAAATGACAGTTTGTTTCCCTAAACAATGTGTTTTGGGGTTTGTAGACTTTATTTGCAATTAGAGTGATCTTTCATTTTAACTGACCTCCATCTTAATACCACTGAAATGTGTTTAAAATACAATTTTTAAAAAGTGCACAAATTGTAACAGTCAGTTCAAGGACACATAAAGTTACTTGAATTTTCACTTACTGTAAACAACTTGTGACTTTCTCTGTTCTTTGGCCACAAATTGGACAGGTTAACAAAGCTACTTTTGTAATACAATTATAAACCATTTGGTCCAAAATACAGTGTAAATGCTTTTGATTCTTTCTATGTCAACCAATTTCTTTCTGATAACCAAAGAAATTTCTTGGGATTCTAATGACAGACAAGTGACTGGCAAAGTGATAAAATAAGTACAACATTGGTTAGGTTTGATTTATTTTAACTAAAGCATTTATTTTGCTGTTAATGCTTTTGTTATTTATTTATTTATTTATTCATTTACTTATAGCATTGCAACCATCAAGACTGTGGATGAACTCAGAAGTGGTTTTATGATTGCTCAAAATGACTAATTACAAAATGAATATTTTGCAATGATTTATTTATCCTAATTTGGTGGGGGAGGAAGCATTAAGGAGCAGAGATATCCTATGCAAACCAACTTTGTGGACAAAAGGCATATGGTGTGAGTTGTAGAGGTCAGTCAGAATTGATTAAGTTTATATTTAAAGGTAGGGACTTGAGTTCTGCTCATTTATACATTAATGCTAATTCCACACCAGACTCTTTGAGTACATTTGAATTTGAGCCTATATAACTAAATAATTCTTAGTTGATCTTAATGTAAATCCAAAACCCTTTTTCTCTTCTAGCAAAACTACTCCATTGTAACTGAGTATAAAACATCCACAAACTGCAGCCTTCAGGATTCCATCTGCTCACAAATTCTTTTCTGTCTTCCTGGAAGACAAGAAGAGCTAATCTTCAACAAATCAGTTGCAGGATAAACTGTTCCATTCTAGAAGTTTATTTTATATTTTTACTGGAGTTCTAATCTACTTTTCAGCTTAAATAAATTTGCACAATACAATCTTTTAACAGATTATTCCTGAGATGTTAAAAATTACTTGTAACACTTAATGTACCACTTCCAATCAAGTTTGGTTTTGTGCCAAGAATAAGCTCCATAATCACATACTGACACTATGTGAGCTTCAGTTGACCGCTAAGCATTTAATGGAAATGGAAAAGGTAGATTCTTCCTGTTTCTTAAAATTCCACAGGAGCCAAATAAATTATTGTGTTTATAAATATCTTATTGTTAGAATAGAAATAGTTAAATAAAATCTTTATGAAAACCATTCACTCTTATTCTTCATATATTAGTAAAGGACATAACACTACATGAACAAAAGAGTAAGACTTTCTAAGAAGCAGATTAATTACTTTAGCATCCTAAATATATATAAAATAAACATCAAGGCATCACTAAATGTGGGACTATGGCAAGTCCACATTCATCAGGTTTTAGATTGATTGTGATTGTTCACTTTGTCAGAGTAGATTTCTGCTTATTTTCAAAGTAATGATTCAATGGAATGATTATTCCTTAGGGATTAGACCTTTTGAAACTTAGGTGAATTTAGTCTGCCATGATAACAAAAAATGCAAATGTTTAGGACTCTTCAGAAAAAGAAAAGAACATTCTGTTATACAATCTAAATTATTTAAATTATACTTTAGTTAGCAAGAACCATAAAGTTTCTGTATTGAGCAAACTTAATAAAACAAAGAGAACAAAGTTTTCAGTTCTTTCATATTCAGTAAAGCTGTTTTTTCTCACTCTTCAAGATCAAAGGTTTCCAGTAATTAATAAAAAAACAAAGCCTCAGTAGCAAAAAGCCCATCCCATTTCCAGATTTGGTACAACTATAGGAAGAACAGAAGCTTCCATTTTAAAAAAGCCAGTTCAGCATAATGTTTGAGCTTTGCTTTCCAATTAATCTTAATTATTCAATTAAGCTTCAGCTTCAAAAATTCTGTTTTAAGCTTCACTTGTTTCTACTAAAATATTGAGTGAAAATAAACTATTGTATAATTCACCCAAGTTCAAATGGACACAACAGTCTGTGGTTATGATAATGAAAGTTTTCTTACTCTTCTTTCATGCTTATGCTAAACTGTCAAGAATTCAGAAAGGAGTTTATTCATAAAATACTAATCTGAATTTTACTATTATGCTGAGTGATCTGTCAATTATACATTTTCTGAGTTCAGTTCGAACAATGAGCAGGAATTAATTAATGGTAACACGTATTGTTAAATTATTTCTGTGCTTTGTTCCTGGATGTGTCGTTTTCTCTTTTGCTAGTAAAAGTCTAATCCTACAGTTTTCTCCCTTCTCTGCAAATCCATGAGATGTACTACATAACAGGATATACAGCTTTGTTACAAACTCCTGCATTGCATCACTGTATAAGCAGCATCGCTTCAGTGTTTGAGACAGTATCCTGCCAAAATGCTTACATGTTGAGTGTACAGGTTCAAATGAACAGCAAAATATCAAATTCATTTAGAACTTTTCAATTTATGTTATAATCACACAAAGAAGTAAATAAGCAAAAAAGGAAAAAGGAGCTAAGAAGGAACAATTAGAGGCATGTCAAAGTACTCAAGCTATAACCAAAAAGAAACATGTATAATGCCTTTGCTTGTCTTCTCAAAGCTGGACCAAAGCTCATTGTATGTAGGTATATGCACATTGTATAGATATGGCTAAATGTTGCTGACAATCTTGCAATACTAAACTGTTACTATCTTAAAAAAACAAAAAAAACAAACTGTTCATCAATGTTTTACCTCAGCACTCTACTGTACCCAGTTCACAAGCAACATTGAATTAATTTAAAATAAAAATTGAAACTAATTTCCATGTAAATGTTTAATTGTAAGAAAAACTGTTTCAGTGACATTTTGTATCAAGCTTTTCGTCTTGTAGTTTGCTTGTTTCCAGTTCGAACTTATATGGGCCACATTAATTTGTTTATTGTTGAGAAAATGTTTCTTTTTTAACTTTAATTAATTTAAAGTTCCACAGCTTTACAAGCATCCCAAACAATTGTCAAATTAATTCCCTTAAGTTAAAAAAGAAATAATTTAATTTAATTATAATATAAATTAATTTATAATTTATATTATATTTATTGTTAAGAAAGTATTTCTTTTTCAACTCTAATTAATTTAAAGTTCCACGGTTTTACAAGCATCCCAAACTGTTGTCAAATTAGTTCTCTTAAGTTAAAAAAGAAATAATTTAATTTAACTATAATATAAATTAATTTATAATTTATATTATATATCCTCCCTTCATTTAATGACACTTCTGCAAGGCTCCAGAGCCTGCTCCCTTGAAGAGAATGGAGGCCATGTAGCAATATGATGTAATGTCTTAATCTCAAAATCTCCTGGATGGTCACCAGGTTCGCTTATGAAGCATGCAAAAGAGATCTGCTTTTCATGCAGAATACATGCAGCAGGAAATTTGGCAGAGACTGTGTTGGGATGTATTGGATTCTTCATTTTTGTTTTTAAAGAAAAAAGGAAGAAAGGAATTAATATGGAGAACTTGTGACCAAGAAGCCAAATGGTTATTTCAAACTCCTTATCTATTCTGACTTTGAAACCAAAGTTGATTTATCTGCACAGATTGCTTAACATTAAAAAATAATAATAATGAACTGACAGAAACTGTACGTTAACTAAAGCAATATCTGTATGGTCAGTAAAGCTGCACTTTGTGTATTTCTTAATAGCTTCAGATCTGTCACTTTTAATTTATACCATTAAAAAAATAAAGAATTGTTTGACATGAAAAATAAGCTTCCATCATAGGTTTGTTCTTAAGTCTCTTGAATTATTCACAGAATAAAGCCTCATGTTATTTTACATCAGTTCACTACAAAAACCTTTTTAAAATGTGCGAAAGAAATTGAAAGCTGGTTTCCACAGGTAAAAATGGTTGAATGAAAAGAGACAGTAGCTTTAAAAGAATTAAAGGTTTAGTTCAGAGATAGTTTCCTAAAATGAACATACATATATACTGTACATACAGGCAGTCCTCGACTTAGAACAATTGAACTAAAAATTTAAGTTAAGTGAGATAGATGTTAAGTTACATTTTATCACCTTTCTTGCCAGAATTGTTAAGTGAAGAACACAGTCTGTTGTTAAGATAGGAACACAGTTGTTAAGCAAATCTGGCTTCCCCATTGACTTTGCTCGTCAGAAGATTGTAAAGGTGATCATATAATTTCAGGACACTACAACCATCATGAGTCATTTGCCGAGCATCTGACTTTTCATCAAGTCACCATGAGGGTGCTGCAGTAGTCATAAATGTGAAAAATGGTCGTAAGTCATTTTTTTCAGTGTTGTAACTTTGAATGGTCAGTAAAAGAACTGTTGTAACTTGAGGACTACCTGTACAGAGTTTACAATCTCAGAAGAATCTAGTTTGAATGTGTGGAAATTTCATGAAGTTTGTCAGTCTTAAATAGTAAGAATTGGACCATTACATGAGCAGGTGATTGACAAAAATTGAGTATACATTTATTGACAATCTTGGAATGTTGTCTAAAACATTACATAGCCTATTAATGATTATTAATAGGCTATGTAATGTTTTAGGCAACATTCCAAGATAAGAAGTTGAATAGCAATTGTCACTAAAATGTCTCCAAAGACTAAGGCATTTTTGTATTCTATTCAAAACACTCCCACACTTCCACTGGATACTACTTTTATTGTAAAAATATTGATTTTTCTATATCTATGTTAAAGAATGGAAATAGAATTCAAAGGTGGTATTCAGCAGGTTCTGACCAGTTCTGGAGAACTGGTAGCGGAAATTTTGAGTCATTCGGAGAACTGCCAAATACCATTTCTGACTGGCCCCACCCCCATCTATTCTCTGCCTCCCGATTCCAAGCTGATCAGCTGGGTCTTCTTTTGTTGCTCTGCACAGGAGAACGGAGCTGGAAAGCAGGTTAGTGGGGTGGAGAGGTATTTTGCAATAACCTTCTCCCAGGAGTGGGGAAGGAATGGAGATTTTACAGTATCCTTCCCCTGCCTCACCCACCAAACCATGCCACAGAACCAGTAGTAAAAAAAATTGAATCCCACCACTGATAGATATGCATTAGTTACATTGAGAAGAGCCAATTTGATGTATTGGTTAAGGCACCAGGCTAGAAACAGGGAGTTTCAGTCCTTCCTTAGGCCAATTAGGTGACCATGGGCCAGTCATTCTCTCAGCCCTAGGCAATGACAAACCACTTCTGGAATCTTGCCAAGACAACTACAAGGCAGTCATCAAGAGTAAAGGAAGACTGATTTTAAGGCATTTTGAATCATTACTCAATTATTTATCTGTTTATGTATGCATCTGTGCATGTGCACATGTACACAGATTCAAACTCATCCTCAATGGCACAATGGTTAGAATGCAGTACTGCAGGTTACTTCTGCTGACAGCCACCTGCCTGCAATTTGGCAGATCAAATTTCAGCAGGCTCAAGGTTGACTCAGCCTTCCATTCTTCCAAGGGTAAAATGGGTAAAATAAGGACCCAAATTATTGGAGGCAATATGCTGACTCTGTAAACTGCTTAGAGAGAGCTGTAAAGCACTATAAAGTGGAATATAAGTTTAAGTGCTATTGCTATTGCTAATGCTTACTAATGGTAAGAAGAAACAAAAGTTGATTCAATGATGGATAGGTCTATCTTCAAATCACAGTGTAATCACTGTGCCAGAAATTGTAAGATATTATAATAGTCATCCTTATCATAAGTTTTTGCACAAAAAGCAATCCAAATAGTATATGTAGTTGAAATACTCCTCATTTATTATAGAATTTATTTTCATTGTAAATTTTATTGCATCCTCTCTTAAACCAATGAGTGCTTTTAAAAATAACACATTGTAAAGGTACATCATCATTCAAAACTCATTTCTATGGAATTTAGCATTTATACTACTCTAAATGTTCAGCAAATTGAATTGTCGTCCTTCAGTCTCAAGAGACTATGGTATCGTGCTATGAAACCGGTAACTGCCACTTCCCGTGTTGCTTCAATGCTCTATGCAAAGCTGGAGTGTCCTCTCCAGAGCACGAGGCCTGGCTAATTTAATATGGAGGATAAACTGTTACCTAAGCAGCAGATCCCTCCTCTCCATGTCACTGGAGTCTAATGGAACAGCAGAGCCGATACAATTAGTTCGAGCTGCACCACAAGAGTTAACAAAACGTGATTGTACAGTCACAAACTGCTTCTGGGAGTCCAGCTCTGGATTTTGCCTCAAGGTTGACTCCTGAAGCCTTTTCTAATAATAGATATAGCCTCAAGGCAATGGAGGTTTGAAATCAGAGTTTCCTTCTCCTAGAACAGTGGTTGGCAACCGGTGGGCCGCAGCCAACTGGTGGTCTGCGAGAAAATTTTGGTGGGCCACAGAGAAATGTCACCCCCAGAGCACCCTCCAAAAACAATTAATCCAGGCTGCGTGGGAACACAAGGCTGTGCCACCCACATAGTCTGCAGGAACCCTCCCCGCCCACTCACTCCTTACCTGACAAACTTGCCTGCTAAGTTGCTATTTTTCCTTCCTCACCCCCGATCATCAGCTGTTCTGTTGTGCCGGGAGATTTCGATTAGCTAGAAAGCAGGAAATCATTGGATTTCTTGCTTTCTAGCTAATCTTTAGATCTTTGGCTCTGCTTTTAAGCAGTGCTGAACCTTCCTTAGGACTGAAGGTTCTATTATTCAGTTGCAGACTCAGATCGTGATGGCAGAAACACAGATCTCTAAGTGAATCTGTGATTGTGTGAGCAACTCAATCTGCCTGCCTGCCTGCCTGTTTTGCCTGATTTTGGGTAAAAGTTGGTCTTTTTTATTTAAAAAAAATTCAATATTTACATACATGGTGTGTTTGAGTTAATGTTGTGAGTTTGCTTGCTAGCAAATTTTATGAGTTTGCTTGCAAACAAACTTATATGACAGACTCAGATAGCCGATGGCAGAAATACAGATCTCTAAGTGAATTTGTGATTCTGTGAGCAACTCAATCTGCCTGCCTGCTTTGCCTAATTTTGAGTAAAAGTTGGTCTTTTTTAATAAAAAAATCAATATTCACCAAAATATTTATAATATTTACATACAAGCCATGCCCAGCCAATCACATGGCCACCAAGCCACACACACAAATTAGGCCACACCCAAGAACCAGTTGTTAAGAAATTTGAATCCCATCCCTGCTCTGTGTGTTTGTGTGTGTGTTTGTGTGTGTGTGTGTGTGTGTGTGTGTGAGAGAGAGAGAGAGAGAGAGAGAGAGAGAGAGAAAGGGAGGGAGGGAGGGAGGGAGGGAGAGAGAGAGAGGTTAGATCAGATCTCTCTCTCTCTCTCTCCCACCAACGTCAGCAAGCCACCATCAATCAAAATTCATATTAGTGGTCCCCGGGATTTAAAATTATGAGTTTGGTGGTCCCTGCGGTCCAAAAGTTGGCAACCCCTATCCTAGAAGATGGTTCTACCATTTTATCTGCCATTGGGGCATAAAGCCCTCTTCCGCCTTCAAAACTGTTGACAATATTCTCCTGTAACCCTGGAAAGGGGTTATCAGATGCTACCACCCAGGCCAGCTGGACCAAGGTTTTTTTAAGGAGGTATTACTCCTCTGGTACTCCTCCTCACTCCAGGACACCTGGCTCGGCTCCATTTGCAGTGTCCATTATCTTCCAACTGTCATTTTCCGACCATTCCACTCTACCAGCTCTTGGCCTATCAGTTTCTTCACCTCTCTGTTTCTTTAACAAATTCCAGCCTCACTGTTAGTTTATCAAGCTTGTCTCTTTTTTTGCCTTTCCCTCTACACACTCTTCCACTTCCACATACCAATCTCTACAATCCAAATTCTTCAAAAACCTCTCTGCACAACACTTCGGAGTACCATCTACAAATACATGCAGCCACTGTGGCCATCTTAAAAAAAAAACATTTGCAGAATTTACTTCATGCTTTAAATTATGAACATAAAAAGAGGATAGCCACTCCTCTTTTAAATAATATTATTTCCCTCTCTGGGTACATCAGGCCTCTTCTTTCTGAGGTGAAGATATAGTTAGACAGAACTTTGATGATCCTAAAATGTATTTACGCAGATAGAATTAAGTCTTTTTTTCAACAATTAAGCAAAAAGCAACATTGGAACTGTAAAGTACAAACTATTCCAGTATGAACAGGTTATATTATAAGCTATGAAAAAATAATTAAAATTACTAACACAAATCTATAAAACAGTATATTACTGTAAACACTTATTAAAATCTCTATGTAACAGTTAAAGTTAAAATTTATATTACATCTTTATATAGAGTAAAAAGTGTATATTAGTATATTTATATTAGTATATAAAAAGGTAATAGGACTAAAAACTAATTGGATAAATAAAGTCAATAATAATATAAGTACAGCAGCATAATCTAATAATTTGGAATTTCTTGTATATAAGATGAGCTATTGTCACTTTTTCTGTGAATACAATGGCACACATTAAAAATGAAATTCTGATGCCTACTCTCAAAAGAAAATAAACATATACACATACAAGCACAAACATATACATATGATGAGAGAGAGAGAGAGAGAGATATTGTACATACAGGATGGATGGATGGATGGATAGATGGATGGATCGATAGATAGATGATAGATATTGTACATACATAGACACACGTACACACGTACACACACACATATATGGAGCAGCTTTTTGCTACATGTGGTACAAAGCTATTATAGAATGTAGTTGTTCTGCTTTGGATAACACCAGGTCTCCTCCCAGAGGTTAATTTTTTAAAAAAATTGCTGATGCTGAGGATATGTAGCATGACATACTACATACCCGGATCAAGCAGTACTTATATGCCATATCCTGAATAGAAGGAAATGAACAGCCAATAATTTTTTCTGCTGTCCTCACCACTCTCTGCATAGCCTTCTTGCCCAAAATAGTAATACTTCCAAGCCACACAGTAATAGTAATAGTAAAAGCGACAGGGTGCTTTTAACCATCCCTCTATAGAAAGTGGTAAGGGCAGAGAAAGGAAGATGTGCTCTTCTCATGAGATGCAGAAAATGCAGGCATTGTGCCCACTTCACCAGTATCTCTCTGGTTAAACAACCACATTAACCTGGTCATCAGCTGCACATCCAGAAGCTTGATACCAGTAACTATCTCCACAGATGAATAATTGATATACAGAGATGAATGGCTGTGCCTGCCTTCTCTGAAAGCAACAATGATCTCTTTTGTTTTTCTGTCATTTAAAATCAAGCTGTTTTTATTACAACAGTTCATCCAACCCCTAACCTCTTCCCAGTAAGCATCCTCATTATCATATTGAATAAGGCACACCATGTTGTATCATCTGCATACTTCACAATATGATTGTTATTGTACAACAGTCATGGGTCTACAGAGTGAACAATAGCAAACTTAAGACACAGTCCTGAGGAGAACCTGTGGTCAAGAAAATGGTGTTAAAAATATTAGTCCCAACTCGGGATTATTAGTGAAAAAAATCATGAATCCAGCTGCGCAAAGGAGTGTTGAAGCCTAAAATGCTCATTTTCTCTACTAGATGCTAAGGAATTATATTAAATGCTGAACTAAAGTCAGCAAATAGCATTCACATATGAGCATTTCTTTCCTCTAAGTGCACCAAATTCAGATGGACAAGAGAGGAAATAGCATCCTCTGTGGAATGATTTGGATGATAAGCAAACTGAAGTGAGTCAAATGCTGACAGGAGACTGGATACAATAAAGTCCTTTATCAGTCTTTCAAAACATTTCATAATGATAGATGTAAGTGTAACCATACAATAATTATTAAGACACATGATTGAAGACATTTTTGGCAGTGGCAAAAATGGCAGTCTTAAAACATGATGGGACTACTGCCTGATGAAATGAAAGATTGAAAACATCTGTAAGAACACAAGCCAACTCATCTGCCCACACCCTAAGAATACACCCAGGGATATTTATCTGGGCCTGCAGTTTTCTGAATGCCAACTTTCCACAATGTCATCCAGACTAATGGTCGCTAACAGGTGGGCCGTTGCCCACTGGTGATCTGCAAGAAAATTTTGGTGGGCCACAGAGAAATGTCACCCCCCACCAGAGCACCCCCCAAAGCAATTAATCCAGGTTGTGTGGGAACACAAGGCTGTGCTGCCCACATGGCCCACGGGAACCCTCCCCACCCACTCACTCCTTACCTGACAAACTTGCCTGCTAAGTTGCTATTTTTCCTTTTTTTTCCTCTGACCATCAGCTATTCTACTGTGCAGGAGATTTAGATTAGCTAGAAAGCAGGAAATCGTTGGATTTCCTGCTTTCTAGCTAATCTTTAGAACCTCCCTTAGGACTAAAGGTTTTATTATTCAGTTGCAGGCTCAGATAGCCAATGGCTATCTTAGAGATTTCCCTAAGTTAATCTGTGATTCTGTGAGCAACTCAATATGCCTGCCTACTTTGCCTGATTTTGGGTAAAAGTTGCTCTTTTTTTAATAAAAAAAATCAATATTTACATACATGGAGTGTTGTGAGTTAATTTTGTGAGTTTGCTTGCTAGCAAATTTTATGTGACAGACTCAGATAGCCAATGGCAGAATGATAGATATCTGAATCTGTGATTCTGTGAGCAACTCAATCTGCCTGCCTGCTTGCCTGATTTTGGTAAAAATTGCTCTCTTTTATAAAAAAATTCAATATTTTCATAAATATTTATAATATTTACATGCAAGCCATGCCCAGCCAGTCACATGGACACCAAGCCACACCCACAAATTAGGCCATGCCCAAGAACCAGTTGTTAAGAAATTTGAATCTCACCCCTGCCTCTGTGTTTCTCTCTCTCTCTCTCTCTCTCTCTGTGTGTGTGTGTATGAGAGAGAGGGGGTGGAGAGAGAGAGGTTAGATCAGATCTCTCTCCCTCTCTCTCTCTCCCACCAACGTCAGCAAGCCACCATCAGTCAAAATTCATATTAGTGGTCCCCGGAATTTAAAATTATGAGTTTGGTGGTCCCTGAAGTCCAAAAGTTTGGTGACCCCTGTTCAAGACAGAGCTAACATCAAATCAAAACACTTGCTCATGAAGATGGGGCACAGCTTTCCTCACAGTACTATTTTATGCCTCAAAACTTCCAAAATATGTATTCAGCTGATGTAAAAATATAACATGGCAACTTTATATATTATAGAAGGATTATAATAAAGTAAATAAACTAATAAAAAGTAGACCTGAATAATTTGGGAATGTTGCATATAATGTGGAAATAAGAACACTATGAAGAACTCTATAGATTGAACTCTGAAGTTAGATATGGTCAGTTGCTTTGACTTGGCCAGAATTGCAGGGGATAAACATTCCAAGTACATGATCTTTCTATATTTTCCTTCTAAGGGACAATAGTGTTACCTTTGATTGCCAGCTATAAGGGAGATGTGAAGTCCTACTATAATAAAAACAATGCTCTTTGTCCCTTATTATAGTGGTCCCCAACCTTTGCGGCTTGGTAGCTCAGCTGGGGGGGGGGAGAACTGGCCCACATAAGTGCACATGCCAATTTTGGTGACCACACATGAAAAAGGACATAGAAAATTATGTGGTCAGTTGTCCAATATGTGCCTCAGCTAAAGGATGCCCTGGTAAAATCCTAACTTTGCTACCGACTGTGGCTAGTCACACTGCTCCATGAAAAAAATATCCATGGACTTTATTGTAGAACTGCCCAAAAGTTCAGACAATACAGTGATTTGGATTATAACTAACCTATTTTCCAAGCAAACCCACTTTGTGGCTTGTCTCAAGGCACCCTCTTCATGGAGTCTGGCAAAGTTTTTCATGCAACATATATATAAGCTTCCTGGGGCCCCTGAATGAATAATTTCCAATCGGGATGTGTAGTTTACATCTAAATTCTGGCAGGAGTTCCTAAAACTGTTGGGAACTTCCCAAGGGCTCAGTACCTCATATCACTCCAAACTAATGGAGCTGGTGCATGTGTGAATGATGAGGGATCTCTTACCATTTGCAGAAATCACATATAATAATTCAGCCCACAGTAGCATAGGTTTGTGAGCTATCAAGAGTGATTGAAAGTAATTATTAATTTAATTAAGATTAACCACTAGGGACTTTCCTAGTTTTGATGATTAGAAAAATGAACTGGGATAATAGAAAAGAGTGAGCTGTTTTTGTAATCATAGAATAAGAGAGAAGTAAAAACGTGTGTTTAAACAAAATATGATGGTAATGTATATGGATGTAGTAAAAACCAAGATAATTTGCAAAACTAGAAAGTATGGAGAGGTGTAGATTTCTTTATTTACATATTTACTGAAATTAATATGCTGATCAGCCCCCTAATGATTACAATCATTAGAAGAACAAGCTTGCAGTTGTTTATATAGGGCATATACCTGACTCTGAGGCAATGTAGGAGGGAGTTTAGGGCAAAAAGCAGTGATACATATGTTGCAAAGGGAAGGAAGACACTGAACAAAGCAGCACCCACCCACTAATTAAAATAGCATAAATAATGACTACATAGCGTAAAATATTTCCCATTAAGCCTGTGGGCAACCAAGCCCAAAAGCTTTCCCACCAAGATCTTAAATTATCAATTTTCAAATCTGAGGCCAAATTGTTTAAAATATTAATCTGGTGCTGGATGGTTCGTGACCCATTAAAACACCATAGATTTTGTAGAATAGTTTTTCTCAACGCTTGCATTTCATAGTTGATGGTTGAGACAGCTGAAGAAGTAACATTAATTGTATTTGCTAAATTACATGCAACAGAGTTAATGTTAAGGTGAGCACAAGCAACAATTGCTGGCATGCCCACTATAGGCAAAGCTAGCACTACATATTCTGCTTTATTAAGTAAGGTTGCTTCAGAGTCACAAGTACTATCTAGTGTGACCCCACATTGAGAACGATTTGATTGATAAATTTGTTGTTTAGAAAACAAAACAGGAATCAGCCGGCTGAGGCAGCATTGCGCTTCACTAATATTGGCAGGAATATAATTAAAAGTTTCTTGACCACATGTAAAAAACCATCCTTGCAGTAGCCAAACATGAGCAAAGTTAAAGGAAGTCTCTTCAAAAGCTATGTAGTTCAAAGTAGGTGAGCTAATGCAATGACAATGAGGCCTTTTACTTGAAGATGTGCAATTAACTATTTTTGCACAGGTTATATTTGCAGGAATTGCTATATCGGGGTGTACAAAGCAATCGCATCAGGGGGTGGATAATAAGCAGTAAATCCCCAATTAGATATAGTCCCAAAGTTAAAGCTTCCATTTAATAAAAATCTGCTTAAGCCAGTGAAGTTTTGAATTACTGTAGGAGTGCAGACATGTAGAAAGCAAATTTTTCATATCATAGGCTTCAGATAAGCAAAAGACATTCATTCTGTGTGATGTTATGTGTGATGTTAGCCAATTGCACCCATAAGTTTTGCAATTCGTTCGTTGCTCGAGTGAGTGTGTGGATGGAATGACAGCTGCAGAGTCACATTTCTAGGACTGGATCCTACATCCTTGGCTGGATGAACGCAATGAACCTTTAGAAGCAAGCACAGGAGCATAGCCTTGCCCCCAGGTAATTAGAGGAACCGGCCCAAACCATGTTTTATCTGGCAAGACTTGATAATATTCTAGAGGGGGAGGTAATTTGGTTTTCTGTTGAAAGTATCTCTGGTAAGTGGTCAAATTTTGAATAGAGACATTCAATTGGTTTAAGGTAACCTGTTGTTGTACCCATGACAAATTGGGGACCCTTTCCCTCCTTAATATGATAAGTTGTTTCCCCTTATAGAGGGGTAGCCCAAATAGCTCCTGAATAAGTATAGAAGGAGCCAAAGAGGGAACATGGGTAACATCCATTTGCTAGTTGATGATGAAACAATATGGAAAAAAGAGTGGCAAAAAAAAATCTGAAAATAAACATAGTATAACTGCCTTCAATAAAAACAAGGCCATGAGATGAGGATCAATCCTGGGCGTGATATAAGCACCTGGAAGATTAAAAATAATTTGACACACATAATGAGAGTTAGAGATTAAATTGAAAAGCTGTTGAGAAAAAGTTTTGAAAGCTAAAATAGCAGCAACCAATTCTGAATGTTGAGGTGAGGATTGTACTGCAGTGTAGGACACTTTCTAGGTATCATCATGAGGGACTTTATAAGCAATCACTTCTCTTGTTCGTCCACCTTCTGAAAAAATAGTAGCTTGTGGCAGAAAGCAATGGACAGACCGGAAAGGAAGAAGTCATTAAGCAAGCAAGCCAAGGACCTTTAGGCAAATGATATACAATACAGCCTACATATTCAGTTAAAGCACATTGAATAGATAGCTTATTTTGAAAAGAAAATTGAAAATCAGATTTACACAACTCCACCATTTACACCCTACTGAACTTATCAAAAATTTCAAAGAAAAAGTTAAACTGGGAACTTAGCCATCAAAGACAATTGTTCCAGGCAAATTGCCAATCTGGGAACTGAGTCACCTTAAAAGATAATGTTCCAGTCTTAGCCTAGCAATCCAAGGTTACTTTGTTTGCAAAAGCACTGAGAAAAATCATGAGATGGAATGACTACTGGTGTAAACTATGTAACCTATATAAAAATCACCCTCCATCCCTGCCTCTCTCAAAGCAGAGAGAAAAGGAAAAAAAATTAAACGAGCAGAAAGTCTCACTCCTCCCTATTCCTGCCTCTCTTACATTTCAAGGGAAAAAAGTTTGTGAACAAGAATCTCACTCTCCCCCGCACCTTCCCTCCTGCCTCCACTTTTACAAGGCAAAAAGTTAACAAGAAGGGGGGGGCAGTTTAAAATACTACACAGAAATCTCATCCATTTTCTCCACTCAACATTCTTTAAACACACAGACATTTATGCCAACTTTTTTGCCATCCACATACTCACAAATTTATACTGTTATGAGAGGGTCTCATCCTCCAGGCCTGGAAATGATTACACACAGACACATTCTCACACACAACACTTCCAGACCTGGGAAGGTTTTGTCCCTTTAAATCTCCACATTTTCTTCAATTCAGTCCTATTCAATTCTGCATACAATTATTTTACATTATTATACATACACAGCTAAATTCTATTCTGCATGCAATTATTATACATTATAATACATATACATCTAAGAAGTTTTAATGGAAATCACATTATGAAAAGAATAATACAATAAACATTTTCTTCTTCTCTTAGTACGTACTATCAAATATAATAGCATAAATTAACCATATCTTCTTTGATCAGTCTCAAAGTACTATATGGAGGGGCTTCCCAAAACGGATCCATCTCATTCCATGCTTCTGAACAGCAGAGCTAATGGTGGACCATTGAAATCAATGAGGCATGCCTTCCACATCTGACTCTGCCATCCAGGGCATCAGAAGAAAGCAGCTGCCCACATTCTAAATCTCCTTAAGCATTAAATAATTAAAAAAGGATTAAAGATAATTAACAAGACAAATTTTTAAATAAATAAACTGTTACTATGTTTCTCTGTCCTGGGTTTCTAGCTTTTATCTTCCCCTTTTTCTAATTGTTCCTCTAATACTTGCATTATGGGGGTGTACAATGGCCATGGAGAATTAAAAGATTTAGCCTCCTCAAAAGGAGCTGAAGATCCAATTGGAGAAGATTTAGAGGTGACAATTTTTACCTGATCACAATCAGGAGGGGGCTTGTAGTGAATTATAGTTTTGATGAGACATCAGAGCCAGATGTTTCCACTGAATGACACATTGATACCATCAATGTAATATTTGGACTGGAGCCCTGGGTTCTAGATGTAAAATATGTCCTATCTTTACCCAATCCTATAGCCTGAGTGTCCCGCGCTCAGGGTACCAAAGACAATACTTCCCTATCTCCAACACCAACTTCTTTATCTCTGCCTCAGGTGTTATAACACCTGACTTATGTAGCAGGACTCTGAGTTCCTGAACATGGTTTTGCTGATGCTGGGATAGATTGCAACCCATACTTACCACATAATAGTCCCGAAGGATGAAGGTGTGCACCTTAGGGGTCTGTGCCAGATGATGGTAAGCATGTTGGGAGTTGCGACCCTGTAGGGTTGATGGCCCCCCAGGGTTAATTAATGTCCCTGTTCGGGCACCATATGTGGAGATCAAAGACCAGTCATTGTGCAGAGTGCCAAGATGTCTGACTACCTACATAGCATTTATTACTTTTATAGGGTTTTACACAAGAAGACAAAGGCAATATTGATGCAGCATTTGGATTGGTTACATTTGGAGAATAGATGCAGCATGGTTTGCTGCTACTACCACCATCTATAGGAATTTTCTTGCCACTACAGATTTGATATCTTGCTGTGGTCCATCACAAGATGCTTTCCGACACATAATCTTTACATGTACCTGGAACTGCTGCCAAGCAGCAAGATTATGCAGTGCTTGAAAACATTTATTGCCCTATAAAAATGTAACCTTGAAAAAAAATGATTTTTTAAGGTTCTCTTGATTAGAAAAAAAAAATCAAAGAGAGTGTTCTTGTTTGTTTGTTTTTAAAGGACTACTTGCTGGACAATCTGAAATAATATGCCATTATCTCAGATCCTAAACAATTTGGGTAGTGAAACAGTAAGAATTAAACTAATATAGGGGATATTAAACTTTTTAAAAATTAAAAATGTCAGTATGTGCAGAATAGACAAATTGATAATATTGTATCATCCTGTACTTTATGTGAATCACTGCTGTTCCATATGTCATCATAGAATCAATGTCCTACCTTTTTTCACAGTGCAAAGGCCAGGACCTTCTGGGAATAGAATGGATAGAATGGAGAATAAAAAATCAAAATGGTAACCATGACCTAATTAAAGACCCACCCTTTGGTTTATATATGTTAGGCTTTTATTTACTTTGATTTCAAACTGGAATTTTGAACTGGGTAGTTTTATTGTTTGTTTCTTCATAAAATTTTTATTCATAAAAAACTGGGCTATAGGAAAGCCAGCTATAAAAAAAACAATTGCAGAACTTCAGAGAAATTAGCTAGTATGCTTAGATAGTATTTTTTTAAATGTGCTTGTCTGTCACCATCACTGGAAAGAAAATAAACAGATCACATTTCTCCTTGCTACATTATAAATAAATATAATCACTAAATGCATCTCAGTAATTATTTATATGTAGTACCTGATATCTAGATTTGCTATATCATAAGAATCTCTTGTCATGTATGAACATAATTATCTATTGAGTTATTACTCTAGCATTTACTTTCTGTGAATCACTGCTTTTCCATATGTCATCATAGAATCAATGTCCGACCTTTTTTCACAGTGCAAAGGCCAGGACCTTCTGAGAGTAGAATGGATAGAATGGAGAATAAAAAATCCAAATGGCAACCATGACCTAATCAAAGACCCACCCTTTGGTGGATATATGTGACATTGACACATGTACAAAAAGGGTAAGATTTCAATTGCATGGTCATGGATGCCCTCTTTACTATTTTGTCCTTCTCTCTTATCAAAGGGTCTGGCAAAGGCAGTAGATTCATTCAGATCTCAGATCCTTTCATTTAATGTAGGACATGGACAATTCCATTCAGTTCATGCTATTTTCAAGAACTGCAATACCCATTCTTAGCCCTGACACTAGATAAAATTATTTCATAGGAATAATCCCCTCCCCCAGCATAAAGATAAATAAGGAGAAACTGGACATTAAAAATAATTGGATAATTGGCCATCTCAGATATGTCCTTTCTGGTTTCTGCATATACATCCATCCATTAGGTTCTCAAAACAGATATCAGACATGGCAACACAAAATTGAGAATAGACCTCTATCTTTGGCAGAAAGCATCCAATTCCATTCAGGAAGAGAGAATATGCATTCATGATTAGTAGAACGAACAATGGAGCAGCCAATCTGAGTGACTTCATTTTCAGCTATTGATACAAAGAGTAACAAAGATAATTGCTCATTATTCAGCAACACCTGGACAAATTTTATTCAGCTCAATACTAGACTGCTGAGTAGTGGCTCTGCTTGATCGAAGTTTCCTAACCTTGACAACTTTCAGACCTGTGTACTTCAACTTTCAGAATTTCTCAGCCAGCAACTGCTGGTTGAAAATTGTGGGAGTTGTCAGTTGTCAGTCCACACATATGAAAGTTGCCATGGTTGAGAAACACTGTGCTGGATAGTTCCTTTTCTGTGCTTTGGCCATCATAGCTTTGGTTTATCCTGAAAGGCTTTTGAGTTTGACATATGCCTTTGAGCATATGTCAATTTATTCATTTCTTCATCACATTTTTATGCCTCCCATATCACTGAAATTACCCTGTATAGTTTACAATAAACATGTCACAAAACATAAAGATGTAAACAAGAACAGCTAAAACAGAATTAAAGGAATGTTAATTGTTCAGAATTTTAAAAGTATTAAAAGTTAAAAAAAAAGACAAATGGTGGGGAAAACACAACACCAAATATTTTTAAGGTTGCCTAACATCACCAAACTCAGATTTTAACATTCTTTCTGAAGACTAGATGAATGCTAGGATTCCCACAGCTCAGAGGTAATTGGGATGAAACATTTCCTTAGTCATGGGTGTCAAACTCGTGTCATCACAGTGGCATCACATTACATATCGGGACTTTTTTCCACTTTGCTAAACCAGCCATGGGTATGGTCAGTGTATGATGCATCCAGGCCATGGGCCAGGAATTTGACAGCCCTGTCTCAACTGATTCCATGCCATGAAAGCATTAAAAGTGATAACCAACATTTTGAATTGGATCTGGAAACAAACTGGCACCCAGTGTAGCTCATAGAGCAGAGTGTTATGTGGACAACCTTATGTGGACAGCCCAAGACTGGTTATCTTACTGTATTCTGCAGCTTCCAGATGCTCTTCACGGATAGCCTGTATAAATAATTATCTACAATATTACTTCTGTATTCCTACTATATTCCAATTAATATTTGTAATGGTTCAACTCAAGTTTCCTAGAAAGATAAAGGTTCCGGTGATGTAAACAGCCACTGCAAGTTTTTCTGTTAACAATGAAGAGATCAACCTCCCAACCCAATCATGTGAAGACAATTACAAATAGAATAGAATAGAATTCTTTATCAACCAAGTGTGATTGGACACACAAGGAATTTGTCTTAGGTGCATATGCTCTTAGTGTTTATCTTTCTAGGAAACTGAGTTGAACCATTACAAATATTAATAGGACTATAGTAGGAATACAGAAGTAATATTGTAGATAATTATTTATACAGGCTATCCTTAAAAAATAAATACATTCATCAAGGATCATAAAAAATAAATATATTCATCAAGGATCATAAGATACAATACTTAGTGATAGTCTATTAATAATAAAATCATACTATGAAACAAAACAATATAATTTGTAAAGATACAAGCAACATGGTTATAGTGTCACAAATTTTCACCTTAACTCACATTCAGATAAGATTCGTTTTTAATGCAAAATAGATCATTTTCTGGGTTTTTTGTAAACTGAACCTATTCTTCTTAATAAATCTTGCTTAATAAAAATAGATGAGAATCATGATTGGAAGTCATTTCAGGTAGCTGCCCAAGAGCCACACAATATGGCTAATTCACTTCCATTGGTTTTGCTGAGCCTTGTTTGGATTCTATAGGATATATATAAAAGAGGAGACTATCTCCCATAAGTTATTCATCTAATTCTGTCAACAGTCAGCTAATAATGAATGCTCCATGAGACCCCTGAAAAGAGATAGCAGCATAATCATCCTCCCAGCAGATAAAGGGAATGCCACTGTAGTAATGGACAGAAAAGACTATGAAACAAAATTGACAGACCTACTCCAAGACTCCACATACAAACCCATAAACACAGACCCAACCACATATCTGGAAAAATTAACCAAGAAGAAAATTATAACCAGCCACATAAGCAAAGAGATCCAACACGCGATCATACCCAGAGAGAAATCTTCCAGATGCCCCAAACTATACGGCCTTCCAAAAATACACAAAGAAGGCATACCTCTCAGACCCATAGTCAGCTCCAGAGGAGCACCACTACAAAACCTAGCTAAACACTTAGCAAAACAGCTACAGCCCCATGCTGAAACAGCAGCTTCACATGTACAAAACTCATACCACTTCTTGGAATTGATCAAAGATCTACATGTGGAGCAGGAAGATCTGCTTGTAAGCTTCGACGTGGTTTCACTATTCACTCAAGTCCCGATAAAAGAGACCCTGGAAATCATCAAAAATAAATACCAACCAGCTAAACACCTCATGGAACTAACAGAACACTGCTTAACCAACACATATTTCATATACAAAGGACAAAGATACAAACAAATTGAAGGAGCCCCTATGGGATCACCACTGTCACCTGTCATTGCAAACCTGTTCATGGAAGAATTCGAATCCAGAGCCCTGGCCAATGCCATCCACAAACCCAAACTATGGTTAAGATACATCGATGACACATTCGTGATTTGGCCCCATGGAAAAGAAAACCTAAACAACTTCCTAACACACCTAAACAGCACACACCCCAAAATCAAGTTCACCATGGAAACGGAAACAAACAAACAACTACCATTCCTAGATGTACTAATCTACAAAAAAACAGATGGCACACTAGGACACACCATATACCAGAAGAAAACACACACCAACCGCTACCTCAACGCCCAATCCCACCACCACCCAGCACAGATAAACTCCGTGGCTAAAACACTAATTACTAGAACCAAATGCCTGGCAGACAAGACACACATTAAGACTGAACTATGCACCCTGACCAAAGTACTGACAGCCAACGGCTTCCACAAAAGCAAAATCACCGGCTTGATCCACAAAAACACACTGAGACATAATAGAGACCCAGAAGATGAACAGACCTATGGAACAGCTGTCCTGCCCTACATAAGAGGCACTACAGACAAAATTAGTAAGATACTACACAGACATCACATCAAGACTGCCTTCAAAACAGACAGAAAAATAGCAGCCATCCTCAGAAACCCCAAAGATAAACTTGACCTGGAAAACCAAGGCATATACGAAGTCCCCTGTGCATCATGCCCGGCCACATACATTGGACAGACCAATAGAAGAATAAGTACCCACCTGGATGAACACAAAAATGCAGTCAAAAAGCTGGAACACACTTCCTCACTAGTCCAACACATGGAAGCCACAGGTCATAGCATCAACTTCAATGGCACCAAAACCCTAGCCACTATAGAAAACCCCAGCCACAGAATCATCAGAGAAGCCATAGAGATTGAAAAAAGACCAGAAAGCATGAACAGAAGAGATGATTCCACCAGACTGTCAATCATTTGCAAGCCTGCACTCACAAACAAAAAAATCTCCACACCACAAGCCAGGCAAACACCTGGGCACAAACAGATCCCCTGATACCTCCAGCTCAAACACACCCCAACCAGGCACCCAGATGAAACCTAGCTTCCTAACTAATGATAGCCGTCCATTTACCCGGAGCCAAGCTGCACTAAAGGCCTCCAATAAAGTAACACAATGTTGACAGCCAATCAAGATACAAAAAGAGCCAAAAAAACAGACAGAAGATATTAGAAACACCAATCAAGCAGAACACAGCAAACTCCAAGACCAATAAACACAGACCAATTCCACAGACTCACAGATGAACACTATACAGAAGCCTGATGATGGCAGATGAGATTCTGCCGAAACGTCGCTATATATATATATATATATATATATATATACACATATATATATATATATATAACCTGGATGGTCCAAATGGATCTAAACTGTCCCAAAGAGACGGTGAATGTAAAGAGCGCATCCTGTTGATCCCAGGGATACTGCAAAGTCTCTGGTAGATCCAGGAGAAGCTCTTTTTGCCAGCGGCAAAGAGGCAGCCATTAAAGCTGCTGAAGTTGGGACAGCTCCGAAACGGAAGAGGATAGAAAGAGAAAGTGTGCCAGTTTGATGAGAAGTTTTTCTTAACTTTAAGATTTAAAAGGACACCATAAGGAAAAGAAAGAATCTGTAAAATCTCAGACAGAAGTAATTAAGCGGCGATTTCATACGGGAAGTCAAATTAATTTTTTCTTTTTTTTTGCTGGATTCTTTCTATACTATTTTTTATCCTATAATATACAAAAAGGAACAAACAGTTAGATATGGTGAAATATTGAATGAAAAGGGTGAACTATGCAAAATTAAAAGAACAAGGTATAAAGATGAATTGGTTTTCATATGCGCAAATACATTCAAGGTATGATAAAGATGCTAAAACAGAAGGTTTCTATGATAAATTGACTGATTTAGATAAGATTTTGACAGGTACTGATGAAAAGGTGATTCAAAATTTGTATGGATATCTATTAGAAATTAAACTAGAAGAAGAACAGGTTAAAGAAACAATGATTGCTTGGAGGAAGAATTTTGGATATGGAATTGATCTAGAGAAATGGCAAAAATTGTGGTCTCAAAATTATAAAATGACATTGTCAACAGCATATAAAGAAAATTTGTATAAGATGTTTTACAGGTGGCATTTTCCCCCCAACAAGAATAACAAGAATGTTCAAGAATAAATCCGAAAAATGTTGGAAATGTTATCAGACACCTGGCTCTTATTACCATATGTGGTGGACTTGTGCAGATGCCAAAAAATATTGAACTAAAATCCACACATGGTTGGAAAAAATGACAAAAAAACATAGACTTGAAACCAGAGATATTTTTACTGAGAATTTTACCTGAAATATATAGTAAAGAATTGAAATACCTGATTGTAAATGTATTTAACAGCGACTAGGATTGTATTTGCCAAAAACTGGAAAAATGAGAAAGTACCATCACAGGAGGAAATTATCAAGAAAATATTGGAATGTGCTGCAATGAGTAGATTGACATTTGAAATCAGAGAACAAGATGATAAACAATTTTATAAAATTTGGGATCTATTCTATCAATGGTTAGACAATAAAACATGGTAATGAAATATGTAGATTTTTAGAACATAATGAATATATAAAAATGTATTTTTTATTATATCTACAAAATGATTATAGGATAGATCTGTGATGATAATATGAACTGTCACAAAACAAATAAAATAAAATATGGATTATCTTGTAAATCATGAATGAATAAAAGTATAGTCAAATGATTGATTAATAATGATATCAATGTATTTGGGAATATTTGATTGACAATATGAGAATATATATAATGTAATTGTAATTGAAGACTACGAAGTGGAAGCACAAAACAATTTGTAAACCAACCGACACACTGTATGTATATATATGGAAGATGGCTTGATGTTTTTATGTTTTGCTTGTCTATATTTGTCTTAAAAAACAATAACACTTTATAAAAAAAAGATTGTTGATGTTCTTTCCTCCAATATTTACTCTCAGTTTTGATTCTTCAAGTGCCAGCTTCCTTAAGATCACTTGATCAAACAGATTACATAAGGTATTCTATAAATATTCTATTTATTAATTAGATTTATGTGCCACTCATCTGATTGAGATGCCACTCAAGGCAACTTACAAAAATTTTCAAACTCCTTTCTCTATTTTGAACAAATAAGTGCCTCCTTCTGCTGTTTATACAATAACCAATTGATTGGTGAACAAAGAATGCATCAATTTGACCAGATGTGTTGGCCTCCCTGACTCTTGTAGGACTCCCCACAGTTAATAGAATAGAATAGAATGGAATGGAATGGAATGGAATGGAATGGAATGGAATGGAATAGAATAGAATAGAATAGAATAGAATAGAATAGAATAGAATAGAATAGAATAGAATAGAATAGAATACGGAAGAACAGAACAGAATAGAATAGAATTCTTTATTGGCCAAATGTGATTGGACACACAAGGAATTTGTCTTGGTGCAAATGCTCCCAGTGTACATAAAAGAAAAGATATATTTGTCAAGAGTTAAGAATCATAAGGTACAACACTTAATAATAGGGTACAATAAGCAATCAAATCATACTAGGAAACAATCAATATAAATTGTAAGGATTCAAGTGACAAAGTTACAGTCATACAGTCACAAGTGGGAGGGGATGGGTGATAAGGAGTGATGAGAAGATTAATAGTAATAGTAGTGCAGACTTTGTAAATAGTTGGACAGTGTTGAGAGAATTATTTGTTTAGCAGAATGATGGCACTTGTGTCTAGTTGTTCTGGTGTGCAGTGCTCTATAGCATCATTTTGAGGGTAGGAGTTGAAACAGTTTATGTCCAGGATGTGAGGAGTCTGTAAATATTTTCACAGCCCTCTTTTTGACTCGTGCAGTATACAGAACCTCGATTGAAGGCAGGTTGGTAGTAATTGTTTTTTCTGCAGTCTGAATTACTCTCTGAAGTTTGTGTCTGTCTTGTTCGGATGCAGAACCAAACCAGACAGTTATACAGGTGCAGATGACAGACTCAATAACTCCTCTATAGAACTGTATCGGCAGCTCCTTCGGCAGTTTGAATTTTCTGAGTTGGTGCAGAAAGAACATTCTTTGTTGTGCTTTTTTGATGACGTTTTTGATGTTAGGTGTCCATTTTAGGTTTATCATATGATAGAACCTAGAAATTTGAAGGTCTCTACTGTTAATACTGTGTTGTCTAGTAGTGTAAGAGGTGGTAGTATGGGTGGGTTTCTCCTAAAGTCTACCACCATTTCTATGGTTTTGAGTGTGTTCAGTTCCAGATTGTTCCGGTCATACCATGAGGCAAGTTGTACAACCTCCCGTCTGTATGCAGATTTGACGTTGTCTCGAATGAGACCAATCACTATTGTATCATCTGCAAACTTCAGTATTTTAACAGATGGATCATTTTAGATGCAGTCATTGGTATATAGGGAGAAGAGAATGGAGAAAGCACACAACTTTGGGGGACCTCTGTGCTAATTGTACAGGTATCAGATGTGATTCTGCCTAGCTACTGCTTCCTGTCTGTTAGGAAGTTTATGATCCACTTACAAATTTGTAAGGTAATTCTAACTGGTTTAGTTTAGTTAGAAGAATATCTGGAATGATGGTATTGAATGCTGAACTGAAGTCTACAAAGAGGACCCTTGCATAGGTGTTTGAAGATTCAAGGTGTTGTAGGATGTAGTGCAGAGCCATATTAACAGCATCAGCTGTCAATCTATTTGCTCAGTATGCAAACTGCATGGGATCTAACAGCAGATCCGTGATGGTTTTCAGGTGGGACAGCACTAGTCTTTCAAAAGTTTTCATAACTACCGATGTTAGAGCAACTGGTCTGTAGTCATTCAGTTCCCTGATGGAGGGCTTCTTTGGCACTGGGATGATAGTAGAGTGTTTGAAGCAAGAAGGAGCATAGCACACCTCTAGTGATTTATTGAAGATCTGGGTGAAGATGGGGGCTAATTGGTCAGCACAGACCTTTAAGCAAGAAGGAGTTACCTTGTTTGGCCCTGGTGCTTTTCCTGTCTTTTGTCTGTGAAATAGATCTTGCACTTCTTTTTCTGTGACCACCAGAGGTTGTGAACCAAATGTCAAGGCTTGGCTGTTGTTGATGTATTTGAGATGGGGGTTGTAGAGATAGGTGGCTGTAGTTTCCTTTCAAACCTGCAGTAAAACACATTCAGATCATCTTCTAGTTGTTGATTTTCTTCTGCCTGGGAAGGAGGTTTGCTGTTGCCAGCGATGTTTTTAAGAGTTTTCCCCATGTTTACTGGTTCATTTGTTGAGAACTGATTCCTTAACTTTTCAGAATAGTTTCTTTTTGCTGCTCTGATCTCTTGTTAATACTTGTTATTTGGTATTCTTTTTTTCTTAAACTTCATGATCTCTAAGAAGGGGAATAATAATTGTGGGATTTCTGTCCTCAGTTCCTGACTGATGGATGTTTGGAACAAAGACTCCTCTGAAATTTTACTGGATTAGATTGGCTGAACCAGGCAGACATTTCTTTGATGCACAGCTCCATTACCATTGTGTGCATTTTAACCATCCTTGGAAAACATTCATAATTTGACAGATCCTTTAAGATCAAAGAGAGTTGATTTGGAAATATCTTCAAAGAGCCAGAGCAGCTTGTCTGATTTCACTTACATGACAACAAATGCCTGATATTGTTTTTGATACACTGGCAGCTGCAAAAGTTTGAAGTTTTTTATTAAGACAAGCACTATTTACTTCAGTGGCACTTACACATAATAGAGCACTTTTGACTTCTAAAGTGTATGTTATTAAAGCACTTTGCTAATGTTTCCAGGCTCTTGCACAAAACAAGGAGAGATAGTAGCAACCCCTTTTCAAAGGTCTTTAGGAAATGAAATGAAAGCGGGGTGGATGTGGGGGAATGTCAGGGTACAAAGCAGTTATTTAACAATAAGAAGAGCTGTCTTGAAGTGCTGCATGCAATGCATGGTTAAAGCCATAACCTTTATACTTGGCAGTATTTTTATAATAATTTGTAACAATTTAAACATATTCTACTATTTTATACTTCCCACTCTTCTTATTCTTATTTTTCTTATTAATGGCAGCATTTTGGATGAAGCTGAAGAGGAAAGATAGAGAAGAGTAAACCTACTCAGCAGCCTTCATGAGCTTTCTATCAGAAGAACAATGGTGCCATCAGAAAGATAGCAATATGACATTGTTTTTATTCCCAGGTAATTGCTATGGTTTGAAGATTGAGGGTTACAAATTGCATCACATATCTGTTGCCTGTGCATCCCTTTCAAATTAAATATGTTGGTACTGACAAAATAATTGCACAGAAACTGGAATTCTAAAGTAGAGTAGAAAGGATCTACTGGGAGAATTCTGGGTGATATGTTGAAACTATGATATAAACTTTGGTGGAACAAGTTACTGTCTTTTCCTGGTTTTGAGCCACAGAGCTGTAGGGTGTCAACTGTGCCACTGATCTGGCTGAAGCCATTTTTTCATAGTTGCCATGAACTTTGAAAGGGAGAAGGGTGGGGGGGAAAGCAAATAAACCAGCTACCAGTTAAAACAAAAAGTGTTCTTGTAGGAACCAAGGTCATCCCAACAGCAAGTGAAGGAGAGGAGTGACCAAACAGCCTCCCAGCTACTTTCATTGGACAATGTGATCAGTGACACTTGGGGAGAAAATATTTGCTCTTTTAATTGGTGGGGGGAAACCAAGCAAGAATTTCATTTAAAAATGTTACAGGATGCAAGAATGAGAGGAGGTTTTGGACTGCCAAACTGGGAATTATACTACCAGACCGCAGTGTTAACATGGATGAAAGAATGGATTGCACCAGTGGTGGGATTCAAATTTTTTTACTACCGGTTCTGTGGCCGTGGCTTAATTGGTGGGCATGGCTTGGTGGTCATGTGACTGGGTGGGCATGGCCAACTTGATGTCACTCACATCAAGGGGTGCCTTGCCTGGCCTCTCCTCACCTCAAAGAGATACAATTTCCCTCTCTATTTACTTACTACTACTGAACATCCAAAATAGACTATTTAATCCTATTTATATATGCCATATGTGTACTACATATTGCATAGTATAGTGTGTGTTTAGGCACACAAAAAGATACATTATCTGCTATATATACTGTATGTGTATGTACACACAGAGAGAGACAGAGCTCTTCTAAAACTATACACATTCAACCTCACTGTGTTTGGAAAAACACACCCATAGTCCACTTTCTGCCACACATTTAACTATAACTTCTGTACATTAGAACATTGCACACGCCTTTAGATTTACTTTCTTAGCTTGCACATGACCATTAGACCCAGGAGATGTCATGGATTGAGTAAAATATAGTGAAACTCACTTAAAAATGCTCTTGCTTAGCAACCAAAATTTGCAAAATGGGCTCAATTGTGGTCATAAGTGAAAGACTATCTGTGCAGGGCAGCCTTGTCCTAGTAAACTCCTCTTTCTGGCAATTTTCCTCTCTGTTAGAGGTACCAAAATAATCCAGATGATATAAGGTCTCCTGCTGGAGCAGGGGTTTGGACTAGATGGCCTCCAAGATCCCTTCTAATTCTGCTATTCTATGATTCTGTAAGGATCTCCTTCTGGAGCAGGGGGTTGGACTAGAAGATGACCTCCGAGATCCCTTCCAGCCCTAGATTGCTGTGCTGTTTCAAAGAGTCTTCAGAAGCTAGGGTTTGTGTCCTTCCTTCCTCTCCTTTTTTCTCTCTCCCTTCCTCCCTCCTTCCATGTATCTATCCATCCATCTATCTATCCATCCATCTATATCTCATTCACTTTCTCTTTCCTCCCTCCCTCCCTCCCTCCCTCCCTCTCTCTCTCTCTCTCTCTCTTTCTTTCTTTCTTTCTTTCTTTTTCTTTCTGTCCCTTCCATCCCTGCCTCCCTTTCTTTGTCTATCCCCTTTCTTCCTTTCTCTTTCTTTCTCTTTCTTTCTTTTTCTCTATCCCTTTTTCTTTCTTTCCCCTTTCTCTTTCTTTTTCTCTCTCTTTCTCTCTCTCTCTTTCTCTCTCTCTCCTTCTTTCTCTCTCTCCCTTCCCTTCCTTCTTCCCTCTCTCCTTCTAAACCTAGGATACCCACCTGAAACAAAAACTCCTTTGGATGAAACCAGCCATTACACACACACACACACACACACACACACACACACACACACACACACACACTTCCAACCAGCTCTCGTGCCTTGCCTCTGTGATAACCCAGAGTGTAATACAAATGTAACAAAATCCAAAACATAAATAAATGTCTTTTAATGCCTCCAACTTGGCCCCACTGTTCAATAATTCTCAGTTGGAGATAAAATGTACTCAAAAATAGTCTTCAAAAGAAAGCAGTACAATTCAAACTTAATGAGCAGATGGAGGTGAAATAAAAAACCAAACAAACTACAATGATGAAATTTCCACAACAGAGCAGGACAAGTAATTACCAAATTCAAGGAGATAACAATGCACAGTCTGTTGTAAGGATGCCAACCAAGATAACTTCAGCCCAAAATAAAACATGCTTTGCTTCTGGCAACGCTGTGTTGTAATCTTATATACTATTCTCCCCAGCTGCAACCAATGAGGAGGATCATGGCCTCTTCCTCTCTTGTAAGCCAAGTTGTTGCCTTCTCTGTTCCTCCCTGAGTCTCCTATGATGCAGAGGGGATGGGCCTGGTTCTTTTTCTGACTGCCCAGCTGGCTTCTGCCCTTCCCCAGCCTCCTCCACAACCTCCGGAGTCACACCTCCACTCCCTGTCGGCTGTTCCTCCTCTCTCTCAGAGTCCAACTCTACCAAGGGCATGACAGCCTCGTTGTTTGCTTTTAGTGGCAGGCCGGTCACCGAAGTACTTTCCAAGCGCCAGGCAGTGTTGCTCGCCTCCCAGGAAACCCCGGGTGATTGACTGGGGTGGTGCATGCACCATGCTGGCAGTACATTTGGATCATTGCCTCTTCCATGGAAGCAAGCCTCTCTCCATGGGGAGGAGGCGGATTTGCGGGGAGTTGGAAGTTTGTGCTGCATAGGAGGTGAGGAGTGACTGGGCGGGGTGAGCATTGGGTGGGCAGGGCAAGCAAGCGAACAGCGACTGGGTGACTGGGTCAGGGGTGTGGCCAGCCAGAAGTTACTACTAGTTTGGTGACCCATGCCAAATTGTCACTACCAAATTGACCGAACTGGTGTGAACCAGCTGAATACCACCACTGGATTGCACTGAGTGATATAAGATTATTGACTCTGGAGGGATATGATTTGCAATTGGGTTGGCATGCCTTTCTATGGTATGGGAGAAACAAGATACATGCTTACTTTCAAAGACATTATATAAGAAATGCTTTATTGTTTGTATGGGAGAAAATCAGAGAACAGCACTATTTGAAAATACCAGTTTGGCTTTCGACAATGGAAGCACTTATTCATCCAAATATGTTTAATATGGGAAATGTTAGATACAAAGATATTTTAAATGAATAGGATGAGCTTAAAACTAAACAAGAACTTGTTGAGTAAGGGATCAATGTGGTTTGGTATTCACACATGCAAATGCAATCTAGATATGAAAAAGATGCTAAATTATATGGTTTCTACAGAGAAATGACAGAATTGGATAAGATATTAACAGGAACAGAAGAAAGACTGATAAAAATTGTATACTTATTTGTTGGGTATTAAATTAGAAGAGGAACAAGTGAAGGAGACAATTATAACATGGGCAAAAAACTTTGGTTATACAATAGAACTAGATAAATGGCAGAAATTGTGGGATAGAAATTATATGAAATTTTATAACAATCTCAACTGTATATAAAGAAAACTTGTATAAGATGTTTTATAGATGGCATTTACCCCAGGCGAGGTTGGCAAGGATGTTTAAAAGTAAATCAGCCAAATGTTGGAAATGCCACCAGACACCTGGGTCATATTATCATATGTGGTGGACATGTGTAGAAGCCAAAAAAACATTGGACAAAAATACATACATGGTTGGAAAAGATGATACAACAGCATATGTTAATAGAATTAAATATGTTAGGAAGAGGAGTGTTATAGTGATAGAGATTGTATATATGAATAAGGTAAGAATAAGATAAGAATAGAGAATTAATATCAAAGTTATGAATATGGCTGTAAATTTTAATTATTGCACAAGATATTTGTACCCAGATGACACACTGTTAAGATGAATTGTTTGTATTTAAAATAAAATTAAAAACTTACAGGAAAACCAGTGGAAACCAGTGGAAACCTTTAGAGTTGGTTTTTTATTAGCCATGCCGATATGATGTATCCAATAAACAGTTCTTTGAGGAATCTACCTGCCTCAGAGTTCTGTTTTTGGTAGATGCATTACTTGAAACCCTGATATTAAACCAACTCTCCTAAATTTTCGCTCCAATCAGAGCTGCTCTCTGGGGTCCTGAGCCCCAGCTGCTCACCCAATCTTCAAGGAAGTAGAGAAGAGTCAGGGAAGTCATGGAGATAGAGAAGCAGGGAGAAGAAGTCCCCAGGGCCGGGGCCAGTGCCAGAGCATCCCCCACTGAAACCCTGCAAAAGGCAGCAATGCTGGAGGAGGTTGCCTTCCTGTTGGCAACCCAGCTGAAAGTCCAGATGTACCAGTCACTGAGAACTTCTACCAGGCTGAAGAGGACCTTAGGTGCCAGGGCTCCATTCAGGGGATTGGGAGGGAGTTCCCACTGACCTCCACTTGGGAGTTGGTGGCCTACACCTCTTGAAAAGGGTGAAAAATCCAGAAAATGGAGATACCTGATGGCTTTCCCAAGCCAGATGGTGGAGAACCTGTGAGAGAGGTTTGACTAGATGAACATTGAAGGCAGGGGACAGCAGTGTAGGTTTGAATTTTCCAGAGTGATCCTGAGCTGACCTACCATAACATTCCTACCCCACCACATTCTGGGTCCACTGCAGTGGCTTGAGTGGCTAGCCCTCCCCTGGCGCCATTGGTGCAGTCAAGCCCGGGCTCTGCCATGCCATTGTCTGGTGGCAATGCCCCCTGGCTGCCCACACAACCTGCTGGTAGGGACCAGTACTGTGGCAGGGACCTCCACCATGGGCACACTACCCTAGAGCCATCTGGGTCCCAGGGCAGTGGCCTCCAGCTTGGCCACCACCACAATCTTCTCCCCTCCTCGCCAAGCTGCCCCTCCATCAATGAAGGCCACCTTCAGTGGGGACCCAGATAAGCTTGAGTTCTTCCTGAACCAGGTGTGAGCTCACATAGACAATAGGAGCTGAGGGTTAGATTCAAAGACTCCCAGGCTCTGCAAAATCCACGAGATCAAGCAAAGGGACCAGCCCATCAAGGAGTACATGCGAGAGTTCCAGAGAGTGGCTGAGAAGAGACTGGTCCACTTTTTAAAGCTGCTCAGATGTGTGTTTACTGACCAAGTCCATGAATGGTATCAGATGGCAGTGCCAAGACCTTGAACAAAATGGCACAAGAAACATGGAGCCAAGGAGCAAAAACCAAAGACCCAACCAAAGAAATGCCAGCTTGGAAGGTGATGTCAACCCTGGCTAGACCACCCTGGCTAGATGGTGGTCATCTTCCTATTCTACTGGGCTTTTTCCTTTCTTCAAAGCTTCAGTGTTGACCCACACTAAAGATGAGGAATAGGGAGGGGGATGTAGAGATAATCAAAACAACATTCTTTCCCCTGGGAACTAATGTCATGTGTGCAGGTGGTAGGGAGTGAGACTGGGGTCATCCCATGTTGGACTGTGTGCTCATTTAACCATGTGACTCACACCTGTGGAAGTAACAAACTTTTAATTAGGGGGGGAACCAACAGGAACCTTAGATCTGCTTTTCATCAGCATTATGCAAATATGAGGGATTTGGTGGCTCACTGGCTAAGACACTGAGCTTGTTGATCAGAAAGGTCGACAGTTCGGCAGTTCGAATCCCTAGCGCCATGTAACAGAGTGAGCTCCCATTACTTGTCCCAGCTTCTGACAACCTAGCAGTTCAAAAGCATGTAAAAATGCAAGTAGAAAAATAGGGACCACTTTGGTGGGAAGGTAACAGCATTCCATGTCAGAGTATATTCATTAACTGGCAAAGACATAGTTAACAAAGTCAACAAGTGAGTAAACATGGCAACAGATCAGCCAATGGGAGCTAACAGCCTGGGAGTGGTTTGGCTCTGTGTGCTCTGTGTGCTTTGCTGAGAATTGAAATTGAAACTGATATCTGTTCTGAGCCCTCTGAGCTGCTGCTTGTGTTTTTGCTTAAGTTATTTTGAAAAAATCTACAAATGGTATTGTAAATTTTACTCATATTATGTTTATAAAGAAGTTAATGATCCTGCTGAATCAGTCATCTGTGTGTTTTCTGGATTTGAATTTCTGCTGCAAAATCTCAGGTTATGGGCCCAGCCAGAACCAGAACACAGAAAAAGACTGAATTGTAATTAAGCTGAGAGACTGTCTGTGTTTAAAAGGAGAAACAAGACAGAGAGAAAAACTTTAGAGGATGGCTGAGAAAATTAAGGAGAGCTCTCTGCCTCATTTGGGTCAGATGAATTATCTAATTTGGGCTGCAAAATGGAATGTTTCCTGAAAGCTAAGGAGCTGTGGGATATGGTGGAAAACCCACCCCAAGCACCCTTAACTGCTGCAGATCAGAGGCAACATGATAAAGCAATGGCTTATATCATCTTAAGTTTAGAAGATGATCAGTTTATCAATGTTGCTTTTAAGACTGCAAAGGAGGTCTGGCAGAAATTAAGGAGTATGCATGTGAGCGTGTCAGCATGCAATATCAGTTCAATGATGTTTTGTGTGTGCCTGAAATTGAGCATAATTTGCTGAGTGTCTCTAGTTTAGACAAGCAAGGGTTTGAGACTATATTTGTAAATGGGGAGTGTCTCATAAAGCACAATGGCAGAATATTTGCAAAGGGCATAAAGCAAGATAATCTTTACGTGTTGCAGGGACAAAATGTTCGGTATACACACACATATGGTAATGTGGAAAAACATGATTCATGTGTTAATCTTTTGCACAGAAAGCTCGGTCATGCCAGTTTTAAAGTTGTTCAAAAGATGGAACAATATGCAGAAGGATTGCATGTAAAGGGATAAAAGCATATTTGAATTGTGCAATATGCAAAACATCAAAGTCCAAAGCATCCCCAGTATGCAAGAGTAGCACAAGGCAGACGACAAGAGCTCTAGAGTTGGTACAGGCAGCTTTAATTGGGCCAAAGTTTGGGAGGAGCTAAATATGCACTGGTCATGGTAGATCAGGGGTCACCAACCTTTTGGACCTCAGGGACCACCAAACTCATAATTTTAAATCCCAGGGGCCACTAATATGAATTTTGACTGACGGTGGCTTGCTGACGTTGATGGGAGAAGGAGAGAGATCTAATCTAACCTCTCTCTCTCTCCCTGCCCCCACTCTCTCTCACACACACACAAAGGCAGGGGTGGGATTCAAATTTCTTAACAATTGGTTCTGTGGGCATGGCCTAATTTGTGGGTATGGCTTGGTGGCCATGTGACTGGCTGGGCATGGCATGTATGTAAATATTATAAATATTTATATAAATATTGAATTTTTTATTTTTAAAAAAAGCAACCTTTATCCAAAATCAGGCAAAGCAGGCAGGCAGATTGAGTTGCTCACAGAACCACAGATTCATTCAGAGATCTATCTTTCTGCCATTGGCTAGCTGAGCCTGTCACATAAAATTTGCTTGCAAGCAAACCCATAAAATTTGCTAGCAAGAAAACTCACAAAATTAACTCACAATACATCATGTTTGTAAATATTGATTTATAAAACAAAAGAGCAACTTTTACCCAAAATCAGGCAAAGCAGGCAGGCAGATTGAGTTTCTCACAGAATCACAGATTCACTTAGAGATCTGTGTTCTTGCCATTGGCTAGCTGAGTCTGCGCTGCTTCAATCCAAAGGAAGGTTCACTTAAAAGCAGAGCCGAAGATCTAAAGATTAGCCAGAAAGCAAGAAATCCAATGATTTCCTGCTTTCTAGCTAATCTAAATCTCCCAGCACAGCAGAACAGCTGATGATCGGGGGAGGAAAAATAGCAACTTAGCAGGCAAGTTTACTAGGTAAGGAGTGAATGGGAGGGAGGGCCATGTGGGCGGTGCAGCCTTGTGTTCCTGGGCAGCCTGGATTAATTGCTTTGGGGGTGACACTTCTCTGCGGACCACCAAAATTTTCTGGCAGACCACCAGTGGGCCATGGCCCACCAGTTGGCAACAGGTTGATGACTGTAGATCAGTGGTCCCCAACCTTTTTGTACCAGGGACCAGTTTCAAGCACAAACACTTTTTCAAGGACCGGGGAATCTGAGTTTGGTGGTTTGCTTGCAGACGTTTCATTACCTGACTAGGTAACATCTGATGTTGTTACCTAGTCGGGTAATAAAACGTCTGCCAGCAAACCACCAAGTTCAGGGAGCGCCTTGGCCCTGCCTCCCTCAGCCCCATCCCTCAGGTGTCCCCTCCCTCCTCAGGTGTCTGCCTCGTTCCTCTCTCAGTCGCTCTCTCGCTGCTCCACCAGCCCAGGAAGAAACTGCTTCAAAGAAGCCGGGGGTGGCTTTTCCTGTCGCCGCAGCTCCTCCGGTGCCCGCTTACCCCCACCGCCCGCCCGCACGCAGTTCAATCCACAGTGGTCTGTTCTGCCTGCCTGCCTGCCTTCTTCGTTTCGGAGCAGCTTCGGCTGATAAAAAGAGGTGAATAGTTATTATTCTCAGCCGAAGCTGCTCCGAAACGAAGAAGGCAGGCAGGCAGGCAGAACGGAGCACTGTGGATTGAACCGCTGCGGGCGGGCGGGTGGGCGAAACGGGCGCTTCGGAGGAGCTGCAGCGACAGGAAAAGCCACCACCACCCCGGCTTCTTTGAAGCAGTTTCTTCCTGGGCTGGTGGAGCAGCGAGAGAGCGACTGAGAGAGGAACGAGGCGGGAGGAAACCGAAGCTGCTGAGCCAGAGAGCAGGACAGGCTTCGGTTGCTTCCTCCCTCCCCTTCTTTCATTTGTGTCCTTGATCCCGATCCCAGCAGGATTCACCGAAGGTGAAGAAAGCCGCCATTTTTTAATATATTTTTTTCTTTGCGGCCCGGTACAGAGTGCTCCACGGACCGGGACCAGTCCGCGGCCCGGTGGTTGAGGACCCCTGCTGTAGATGACTAAAGCAGGTTTGGGTTCCGCTATTTACTAAAGTGTAAAATAGAGGTGCTACAGAAATTTGAGCAATGGGCAAGCTTCATAGAAAGAAGGTATACACAACAAGTATACCACCTGCAAACTGACAGAGGTTCAGAATTCATGTCAACAAGTTTTCAACAGTGGTTGGGACAGTTAGGAAGAAAACACAGATGCACACATTCTTACACAGCAGCTGAGAATGGTGTTGCTGAGAGATTGGAATGGAGTCTTACAAACCATGAAGGACTGCTAGAGAATTCTGGTCTGAGAAAGTAATATTGGTGGAGAAGCCATATTGACTGCTAGTTATTTAATTATTAGGCTATGGAGTTCCTCCATAAATGATACTCATATGGAGTGCTATATGGGAGAAAGCCATCTCTGACACATTTAAGAGTGTTTGGGACCAATGTATGGGTGCATATTCCAAAAGCAATTAGAAGAAATCCACTTAGTGATGGTAACTCACTTAATGACTGTGTCAACGTTCAGGGAGGAAAAGCTGAAAAAGATTTGAAGCAAGAGAGGAATGAAGCACAGGAGCAGTCAATGCCACGCAGGTCAGAGTGATGGAACAAGGGGAAATCCACCTGACACAGTGGTGGTATTCAGCTGGTTCACACAGGTTCAGGAGAACCGGTAGCAATAATTTGGCATGGGTTGCCGAACCGGTAGTAACTTCTGGCTGGCCACGCCCCCGAACTGGTCGCCCAGTCGTCACTCACTCATTTGCCCCACCTGCCCAATTCTCACTCACCCCACCGGATGCTCACCCTGCCAGTCACTTCTCACCCCACACTGTGTCCTTGTGGCTTAACCTGCCTTCCCACATGGTGCCTGTGCTCCAATTGAGCAGCTCTGATCTTCCTGCTCACAGGTAAGCCTGCAAATCATGCTAGCCCCCCACCATCCCCAGAGCTTGCTTCCCTCTGTCCCACCATCCCCCAAGGTTGCCAAGGGCCCCTCTACTGTTCCCAGGCTCACTTGTCTGGCTTCGTTGCTGGCGCGGTCCTATCCCAGGCAGGAGTGCTGGCTGCGGCCTAGCTAGCTGTTCTCCCCATCTCCGCCTTCACCTGGTGGGACCAGGAAGGTAGGCAGATATCCCAGGCTGCACATGTTGTGTGCAATTTGCAGCAGCACTGGGACATGGTTCCTGGAGCAGCAGCGCCGCTTGCTTTCTTCCGTCTCCCAGGGGATGTGCTGCTCCCGGCCTGGCCTGGCCAGTGGGTGGGCAGGTGGGTGGGCATCCCTGCTGTGCTGGGCACAGAGAGGGGCAGCAGAGGTGCCCATGTGCAGCAGCCCTGGTACTTCTGGCTGCCCTGCCCTGTCCACTGCTGTGGATATTCGCTGTCTTCCATTTGTCCCCTGAGACCGCCGCTGCCCACACCTGCTTTCTCTCAGGATGAAAGGAAAAAGGTACAGCCACAGAATGCTCCAGCCTCTGCTGCTCACTTCTTCCTTCTCCCAGGGGAGAAAGAAAGAAAGTGACTGGCTGCATTCAGCATTGGAGGCCGAACCATGCAGCCACCATGGCCACTTGGTTCCTTCATTTCATTGTCACTCAGGTCCCCACCAGTCTGGATTTTGCCCCCTGCCTGGATTCTCCACAGCTGCTGGGCCTTTCCTTCTAGGGGCGGGTGGGTGGGTGACCAGGGAGCATGATGCTATGCCACCCACAATGCCCCTTTGCCTGTTGCCCCTTCCTCTCCTGCCTGTGTGCTTTGGACGAATGCAGGCAGCTGCTGTGAGAATGCTGTGAGCGAACCCTAATGCTGATGGCAGGGAAGGAATATCCACATCGGGTTTGCTGTGATAAGCCCTGGGGGTGGGGGGGACATGGCAAGGCAAGGCTGCCTTTCAGGCCCAGCTTGGGCTTCTATGGGGCCTTCCATATGGGAGACCTGAGAGAAAATGGCTCCCCTGAGGGTTGTCTGCTTGCAAATCCACCGGCCTGGAAGCGGCATGTCCCCTTGTCATGGGCTGATGTGGGACCTGAGGTGGGGTGGTGGTCAAGCAGGTGGAAGTCCAGAGCAGGGCCCAAAAGGCAGTCAAGCCTTGCCAAAGCAGATCTTCCTTCCCCGCCATCAGCCATACCTTCCCAGCCCATAGACTTCTTTGTTGAGGTATTCCCCATTAGGAGAATGAATGCACTCAGAGAAACATAGTGAGAGTGGTGATGAATAACATACAACCAGCACACAGATACACTGAATAATAGAATGTAAGTTTTACTTTCTGTAAACGGGTAAACAAAGTCCAACAAACAGTTCAAATCATACGCGGTTAAAGCAGTTAGTATTCAAAATAATCAGTCCAGGGATAATCCAACAATGAAGTCCTTTTCTTTACCAGTATCATAAACAAAGTTCAGTAAACGGAGTTTGCGAATAGTTGCAAGATTCACAGCAATCCAAGCAGAATGACAATCAGGCAAAAGGCAAAAGGAAAGCAAAGGACATGCAAAAAAGAACAAACCAGGTTTCTGGCTCCATCTTATGGCCATTGGAGGAACCTCAGCCAATCACAATTACAACATTCTCTTAAAGATACAACAGTATTAAATGACTATCCTGGTTTATACATTGCCAACCCAACTGTTAGGTGACTATCATTCCTAACGTTCTCCCCTTTGGGTAGGACAATATATAAAACCTTACAGTTAAATTCATATTCATCACAGCAAGCCTTATGTTTTACAGTGTCTTGGGCTTTCGTAAAATGATCTGCAATCTTATTCTCTGACATGCAGTACTCCAGTTTAATCATTTTACTTTGAACACATTGTCTCACATTCAGATATTGTAGATCAGTGTGTTTTGATCTTGTCATTACAGCAAGATTGGAAGCCATCTGAATTGCTGATTGGTTGTCTTAATATACAGCAATAGGTTCCTTTACATTACTTCCCATATCTATCATTAGTTGTTTATAACATACTAAGTTCGTACATAATAGAGGCAAACATGAGAATTCAGCCTCCATTGTTGATAAGCTTAGAAGTTTTTGTCAAATAGACCGCCATCCAATTAACACCTTTCCGAAAAACACTACTGTACCTGACGTTGATTTACGTGTAGGTACATCTGTAGTGAAACTTGCATCGGCATATGCAGTTAAACTTAGTTCATCCTTAGGCTCCAAATATAATGCATAATGCATCGTTTGTTTAAGATATCTCAACACACGCTTAGCAGCTTGCCAGTGCCTTTCAGTAGGCTCAGTGTTAAACCTGGCTAATTGGTTAACCCTATATGGTATGTCTGTCCTAGACCAATTACTAAGATAGGATAAACTACCAATTAATGATTGATAAATATATTTATCAAAAACAGGACTTTGCACATCATTGTGGCTAAACTCCAGGCTCATTGGTGTCTTAGCCAGTTTACAAAGTTCCATTTTAAAGTTCTTCAGTAACTGGTTAATTTTATCTGCCTGTGAGATTTTGTAGCTTCCCTTAGTTTTTTCTATTTTCAAACCAAGATACTGCTTAATCTCACCTAAATGTTTGATTTTAATTTTTTTCTCTCACAGTGAAATAATCCCAGTAGCTTCTTGCTCAGTTTTAGTGATTAATGCTATGTCATCAGTGAACAATAGCAACAATGAAACTACCCCATCACTTTCCTTTTTAAATAAACATGGATCCGCCATGCCAGCTACAAAACCTATCTTTGTTAATTCCTTCACTATGTACTGGTTCCATTCATAGCCTGATTGCTTCAAGCCATAAAGACTCTTTTTTAATCTCCAGCAATCAGTTTTGTTATCAGTTTTTATCCCCAAAGGCTTCTTTAAATATATAGTATGTTGCAACGGTGCATGTAGATATGCTGTCTCAACATCTAAATGGTTTATTGTGTATTTCTTCTTAGCTGCCCACACTAATGCTGCTTGTAATGTGGTAGCCTTCAGACTAGGTGCAAACACCTCATCGTAGTCATTGGCTGACTGATCGAACCCTTGTGCTACTAACCTGGCTTTATGGGTAACAGTCCCATCCACACTAGTCTTAATTTTATAAATCCACTTACACCCTATGGCATGCTTACCTGGAGGTAACCTGACATTTTCATATACCTCCAACCTTTGTAAGGATTTCAGTTCCTTATCCATTGCTTCCTGCCAAGCAGCCTGAACCTTAGCAGGATACAGTTTCAGTTCATTATAGTTAGTAGGAACTATATTTAGTTGGCATGCTATACTAGCCTGATATCTATCTGGTGGTCGTGTTACATGGGTTGAATATCTAGGCAACTCAGGGCTTACAGGTGGACTCTCATGTTCCACCTGCTCCTATTCTACCTCCTCCAGTGCCTGTTCTTCCTTTAAATTGGCTATTGATGGTTTAACTATCTCATTGTTAGGGACTACTTGGGTGTTGATAACAACATCATTGTTGGATTCCTGTTCTAGTTTATGCCACCCAACGTGCTCAAGAAATTTAGTACTAGTGCTACAGTAAACATTAGCTGTGCCTGGAGCCCAGAATCTAAACGATCTATGGTTGGCCTCATAACTTATGAAAAATAATTTCCTAGCTCTGTGTTGCCCTTTCAGTCTTACTTGTGAGGGAATATGCACCCATGCTGGAGCTCCAAATGTGTGTAGATAACTTAAATTTGGTTTTCTGCCATGTCAATGAGTGAATGGCAATTCACAAGTTGTTGTGTTCACCACATTATTTAAAACATGGTTGGTACACATTATGGCTTCGTCCCACAGTGTTTCAGGCAAATCTGAATCGGATAACATAGTGCGAGCCATGGCTTGTAACGTTTGCCCCCTTCATTCTATAATTGAGTTATGTTGTGGCCTGTAAGGGGCAGAACGCTTATGCTCGACACCAGCCAATTTCAACATCGTTTGGAATCTAGTGTTAATAAACTCAGTCCCATTATCTGTAAGGTAATTACTTTACTCCTCATTTTCCTTTCAGCAAATCTTAGCCAGTTAAAGAAATGTTGGAATGTTTCTGTTTTGTTTTTCATTAGATAGCAGAAACCATACCATGAGTAATGGTCCATTATACTCAAAACATAGCAGGCACCTCCCAAACTGGGTGTCTTATGACCAATTATGTCAGCAAAAACAACCTCTAAACATTCTTTGGTCTTAAACCCATTCAGTCTGTTTGCAGGAGTAACCTTCCTTTTCTCCTGATTACAGGCATTACAGTTTAAGTACTTGCTACAGGGTTTTAATTTTACTCCCTCTGACACTTTAACAGTTTGTTTCAGGATTTTGAAATTAATGTGCCCCAGATGTCTATGCAGTAAATGTATACATTCATCATGTGGCTTAACATTGTTATAAACTGAGTTAGCCATCTGTAATTGGTCATCATGTATCACATATAAATCATTCTCTAAAGTAGCAGTAACACTTATACCCTCCTTCTGTAGTATACAGTTATCTCCCCTAAAGGTCACTACATCACCAATATTAACTAAAGCCCTTACTAAAAACAAATTAAATTTCAGTTGGGGTACATATAACATAGGTGAATGCTCATTTATACATGAACAATAGGCAGTACCTTCACCAAATGCTTTCATCTTCCATCCATTTGCCAATAACACATGTTGCTTACTCATGGACATCTTTACAAACCTCCTTTATTTCTAGTAATGCACTGCGATTCTCCACTATCAACTACCCACAAATCATGGTTTACAGTTGAATTGCTAGACATAGCTAAATTAACATTCTTCTTAGCCTTCTGGTGATTACCAGTATTCTGTCGTTTGCCCTTCTTACAGCTATATATCCCCTAGCCCCACAAGAAAACCATTTCCTAACAGTATAGGCAGTTGAAAACAAATCCTTTTCTTGTGGTTGTTTCTCTCTCAGTTGGTCTCTATCCTGCCTTCTTCTTGCCTCTTCTAACAATCGTCTGGTTATGTCAGTCAATGTCAGTTCATTTCTGGTCAGGACTTCCAGTGAAGATATGTAATCATCATAACTTTCATCCAATGAAGAAAGAATGATGTAAACTTGATGCAGCTCTGAAAAAATCAGTTTCTTTTCATGTAGCTCTTGAAAAGTTCTTTTCATAAAGTTCAAATGAGCAGACATATCTTCACCTTTCAGAAGACATGCTCTAAACCAGTGGTTGCCAACCAGTGGGCTGCAGCCCACTGGTGGGCCATGAGAAAATTTTGGTGGGCTGCAGAGAAATCTCATCCCCAGAGCACCCCCCAAAGCAATTAATCCAGGCTGCGCAGAAACACAAGGCTGCGCAGCTGACATGGCCCACGGGAACCCTCCCCACCCACTCACTCCTTACCCGGCAAACTTGCCTGCTAAATTGCTATTTTTCCTTTTTCCGATCATCATCTGTTCTGCTGTGCCAGGAGATTTAGATTAGCTAAGAAGCAGGAAATGGTTGGATTTCTTGCTTTCTAGCTAGTCTTTAGATCTTCAGCTCTGCTTTTAAGCACAGCCAAACCTCCCTTAGGACTGAAGGTTCTATTATTCAGTACTGACTCACGGCAAGCAAATTTGAGAGACTGAGCTAGCCAATGGCAGATAGATAGATCACTGAATGATTCTGTGAGCAACTCAATCTGCCTGCCTGCTTTGCCTGATTTTGGGTAAAATTTGCTCTTTTTTTATAAAAAATTCAATATTTATATAAATATTTACAATAATTACATACAAGCCATGCCCAGCCAGTCACATGACCACCAAGCCACACCCACAAATTAGGCCATGCCCAAGAACCAGTTAGTGGTCCCTGGGATTTAAAATTATGAGTTTGGTAGTCCCTGAGGTTCAAAAGGTTGGCGACCCCTGCTCTAAACAGTTTACGTGTAAGATGTATGTGTGCACCTACACTGTCACAAACATAAATCCTCTTCAAATTCTCCCAACACCTAGCAGCAGACTCTTCTCCATGAATATGGACAAGCTGTTGGTCATTCAGTGTTAGTCCAATTATACAAAGAGCTCATTCATCTTTCCGTGTAAAGTCAACTAACTTTTTGGCATCGTCCTCATCATCTGGATCCCAAGCATTTACATCCAGTGGATCCTGAACTGCAGCCCATAACCCTTCCCTACGCAGAAGTAGACTGCACTTCATAGACCAGGAAACATAGTTTGTTCCATCTGACCAGGTTATCAGTGATAGACTTGTTGTCGGGTCTTGTGCCATCTTTACCAGGACAGTAACCCACGATTAAACAATAGACAGCTGTCTGTATACAGTACTGTGTATTCACACTAACTCTCAGTTATTTGAGTTATCTGGGCCCATAACCAGTCTTGAAGTATTCTCTGTTAGGAGAATGAGTGCACTCAGGGAAACATAGTGAGAGTGGTGATGAATAACACACAACCAGCACACAGATACACTGAATAGTAAAATGTAAGTTTTACTTTCTGTAAATGGGTAAACGAAGTCCAACAAACAGTCCAAATCATACGCGGTTAAAGCAGTTAGTATTCAAAATAATCAGTCCAGGGATAATCCGAAAATGAAGTCCTTTTCTTTATCAGTATCATAAACAAAGTTCAGTAAACGGAGTTTGCGAATAGTTGCAAGACTCACAGCAATTCAAGCAGAATGATGATCAGGCAAAAGGCAAAAGGAAAGCAAAGGACATGCAAAAAAGAACAAACCAGGTTTCTGGCTCCATCTTATGACCGTTGGAGGAACCTCAGCCAATCACAATTACAACATTCTCTTAAAGATACAACAGTATTAAATGACTATCCTGGTTTATATATTGCCAACCCAACTGTTAGGTGACTTTCCTAACACTCTTATAGCAGCAGCCCACACTCTGACCAAATGTTTGGCCCATCGAGGGAGAGGCAACTGGCTGAGGGATGATGCAGGTGGAATAGCCTCATGCTTCCTGGTCACACACACCCTCGCCGCTGCACCTCCCAGCAGGTGAGACCTAGCAGCTGCCAGAGAATCCGGGCAGGGAATAAGATGCAGGTTGGTGTGGGGTGGCGTGTTTCATGGAAGAATAGGATTGCTTAGCTTTAAGAAGAACGGTGGGTTAATGGGACTAGGCACTAGAGTGAGTGCTAGGAGAAAGGGTGAGTGTGACAAATTTTTTCCAATCTTTTCGAGTATCCTCAATACTCCTCATTGCCCAAAGAAGCTGTAACTAAACAGCTCACTGGTGGGGTCATGTGGAAGAAGTTTGTGTGGAAAGAAGATTGGGAAACCAAGGAAACTGTTAGCGGGAGTGAAGCGGCAGGGCAGGTGGCAGGTGAGGGGCTTTGTGTTTGGCTTCGCTTTCTGGCTTCACTTCTTGCATCTTCCCCACCGCTCTTGTTTCTTGTCAGGCCATATTAACGTCATCCTTTTTTGTGGTGCCTAATGGTGGGATAGGTAGAAGCTGAACAAATGAAGCTTCCCCACCCCCCAACAACTGCCAAAATGCTTGTTCGGCAAGATAGGGGCGATGCAGGTGGAATCGCCCCTCCCTGGTCGCCCCTCCCCCCGCACCTCCCAGCAGGTGAGATTCCAGGCAGGGGATGAGATGTGGGCTGGCAGGGAGCCAAGTGGTGACGGCTCTGACCTGGCTGGCTTGCTTTTCCCTCTGCCACCAGCTGCGGGAGGAAGGTAACATTTCAGGCAGTCAAGAAAGCCAAACCGCTCCCTAGCCCAGAGCTGCTGCAGCACATGCCTCACTTGAAGTTCCCAGACCTTTTTTTCCCCCAAAAGCAGGAGGGGAGGAAGTCCCACCCACGGCCCCTTTGTTAGACCCGAAAGCCTTGCCTGCCTTTCTGGGAAACGTGGGAGCAGAGGCTGGCCAGGAAGAACCTTCGTAAGGAGTGGTGCTACCGGGTGCTTGAAAGTTCATGTGTGTTTGTTTGTTTCCTAGCTTTAGAAGGAGAGAGGGAAGGAGGAAAGGAAAGGATATAAAGAGAGAGGGAAAGAGAGAGGGGGAGGGAGGGAAAGAGAGAGAGAGAGAGAGAAAGAGAGAGGGAGAGGGAGAGGGAGAGAGTGAAAGAAGGGGAAAGAGAGGGGGAAAGAGAGAAAGGGTAAGAGTGAGAGAGAGGAAAAGAGAGAGAGAGAAGGAAGAGACAAGAAAGAAAAGAGAAAAGGGAAATAAAGAAAAAGGGAGAAAGAAAGAGAAAGGGATATGTTAAGTATGGAGAATAACGGAGACCAGACATCTGACCAGTGACTTCAACTCTTTAATAAAGTGATAGAACATAACAGAGCAATGCTATGGGCAGCAGTAACCCTTTTACAGGGTTAGCTGCTGCCCTATTAACCAATGAAAATGTGCAACAAGTTCAAACTACTAACCAATAAGAACAGTCCCAAAAGTGGCCAATCAGAGACTGGTTCTGGCCCAATCCCAAGTTGTTGTATAAGGACCAATCAAGTGTGCAGGTTTTCAACCCCTAATTTGCATTTAGGTTATTCACTTTTATTGATTCACAACACCCCTCCCCTTGGGTTCCGCTTTGAGGGGAGCTGTAATAAAATCTCAAGATAGGCAGGCCGTTTGGTCTGCCTGGATGATTTCAAGGCTCCACCGGGTTTTGTCTAATGTCCGGTTCCGGTGGAGCGTTTGGATGACCTTTGTTAACTTCTATTTCGCTGCACGGCGATTCCGTGCTGCATTCACTGTGGTTGTCTCTGCTACTCCGTGTTTCTTCGGGGTTTTGTAGTTCGCTTTCCCCGTATTAAAGTTCCCTGAAAACGTCAACTCCCTCCCCGCTTCACGCCCGGTGCTTCGCTGGGCTGTAGGGCTCCCGTTGACCTGCTATTAGTTGTATCAAAGTCAATTCCCTCGATACTTCCTCCCCCTTGAGTTTGTGAACCGGGGAAGTCATGGCCGCTGGGTGGTAATCTCGATCGGAGTTGGTCTATGTGGTGTTTCCACACCCTCCCATCGTCTGTTAGCAGGCAGTAAGATCTAGGCCCGGTGAGGTGGGTAACGGTTGCGGGTATCCATAACGGGTCGCCGGAAAAGTTTTTGGCAAAGATTAAATCGCCTACCTTAAATTCCCGGCATTTGCTGCTGGAGCCGAAAGGTTTTTCCGGTGCGAAAGCGGGGTGGAGCCGGTCAAGGTGCGATCGTATTTTCCGCCCCATAAGAAGTTCAGCGGGGGTTTTGTTGGTCACGCTGTGGGGCGTGATGTGCTGTAGCAATAAAATTCGATTGATTTTCTCGTCGATGTTGCCAAATTCCATTTTGTGAAGGGTCTTTTTTACAAATTATACCATGCGTTCTGCACGTCCATTCGCCTCAGGGTGCGCGGGCGAGGTTAGCGCATGGCGGATGCCCCGATCAGCAAGATATTGTTCAAAGGGCAATGCAGTGAACTGTGGGCCGTTGTCCGAGACCAACACGTCCGGAAACCCGTGTGTGGCAAATAGTCTGTTTAATTTATTAATAACTGAGTCTATTGTAGTTGTGTGCATTCGATGAATCTCGAGCCAGTTAGAATAGGCGTCGACAGTAATCAGGAAAGTGTGGCCTTTGGTAGGCCCCGCAAAGTCAATATGAATACGGGACCACGGTCCCCTCGGCGTTTCCCATTCGGTTGGGCTTGCTTTAGGTGGGGCGTTGCTGACGTCCTGGCAATGTTGGCACGTAGCGACCCAGGCCTCGATTCTTTTGTTGATTCCCGGCCACCAAGCATAGCTGCGTGCGAGTGATTTCATCCGCACAATACCTGGATGTCCCTCATGCAATACCGTCCCTCATACAATAACAGTCTGTTGCAATTTGCCAGGGATTACGACTCGATCGCCCCACAAGATACAGCCTTTTTGGGAAAACAGCTCGGTTTGGCGGGCTTTGAAGGGCGCCCATTCAGGTGCTATTTGGTCCGTCGGCCACCCCCGTTCAACCCAGCGTAGTATGTGTTGCAGAACTGGGTCACATTTCGTTTCAAAAGCAATGTCTCTAGCCGTCAAGGGTGGTGCATGTAGAGCTTCGATCTGTAGTGTTGAGAGGGTTGGAGCTGGATCCACAACAGTGTCTGGGAGCGGTGTTCTGCTCAATGCATCGGCGTGGAGAATCGATTTCCCCGGGCGGTGTTGCAAGGTGTAGTTGTAGGCCGCCAGGAATTCAGACCAACGGGTCATTCTGGGGGACAATATATACGGGGTTGGTCTATTACCCGCAATGATCCCCAGTAGCGGTTTATGATCAGTGATTATTGTAAACGCATGGCCATAAACATATTCATGAAATCTTTTAACTGCAGCAACAATAGCTAAAGCTTCTTTGTCCAGCTGACTATAATTTCGTTCAGCTTTAGCTAAGGTTCGCGAAAAAAATGCGATGGGGGCCTCCGCTCCGTTTGGTAACACGTGGGCCAGAATTGCCCCAACCCCAAAAGGTGATGCATCACACGTGATAGTGAGCGGCAGAGTCTCGTTGTACTGCATAAGTACTGAATCAGAAGTTAGCAATTTCTTTACTTGTTGGAAAGCATGTTGTTCCCGTTGTCCCCAAACCCACATTGCTTTTTTGTCTAATAGTCTATGCAATGGTTCAGCTACTGTTGCTTTGTGGGGTAAAAATACATTATAGAAATTGATAAGTCCAAGGAACGCCTGTAGGTCTGCCTTGTTCCTTGGAGTGGGTGCCTTTTAATTGCTCGTAATTTGTCTTCGTGGGATGAATTCCTTGGCTGTCCAAGAGATATCCCAAAAATTCTACTTTTTCGGTACATAACTGGCATTTATCTTTTTTTACTCTGAGGCCTGCATTTTGGAATCTTCAGTAAAACCTCTCTGAGTCGTTTTTCTAGGATGTCTTTGTTAGGTGCGGCGATGAGTACATCGTCGAAATATGGGACAACGCCTTTTATCCCTTGTAACAACCTTTCCATTAAACTCTGGAAGATTCCAGGGCGACGCTTACCCCGAATTGGAGCCGGTTGCATTTAAATGCGCCCCTATGTGTTACGATCGCTTTGCGCCTCGGCTGTGGTTGGGTCTACAGGCAATTGTTGATACGCCTGGGCTAAATCTAGTTTGGCGAAAACTTTCCGCCGCCCAGGAATGGAGTAAATGTTGCACTACCGGTACTGGATAAGCACTTTGCTGCAGTGCGTGGTTTAATGTGGCCCGGTAGTCTCCGCAAATTCTTAGGGACCCATCAGGCTTGATAGGCGTCACTATCGGGGTTTCCCAACGGGCGTGGTCGGTGGGTTCCAGTACGCCCTGCGCTATCAGCTTATCGAGTTGTTCGTCGATTTTAGGCTTTAAGGCGAACGGCACCCGACGCGGCTTAAGGCGGATGGGTGCTATTTCAGGGTTCAAGTTAAACGAGATTGGGGTCCCCTTATACTTGCCTAGTCCATTCGCGAAAACGTCTTGGAATTCTTGCACGAGTGCTTCCTCCCAATCGACGCTTTCGGCCTTGTGGACTCCGGCTACAGTGATTCCGAACGGCCGGAACCATTGAAGGCCTAGAAGACTAGGCCTGTCTCGATCCACGACCGTTAGTGGTAGTGCGACGGAGCGGTCTTTGAATGAAACCTGGAATTTGCGGGACCCGACAACGGGAATTCTGTTACCCTGATAGTCTTTGAGTATAACCCTTTGAGGGTTAAGGTCTTGGCGGCGGATCGTGGGAATAAGCTGTTGGAGCGTTTTCCACGATACCATCGAGAGGGAAGATCCCAAGTCTACCTCCATCACGCAAGGTTTGTTTTCGATGGCGACCTTTACTCGGATTTTCCCAGCATCAAGGGATGTAGCGTGGCCTATGGTGATTGGTGGGTCTCTTCCCGCCGGGTTTCTTCATGCCTGGTGGAAGTGGTGGGCGGTTTGTTTCTGTAGGAGTGGTTTAATTTTTCTCGGTGTGTGCCGAAGAATCCTGAAGAACTGGCATTCGGCCTGTCGGGGTTTGGAGTTTTGCTTGCTTCTGCAAACCTTTGCGATGTGACCTCGTCTCCCGCAATTTCGGCAGAGCGCGTCGAGGAATTTGCAGCCGGATCATGGGTGATTGGATCCACAACCGGCACACGGTCGAAAGGAGTGTTGTGTGGACTGATCTCGCTCCGTTCGCAGGCGGTTGACCTCTTCCCCATCGCTGTCGGACGGGGACTCTAGGTCTTCGTGGTGAGTTGATACCGGGTGTCTCTCTGTGCGAGGTGAGGTATCCGTGGTGAGTTTACGTAGCGGTGCGTTGGTGCGGCGCATTCGGGCTGCCGACTTCTTGGTCGCCTCTGCTGCCGAGGCTTCTTTGAGGGCATCGGTGAGACTGATGTCCCCCTTAGCCATAATTTTACTCTGGATCGTGCCGTCTTCTAGGCCCAAAACCAAACGGTCCCGGAGAGCTTCTTCTAAGTCTGCGAATCCGCAGAGGCCTCCCAGGTTTCGGAGGTCCGCGATATAATCAGCGAGGCTTTCACCTTTCTGTTGGTCCCTCCGGTAATATTCGTGTCTTCGGACTAAGATTGGCACGGTGGGCACGTAGTGAGCCCGTAGTAAAGGCTCGAGGACGTCCCAGTCCATCTCTTTTACCTCTGCTGGCTTGGCAAGTGACTTTGCCATTTTAAATACGGTAGGGCCGCAATGGGTTAGAAATATAGCTCTTTTTTTTCTGGCTGTTGCATTTTTCAAATTGTTGGTCTCCAGAAACATCTGGAACCTATCCATATACGACTCCCAGTCTTCGGTTTCTGGGTCGAATGGAGCGGGTGGTACGACACCGCTGGCCATGTTGCCGTTGATGGTGCGTGTTCAACCACGTGCTCTGTTAGTTGCTCTGTAGGTTAGTCAGCTCTTCGGTCTCCGAATCCCACCTTCGTCGCCAGTGTTAAGTATGGAAAATAACGGAGACCAGACATCTGACCAGTGACTTCAACTCTTTAATAAAGTGATAGAACATAACAGAGCAATGCTATGGGCAGCAGTAACCCTTTTATAGGGTTAGCTGCTGCCCTATTAACCAATGAAAATGTGCAACAAGTTCAAACTACTAACCAATAAGAACAGTCCCAAAAGTGGCCAATCAGGGACTGGTTCTGGCCCAATCCCAAGTTGTTGTATAAGGACCAATCAAGTGTGCAGGTTTTCAACCCCTAATTTGCATTTAGGTTATTCACTTTTATTGATTCACAACAGGATAGACAAAGAAAGATGGGATGGAAGGAAGGGAGAGAAAAAAAGAAAGAGTGGGAGGGAGGGAGGAGAAAGTGAATGAGATAAATATGGATGAATGATGGATAGATAGATACATGGAAGGAGGGAGAGAAAGAGAGAGAGAGAAAAGGAGAGGAAGGAAGGAAGGACTCAAACCCTGGCTTCAGAAGACTCTCTGAAATAGTACAGGAATCTAGGGCTGGAAGGGATCTTGGAGGTCATCTTCTAGTCCAAGGATCTTCAAACTTTGCAAGTTTAAGACTTGTGGACTTCAACTCCCAGAATTCCTGACCTAACATGACTGGAGGAGGAATTCTGGGAGTTGAAGTCCACAAGTCTTAAAGCTATCAAGTTGGAAGACCCCTGTTCTAGTTCAACCCCCTGCTCCAGCAGGAGATCCTTACAGAATCATAGAATAGCAGAGTAAGAAGGGACCTTGGAGGCCATCTAGTCTCTAGTCCAACTCCCTGCTCCAGCAGGAGACCTTATATCATCTGGATTATTTGGTGCCTCTAACAGAGAGGAAAATTGGCAGAGAGGTTTACTAGGACAAGGCTGCCATGCAGAGGAAGGCAGATAGTCCTTCACTTATGACCACAATTGAGCCCAAAATTTTGGTTGCTAAGCAAGAGCATTGTTAAGTGAGTTTCACTATGGAAAGAAGGACGTACAACTAAGGCAGAATATCAGCAGATAGCCAGAATCTGCAAAGACGAAGTCAGGATAGCAAAGACTCAGAACGAACAAAGACTTGCAACAAAAGTCAAAGATAATAAAAAAAGCTTCTTTCAACATATAAATAACAAGAAAAAAAATCAAGGAAACAGTCAGTCCACTAAAGAGAGAAGATGGCAAGGAAGTAACAGGCAACAGAGAGAAAGCAGAACTGCTTAACTCATTCTTTGGCTCTGTCTTCACGCAAAAAGAAACTATAGCTCAACCCACCAAAAACATAACTGTAAAAGACAGACCAGAAATAAAAGTTAAAATAAGCAAAAAAATAGTAAGAGAACACCTGTCTGATCTTGATGAAAACAAATCACCAGGGCCTGATGGATTACATCCCAGAGTTTTAAAGGAGTTGGCAGAGGTCATCTCAGAACCGCTGCACCATATCTTTCAAAAATCCTGGAGCACCGGGGAACTACCAGAGGACTGGAAAAGAGCTGATGTGGTTCCCATCTTCAAAAAAGGGGGAAAAAACAGACCCAGGAAACTATAGACCAATCAGCCTAACATCAATACCCGGGAAGATACACGGGAAAAGATAATAAAAAAACAGATCTGCCAACATCTAGAAACAAGTAAAGTAATAACTAGCAGTCAGCACGGGTTTGTTAAAAACAGATCATGCCAAACCAATCTTATTTCATTCTTCAACACAGTGACTAAATTAGTAGACCAGCAAAATACTGTGGACCTAATATATTTAGATTTCAGCAAGGCATTCGATAAAGTAGACCACAACCTACTTCTTAGTAAGCTAGAAAAAAGTGGAATAGATAGCACCACCACTAGATGGATTCACAACTGGCTGGCAAACCGTACTCAACAAGTAGTCCTTAATGGGTCTTAAGTCTGCATGGAGGGAAGTAAGCAGTGGGGTGCCACAAGGTTCCGTCTTAGGCCAGTACTCTTCAATATCTTTATTAACAACTTAGATGAGGGAATAGAAGGGGAACTTACCAAATTTGCAGATGATACTAAGCTGGCAGGAATAGCTAACACCCAAGAAGATAGGCTCAAGATCCAGATGGATCTTGACAGACTAGAACACTGGGCCATATCTAATAAAATGAAATTCAATATAGAGAAAAGTAAAGTCCTACACTTAGGCAAGAAAAACCAAAAGTACACATATAGACTGGGTAAAATCAGGCTCAATAGCAGTAACTGTGAGAGGGATCTTGGAGTCTTAGTGGACAACCAGCTAAATATGAGCCAGCAGTGTGCAGCAGCAGCCAAAAAAGCTAATGCAATCCTAAGTTGTATTAACAGAGGGATACAGTCAAGATCAAGGGAAATACTAATACCACTCTATAAAGCCTTAGTAAGACCACACCTAGAGTACTGCATCCAGTTTTAGTCACCACATTATAAAAAAGATGTTGAGACTCTAGAAAAAGTACAGAGAAGAGCAACCAGGGTGATTAGGGGACTGGAGGCTAAAACGTACAATGAATGGTTGCAGGAACTGGGCTTGGCTAGTCTAGTAAAGAGAAGGACCAGGGGAGACATGATAGCGGTCTTCCAATATTTGAGGGGCTGCCACAGGGAGGAAGGGGTCAAACTATTTTCTAAAGTTCCTGTAGGCCAGACAAGGAATAATGGATGGAAACTGAGCAAGGAGAGATTTAACCTGGAAACAAGGAGAAACTTTCTGACAGTGAGAACAATCAACCAATGGAACAGCTTGCCCTCGGAAATTGTGGGAGCACCATCAGTTGAGACCTTCAAGAAGAGATTGGACTGCCATTTGTCAGAAATGGTGTAGGGTCTCCCACTTGGGCAGGGGGTTGGACTAGATGACCTACAAGGTCCCTTCCAACTCTGATGATCTGTATCTAACTATATTTTACTCAATCCATGATATCTCCTGGGTCTAACGGTCATGTGCAGGCTAGGGATGTAAATATGAAGGAGTGTTCTAATGTACAGAAGTTATAGTTAAATGTGTGGCAGAAAGTGGACTATGGGTGTGTTTTTCCAAACACAGTGGGATTGAATGTGTATAGTTTTAGAAGAGCTCTGTGTGTGATTGTGTGTGTGTGTGTGTGTATGTGTGTACATACACTAACAGTATATATAGTAGATAATGTATCTTTTTTGTGTGCCTATACATACACTGTACTGAAGGAGATAGTAATAAATAAAGAAATGTAGTAAAATACATTATAGCATTAAGTAGAGAGTTACTCTTATAGGCATTTATTATCTTGCTGTTGTAAAAAAGATTTCCTTAACCTTTCACTTGTTGTAAAACAATTATAAACACATGCCTGCACTCAGTTACATACCTCTTCTATTAAGACACATGACAAAGGGTAACCCTTCCACGATACCAATATTGTAACCTCCCTCGGTACAATCTAGAATCAAGGATTTTCTTAATTTTATAATGTCTCTCACCCTGTACAATCAAAGGTTTGGGGTGAGCTGTTAGAATGGACCTTAGATTAGATCCTACAGTTGGTTTCAATAAACTACTATGGAACACTGGGTGTATTTTCCCCAATAGTCAGGGAAGACTTAAAGTGACATTTAACTGAGAGTTAAAGTGTGTAATGTATGATATGAGCCAAGGAAGTTTTGGCATTACCTAAAGTCAGCAAGTAAGTAAGCATGGCAATAGACCAGTCAATGGGAGCTGACAGCCTGGGTGTGGTTTGGCTCTGCATGTTTTGCTGAGAATTGAAACTGAAACTGATATCAGTTTTGAGCCCTCTGAGCTGCTGCATTGAAAGAATCTACAAATGGTATTGTAAATTTTATTCATGTTATTATGTCTATAAAGAAGTTAATGATCCTGCTGAATCAGTCATCTGTGTGTTTTCTGGACTTGAATTTCTGCTGCAAATTCTAATATTCCGTGCACCTTTGGCACTTAGTCATGCCAGCCACGTGATCACGGAGATGTCTTGGAACAGTGCTGGCTCTTTGGCTTTGTAATGGAGATGAGCACTGCCCCATAGAGCTTTACTGGGCCGAGAAGGACATCAACATCCAAGTCTCACTCCAAGAGCCGAGCCAGGAATGCTCGCAATCTCCACCATGGAAAGGAGGTTGACGGGCCCGATGGGTTTAAGTGAGTCTGGGGAGTGGAAGTACCAGAGCACAGTCCATAACCAAACCCTGTAGGGGCTACCCAAAAGTTTCAACAGGCTGAGTCTTGACAGCTTTAAGCACTCGCACCAGGCCAGGAACAGCCAAGAAGTTCAGAGTGAGCTCAACGCTGACAGTCCTTCCCAAATGGGGCTGATCTTCTCGAGTTGTGAGCTTTCTGCTTCTATCAGTAGCACAGCTCGAGATAGAGCAAATTCCCCCTTGCTGGACCTGGAGGGATCCAAGCAACTAGCCCTCCACCAAACTCAAGCCCAGGATCACAACAAAGCCCAATGAGAGCATCAGAACCTGGTTAGCCCTCCCAGGCAACCCCAGCTCCCTGCTCTTGGTCAAATATCACCCAATGGCATCCTGCCCCTGCAGCACCACTGCCACTGGCTTGTCACCCTCTAGCCCCATTGGTGGCCTCACCATGGTTCCAGGCCGGGTTTGATGGAACTCCAAATGAGCTAACCTTCTACCTGAACCGAGTGTGGGCACAAGTCAACTGCTATGGGAATACCTACCATAGCGACCGAGAGATAATTTCCACCATCAGTGACAACCAGAAGGGGAGGCCATGGAATGGGTGACTAACTACACAATGAAGATGCCCCAGAGCTGGGGAATGTTAACAATTTTTTTCAGATGTTAAGAAGATTCGAGCACATGGCCCAAGGCCAAGAAGCAGAAACAGAAATTAAAACACTCAAACAAAAGGGCCAGCTGGCTAAAAAATATGTCCAGGAATTCTGAAGGATACCCAGGAAGCTGCAGGACTGGCCTGAATGCCTTGTAGTACATTACTTCAAAGAGGGCCAGGACAAAGAGTTGCTCAAGATGTGTCTCTGCCATGGAGTTTCTGACCACATCCACAGCTGGTACTGGATGGCCATAGTGATGAATCTCAAGCTCCAGCAGCCAAAGGAGGAGATGCTGGAGAAGAAGCCTAGGAGACAGCTTGGCCGATGGCCCAGCACCCACCGGACCCAAGGAACAATGGAAGGGAACCTCTGAGGCAGCAATCAAATGTTTCCGGTACAGTCAACAGTGTCATCAAGCATCCGTGTGCTTGGCCTCAGCCCCTGTCCCACAGGCAAGGGTTCCAGCCCTGGCAAAGTCAAAGAAATCATCCCAGAAAGCTGCAGAGAGGGGGAAGTTTGCCTGCCAAAGAGGGGAAGTTTGCCTGTTGAGATCTCCCTTTCCCCTCAAGGGGAAGGGGAAACTCTGGTCCCTTGGACCCCACTGTCACTTACTGGCAAGAGCAATGACAACAGTGAGGACGACCTGATGATAAGTGAAGCCATCTTTTCCTTTGCTATTAAATCCAAACTAGTGGTGTCAAAAATGGGAGTCCAGTGTGAAATAGAGGCCATCATAGACACAGGATGCACCCGCTACTTGATCAACCTCCCCACTGTTATCAAATAAGGCATAAAAATGAACTCCTAGAAAACTCTATACAGTTTGAACAAGTCGATGGGTTGCTGATGGGGGAATCCCAGCTACACTAGTTACAAAGCCCATAAATCTGGAAATCAGCTGCCATTGAGCAAAATGAAGGGGTTGTCATCCTGCAGGAGGCACACTACCAGGTGCGGATTAAAGAAGGAGAAAAGCTTTCAATAGCCCGCTGGTCAGCTTCCAATTTAAAGTGATGCCATTTGGGCTCCAAGGAGCCCCTGCCACATTCATGCAGCTATTTAATGAGGTGCTGCATGAGCACCTGTATAAAGGAGTTCTCATCTACCTGAATGACATTCTGATCTTCAGTAAGACCCTAGAGGAACACATGAAACTAGTATGCCAAGAATTGAAAAAGCAACTAGCGGCAAAGCTGTATGCAAAGCTATCAAAGTGTTACTACTACAAGACGGTTCTAGACTAATGGGGCTACTGAGTGTCAAATAAAGGAGTGGAAATGGATCCAGCAAAAGTTAAAGCAGTGCTGGACTGGCTACCCCCTCACATGCGTAAGCTTCTTAAGGTTTGCCAACTTTTACAGACAGTTTATTCCTTCCTTCGCCAAGATTGCCCTACTAATCACGGAGTTGTTGAAAACAAAAGGGGACCTGCAAAAACCACAGCCCAGCCAACCCCTAAATTGGACTTTACAATGTCAGTGGACATTTGAGACGCTGAAGAGACTTTTTTTAAAAATAAATTTTATTGATTTTACAATTAGAACAAACCAACAACACATACATAAATGAAAGAGAGAAAAACAAGAAAGGGAGAAGAAAATAGAAAGAAAAAAATAGAAAACAATTAAAAACATTTTCATCTTCAGCAGTTTATAAGACCTCTTTTTTATCCTTATTTTATGCCATATACACACACCTAATCCTTACATATATCTGTGTATCACTACTATGGATTTATCCTATCCTCTTTTGCCTTTTAGTGTAAAGTCTATCTTTGATCTATCCATTTGTACCAGCAGTTCCAGCTGTTGTAGTATATTGAGGTGTCTTTATTTTTTAATGCCAAAGTTAATTTGTCCATTTCTGCACAACTTGAAATTTTTTGAATGATCATCTCCTCTGATGGAACATGAGGCTGCTTCCAACATTGTGCAAAAGCCAATCTGGCCACTGTCAAAATGTGTATTATTATATATTTCACTTTTTTTGATATTTGTTTATCAAAGATCCCTAACAGAAAGGACTCTGGTTTGAATTCGATCTGTTCTCTTGTCATTTCTTCCAGCCAATTTCTAATTTTCTGCCAATATTTTTGAGCTTCTGTACAGGACCACCACATATGGAAAAAAGTTCCCGCTTTTTTTTTTTTGCATTTCCAGCAATTTGGACTCATATTGGAGTGCATCTTCGCTAATCTCAAAGGAGGAAGGTGCCATCTATAAAACATTTTATAGGCGTTTTCTTTGTATGCTACCGATTTTGTAATTTTATTATTTCTACACCAGACCTTTTCCCATTCTGTTATGGTGATGCTACGTCCTATATTCCTACTCCAGGCTATCATGTTCCCTTTTACAATTTCTTCTTCTAATTCTACTTCTAATAAATAATTATAAATTTTTGTTATATTTTTTTGCCTGATCCTAATAAAATTTTATCTAATTGCTGGAGTTTATTGTTAATTCCAAATTCTTTCTTGTCCTGTTTATATCTACTTTGAATTTGAAGATATGCCCACTGATCAATTTTTAGTCCCCGCTCTTGAAGTTCTTGCCGTGATTTCAAATTTCCTTGTGTATCCAATAGGTCCTTATATTTAATCATTTTAGTGATATCCAGATTATTTGGGTGAATCATCACCTCCATTGTTGAAATCCAAATTGGTATTTTTAAATAGTGTTTTTCCGTATTTTCTTCCAATTAGTTAATAATGAGTCTCTGATTAGGTGTCTGTGGAAATATTTCTGGCTAGTTTTCCCTACATCACATAAAAAAGCATGCCACCCCCTCTGCAAGTCATGGCCTTTTAAGAATAATATTCTCTTATTGGTTAAATTCACCCATTCCTTCAACCATACTAAAGAGGCTGCACTATAATACAACTCCCAATTTGGAAGTGCCAGCCCTCCCCTGCTCTTCATATCCTGCATTGCCTTTAAATTTATTCTAGTTTTTTTCCCTTGTCAGATAAATTTTACAGTTATTTTATTAAGTTCTTCAAAAAAAAATTTGTGTACTTTGATTGGGATCGTCTGGAATATATATAGGAATTTTGGAAGAATATTCATTTTAATAGCAGCAATCCTGCCTAATAATGAAAGTTGCAGCTTACCGCATGTTTCTAAATCCTTCTTTACCTGTTGCATCCATTTATCATAATTATTTTCCTTAAGTGTCTTACAATGTGTTGTCAACCATATTCCTAAGTATTTAACTTTCTTTATCACTTGTATTCCCATAACTTTTTCTAGTTCTATTTTCTGTTTTTCTGTTAAATTTTTAGTCATTAATTTTGTTTTTTTCTATTAATTTTAAGTCCTGCTACTGCTCCAAATTGTTCTAATTCATTCACCAATTTTTGTCCTCTTTCTATTGGTTCCTCAATGAAAAAAATCATATCATCCGCAAACGCTTGCAACTTATATTCTTCTTTCTTAACCTTTAATCCTTTTGTCTGGGTTCTGTCTAATTTGCATTAGTAATGTTTCTAATGATAATATGAAGAGTGGGCAGCCCTGTCTGACTCCTTTTTCTATTTTTATTGGGCGGGTATATTCCCCGTTTATTATAATATTAGCCTGTTGTGTATCATAAATGGTTGTTATAATATTTTCAAATTTGGTGCCTAAATTCATATTATATTTTTTTTGGATTAAAAATTGCCAATTTAAATTATCGAAGGCCTTCTCTGCATCTAAAAACATAAGTGCAATTTGTTTTTCGGGGCGGGCTTCATAAAATTCTAAGACATCTAGTACTATTCTTAAGTTGTTCCTGATTTGTCTGGTCGGGAGAAATCCATTTTGATCTTCATATATGTGCTCATTTAACATTCTTTTTAGTCTACTTGCTATAATAGAAGTGAATATTTTGTAATCAGTATTTAACAGTGAAATCGGCCTATAATTATATATATATCGGGGATCTGAATCCTCCTTCGGGATCAGCTAAATCAATGCCCCCCTCCATGAATCCGGCATCCTAGCTGCCAATAAGACGTCATTAAAAACTTCCACCATAAGAGGTCCTATTTGTTCTACTATTGCCTTGTACAGCTCCCCTGGAATCCCATCTGGTCCTGGGGATTTATTGTTTTTCTGGTTCTCTATTGCTGATTTCAATTCAAACCAAGTAATGTCTTTGTTTAATAATTCTTCCATTTCTTCCCCAATTGCTTTATCCTTCACTTCATCTAAATAGTTTCTTATTTTATCTTCGTTAACTTCTTCCTTTTTATATAACTCTTCAAAATTTCTTGGGTTTTTCCCTACCCTTCCATATTATCTGAATTGGATTGTGATCTGCCCATTCATTAGATAAAATTTCAGTCCCTTTTATCTCATTTGCTATTTCCCCATTCATCCATGACATATCAATTCGTGCCCATATTTGATGAGGATTTGAATAGAATGTAAATTGTTTTTTCTCGGGATGTAATCTTCTCCATATATCAATCAAATTTAACTCCTTCATCATTTCCATGCATATTTTGGGAAGCTCTCTTTTTTCCCTTTGTTCCTTCTTCCATTACTGTGGTCTTTTTGATAATCAGCAATAGAATTAAAGTCCCCTATAATACAAATATTTCTTTTTTCCAATCCTACTATTTTTCCATAAAGATGCTTAAAAAACTCTTTGTGATCTCCGTTCAGGGCGTAGATTACCACTAAAAGAATTGAGATGGCATTAATCCAGATCTGCAAAACCAGATTTCTTCCCTCAGAATCTGACCATATTAAATCTGCTTTCAAATCCTCTTTAACATATACTGCAATCCTTTTCTTTTTCCCCATGTCTGCTGGTGTGGTAAATAGCTTCCCTAATTTCGGACATTCTAGGTATTTTTCATCTGTTTTCTTTATATGAGTTTCTTGTAGGCATATTATATCAGCATTTTGTTTGATTAGTTTAGCTATTTTCCTTTTCCTTTTTTATCGTCGAGTTTAAACCATTTATATTAATTGATAGTAGTTTCTTTTCTTCTTCCATTTAATTAATTCTGTTTCACTCTTTGTCTTGTAATGGCTCTGGTCTCTCCTTGTGCCTGAAGATGTGTCCTATTTTCTTCTCTCTCGTGATGTAGATGAGTATTTCCTTGATTTCCTAAAGTTCCATCTCTGTTCTTATGATAGCCTTGATCTTCCTAGGAGTTTGTTTCCAGTTCCTCCTTACTGCTCTGGTCTTCCGGACCTACCAATCGCTCATAAAATTCCTGGGCCTTTTCCATGGAGTCTATTTTAATTTTCCTTTCGTTGCAAAAAACTAACATCCCCTCTGGGATTAGCCATTTAAATACGATTCTTTTCTGATTTAGGTAAGCTGCTAAGAACTTGTAGTCTCGTCTTTGTTCTCTTACTCTTCTTGGTATTTGTTTGAGAATCAAGACTTCTTTACCTTTATATGTGATTGTTTCATCTCTTGACATCCTATATATGATATCCCGGACACTCCTTCTCGCAAATCGTATATGGACTTCTCTTGGGCATTTGTGGCATCTCGCATAATTAGTGCTAATCCTGTAAACTTCATCAAACTCCCTTAAGATGTCATCTTTATCCTTTTCCAATAGTCCAGCCAGTGTTTCTGCCATTAGTTGTTCCAGGTCTTCTTCTTTGGATCCCACTACATTTTGGAATCTCAAGTATGTAGCAGCCTTGTTCATCTCTAGGTAGACCAATGAGTCCTCCATTTCTTTACTCACATTCTTTAATTCTTCATCTACCCTTTCTAATTGCCTTTCGGTTTGTTCAGTCCTTTTCTCTACCTCTTTTATTGTTGCTTCATTTTTCTCCAAGGCCTGCTGTAATAATCCAACTTTGTCCTCTACTTTGGAGATGTCCGCTTTCATTTCTGCTTTTAATTTCTCCATCTCCTCTTTTAGTTCATTGATATCTGCTCTCGTCTCGTTATGGTTTTTCATCATTGTTTCTTGCAGCTTCGTCATCAATTCCTGTAAAGTCAGCAAAATTGATTGGATGTTGGCATTCAAGATGTTAGCTTGTTGTTAATGTCGGGGTGACCTTTCTTCCAGTTTTCAGAGCTGTAGTAGTTGTGGAAGTCATTTCTTTTAAGATTTGTTTCTGTTGTTGTACTATATTAATTATATTATCCCAAATTAACATTCAGTGAAAGAATCTCTGTATTAGGATTGACCGGTATCTAATTACTTAATCTATCTATCTACTGGATAGCTGTGCTCTTAACTGGTTACTGGAGTATAAGTACTTATATATAAAAATATTATCACTGTATTATTTTAAATCCAAATTCTAAATCACATATATAATTTTGTAAGGTCTATGCTCAGCCTCTATACATAACTTCATGTAATATATATATATATATATATATATATATATATATATATATATATATATATATATATATGTGTGTGTGTGTGTGTGTGTGTGTGTGTGTGTGTGTGTGTGTGTGTGTGTTTTCTTAAGTTTTCGCGGGTACTTACATGTATGGTGTTCGGCTTGGTTCGGGTATTCTCCCACGTCATTGTAGTTCTTTTAAAGTTGTAGCAACGTTTCAGCAGAATCTCATCTGCCATCATCAGGCTTCTGTATTGGTATATATGTATATATATATATGTATATATATATATATATACATCTGTATATGTATATATGTATATATGTATATATGTATATATGTATATATGTATATATGTATATATGTATATATGTATATATGTATATATATGTGTATATATATGTATATATATGTATATATATGTATATATATGTATATATGTATATATATGTATATAAATATTATATCCAAATCCAACTATATTTAAATATCATAAATAAATATGTGTATTTATCTAACCTTATTTTAAATATTCTTAAACACAAACAGTATTACATTCATCCCCAAGTAGATTAATTGTGGTCACACAATAAATTATAATATTAATACATAAAAACCTATACTTATTAATTAAATAATACTTAATGTTGTTACTATTTTCCCTATATATCTAATCAAAGTATAACTATCACTATTATTAATAAATCAATTAATTCAATTATTTAACAATCAGATACAACAATCAATTTTCCTTTCCCCAGTATGCATATTTATAATCATTATAAAGAGAGAATAAAGAAGGAGAGATAGTTCATCATAGCGCCAGATGGTGAGGGAAAAAGAAGAAAAAAAATTGAGCAAATGTATACAGAAAAAGGGGAGTAAAAAGGGGGGGGGGAAAGGAATTTTGAAGTAAGTTTTTAGCTTTCCGTCTCTAAGTTTAAGAGCTTTCACTCCAAATGCACCGGAAGTGGAGAGGTAAAAAATGCTGAGTAGTGACTGCAATTACACGGTATCTCCACACATTCGGAAGCTTCCACTTTTACTTTTTGTCTTAGCGTTCCTAAGTTCAATTTTCCTGATTTTCTTCAGATGGAACCACCTCCTCAATTAGATCAGTATGCTCCCTAAGGGTTGTTAAGTGGTTTATATCAATTATATTGTTACGATAACTTCAGTGTTTCTAAGTATTGCCTGTGGCGTCACACTGTCTCTGTTCCGTCAGCTTCGATCTTCTTCCCGTCTCCGCTTTAATAAAGTCTATCAGAATAGAAATCAAATGAGATAGTCCAAATTCTCCACAACTTCCAGGCACCTTCCAGACGCTAGTCTCCCAACCTCGTAAACTTCCCTTTTTACTTGTTATTGTCCTTTCTCTCTCTTCTGTCTGCCAAGCCCTTTCACTTTCACTTGCCTCGCATCCCCTTTTTGAGACGCTGAAGAGATTTTTTGCCAAAGAGCCAATCCTCAAATACCCCAACCCAAACCAGCCCTTTGTGGTACAAGCAGACACCAGCGATGTGGCAGTCAGCGCAGTCCTCCTCCAACAGAATACAAACAGTAACCTGCAGCCATGCGCCTACATCTCAAAAAACTCATGGACACCTAAGGTGGGCCATGTGAGAGAAGAAAGCTTGTGCAGTCCTATGGGCATTACTAATTTGGAGGCACTTCCTTGAGGGCAGTCAGATGCCACTTGTAGTATGGACTGACCACAAAAATCTATAGGCACAAAAGACCCCTTGAAAACTCTCCCCCACGCAAGTTTGCTGGGCACAGTACTTCAAAAGATTCAATTTTGGAGCTGAAATACATCCGGGGGAGGGAGGGAACCTATTGGTGGATGTTTTATCCAGAAAACCTCAGTTCAACAGTAAGTGAGAGGAAGTAATCCACGCCATAATTCCCCCCTCCCAGAAGGCAGAGCAAATTACCACTACGTCCCAAGTCAAGCAACAACAAACAGCTGAGAGGGAGCAATGACCCAAAACCTCAATGATGGGTTACCAATTGACCCCTGGTACAATGATAACAAAAAGGCACTAACCATCAGAGACAGTCTGACCTGGAAAGGATCCAAAATGTACATGCCCATTAATCTGCAACTTCAAGTACTCCAGAAAAGCCACAATTCGAAACCTGCCAGACATTTCAGCTACTTAAAGATGCTGCATTCGGGAGCTGACGTTACGATGATATGACGGAATCCCCAGAGGCTCCTGGGGACTACATTGAAATCCTGACAGCCAGTGGTCTAAATTGACCTAAATCATCTCGGATGGATGACAATCGAGGAGAGGACACTCTGTAGATCCCAGGGATACCTTGGTGGATCTAGATATAGCCTCTCTAGCCAACTGGAAAGGAAAGTGGTCATTTTTAAAACTAAAAGGGAAAGCAGTGCAACAGTGCCATCTCCAGGGAAGGGAAAATTGAGAACAAAGGAAGAAGAGGCTGTTTGACCTTGATAGCTGGAAAAAATGGAGATAAAGATACTATTTTTTTTTTTTAATTTTATTGGTTTTTAAAAACAAACATAAACAAACAAAACATAAAAACATCAAGCTATCTTCCATAGGTGTACATACAGTGTGCCAGTTGGTTTACAAATTGTTTTGTGCTTCCATTTCGTAGTCTTCAATTACAATTACATTGCATATAATCTCATATTGTCAATCAAAAATTAAATACCTTAGTATCATTATTAATCAATCATTTGACTATACTTTTATTCATTCATGTTTTACAAGATAATCATTGCTTAGTTTATTTTATAACAGTTCATATTATCATCCCAAATCTATCCTAAAATCTTTTTGTAGATATAATAAGAAAGAAGTACATTTTTATATATTATGTTCTAAAAATCTACATATTTCATTACTGTATTTTATTGTCTAACCATTGATAGAAAAGATCCCAAATTTTATAAAATTGTTTATCCTCTTGTTCTCTAATTTCAAATGTCAATCTACTCATTTCAGCACATTCCAATATTTTCTTAATGATTTCTTCCTGCAATGGTATTTTCTCATTTTTCCAGTTTTTAGCAAATACAATCCTAGCCGCTGTTAATACATTTACAATCAGGTATTTCAAGTCTTTACTATATATTTCAGGTAAAATTCCCAATAAAAATATCTCTGGTTTCAAGTCTATATGTTTTTTTGTCATTTTTTCCAACCACATGTGGATTTTAGTCCAGTATTTTTTAGCATCCGCACACGTCCACCACATATGGTAATATGAGCCAGGTATCTGATGACATTTCCAACATTTTTCGGATTTATTCTTGAACATTCTTGCTATTCTTGTTGGGGGAAAATGCCACCTGTAAAACATCTTATACAAATTTTCAAAGTCAGTCAGTTTATCATAGAAACCTTCTCTTTTAGAATCTTTATCATACCTTGAATGTATTTGTGCATATGAAAACCAATTCATCTTTATACCTTGTTCCTCTAGTTTTTGCATAGATTTAAGTTCACCCTTTTCATTCAATATTTCACCATATCTAACTGTTTGTTCCTTTTTGGATATTATAGGATACGAAAATGCTTCAATAGTCGATAACCAGACTGGAATTTTCAAATAACATTGTCTTTTAATCTTCTCCCAGTTTAACTACAAAGATTCCCGTATATAATGTCTTCTAAAATACCCCTGTGTTTTAGTTCCTTCATACCATAAAAAAGCATGCCACCCCAACAACAAATCATGTCCTTCTAATGTCAACAATCCAGTATTTCTTAGTGTTATCCATTCCTTAACCCACATCAGATTTGTAGCTTGGTAGTACAACTCCCAATTAGGCAAACCAAATCCTCCTCTAATTCTAGCATCTTGCAAAAGTTTTAACTTTATTCTTGCTTTCTTACCTTGCCATATATAATTCAACACAATTTTATTTAAATGTTCAAAGTAGTCTTTTCCAAGCCTAATTGGAATTGTTTGAAACAAATATAAAATTCTGGGTAATATATTCATCTTGATTGTTGAAATTCTCCCTATTAGTGACAGTTGTAAATTTTCCCATTTTGCCAAATCTAGCGCTATTTGCTGTTTAAGTTTAATATAATTATTCTCTTTTAATGTACTACATCTTGCTGTCAAATATATCCCCAAGTACTTAATCTTATTTGTGACCTGAATTTTCAATAGGTCTGCCAGTTCTTCCTTTTGTCTTAATAGCATATTCTTTGTCAAAATCTTTGTCTTATCTTTATTTATTTTCAAACCAGCCACCTTTCCATAAGTCTCTATCTTTTCTATCAATTTTTTTTTTTTGGAAAAAAGTTTTATTGATTTTAACAACGAACAAAAGCACATAAAACATAAAAGCATCATCCTCCCTCATAAATTTACAGACAGTGTATCGGTTGGTTTACCACTTTTTTTTGTGCATCCATTTCATAGACTCCATTGTAGTTATATTAAATAATAGCTCATATTATCAATCAACAATTATATAGCCTGATATCATTATTAAACAATCATTTGACTATAATTTTATTAATTCATACTTTAACGAGATAACTATAATTTACTTAATTTATTTTATAACAAATCATAAAGTCATGCCAAGTCTATCTTAATAAAATTTTATAAAAATAGTATCAAAGAAAAAAAGAAGTATATATTCATTATTTCCTAAGTTTCTAAATATTCTATTATTATATTTTATTATCTAGCCATTGATAGAAAAGATCCCAAACTTCATAAAATTGTTTATCTTCTTGTTCTCTAATTTCAAATGTCAATCTACTCATTTCAGCACATTCCAATATTTTCTTAATAATTTCTTCCTCTAATGGTATTTTCTCACTCTTCCAATTTTTAGCAAATACAATCCTAGCCGCTGTTAATACATTTACAATCAAATGCTTCAAATTTTTATTATATGTATCAGGTAGGATTCCCAATAAAAAAATCTCTGGTTTCAAATCTATATGTTTCTTTGTCATTTTTTTCCAACCATATGCGAATTCTAGTCCAATATTTTCTAGCGTCCTCACAAGTCCACCACATATGGTAATATGGGCCAGGTGTCTGATGACATTTCCAACATTTTTCGGATTTATTCTTGAACATTCTTGCTATTCTTGTCGGGGGAAAATGCCACCTGTAAAACATCTTATACAGATTTTCTTTATATGCTGTTGACATTGTCATTTTATTATTTTGAGACCACAATTTTTGCCATTTCTCTAAATCAATCCCATATCCAAAATTCTTCCCCCAAGCAATCATCGTTTCTTTAACTTGTTCTTCCTCTAATTTAATTTGCAGCAAATAACTATATAATTTTTTGATCACTTTTTCATCAGTACCTGTCAAAATCCTATCTAGGTCAGTCAATTTATCATAAAATCCCTCTGTTTTAGAATCTTTAAGATACCTTGAGTGTATTTGCGCATATGAAAACCAATTCATCTTTATACTTTGTTCTTCTAGATTTTGCATCGTTTTAAGTTCACCCTTTTCATCCAATATTTCCCCATATCTAACTGTTTGTTCCTTCTTATATGTTATAGGATAAGAAAAAGCTTCAATAGTTGATAATCAAACTGGGATTTTCAAATAACATTGTCTCTTAATTTTCTCCCAGTTCAACCATAAAGACTCCCGTATATAATGCCTTCTAAAATAGCCCTGCGATTTAGTTCCCTTATACCACAGAAAAGCATGCCAGCCCAGTAATAAATCATGTCCTTCTAATGTCAACAATCTAGTCTTTCTTAATGTTATCCATTCTTTGGCAGCTTGGTAATACAACTCCCAATTAGGAAGGCCAAATCCTCCTCTAGTTCTAGCATCTTGTAAAAGTTTTAATTTTATTCTCGCTTTCTTACCTTGCCATATATACTTCAACACAATTTTATTTAATTCTTCAAAATAATCTTTGCCAAGCCTAATTGGTATTGTTTGAAACAAATATAAAATTCTGGGTAAAATATTCATCTTGATTGTTGAAATTCTACCTATCAATGACAGTTGTAGGTTTTCCCATTTCTTCAGATCAGATGCTATCTGTTTAAGTTTAATATAGTTATTCTCTTTCAATGTAATACATCTTGGCCAAATGTATCCCCAAATATTTAACCTTGTTCGTAACTTGAATTTTCAATAGATCTGCCAGTTCTTCTCTTTGTCTTAATAACATGTTCTTTGTCAAAATCTTTGTTTTATCTTTATTTATTTTCAAACCAGCCATCTCACCGCACGTCTCTATCATTTCTAATAGTTTTAAAGCTGTCTCTAGAGGATCTTCCAGAATGAAAACCAGGTCATCCGCAAAGGCTTGCAATTTAAATTCCTCCTTTTTGACTTTCATTCCTTTTATATTTTGGTCCTCTCTAATATTTCTATTCAACACTTCCAAAGTCAATACAAATAGCAAAGGTGATAATGGGCATCCTTGTCTTGTACCTTTTCTTATATTAATAGAGTCTGTAAATTCTCCCTCTATCATTACTTTTGCCGTTTGCTTATAGTATATGGCTTCTATTGCTTGAATAAATTTTCTGGCAAAGCCCATCTGTTCCAGTAATAATAACATAAATCTCCAGTTCACATTATCAAATGCCTTTTGGGCATCTAGGAATATCAAAGCCATTTGTTTTTCAGGATGCGCCTCATAATATTTCAAAGTGTCCAGAATTACCCTCATGTTGTCTTTAATTTGTCTCTTTGGTAAGAATCCATTCTGATCAGGGTGAATAAAATTATTTAAGTATTTTTTAAGCCTTTCTGCCAAAATTGAAGCGAAAATTTTATAGTCTGCATTCAGTAAAGAAATAGGTCTATAGTTCTTAATTTGTAATGGATCGGCCCCTTCTTTTGGAATAAGTGTAATGTAAGCTTCTGACCATGTTTTAGGTATCTTCTTCTTTGCCATAACTTCATTCATGACTTCTAGCAGTGGAATGCTCAACGATTCTTGTAGTGTTTTATAAAATTCTGCCGGAAGCCCATCTGGACCTGGTGCTTTTCCATTATTCTGTCTGTTGAATGCTTCAGTTAGTTCCATCATTGTTATAGTACTTTCTAACATTTTTTCAGTCTCTTCAGGTATCTTAGGTAGGTTAGCATTTTGTAAATACTGTTTAATTTTTCCCTCATCAAGATCCTCTTGTTTATATAGTTGTCCATAAAAGTCTCGGATAATTGCTTTTTTCTCCTTATTACCATAGCACATTTGGCCTTGATCATCTATTAACTGTAGTATTTTCCTTGATTCTTTCTCTTTTCTCAGTTTATATGCTAACCATCTACCTGGCCTATTTGCATCTTCAAAATAGTTCTGTTTAGCACTTCTAATTTTTTGTGCCAGTTCTTCTTTCTCTACCTGACCCATTTTATGTTTAATTATGTCCATTTTGAGTTTAATATCTTTTTTCTGTGGCATTTTCTGTAATTCTTTTTCCAGTTTTTTGTAGTCATCTTCTAGAGCTTTGATGGTTTGCCTCTTCCTAATGCTCTTTTTCTTTGTATAGTCTATTATTAATCCTCTCGCATATGCCTTCATTGTATCCCAAACATTCTGTATTGAAGTATCTTCTTTTTTATTTTCACTAAAGAAGAAGGCCAATTCTTTTTCCATCCATTGTGTGAAGTCTTTTTCCTTTAAAATAGTATTGTTTAATGTCCATCTAGACCTTCTTTTTTGTCCTTCCCATTTAATTGTCATTGGATTATGGTCTGCCCATGTACTTGTTTCAATATTTATTTCTTGAGTATTAGATATTAATTCTGTTGAGATCCAAATCATATCTATTCTGGACCATGATAAATGTCTATTTGAATAAAAAGTATATTGTTGAGTTTTAGCGTTTCTTTCTCTCCATATATCTTTTAAATTTAATTCATCTATCATCTTGAAAAAGGATTTAGGGAGAGTCTTTCTATTTCGTCTTGATGCTGTCACTGTATAGTCCAGTTTATTGTCTACAATTCCATTAAAATCTCCCATCATAACTATGTTAATATAGTCCAGTCCCATTGTTTTCATATGTAATTTTTTATAAAATTCTTCTTGTTTATCGTTCGGGGCATAAATTGCAACCAGGAGTGTTTTTGTATTGTTATCCACTATTTCAACCATTAATACTTTTCCGTCTTCATCAGTATAAATCAGTTTTGCTGAAATAGTTTCTTTAATGTACAAGACCACTCCTCTTTTCTTACAATGAGTCAGAGAAGTAAAAATTTTCCCCAATTTTGGTCGTACCAATAATTGTTGATGTTGTTTTTTAATGTGTACTTCTTGTAAGCTAATTATGTCAAATTTTGACTTCTCTAATTTATGAAAAAAAATTCTTCTTTTAGTAGCTGAATTCAGTCCATTTATATTCATAGAAATCATTTTTTTTCCCTCCATGATTATATTTTGTATTTAGGTCTAACAGCTCTCGTAGATCTTACTTCACGTTGTTCTTTGGTCTCCACTTGTCCACCTACTGCACCTTTTTCTTTTCCCATTCCCATTTGATCCTCTTGAGGTTCGGTTGAGATGATCTCTTTTTCTGTCTCTATTTCTCTTCTTTCGAAAAATTCATTGTAGAATATTTCTGCTTTCTCAATTGAGTCAATTCTGTGTCTCTGTTCTTGCCATGTAAACATTAATCCTTCTGGAATCAGCCATCTGTAATTCACCTCTTTTTTCAATAGCATTTTAGTCAGGAATCGATATTCTCTTCTCATCTCTCTCACTTTTCTGGGTACTTGTTTTAAGACCACAATCTCTTTGTCTTTATATTTCAACGCCTTCTCTCTTGCCACTTGTAATATTTGTGTTTTAATAGTTTTTTTGGTAAATCTGACATGGACCTCTCTTGGTAGATTGTTCCACATCGCATATCTTGTGAAGACTCGGTATATCTCATCTACTCCATCCATCATCTTTTCCTCTGTTATTCCCAGAGCTCCAGCCAAGATTTCTATCATTACTGCAGCCAAATTTTGTCCTTTTTCTTCCTCTATATTTTGGAATCTGAGATAAAATTCTGACCTGTCCATCTCCCACTTCAACATCCCACTTTTGTCTTGTTCAACCATTGTTAATCTGCTATCGATATTTCCAATTGTCTCATCTCTTTGTTTATCTTTCTCTTCAATTTTTTGGAGTCTCTCATCATATTTCACCATCATATTGTTGAATATTTTCAATTTTTTCATCAGTCTTCCCAATTCTTTGTTCAATACTCTCCGTTCTTTGTTCAATACTCATTTTAAGTTCTTGAATTCCTTGCATATACATCGTTAAATCCACTTGTGCTTTATCTTGCTTCGCCATTGTTAAAAGTCATCCTCCAGCTGATGGGGAGGCAGGAGCAGAAGTTGAAATGCCAGAAGGTAAGATTTTCTTACTCATTTGGATAGCTCAGGGTCTTCAAGTTCTTTTGATCCAGTTAGTAGAGTGGCCAATTATAATCCAGTTAGGAAAAAGGAAAACATAAGAAAAAGCCAGTAAAAAATTAAAAGCCCAAAATTAAAAAAAGAAGAAAATTAAAAAGAAAAAGGAGGAGGTTCTTCAGGTTCTTCTAGACCTTAATCCTGTTGTGGAATAGTCAGTTATGATTCAAAAATAAAAATTAAAAAGAAAAAGAATAAAACCCAATAATATTAAAAAGTAATAAGAAAAAAAGAAAAGAAAAGAAAAGAATTCTTCAGGTTCTTCACACCTTAATCCAATTGAAAGGTCTCAAAAAATAAAAAAATAGCCATAAAAGTGAATCAAAAATGGAAATGGAAAAGGCAAAAATCCCAATAAGAAAAAGAAAAAGATATTCTAAGGCTTTCCCTTTAAAAAAAATAGAAATAAAATAAAATAAAAATAAATATACAAATATTACAAGATACTGTGGGATTGCAGAGGAGGGATAAGACAGCTAAGAGAAAATTTAAAAAAAGGAGCACACTGCGTTTTGTTTAATTATCCAAGGCTCTTATTATGGCTTCTCCACAAATTTCAAAGCCAAGCTTCAAATGTTCAATTGATAGTAGAAGTCCCAAAGAACACCTGTAAAAACATTCTCCAGTATTCTTCCCTCTATCTTATCAAATTCCAGTGTCCTTGAGAAAGAATTTTTCACAGTCCTCTCAGCTTCAAATAAAATATTTTCAAGCCTCTAGTTGGCAGTGTTACAAAGTTTCTTTAATCCACTCCCCCTTCTTTCCCATAAAAGGCCTAATATATATATATTTCATGGGTATCTGTATGTGGATCTTTGGTTATTTGGTTATTCGGGTTTTCTCCGCGTAAGATTCAAAGTATCTAGGCAACGTTTCGGGCGAGGTCCCACTCGCCATCTTCAGGCTGGTGCTTTCGGCTTAGTGCCAGTGCAAGCAGTGTGTGACCGGAGCTGCCATCTCTCTATATATACAAGTGGTGGGGGATGGTGTGCTGGGCTGGTTGGCTGTGCTGCAGCCTCTTGATTGGTTGATGGAGTTGATGTTGGTATAATGGGCTGTGTAATGGCCTTTTGTTGTAGAGATATCCTGGATCTTGTGCTGTCATCTCCTGGGTCGTTAGCCTCTTGTATTTTAACGGCTTGGGTAATGGGTTGTGTGATGGGCTTGTGAGTTCTTTTGTTGTGGTATCCTGGGTCTTGCGTTGTAATCTCCTGGGTCATTTGTGTTTTGATCTCTTTTCGATTAGCCTCCTGTGTAGTAACAGCTTGGGTAATGGGTTGTGTGATGACCTTGTGAGATTTATTGCTGTGGTATCCTTGGTCTTGTGCTGTGATATCCTGGGTCATTTGCTGTGTTGTGACTTCTTGAGTTCTTGAGGTGTAATTACTTGAGTTTTCTGATGTGATGTCCTGAGCGGGTGGCTGTGATGTAGCATTTTGGGTTTTTAATATGGTTTTGAGTTTGGGGTCTGGGTCTGTGTTTGGTTTTTAATATGGTTTTGAGTTTAGGGTCTGGGTCTGTGTCGAACACAGACCCAGACCCCAAACTCAAAACCATATTAAACCATATTAAACCATATTAATTAAACCATATTAATTAATATGGTTTAATTAAAATTAAACCATATTAAACCATATTAATTTCCCATAGAAGTCTCGAATGATTTCCTTCTTCTCTTTGCTACCATGGCGACCTTGGCCTTGGTCATCTATTAATTGCAATATTTTCCTTGATTCTTTCTCCTTTCTCAATTTGTATGCTAACCATCTACCTGGTTTGTTTGCGTCTTCAAAGTAGTTCTGTTTAGCACCTCTAATTTTCTATGCTAATTCTTCTTTTTCTATTTGACCCATTTTGTGTTTAATTATATTCATTCTTAGCTTGATGTCCTTTTTCTGTGGCATTTTCTGTAGCTCTTTTTCAAGTCTTTTATGCTCATCCTCTAAGGCCTTAGAGGCTAGTCTTTTCATAGTATTCCTTTTCCTTGTATAGTCTATTATCAATCCTCTAACATATGCCTTCATTGTATCCCATACATTCTGAATTGATGTATCTTCTTTTTTGTTTTCTCCAAAGAAAAAAGCCAATTCTTTCTCCATCCACTGTGTGAAGTCTTTTTCCTTTAAAATAGTATTATTTAACGTCCATCTAGATCTTCTTTTTTGTCCTTTCCATTTAATTGCCATTGGATTGTGATCTGCCCAAGTACTTGTTTCAATATTTATTTCTTGAATGTTAGTTATTAATTCTGTTGACATCCATATCATATCTATTCTGGACCATGATAAGTGTCCATTTGAATAGAAGGTGTATTGTTTAGTTTTAGCATTTCTTTCTCTCCATGTATCTTTTAAGTTTATTTCATCTACCATTTTTAAAAAAGATTTAGGGAGAGTCTTTCTGTTTTGCTTTATTGTTTTCTGTGCTGTATAGTCCAATTTATTGTCTACAAGTCCATTAAAATCTCCCATCATAACTACATTAGCATAGTCCAGTTCGATTATTTTCATATGTAATTTTTTGTAGAATTCTTCTTATTTGTCATTCAGAGCATAAATTGCAATCAGGAGTGTTTTCATATTATTGTTAATATTGTTAATATTGTTAATATTGTTAATAATTCTGCTTTCTCAATTGAGTCAATTCTATGTCTCTGTTCTTGCCACGTGAACATTAAACCTTCTGGAATCAGCCATCTATAATTCACCTCTTTTTTAAGTAGCATTTTAGTCAGGAATCGGTATTCTCTTCTCATCTCTCTCACTCTTCTGGGTATTTGTTTCAAGACCACAATCTCCTTGTCTTTCTATTTCAATGTTTTCTCTTTTGCCACTTGCAATATTTGCGTTTTAATGGCTTTCTTTGTAAATCTAATATGATAAAGAGATAAAGATACAATTGTTGACAGTGACAAAGGCAGAGTTTTACATTGAGAACTCATACTGAAAATAGTTTAACTCTTGGATACTATAAGAAACAAAGAAAATAAAAGGAATAGAAAATCGGATTCCTTTCTCCTGAATTGTTTTGACTACTGCTTTTTCCGCCCGAACTGTTTTGAGTATATTGGAAAAATTGCACTGTGGAACTTAACACAGAGAAACAACTGAAACGTGCATGCTGAGAGCTGGTGATATAAGGTGGATTACAATTGGATAATTAAATCACATCCTTCCTATATTTTATAGATGATTTTGGGGACATAATACTAGAATACCTAAGTGGATATAAACATATAAACTATTTTTCTTTCTCTATTTGCCTTTTTACTCTGGATTCATTTTTTTTCTACCCCCCCCTTTTCCCAAACTCAATTTTTGCATTTTTTTTTCTTTTTTCTTACATAAGATTAATATTGTTCACTTTCTTGTTCCTTTTCTTTTTTTCTTTTTTCCCCCTTTTTCCCCAGCTCCCTCACTTTTTAATTTTTTTTTCTTTTCTTTACCCAGCTCCCTCACTTTTTTAATTATTTTTTTCCTTTTCTCCCTTTTTTGAAAAAAAGGGGGGGGAGCTATTTTTACTTCTATTTTTTATTGCTGCTTGAGCTCTTTTCTTTTTGGATATTTTTTTTTTAAAATTACTGGTCTTCTGTTTGGATTGCACAATGTTTTCTATGTGGAAAATGTTGGACTAGGGTCATGTTGGCAAACCTATGCCATGCATGCTGGAAGAGCTATTTCCCTGGCATGTGAGAGGTCGCATGCACATGCGTACTGCCACCCAAAAGCTGATTGTCGAGTATTTGGCATGCATGCACAGGGGGAGGAGGGGTTAGGATGGGAGATGAGCACACATACACAGGGATGTGCTGCGCATGAGGGGAAAATTGCATGCACAGATGCATGGTGTGGGAGGAGGAATCATGCACACATGCGCAAAGATGCATGGCGCATGAGGGACAATTGTGCACATGTGTGCAAAGATGCATGGCGTATGAGGGGGAATTGTGTGCACATGCACAGTTGTGCAGTGCATAAGGGAGGAATTGCACGTGCATGTGCAGACACATGGTACACAAGGGGGAGTCACATGCACATGTTCAGATGCATGGTATGTGAGGGGGTCGCACACACATGCGCAGAGGATGTGGTAGTCCAGCACACATTGCCTTCTGGGTGCTGGCATGCGAGCACACGCAAGCGAGCTTGCAATTATTGGCATGGGAAAGACCCTGTGGTGGATTATAAATTGAATTTGCATACAAAATGGATTAAAAATAGATTATTAAGAGACAACAAATACAACATCAAAAATGGGGGAGGATGACATCTGCACCATCCTCAGCCTCATCTTTGGCTGCATCCAGCCCCAAAAGACAAAGATCTATAGATTTGATGATACAGCAAGAGAAGGCGGTTACAATGCAGGTGGAAATTAAACTGATCCTCCAAATATTACAAGAACAAATTGGAAAAGTGGATGAAAAAATAGGGAAGGTGGAAGGGAAAGTAGGTAATGAAGAAAAAGTAGAGAACATTCAACAATTGATGATGAAAAATGAGGAATGGATGGGGAAAATAGAAGAGAAAACAGCTATAACAGTACAAAAGGTAGGAGAAATGGACTTCAGATGAACAAATGCAGATCAAAGTAAAGGAAAAAATATTATGTTGGAGATGGACATGGCTGACTATTATTTAAGATTACAAAATGTTGAAAAAGAAAAAGATGAAAACTTAGCAGAAATAATGGCGGAGTTGCTAGCAGAGGCCCTGGAAGTAACAAAAGAAAAAATGATATCTGATATAGATGAAATATTCAGGGTCCAGACTAGATATGCATTAAGAAACAAGTACACGTCAGATTTACAAAGAAAGCCATAAGAACAGAAATATTAAAGGCAATGAGAGAAGAAAGACCAAAGGAACCAAGGGAAATGAGAGTGACAAGAGCAACAAGAGCATATCCTAAATAAAGATATGGAAGAAGAAATAAAATTAATGATGATTAATATAAATGGACTCAATTCGGTAATAAAAAGGAAAAGAATATTTAATAAATTAGAGAAATTAAAACTTGATATAATTTGCTTGCGAGAATTGCATGTTAAAAAACAACATGAGAAAATATTGGATTATCCTAAGAACAGAAAATTATATACCTCACTAGCACAACAAAGTAAAAGAAGAATAGCATTATATATAAAGGACACTATAAAAACATAACTAATCTATCAAGACAATGACGGGAGAGTATTAATGGTGGAAATTTTGATGAATTATAAATGAACATTATTAGTGGCAATTTATGCACCAAATGAAGGTCAAAAAGAGTTTTATGATAAATTACATAAGAAAATAATAGAACTGGAATATGAAAATATTTGTATTATTGAAGATTATAATGCAATAGCATATGTAGAAATGGACTACAAAACACAAAAGACAAACAAAAAGAACAGGAAAATATTACCAAAATCATTATTTAAAATGGCAGATGAATTAGCAATTCAAGAGACCTGGAGAGAAAGATATCTGAAAAATAAACAATACACATTTTACTCAAATAGACATTTATCCTGGTCTAGATTAATTACTAACATGCAAGATATGTAGATCTTGTCATCGGCAGATCATAATCCAATTAAAGTAATATGGAAGGGACAAAAGAAGAGGTCAAGATGGACAATGAATAATGCAACATTAAGAGAAAAAGAGTATATTGAATATATGGAAAAAGAATTGAAATTCTTCTTTGAGAAAAAACAAAAAAAGGAAACCTCATTACAAAACGTATGGGATACAACAGCTAAAGCTTATATAAGAGGACTAATAATAATATATACAGGAAAGAGAAATAGAAAGAAAACAGTCACAAAAAATTGTTAGAAGAAAAATATAAAAAATTGGAGAGAGAACTTCAAAAAAACCCACAAAAAAGGAAATACAAAATAAAATGAATTTAACAAGACATAAGATGGAAATAATAGACAAAGAAGAACTAGCACAAAAAATAAAAAAATCCAAACAAAACTTTTTTGAAAATGCAAATAAACCAGAAAGATGGTTAGCATATAAATTGAAAAAAGAGAAAGAAAGGATCTCTCAATTAATGGATGATAAAGGGAACCTCTGCCATAGAAATGAAGACAAAAAAGAAATAATATAAAAATATTATAGAGAACTATATGAAGAAGAACAAGTGGGGAAAGGAGAAATAAAGAAATATTTAAAGAAGGCAGAATTACCTAAAGTACCAGAAGAAAGTAAAATAATGTTAGAGGAAAGAATTACAATGATGGAACTAACAGAAGCAATTAAAAGATAAAATAATGGGAAAGCACCAGGGCTGGATGGCTGTAGAGTTGTAATTGCAGGAATATTCCTATCTTGGATGGCAAACCTCAGATAAAGAATGTTTACAAGCAAATACAACTCAGGCAAACAAAGTCACTAATCTAAAGGAGGATTAGAGAGAGGAAGTAAACATATGTTAGACTTTAACTAGAGATAATTAATTATGTTAATTACTATGCTAAACAGTAACGAAAGTTAAGCAGTAACCAAAGTTAACCAATGATAGAGGATAACTAAAAATGTGAATAAATGCAAGACTAGACTCCAATAAAGTTCATCATGATTCAGTTGATCATGATCAAACACCTCGACTGCCTCGTCATTACAACAGATGGCCTACTTGCAGGACTCTTTAAGTGGCACATTATTAGAAATAATAAATGAAATATTGATTGAGGCAAAAATACCTAACTCATGGATGGAAGCGTACATTACTCTTATTCCAAAAGACGATACTGATCTACAACAGATTACTATAGACCAATATCGTTACTGAACTCGGACTATAAAATATTTGCGTCAATAATGGCTGAAAGACTAAAGAGATACTTAAACCAATTTATACATCCAGATCAAAATGGGTTCCTACCCAAGAGAGAAATAAAGGACAATATGAGAATAATTTTAAATACATTGGAATATTATGAAGCACATCCTGAAAATAGATGGTGTTGATATTTTTGAATGCACAAAAGGCCTTTGACAATGTGAACTGGCAGTTTATGTTGACACAAATGGAAGAAATGGAGTTTGGGGAAAGGTTTATTAACATGATTAAGACAATATACTATAAACAATATGCAAAGGTAATGGTTAATGGAGAATTGAAGGGAAAAAATCATATTGAGAAAGGAACAAGGCAAGGCTGTCTTTGTCACCATTGTTATATGTATTAACATTAGAAATGCTAAATATAAAAATGTTAGGAAAGACAAGGAGATAAAAGGGATGGAAATAAGAAAAGAGGAGTATAAATTGCAGGCATTTGCAGATGATTTAGCTTTTATATTAGAAGAGCCTCTAGAAACAGGATCTAAGTTAATAAATAAAATAGAGGAATATGGGAAAATGGCTGGATGGAAAATAAACAAAGGGAAAACTAAGATATTGGTAAAAAATATGACAGAGAAACAGAAAAAAGAATTGATAAAGAGTTTAGATAATCAGATAGCAAAGAAAGATAAATATTTAGGAATTCAGTTGACAGTAAGATGTGGAACAATTAAAGAAGACAATTATTACAAAGTTAAACAATAAATTAAGGTAGACTTTGAAAAATGGGGTAATATGCAGTTACAGTTAACAGTAAGAATTGCAGCAATTAAGATGAACATATTACTAAAAGTGTTGTATATATTTCAAACAATTCCAATAAAATTGGGGAAAAAATACTTTGAAGACATTAATAAAATATATATGGTAAGGGGAAAAAGCAAGAATTAATGTAAAAATGTTTCAAGATGCAAGAACCAGAGGAGAATTTGGGCTACCTAATTGGGAAATATATTATCAGGCCATGATACTAACCTGGATGAAAGAATGGATAACATTGAGGAATAAAATGAATGAGGTAATACTAATCTATACATTGACTACCATACAGATTGTATCAAAAGCAAGAGCCACAATCCACATCACAATAACCATCACCCAAACATCCAACATTAAGGATGCATGCTCCTTACTTTCTCCAGACCCACTACTTCATATCTTAAATGCAAACTACTCAATGCAAGAAGCCTCGCAAATAAAATGCATGAATTCCTCATCTTATTAAGCACAGGCATATTCGACATTACATTTGTCTGTGAGACATGGTTGAATGCATCTTTTCCAGATTCCATTACCACTGTAAGAGAATATCAAGTTTATCGGTCTGATCCCGAAATCCGTAGAGGAGGTGGAGTTGCTATATTCTACAAAAAGACTCTAAATCTAAAACAGATTTGAATTATACAACAGCTTGCTCTTCCTGAGACCATCGTCTGTGAACTGTCCTTAAATACCTCAATCCACTTCTTACTATGCTATTGAGCCCCTGATTATGATATAAGTCATGCAAAAAAGCTAACTTCACTACTGACATGGGCTGCCTCTTGCCCACACCCTCTTATTTTTCTTGGTGACCTCAACTTACCTCTTATAAATTGGGCACTAAATGAATGTACATTCTGAACTCATTCATACAACCTTGTACAATGCTGTTACCACACTGGGACTGGATCAGTTAGTATACAACAACACCAGACTAAACAACTGCCTCAACCTCATCTTCTGCAACAGTTCAAACTCAATTTATGGCTTACAAATACGGGAACCATTTTCAAACAGAGACCATAGCATGATTGACTTTTGTCTAAATTTACACCCTCTCAAAGAGGATCATAATGATGGATCTCCAAAATACAATTTTATAAAAGCCAATTATGAACTCATAGTTGCCGACTTATCATCTCTTGAATGGCACAATCTGTCCTTTGGATGTAACATTACAGGAGAACATTATAATGCTTTCTTGCTTGAATTTGAAAGAGTCATTAAACTGTATGTTCCATTAGTAACTCCAAAAAAAAAACAATTTACCCAAAATAATAAGAAAATTTTAATCTAAAAAAAAAAAATCCTTATGGCGTAAAAACAAAACTAAATACGTCACTAACTTTAAAAACCGATATAACACCTTATGCTGACAGATAAAGGCAGAATGCACCAATTACCACTGAAATCTTTTACACACAAAATCCACCCGTGCCTTCTATAATTTTGTAAACACCAAACTTAAAGATTCAAAAACCATCCCATGCCTAAAAAGTCCTAATGGGAAAGACTATAGGAAAGACTATCTATCTATCTATCTATCTATCTATCTATCTATCTATCTATCTATCTATCTATCTATCTATCTTGTCAATTCCTTGCACAAGGATGCATGCAACTCTGTTGGCTTATTCACACAAGCAGGCTAAGCATCTGTTTGGAGCAATAGCCCTGAAAAGACAGATATATGAAACCAGGTATCTATTCTTTCTCTCTGCTTTAATCAGCATCAGTGGAAGGAAGTTGAAAAATGCTTCCACCACCTGTGAGCAACTACACCATTTCTTCCTATTGTTTTCCCCCTTCCTCCCAAGTTAAAAACAGACAGAACAGTAAAAGTCTCTCCTGTGAGTTGCCAAGGTGCTCCCAGACCATTGTGCACAATCATTGTCAGGTTAAATTAGAGAGTACAGACTCAATGAGTGTAAAAAAAATCAATACTTGATGGAAGATTGCTCCCTGGAAAATCTGTTTTGATTCCAGGATTAATTCACAAGCAAAAGCTTTTGCAAAATGACATGCCATTAGTCAGAAAATGAACACATTCTACTCTTGAAATTGGATGGAAATATGTCAGGTGATTGACCCATTCATTCTTTTGCTCCCTGGATAGAAAAAGTAGGTATGGTAACCAAAAATTAGGCTTGTGCACTCAGTCCATTTCCCAAGCAGTAATTAATATATATTAAAAATAACTGCAATGTAAAGTGCAAGTATTCTCTAGACCATTGTCATGAAACAACTGAAGATGCATTCAGTCAAGATAAATGCATTTGTTTGGAAGGCCTGACTCTCTTGTGTTTTCTGAATCTCAGAAAAAAAAACATACAGAAAAATCTTAAAACCAAAGAGGGAGGCATTTGCAGAGGAAGGAAGAAAAATAAAAGAGGGTTTGCAATATTAATGATATAAAGTAATGCTATATCTGCTGGCCTACACCTTGGCTTACAAATTTGTGAGTGTGAATGTGCATGTATATCCTTCCCAAATGCTTTTAAGAGGAAAACAAGTATTACAGCTTTTCTGAATAATGGCACAATTGTTGCAGGATTTTAAGGACAGATCCATCAACACAAATGATGTATGTACTGGATTTGTTTTCATCCAAACTGTCTTTGCACCCATGTTTTTCAAGTAAGGTGCTGATATCTTTGGACAAATGTGGACATTTTTATTTCTATCTTTAGGATCTCTCCACCATGGTGTGTAGCTAGCTCATAAGTTGTTGATTTTTTTTCTCCAATTTTACAAAAAAGGACAGGGTCAAAGAATTTATCCACGGTGTGATGTCTCTAGTCAATATGTTTGTTCTGTCAATGCCATCAAAATACTGTTATATAACTTAGAAGCAACCATGTCATTTTCTTTCCAGTAGCAAATTAGGCACTTACTAAATAATTGAAAAAAAATACTTAATTGTAGGGATATCTTGAAGAATGTGCTATTATTAGCTGGTGGTTTTATTTTTAAAAAAAATGCTTGGATCTTTCCTTTTCCTTTTTTTTTTTTTGATCAAGCAGGACACAGGACATTTCATACCCAGAATTCTTATTTTAAATAACTTTTCCCCATTTTAATACAATATTTATTATTCTGGTAATATTTTTGCTTGCTCACTATAATAGCTAAATTATTTAACCCTAGGTTTTAAAAATATGTAAAATGAAAAATTGTAACATAATAGTTATATCTATTAAATTGTCTATTTAGATGAGAGAGAATGAACTGGGGTCTCACATGCTCCAGAAATGCGAGATATATCTAAATACTAATTATTTCTCCACAGCTCATAAAATGTAACTCACTTTTCTGAACTTTTTATATGACTCTAATCACATTATTCTCATTATCTGATACCTTACTTCATTCGTAATGAAAAATAACAATCAGAAAGACAGCAAAATGATCATGGAAAATTAATTAAATATATTTCTTACACTGTCCAAAGTTTTATTCAATTTTCACCCTTATTTTCAGCTGTTCCCTGTCCCCCATTCCATAGAAGAAACTTTGCTGCCTTAAATGTTATATTCAGTATAAAAATATTTGACTTCATTTTGGATAATTATAGATAATCCCAGTCTTGGGATTTGTGGGTTTGATGATATTAGTGTAAGCAAATTAAATTTTCTTTTACCTTTCATTTTGACAGCAACATTAGCTGGGGTTATGTTTATGTAAATTCAGTGGGAATTACTGAGACAATAATTACTAATGTTTCAGGATTTTTTAGATTTTCTATTCCTGTTCAGTAATATAATTATACCTATAGAGGTTGGCTAGACCAGATGGGAGAGACATATGTATTCTTTCAAAAATGTTTGAATAACGTATAGGCATAAAATGCACATCTAGTAGAAATCATCCACCCATGTGACATTTTTACAGCAGGTCTATTTTACTTTGGCTCTCTACCTGCTTCTTGGCTAGAGCTGCTTCTTATCAGCTGTTTGAGGAGAAATGGGATCAGAAAAGAGATATAAAGATGCTTTTCTGACCTAATTTTAAAATATTTCTAAAAGGACATCAAATTAGGATGGGTGAAATATTTGTGCACACATTCTTCTTATAGTACAGCAGGAATTGTTTTTTTTTTTCTTGTGAAAACAAATCCTAGGAATGCCTCTGGAGTTCTAGGAAACCAATGTTTGCAAGAACAGTCCAAGAACAGATTCCTTAGAAATACTTGCAGATAAACAGAATTCTGGTCTTCCTGCTAAAAAATGTTAAGGAACAGTACATTCAGAAGTAGGACAGACATATAAAGGGCCAGTTTAACAAATCTGAATGACCAATAGAGAATGCATCTGGAATGATCAAAAGGCACTTGGTATTTTGTTAAAAGAGGCTCTTTAGTGATTCAGTAAAAGTGTAATTGCAGACACATAAAAGATCAAAACATAGATAAGGAAAAGTGACTCAAAAGGAAGAGAGGAATTTAAGGGCAGGAAAGAAGAATTTTTAAAAAATGCCAAAAGAGCACAATTATTTTGGGAAATTATTTAATTCATAACTCCATATATTTTATTTATTTATTCATTTATTTTATATTGTCGCCTATTCACCCACGTCAATTCGAGGCAGCTTACACAATGTAAAACCACATTTAAAATAAAAAACAATAAAAACTAACAAAAAGAATCAAATAAATTAGTAAAGTACAATAGAACAAAATTTGGAAAAAATATTTTAAAAAAACAACTCCCATCCCCCATCCCAATGACAGCAGATCACACTAGGCATTTGATGGGCTCCATCCCTCTCTGGGTTTCCCAGGCCTGCTGGCAAAACCAGGTCTTCAGTGCCTTTCAGAAGAGTGCTAGAATGGGGGCCATTCTAATATCTGGGGGAATGATATTCCAGAGAGAGGGAGCCACCATGGAGAAGGCCCTTCTTCTGGGTCCCACCAGGTGTATCTACCTCAGGGGTGGGACCGCAACATTCCCTGCTTCCTCGCTCTAATGGGTTGGGTAGATGTGACCGACCAGAGAAGTTCCCTCAGATAACCCAGACACAAGCCATGAAGAGCTTTAAAGTGACAACCAGCATCTTGAATTGCACCCGGAAGCAAATCGGCAACCAATGCAGCTCTTACAGGAGAGGTGACACATGTGTACACTGGGGTCTGTACAAAACTATGTGGGCTGTTGCATTTTTCACCAACTGGAGCTTCCAGATATTCTTCAAGGGCAGCCCCATGTAGAGCGTGTGGCAACAATCAAGACGGGAAGTGACCAGGGCATGAGTGACTGAGTAGGGACCGCTGGTTCAGGAAAGGGCATAACTGGTGCAAAACCTGCAGTTGCACAAAGGCCCTCCTGATCACAACCACCACCTGCTCTTTGAGCAGGAGTCATGAGTCCAGGAAAACCCCTAGATTACACATAGGGTCTGTATGGGGTAGTGCCACCCCATCCAAGACTAAAGGTGGTAATTCTCCCTGAGCCAATGAACCCCAAACCCAGAGCCACTCAGTCTTGCAAGGGTTTAGTTTCAACCCGTTGGTCCCCAACTAGTCCCTAACAGCCTCCAGGCACTGCAAGAGGGAGGACACAGCAACACTTAACTCACCACGGGCTGAGACATACAGCTGAATATAAATGTTGAACAGGAGCAGAGAGAATACCGAGCCCTGTGGAACTCCGTAAAGCAATGGGTGAGGGCTGGATCTCTCCCCTCCTATCAACACTGACTGAGAACGGCTGCAGAGGAAGAAAGTGAACCAAGACAGCACAATGTCTTCCATTCCCATCCCCCAAAGCCAACCCAGGAGAATCCCATGGTCAACGGTATCAAAAGCCTCTGAGAGGTCAAGTAGAGCAAGGATGGATGCACTACCCCCATCTTGCTCCCACCAGAGATCATCCAAAAGTGAGACCAATACCGTTTATGTCCCAAATCCACGCCTGAATCCTGACTGATAGGAGTCGAGATAATCCATTTCATCCAGAAACCTCTGGAGCTGCTGCGCAACCATCTTCTCAACAACCTTCCCCCAAAAGGGAAGATTGGAGACAGGTCAGAAATTATCCAACTGGGTGGAGTCCAGCAATGGTTTCTTAAGAAGACGGTGGACCACAGCCTCCTTAAAGTTCTGGGGCACCATCCCCTCCTGTAGAGAAGCATTAATCATCACAAGAGCCCACCTGCCTGTGAAGCTTTCACAAGCCAGGAGGGACATGGGTCTAAAATACAGGTGCTTGCATGCATACTCCCTAGGATCCTTTCCGCTTCCTCAGGAGCAACAGGGTCAAACCATTCCCAGATAACGGGGCAAGAACAGCAACCACACCAGCATCTAACTGGAAATGAAGTCAAGCAATTTTGTCTTCCAGAAAATCCACAAATTCCTCAGCGTGCCCCTTCAGGTAGACTTCAATCTCCTCCTTCCCTAGGAGGAGACAGCTCACCTTAAAGAGGGTCGCTGGGCAATTATCTGTAGATGAAATTAGTGTAGAGAAGTATTTACACTTTGCCTCATGAATTGCCACAAGGTAGGCCTTAGTAGCACCCATGTTCGATCGAGTTCATCTCCTGTCTTCCACCAGTGCACTCTAGACATCTCCTCATGCGTTTCATCCCTCTCAGTTCCTCTGTATACCATGGGGCGCAGAAAGGTCTATGGGTGAGGAGAGGTCACAGGGGTGCAATCCTATTCAGAGCCTCAGTCACCTTCTTATTCCAAACAGTGACTAAGAGCTCGGCTGGACTGCATAATAGATCTGCAGTTATAACCCCCAGCTTCTTCTGGAACCTACCTGGGTCCATTTGTCGACGGGGGAGGACCAATCTAATAGGTCCTGCCTCCCTGTGGGTGTGTGTGTGTGCAGCTTTTGAGAAACTCAATGCCACCAGACTGTAATCTGACCATGACAAGGGGACCAAGGACAGGTCTACCAATTCCAGGTCACATAGACACTGCTCTGACAAGAACACCAAATCGGGAGTGTGACCACAATTACTAGTCAGTCTTGGATAATCTGGGACAGGTCCATGGAAATCTATGAAATATATGCAGCAATCATCACCATAACAAAATATCATATGTGCGGTGGATAGAGAAAACACATTTTTCCTTGACAAATAGAAGATTAAAGTGTAACTGGGATTTGAGAACAAAATATACAGCTTTCGAAAATATTCAAGTCTCAATGGCTAATATCTGAATTCCAACACATTTTTAGTACTGGATTTTCTAGTTTTTTATAACTCCATTTAGATGTTTACTTTTGTAACTTACAGAGAGAGATATATTATGTGCTTCTTTTTTATGACTGTACCCCACTTTCTTATGCTGGTCTATCACTATAAGTATTAATTTAATTTGCATTCATTTGTAGTATAGAAACCTTGCCTGTACCCTGTTCTGTGAATCTTACAGTTCTTGCTTTATTCTCATTACAGTCTGGAATTTATGAACATCCGAACCAGACTATATAGCTGTGATACTGGAAAAAATAAATTCTGAGAATGCTCTTTGTGAGCAGCTTATGAAATCTTCACAGCATGATCATTCACATTGAATTCTCCCTTTACCTTGTACAACACATATTCCTTGTCTGAGCAAACATTTCATAGTGAAATACCAAGCAGAACAACTAATAGAGTCACAGCAGTCTACATGTATTATAACAGGAGGGAGCAGCGGACACCAGAGGTGAAGTTAAACAACTCAAGATTAACTGATGCACTGACTATACCAGTGTGTGCAAAAAGACCTCTGTGGATCTGACCATTATGGGTTTGAAACAATTTGCAATTAGATGAGTTCCTCTATTGTTCTTTCTTGGTAAAAGTATAATGGGTGCATAGCCCACTCACAAATATATGCACACCACCTTCCCACTTAACAGAGTTCAGTATATTGTAATACTAACTCACTGTTTTGTAAAACTGTGACAGTATTGGCATGACTTTGGTTATATTGTTGTTGACTGCACAAAGCAGAAGCAATTTTTAAAAATCACAGTGGGTAGCAGTAGTGCCCAGTAATTCTAACTATTTCATAAGATAACTAATTTATTTCACTACAATTTCATTGTTCTTTCCTTTGCCTAGTAAAATCCTAAATCAAGAAAGGTATTTTATGTTTAACATCGAATAGCATTTTATATTTATTTTATTTATTTATTTTATTTATTTATTTGATTTGCCAATTGTTTACAAGATAATAAGTATAAGTGTATACATAGTTGTGAATACATGAAATGGGTACATATAAGAAAAATAAAAGAATAAGAGAAACAATAGGACAGGGACGGTAGGCACGTTGGTGCGCTTATGCACGCCCCCTATAGACCTCTTAGGAAAGGGGTGAGGTCAATAGTAGACAGTCTAAGGTTAAAGTTTTTGGGGTTTAGCTTCATTAAGTTCAATAACTGCATAAATGCAATTCAGGCAATGCCACAGAATACTATCCGAAGTTCTGGAAGGACAGAGCCTTTAGTGAATTGCCATACTGTACATGGTTGGTATAACTGATACATGATTTTATTTCATTTCATGGGTCACTAGTCATGCAAGTTTCATTTATAAATTTGAGTTGGCTTGATTTGGCTTTGGATCTGCTTAATTCAGCTCATTATGTTATATACTCTTTGTACAAGTTGAACCATCTGTCCTCTGCTGCCAATGTAATACTGAAAGTTAGGAAATCCTGTTAATCAAAAATTGTCTAAAGTAGACAAGAGGCTCACTAATGTTTGTATGGAAGCACCTTATCACAATTTACCCCCCATTCAGCTAGACATCCTGACTGTTAAAGTATATTCTCAGGTAATTTGTATAAGAAGTCATTCATTTTAATGAAAGTAAAACAAAATTTATTCTGGCTTAAAAAAAATTAATTGCAATGAAACTAAGATTATGGTTCCTTAGCTAAAATCAGAGGGACTGTATTGTTAAAATATAGGTTTACCCAGAATTTCTGAGTAAAATATTCATATGATTGTATTAAAAAGTACTTAGCTTTGACTGGATAGTGGACATAACTTTTTTTAAAAAAATTTTTTAATAATGTTTATTGCAAGTTTCAAAAAAAAAAGAATATATTTTTAAAAAAGAGAAACATGTTCTCACATTTTTGCAATGTTGTCATAGTAGTGTAGATTTCTATTAATGTCAATTAAAGTCATTTGTTACAAGTAAATCTATAACTTATTTCTTAAATCCTTTTTGTTATGTTATCATTACAATTATAATACAATATTTATTGAATTATATTACTTTATATATATATACATAGCTATACATACATATATGTGTGTGTGTGTGTGTGTGTGTGTGTGTGTGTGTGTATATATATATATATATATATATATATATATATATATATATATATATATATATATATATATATATATATATCCTTAAGTTTTGGTGAATTACATGTATGGTATTCGACTTGGTTCGGGTATTTTCCCACGTCATTGTAGTTGTTCTTTTAAAGTTGTAGCAACGTTTCAGCAGAATCTCATCTGCCATCATCAGGCTTCTGTATTGTGTCTGTCTGTGGGTCAGACTTTACAGTGGTTTCAGATTTAAATTTGGGGCAGCCTATTGCTGTGCCAGAATGGTTTTTCTTCATCCTGATTGGTTGGGAGTCTTGGTCTGTGTTTATTGGTCTCGGAGTTTGCTGTGTTCTGCTTGATTGGTGTCTCTAATATCTTCTGTCTGTTTTTTGGCTCTTTTTGTATCTTGATTGGCTGGCAGCATTGTGTTACTTTATTGGAGGCCTTTAGTGCAGCTTGCTTCGGGTAAATGGACGGCTATCATTAGTTAGGAAGCTGGGTTTCATCTGGGTGCCTGGTTGGGATGTGTTTGAGCTGGAGGTATCAGGGGGGATCTGTTTGTGCCCAGTGTTTGCCTGGCTTGTGGTGTGGAGATTTTTTTGTTTGTGAGTGCAGGCTTCCAAATGATTGACAGCCTGGTGGAATCATCTCTTCTTGATGACTCTGTGGCTAGGGTTTTCCATAGTGGCCAGGGTTTTGGTGCCATTGAAGTTGATGCTATGACCTGTGGCTTCCATGTGTTGGACTAGTGAGGAAGTGTGTTCCAGCTTTTTGACTGCATTTTTGTGTTCATCCAGGCGGGTACTTATTCTTCTATTGGTCTGTCCAATGTATGTGGCTGGGCATGATGCACAGGGGACTTCGTATATGCCTTGGTTTTCCAGGTCAATTTTATCTTTGGGGTTGTCATCAGAGAAGCCATAGAGATTGAAAAAAGACCAGAAAGCATGAATAGAAGAGAAGATTCCACCAGGCTGTCAATCATTTGGAAGCCTGCATATATATATATATATTTTCTGAGGTTCTCAGGTATTTGTATGTGGATCTTTGGTTATTGGTTTTCTCCCGCGTAGATTCAAAGTATCTGAGGCACGCGTTTCGATGAAGTCTCATTCATCATCTTCAGGCTTGCTTCTTGGCTCTGTGCTTCTCAGAGAAGCACAGAGCCGGAAGCAAGCCTGAAGATGATGAATGAGACTTCATCAAACGCTGCTCAGATACTTTGAATCTTACGTGGGAGAAAACCAATAACAAAGATCCATATATATATATATATATATATATATATATATATATATATATATATATATATATATATATATATATATATATATATATATAAATAAAACTATATATACAGTATATACATATATATATATAATTATATATAACTATATCTATATAAAACTATATCACTTTTCCCATTCAATCTATTAGAATGACCTTCTGAAAACTTGGAAATGTATCAAAAGGAATCCTTTATTGAGATGAGACAATTCATGTAGGGGTCAAAAGCAGCATCTAAGGTCTCTCAGGCATGCAGAGATAGATAAGGGAGTTTAAAATCCCTCCCCTTATCCTGATGTGTATTTAGTAAAACAAAGAGCCAACATGTTAATTCCCCCCACCCCCTTTTTAGAATGGTCTTTTTCAGAGTTTCCCAGCACACATCTCACTGTGGAATTTTATAGCATTCCATTGTCCAGATAAGGGGTTGCCTTGGTTTGGGTTTCTCCCCCTCCCCTTCATTTTTAGCAAGTTCATGATAGGGAGGGCGATGTTTGCAAAAGCTGGAATGAACTGGCGATAAAAGTTCACAAACCCCAGGAAGCTTTGCAGTTGCTTGCGTGTATGAGGTGAGTCCCAGTCCATGATCACTTTTACTTTCTGTAGGTCCATCTCTATTCCCTCATGGGATATTCTATACCTCAAGTAGTCTATTTTTTCTTGGTGGAATTCGCATTTAGAGAGTTTTGCATATAGTTTAGCGCCTAAGAGTTTTCTGAGGACTGCACGGAGTAGCTTCATGTGTTCTTCCATCATTTCCATGTACATTAAAATATCATCAAGATACACTAGAACCCCTTTATATAAAAATTCATGAAGGATTTCATTGATCAATTGTATAAGCATGGCAGGTGCTCCTTGCAGTCCACAGGGGAGCACTTTAAATTGGTAGCATCCCAATGGTATGTTAAAAGCTGTCTTCCACTCATCCCCTTCCTTTATTCTTATGCAGTAATATGCCTCTCATAAGTCTAACTTTGAAAAAAAAAATCCTTTCGAGAAGTGGCATAACATGTCCTTCATGAGGGGGAGTGAATACATATTCTCTATACAAATTGGGTTTATTTTTTTTGTAATTAACACACAAGCATATGGAGCCATCCTTCTGTTCATGGAATAACACTGGGGCAGCTATTTTTGGTTGGGTGGGTTCGATGAAACCCCTTTTTAAATTTTTATCGATAAATGCTCTGAGTTCTTTTAGTTCTCTGGGAAACATGCAGTACATTTGTGGTTTTGGGAGTTTAGCCCCTGGTAGGATTTCAATAGAGCAGTCTGTGGCGCGATGGGTGGGAGTTCATCACAAGCTTCCTCACTAAATACTTGGGCCAGATCCTGGTACTCATTGGGAATGTTAATGGGTTCAGCTGACTGTCCAGTCGTGGCTGACTCTCTGTTCTCTGTTCCTTTCTTTATCCTTTCCTCTGAGCTATTTGCAAATACTACATCTCTCTGGAATTGTACGGTTCCTCTCCAATTTATTTTTGGATTCCATTTCTGCAGCCATGTGAGACCTAGAACTAGTGGTTCTTCCATTCCTGGGGCTACAATGAATGTGAGCATCTCACTATGGTTCCCTCGTCTTATTTTCAATGGTTCTGTGGTAAACCTAGCTGGCTCCCCCACCACTCTGCTATAGTTCCATCTAATTGGCAGAAAGCGATAGGATTTTCCATTTCTTTCAGTTGGATCCCCAATTTCTCTGCAAGGGAGGGATTTATTAGGCATCGGTTGCATCACGAATCCAGCAATGCTGCAACTTCCTCCCCCTTCCCTCGGCTGGGGATAAACAGTCTTAGGGGTAGAGTGATTGGTTCAATTGGGTTGTTTACCAGCGGGTCATCTTCCGCATCGCTTTTAGACTGGCTCAGGTCCCCTCGGAGCATTGGGGGTTCTTCCTCTGGGTTGTGCGGGATCGGAATCCCACAGCTACTCAGCCTCTCAGACTAGTCTCCTTTCCTCGAGGGCTGGATGTTCCAGGTTTCCCTCCTGATGGGTGGTCTGGCTTTCTGGCAGGGGTTTTCGAATGGCATTCTGCTGCACGATGTCCCTCCTTTCCACACTTAAAGCAACCAGATGTTCTTGGAGTCATGGTGGTTTGGGGTTTGAAAACTTCCCGTTTCCCCTGGGAAGGGGATCTTTTCCAAAACTTGCCACTGCGGTACCGGTTATGAGTCATGTCTATCTCCGCCTCCTCTGCCATCATGTACCATTCATGCAGGACGTTTGGGGCCCCACGGGCAAGGCAGGGAGCATATAAATCGTCATTTAGTCCATCTTTGAACCAACAGACTAGGATATTATCTGGCCAGCTGACTCGGCCAGCCAGGTCACGAAATTCCTCGGTGTATTCAGCTACCAGGCGACGCCCTTGCTTTACAACTCTGATGTGGTCTCGGGCTTTTCTATCGGCAAGAGGGTCTTCAAAACGGTGGCGTAGGGCCGTCATGAAGCAGTCGAAGTTCCTTAATTCTAAGGGATTGACATTGTAGAGCGTCACCATCCATCTGGCTGCTGCCCCTTCAAGAGCCAGGGTAACGACTCATACTCAGGATCCCTGGGTTGGGAAATTCTGCCCATATTCTTGCATGTAGGTGAGGACTTGCACCAGGAAAAATCCCAGTTTCTGGGGTCCCCATCGAATTTTACTTCCAGGGGTGGGACCTTCCTCTGCAGTTGTATGTCTCTGGGTCGGCCAGGGTTAATTCCCTGTTCTGGGGCATTTAGGGGTCGGGTACCTGGTATGGCTGCTGGTTCTTCAGCTTGTCCCACTGCCTGATCATTCTCAGCTGAATCCGGGGTGGCGGCTTGGGTTATCTCATTTTTTGGTTCCCTCGCTCTCCTGCGTTGGCGTCCTGGTGCATCCCTCACCTCGAGGCTCTCCAGGGCTTCCCTCACAAGGTGATTTATGTACCTTCTCAGTAGGTTGTCAGCCGGTGCCCCCTTGTTCCCTTCTTCCTGATCCGATAGGGCCTCCAGCTCCAATTTCCACCCGGGTTTACAATTACCCCGGGTGATGGTTACTCCCCTGGTTCTTCCATTCCAGCTGTCTCTCTTTCCTATGCCTATAGACCACCGGGGCTTGCTATCTTCGACGGGGTGCACCGAGTCAGCATCTGGTTGGGTAACCGTCAACATTTCTCCCAAGCATTCGGCTTCTCCTTGGTCCTGCTGTACTCAGACATTTTCCTTTTTTGCAGGGTCCCCTCAGTAGAGTGAAGTTTTTTTTTTTTTAATTTCCTCTCCAGGCTGACCTCTATTGCAGACGTTGCTTTATGTCAGGCTACAGAACTTTTCCCATTAAATCAACTAGAATGACCTTCTGAAAACGTATCAAAATGTATCAAAAGGAATCCTTTATTGAGATGAGACAATTCATGTAGGGGTCAAAAGCAGCATCTAAGGTCTCTCAGGCATGCAGAGATAGATAAGGGAGTTTAAAACCCCTCCCCTTATCCTGATGTGTATTTAGTAAAACAAAGAGCCAACATGTTAATTCCCCCAACCCCTTTTTAGAGGGATCTTTTTCAGAGTTTCCCAGCACACACCTCACTGTGGAATTTTTATGGTCTCTTCATCTCCTGGCTGTCTCTCTCAGAGGTGATAGGTTCCAGCCATCTGGGTTTCATCTCTCCATTGTATCATGTGTAGGTTATACAAATTCAATATAAGATTAAATATATTCAGGTTACATCAAGAAGGATATCTTTATCAGTCTCCCCCCCTCCCCCCATTTTCTTCTTCCATTAAAGAAATGACAGATACACGGATCTGACATTTATCCTTATTTCAGGACATAACTTTTATTAGTTTTTATTCATAATGATTTTCCATACTATAACTTTCAAACTGACTTATAACAAAACAACCAATTTATAGTTAGAAAATTAAGTAGGAATGATATTGGTGAACAACAACAGTAGCCTAAAATGTATCATCATAGAAAATATTTTATTATGGTATAATCAGCACAACACACATTAGATCATTGATCTTATTGGAAACAATTTGTAATAAATTGTCTATTATTCATTATTCTAATAAATTTACAATAAAATGTTAAATCATTAAAAAAAATAAAGAAAATGCCCCAAACAATTGCTTGTTCTCTTTTATTACAACATAAGTTCCAATCAGAATGATATATGAGAAACAGGGTGGCTCCAGGGTTGGCCTGCTTCTTTATGTTTTGGTATTACTTGGCCTTGAGCTTGTAGGTAGCTTGGAAATTGCCATCTTCAATTGTCCATATAGCCTGGAGTTTAATAGTGCTCTCAGATATTTTCCTAGAATTAGTTCCCTAGCATGCTATTTCTCAACCTTGGCAACAGTAAGATGTATAAATGTCAATTCCCAGAATTCCCTAGCCAACATTTTTATTTGTGGGGGGGGGGGGTAGAGATGTTGAACAAATCCAATCATTTGGTCATTTTATGATCCAATATATTATGTGAAGGCAAAAAAAAAAAAAGATTAATGATTACTTGTGACCTGCAATTAATGTGCAGGCCACAACTAGACTTGCAATTTAGTGGCCCATGCAACTAATGATCCATCAAGAGGCCTAGTTATATATGTTAATCAGATATTTGACAGTCACCTTGTTTTCCAAAGAAAAAAGCATGAACTTGAATAGTGAATAACAATATTGTAAAGAAGTAACATCACCATAACTGTATTTCTTTTATTCAATTTGGAGGAAGGCTCAACAGTTATATACACAAATGCTTCAAAGAAGGGGGGGGAAAGTATGTGTTGCTTTCCTTTCCAGTTCCTCTTCATTTATTGCAACTTTAACACTCTTGCTGAAAACTAAAGTTGCAATAAAAACTTTTATGCCAAATATTAGGACTGTGGATAACTAACCCTTCTTCTCTAACCCTAACCGTTCTTCTTACATATTCTGACAACTTTCTTCAAATAATGACTATAAGAATGTTCTTTGTCATAGCATCCACAGTGGGTGTCAAAATTTGCAAAATGGGAAGCACCACATGTGATCAAAGCCCTACTCTTTTTGTATGTGCATAAAAAAGGGCTTTGATTACAACATAGTGCTTGCCATAGTGCTTGCCCTCCCCCAGTGGATGTCACTGTCCAGATCATAATGTTATAATTTAAATACTACTTGCACCATGAATTCAAACCAAAATATTTGCATAGTCTGCAAAATAAATTGAATTACTATGTTGAAATCATTTATTTCTGACTGAGGATAGGGGTTCACTAAAACAGAGCAAAACAAGTCAAGAAATTCATTTTTTTTCCATTATCTGAAATGAAGATTGTACATTTTCTGTTATTGAAAGAAGTTGCTAATAGGATTATAAACACTGTAAAATAGTCAAAGGTCCTGCAGCACCATCTGGTGTTCACAACCAAGATCTTTTTTCAGTTAGAAAGTTAAAAGCCAGGAAGAAATTTTTTGCATTTTATCTACAACATATAGACATGTGTGCTTTTTTATGCATTTTCCGAACATTTATTGACACCATGAATTGTGATGGAAGCTGGAAATTAAATGTGGGATTCAAACAAAACTACAAAACTATATTTTACAAGCACGTTTCAATACTATACATATTTTTTCAGAAATGGGTCCGTGGTGGCTCACGTGGTAAGATGCTGGGCCTGTGCACTACCAAGGTTGACAGCTTGGTGGCTCAATTCCCGTGAACAAATAAACCATGGAGGGACAAGAAAGGAGCCTCCCCCAACTGCCTACTGGCATTCAGGCGTCCCCATGGGTAAAAATAACATCACTGAAAAAGTTCCTTTCACAGAGGCAGCCAGCCACCTCAGTGATCCCTGGCTAACATATGCCATACACTAAATAAATAAATAAATAAATAAATAATTTTTAGAAATAAGGCCTACTTGCTTTGGCATGGTTCTAAAAATCATGTTTGGGATATAATGAATTCAGTTTAAATCTATGGGATATTATTCATTGTAATTTTATAAAGAAAGTGAGTTTTGATTAAATAGCTTCAAAAGTTCAACAACCAGAAAGATAAACCATAGAACCAGTGGTGGGATTCAGCTGATTCACATCAGTTCAGTAGAACTTGTAGCTACATTATTGTGGAGTTTGGCAAACTCCCCCTTCCCACCTGCCACCCCCAAATTGCATTGATAAAGGGGAGCAGGTGGCTAAGTTAGGGGAAGGAAGCCCTGCCATGCCTGCCAAGGGGAGGAGAAAATACGGCAAGATGGAACCCCATCTCATTCCATGTGCCCCAATGAAAGACAGCAGCAGCCTGGCTGCTTCCCTTCCCCACCCTCTCCAGCACAGGAAGCCAACTGTCAGCCATGCACCCATTCATATCTCCCTCCCTCCCTCCCTCTCTCTCTCTCTCTCTCGCTCTCTCTCCTCCTTCCACTTGCACATACGCCATCCTGGTGAGGGAGCCCAATATGTCCACCTCTTCCATCACTCGCTCCCTCTCTGAACACGGGCATGGGAGGGGCACTGCAGAAAGAGGCAGAGCAGGCAGGCACATGAAACCAGAGGCCTTTAGGAGAAATGTACTATTTGGGGATAGGAAAGAGACATAGACAGGTGTTCTTTTTGCATTTCTTCTACTTTCACTTTGTTGGGGCTGGAGGTGCTCACTGCCTTGAGTCGCCCTCCTCGCTTTATCCAGTGACAGAGATAGCATCTTAGGAAGCCATGGTTTAATTATGGCAACAGCATATGGTGGAAACATCTTTCTTTAACCACCTTTCTTGGGGGAAGTGAAGGTGGTGGGTGGGGCAAGCTCTGTGGCATGGCATAGTGCTGCAATGGAGAAATGGGCAATAGAGCAACCAGGGAAGAGAGGAGGAGCAGGGAGAAGAAAGAGGGAAAGCGGCCTCCTTCCCTTGTGCCACCCACTCAATTTCCCATTTCTCCATTGCAGTGCAGTTCCCAGGATCCACTATGATAGCATGGGGGGTAATTTAACGATTGGTTTGCCCAAGGTCAGGTTGGTCATCCTGGGAGGCTCATCCCACATATGCGACAGAGGTGGAGGATGGGGATGGGCCATGCCTCCCACAACAGTCAACCTGACCCTGGGTGAACCAGTTAAACTATTTGAATCCCACCACTGCACAGAACATAGAATAATAGAATTGGAAGGGATCTTGTAGGTCTTCTAGTCCAACCCCCTGCTTGAGCAGGAGACTCTATGCCATTTCAGATAAATGATTCCCAGTCTCTTTTTGAAAGCCTCCAGTACTGGAGCACTCAAAACTTTTGAAGGCAAGTTGTTCCATTGGTTGATTGCTCTCATCGTTAGGAAAAAAATTTCCTTAGTTCTAGTCTGCTTCTCTCCTTGGTTAGTTTCCATATATAGGAAGACAGCAGATAGGAAGAACTATCCGCTAGGAGGGCTGACTTCCTGTTCACCATCCCTTTCTGGCTTTATAGATGACCAGTCTAGCTTAATGTACATCTTTTAGATCGGATTCCAAATTCAAAATACGAACATGTATCTACCCTTCTATCTCTGCTTGGTTGCAATCTAAAATACCTTTAGACTTCTTGATTCCACTCAGCTCTTCCTCAATGTTATCACGAATTGTTAAAGCAGGAACTCCCAATATAAAGGCGGCTATGCTTATCCCTGGAATTAAGGCTGTGAACCCAATACTGTAATTTTATAAATTATAATTTATGGCTTATTGAATTAGGGCAATGTAAGAATTTCACTTATGAATTGATCCATTGGAAATTATCTAGGGTTTTTAAAAACATGTAATGCTTTTATTTAAAAATTCAACTATTTACTAAAATTTCAAAACAATCCAGCCATTGAAAGCTTTGTTTAGCAAAACCTACACTGGAAAAGTTTTGTAGATGTAATTCATTCCACTTTTTCTTCTTTGTCAGCACAAGCAGGCAGACCAGAAGTGACTCTGCTTGTCTAGAAAAAGGTAAGAAATCTTGAGCTTAACCAATTTCTAGGATATACATCTAGCTGTTCTTGTTTCTTTCAACAGCGACTTATCTCGTTGATAGTTGCTATAACTAGCCCCCATTATGTAAAGTCATAAATACCATAACCATGTGAATAGTTTAAAATACAATCTTTCTTCCCCATAATGTTAAAATTCAACTGGGCCCCAATTTCTCTAGTATACCAATATTTACCATACACAATTTCTGCCATGGTAACAGCAAAAGCAGAAACTCTCCAGAGACAATTTACTTGGACGTCAGTAACACATTTGATAAAGTAGACCACAACATACTACTTGATAAAATAGAAAAATGTGGGTTAGACACCATCACCACCAGATGGATTTGTAACTGGCTGAACAACCACACTCAATGTATTGTCCTTAATGGAACTGCATCTAGATGAAGAAAAGTATGCTGTGGTTACCCCAACACTCTGTCTTGAGCCCAGTACTCTTCAATATCATCACCAATGATTTAGATGAGGAGACAAAAGGGAAATTCATCAAATTTGCAGATAATGTCAAGCTGTCAGGAATAGCCAAAATCCCTGAAGATAGACTGAAGATACAGAAGGTTCTTAACAGACTTGAACTTGGGTCCTATCTAACAAAATGAATTTCAATGGTGAAAAAAGTAAGACTCTATATTTAGACAAGGAAAACCAAATACACAGGTATGGTACCTGACAATGGTAGTAAATGTGAGAGGGACGTTGGAACTGTGAGTGGACAATCACTACTTCAGGTTTTCTTTGGGAATGATTTTTGTGGTCTGCCTTGTAATTTTCTATAAGTAGCTTTTTACTTGTTATCAGTTCAGACTTGGCAGGCAGAGCATGTTGGAATGCCAAGGACGTTATCAGTTCCAAAGAATTAACTCTGTGAAGTCCGAGCCAGCCAGCCTGCCTGCCTGTGTTTGTGTGAGTTTGTACTCTTTCATCTTTTGGGAAAGAAGAAAGGTGAGACAGAACATGTAACATTATTTTATTTTTTTAAAATTCAGTCTTTAATCATTCCTAAGAGAAAGGTTTCTGGTCTGAGTTCAGTTTGATAGCCAGTGATCTCCTGTAGCCAATTTTTAATTTGGATCCAGAATGTCCTGGTCTCAGGGCATAGCTACCACATATGGTAAAATGTACCATCAACTTTTTTGCATTTCCAACATTTTGGACTTACATTGGGGTATATTTTTGCCAATCTCGTTGGGGCCAGATACCATCTGTAAAATATTTTGTACATATTTTCTTTATATGCTAAAGATATTGTCAGCTTATAGTTTACATTCCATATTTTCTCCCATTCTTCTAACTCTATGCTATATCCAAAATTCTGCGCCCAAACTATCATTGTACCCTTTACCGTCTCTTCTTCCATTTTGAAATCTAATAAATATTTGTATATATATTATTATTTTTTGAAAACAACTTTATTGGTTTTTAAACACAAACAAAACAAACAAAACATAAAAACATCCAGCTTTCTTTCATAAATATACAAGCAGTGTGTCGGTTGGTTTACCTATTTTTTGTGCATCCATTTTGTAGTCTCAATTACAATTACATTACATAATAACTCATATTATCAATCAGAAGTTAAATACCCTAGTATCACTATTGAACAATCATTTGACTATAATTTTATTCATTCATACTTTGCGAGATAACTATAATTTACTTAGTTTATTTTATAACAAATCATATAATCATACCAAATCTATCCTAAAAACATTTTATAGATATGATATCAAAAAAAAATATATATCTTTATATATTCATTATTTTCTAGAATTCTAGATATTCTATTATTGTGTTTTATTATCTAACCATTGATAGAAAAGGTCCCAAATTTTATAAAATTGTTTATCCTCTTGTTCTCTAATTTCAAATGTCAATCTACTCATTTCAGCACATTCCAATATTTTCTTAATGATTTCTTCCTGTGATGGTATTTTCTCATTTTTCCAGTTTTTAGCAAATACAATCCTAGCCGCTGTTAATACATTTACAATCAGGTATTTCAAATCTTTACTATATGTATCAGGTAAGATTCCCAATAAAAAGATCTCTGGTTTCAAGTCTATATGTTTCTTTGTCATTTTTTCCAACCACATGCGAATTTTAGTCCAATATTTTCTAGCGTCTTCACAAGTCCACCACATATGGTAATATGAGCCAGGTATCTGATGACATTTCCAGATTTTTCAGATTTATTCTTGAACATTCTTGCTATTCTTGTCGGCGGAAAGTGCCACCTGTAAAACATCTTATACAAATTTTCTTTATATGCTGTTGACATTGTCATTTTATGATTTTGAGACCACAATTTTTGCCATTTTTCTAAATCAATCCCATATCCAAAATTCTTCCCCCAAGCAATCATAGTTTCTTTAACTTGTTCTTCCTCTAGTTTAATTTCCAATAAATAACCATATAATATTTTAATCACCTTTTCATCAGTACCTGTCAAAATCTTATCTAAATCAGTCAATTTATCATAGAATCCTTCTGTTTTAAAATTTTCATCATACCTTGAATGTATTTGCGCATATGTAAACCAATTCATCTTTATACCTTGTTCCTCTAAATTTTGCATCGATTTAAGTTCACCCTTTTCATCCAATATTTCCCCATATCTAACTGTTTGTTCCTTTTTATATATTATAGGATAGGAAAAAGCTTCAATAGTCGATAACCAGACTGGGATTTTCAAATAACATTGTCTTTTAATCTTCTCCCAATTTAACCACAAAGACTCCTGTATATGATGTCTTCTAAAATAGCCCTGTGTTTTAGTTCCCTTATACCATAGAAAAGCATGCTAGCCCAACAACAAATCATGTCCTTCTAGTGTCAACAATCTGGTCTTTCTTAATGTTATCCATTCCTTAGCCCACATCAAATTTGCAGCTTGATAGTACAACTCCCAATTAGGCAGACCAAATCCTCCTCTAATTCTAGCATCCTGTAAAAGTTTTAACTTTATTCTCGCTTTCTTGCCTTGCCATATATACTTCAAGACAATTTTATTTAAGTCTTCAAAATAGTCTTTTCCAAGCCTAATTGGTATTGTTTGAAACAAATATAAAATTCTGGGTAGGATATTCATCTTGGTTGTTGAAATTCTCCCTATTAATGACAATTGTAGGTTTTCCCATTTCATCAAGTCTAACATTATCTGTTGTTTGAGTTTAATGTAATTGTTCTCTTTTAATGCACTACATCTTGGTGTCAAGTGTATCCCCAAATACTTAACCTTATTCGTGACTTGAATTTTCAATAGATCTGCCAGTTCTTCTCTTTGTCTTATTAACATATTCTTTGTCAAAATCTTTGTTTTATCTTTATTTATTTTCAAACCAGCCACCTCACCATAAGTCTCTATCTTTTCCAATAATTTTGGAGCTGTTTCTAAGGGGTCTTCCAAAATAAAGGCCAAATCATCCGCAAAGGCTTGCAATTTAAATTCTTCCTTTTTGATTTTCATTCTTTTTATACCTTTATCATCTCTAACATTTCTATTCAACACTTCCAAAGTTAATACAAATAGCAAAGGTGATAGTGGGCATCCTTGTCTTGTACCTTTTCTTATATTAATAGAATCTGTAAATTCTCCCTCTATCATTACCTTTGCCGTTTGCTCATAGTATATGGCTTCTATTGCTTGAATAAATTTTCTGGCAAAACCCATCTGTTCCAGTAATAATAACATGAATCTCCAATTCACATTATCGAATGCCTTTTGCGCATCTAAGAATATCAAAGCCATTTGCTTCTCAGGATGTGCCTCATAATATTCCAAAGTGTCCAGAATTACTCTCATATTGTCTTTGATTTGTCTCTTTGGCAGAAATCCATTTTGATCTGGATGAATTAAGTTATTTAAGTATTTTTTAAGTCTTTCTGCCAAAATTGAAGCAAATATTTTATAGTCTGCATTTAGTAAAGAAATAGGTCTATAATTCTTAATTTGCGATGGATCAGCCTCTTCTTTTGGAATAAGTGTAATATAGGCTTCTGACCATGTTTTAGGTATCTTCTTCTTTGCCATAACTTCATTCATGACTTCTAGCAATGGTTGACTCAGCGATTCTTGTAGTGTTTTATAAAATTCTGCCGGAAGGCCATCTGGGCCTGGTGCTTTTCCATTGTTTTGCTTCTTAAGTGCTTCAGTTAATTCCATCATTGTTATATTACTTTCCAACATTTTTTCAGTCTCTTTAGGTATCTTAGGTAAATTAGCATTCTGTAGGTACTGTTTGACTCTTTCCTCATCAATATTCTCTTGCTTATATAGTTGCCCATAGAAGTCTCGAATAATTTCCTTTCTCTCTTTATTGCCATAGCAAACTTGGCCTTGATCGTCTATTAATTGTAATATTTTCCTTGATTCTTTCTCCTTTCTCAATTTATATGCTAACCAACTACCTGGTTTATTTGCATCTTCAAAATAGTTCTGTTTGGCACTTCTAATTTTCTGTGCCAATTCTTCTTTCTCTAGTTGACCCATTTTATGTTTGATTATATCCAGTTTTAGTTTAATGTCTTTTTTCTGTGGCGTTTTCTGTAGTTCTTTTTCAAGTCTTTTATGCTCGTCTTCTAAAACTTTAGTGGCTTGCCTTTTCCTTATGTTCTTTTTCCTTATATAGTCTATTATCAAGCCTCTAGCATATGCCTTCATTGTGTCCCAGACATTCTGGATTGAGGTATCTTCTTTTTTATTTTCTCTAAAGAAAAAGGCCAATTCTTTCTCCATCCATTGTGTAAAGTCTTTTTCCTTTAAAATAGTATTGTTTAACGTCCATCTCTATCTTCTTTTTTGTCCTTTCCATTTAATTGTCATTGGATTGTGGTCTGCCCAGGTACTTGTTTCAATGTTTGTTTCTTGAACGTTAGATATTAGTTCTGTTGAGATCCAAATCATATCTATTCTGGACCATGATAAGTGTCTATTTGAATAAAAAGTAAATTGTTTGGTTTTAGCATTTCTTTCTCTCCATATATCTTTTAAGTTTATTTCATCTGTCATTTTAAAAAAGGATTTAGGGAGAGTCTTTCTGTTTTGCTTTGCTGTTGTTGCTGTATAGTCCAGTCTATTGTCTACAATTCCATTGAAATCTCCCATCATAACTATATTGACATAGTCCAGTCCAATTATTTTCATATGTAAGTTTTTATGAATCAATTTGGCTGGGATAGTCTCTTTAATGTATAGAACCACTTCTCTTTTCTTACATTGAGTCAAAGAAGTAAATATTTTCCCTAATTTTGGCTGTACCAACAAATGTTCATATTGTTTTTTAATATGTACTTCTTGTAAGCAAATTATATCAAATTTTAATTTCTCTAATTTATGAAAATTTTTCCTTCTTTTGACAGCTGAATTAAGTCCATTTATATTCATTGTAATCAGTTTTTTCTCTTCCATGATTATATTTTGTAGTTAGGTTTGGCAGCTCTCGTAGATCTTGGTTCACGTTGTTCTTTGATCTCCACCTGTCCACCTACTGCGCCTTCTTCTTTTTCAGTCTCCATTTGATCCTCTTGGAATTCAATTAATGAAATCTCTTTTTCTGCCTCTTCCTCTCTCCTTCCAAAAAATTCTGCGTAGAATAATTCTGCTTTCTCAATTGAATCAATTCTATGTCTTTGTTCTTGCCATGTAAACATTAGTCCTTCTGGAATCAGCTATCTATAGTTCACCTCTTTTTTCAATAACAGTTTAGTCAGGAATCAGTATTCTCTTCTCATCTCTCTCACTCTTCTAGGTATTTGTTTTAAAACCACAATCTCCTTGCCTTTGTATTTCAACGTTTTCTCTCTTGCCACTTATTAGGGATACAACACCCTAGCAGAACGTTCAACGGCAGTCAAGCAGACAGAGAGTGTGTGTGAGATAAAGCGTTGTTGTAGCTTTACACTCAGTAAGACAGATACACTGTGCAATTAAATAGTTTTTATTCCAGCAAGAGTTATAGCATAGTCAAAGCAGTCCATATGTCATACACTAAGTTCAGACAGTCCGAGGGTTATTCAGTTTGCAAAGTCCAGTGTAGAAAATAGGTCGTTCAACTCACAAACAATCAGTCCAATGATGTATCTCTTTTGCAGTCAGAGATATGAAGCAAAATCAAACCTTCTTTTCTTCTCTCAGCAAACTCACACAGTAATCACCATCAATCCTTCTCTGTCAGCATTCCAGTAAAAGCCGGTGAACAGTGAGCACTCTTGCTCCCTCTTATGGCGATTTACAACCGCACCCAAAATACTTGGCTTACAGTTTAAAGTGACACACACATTTAAACTAACAAACATATATTATATTTAGCCAAACTAAATTAGGTAACCAATGTTATCCCTAACACCACTTGTAATATTTGTGTTTTGATGGCTTTTTTTGTAAATCTGATGTGAACTTCTAGATTATTTCTCATCGCATATCTTGTAAAAACTCGGTATACCTCATCTACTCCAACCATCATCTTCTCCTCTGTTATTTCCAAAGCTTCAGCCAGTATTTCTATCATTATCACAGCTAGATTTTGTCCTTTTTCTTCTTCTATATTTTGAAATCTGAGATAAAATTCTGATCTGTCCATCTCCCACTTCAGCATCCCACTTTTATCTTGTTCAACCACTGTTAATCTACTGTCAATGTTGCCAATCTTCTTGTCTCTTTGTTTATCTTCTTCTTCAATTTTTTGGAATCTCTCATCATACTTCGCCATCATTTGTTGAATATTTTCAATTTTTTCATCGGTCTTCCCTGTTCTTTGTTCAATGTTCTCTGTTCTTTGTTCAATGTTCTCTGTTCTTTGTTCAATGTTCTCTATTCTCTTTTCAATAGTGTCTGATTTTGTTTTAAGGTCTTGGATTCCTTGCTTAATCATCTGTAGAGTCACTTTTTCTTGCTCTTTATCTTGCTTTAACATCGTCTGAATTAAACATTGTCCTCCAGATGGTGGGGAGGTGGAAGTAGAGGTTGAGGCACCAGAGGTATGAGTTTCCTACTCATTTTGAACGATTCAACATCTTCTAATTCTTTTAAACCTTAATCCGATAAGTGCAGTAGCCAATTATAATCCAAGGTAGGAAATAAAAGTGGTAGAGAGTAAAAGGCCCAATAGTAGTAAAAAAAAGGAAAGAAAAATTCTTCAGGTTCTTCTGAACCTTAATCCAATTATGAAATAGTCAATTGTGATCCAAGAAAAAAAAATAAGAGGAAAAAAGCCCAATGATAATAATAAAAAAAAAAAAGGATGAGAGAAAAATTTCTTCAGGTTCGTCACAGCTTAATCCAATTAAGAAATCTCAAAGATAAAAATAAAAACAAAAAACAAAAAAAAACATAAGTATAAACCAAAAGTATGAATGGAAAAAGCAAAAATCCCAATGAAAAAAGAAAGAGGAAAAATTTCGAGGCTTTCCCTTTAAAATAAAAAGCAAATGTAGGAATATTACAAAAATAAAAAAAATGTTTTTAAAGGAGTAGAATAGAGCTGGTAAGGAAGGGTAGCACAACTAAAATTAAAAAGAACACACTGCACTTTGTTTAATTATCCAAGGCTCTTGTTATAATTTTCTTCTCCACAGGCTTCAAAGCCAAACTTCAATTGTTGATAGAAATCCAGAAGAACACCTGTAATAACACTTTCCCATGCTCTTCCCTCTATCTTATCAAGTTGCAGTGTCCTTGAAAGGAAGTCTTTCACAGTTCTCTCAACTTCAACTAAAATATTTTCAAGCCTCTAGTTGGCAGTGTTACAAAGTTTCTTTGTTTTCACTTTCCCCCCTCCTTTCCCAGGCAAAACGTAATAGAAGTTAAAAAAGGAGAGAATATATATATATATATATATATATATATATATATATATATATATATATATATATATATATATATATATATATATATATATATATATATATATATATATATATATAGAAAAAAAATAACTAAAGGGAGCCTCTAATCTAAAAAGTTAAAAAATCAAAAAGGAGAGATATATATATATATATATGGATCTTTGGTTATTCGGGTTTTTCTCCCAGCGTAAGATTGGAAGTATCTAGGCAACGTTTCGATGAAGTCTCATTCATCATCTTCAGGCATGTGTCTTCAGCTCTGTGCTTCTCAGAGTGATGTGAGCTTGCAGCTGCTTCTTCCTTTTAACTGCTAGTGGGGGTGTGACTTGATTGGGTGGGGGCTTGGCTGTGTTCTGATTGGGTGGGGGTGTGTTCTCATTGGTTGGGGGTTTGGCCGTGTTCTGATTGGCTGGAAGTGTGTTCTGTTCAGGTGGGGCTTGGTTGTGCTCAGGTTAGTCTTAGTTGCTGGGGATTTGAGCTGGTGAGCTGTGATCTTGCTGTTTGGCTTCGAGTTCGTGGTCGTGCCGCATCTTCTTGGTGGGGGTCAGTTCGCTTCATGTATGGCTCAGAGGGGTTTGAAGTGGGTAGTGATGCAGCTGCAGTGCGGCTTCTGGTCCGTGGTCGTGTCTCATCTTCTGTGTGGGTGTGAGTCTGCTTTTTACGTGGAAGTGTGGTGGTGGAATCTTGTGTGGCCCTTGTGAGTGTGGGTCTGGTGTCATTCTTCATGTTAGGTACTCGTCTGTTCATGAGGGCGGGTTTCCAAATGGCTTGTAGGCGGGAGGTGTCATCTCTTTTATTCATGCTGTGTGGGCGTTTTCTATCTCTATGGCTTCTCTGATTATTCTGTTGTTGAAGTGTTCAGTTTTGGCGATAGTTCTGGTATTTTTAAAGTCAATCTCATGTCCTGTGGCTTTGAGGTGTTGGACCAGGGAAGAGGTCGGTTCTTCTTTTTGATTGAGTTCTTATGTTCTTCAATGCGTGCACTTATTCTTCTGTTAGTTTGTCCAATGTATGTGGTGGGGCAGGTGGTGCAAGGGATTTCGTATACTCCTTGGTTTTCTAACTCGATTTTGTCTTTAGGGTTTCTTAGGATGGTGGATATTTTTCTGTTTGTGCAGAATGCTGTTTTAATGTTGTGTTTTTGGAGGATCTTGCTGATTTTGTCTGTAGTGCCTTTTATATATGGGAGGAGGGCTTTGCCGTTCTCTTGTTCTCTGTCTTGGATTTTGGTTGGGGTTTCTTTTTGGATTAGGTGGGTAATCTTCTTTCTTTGGAATCCATTGGCTGTTGGTGAGAGTGTGTAGTTCGGTTTTTAGGTGTTGTTCGTCGGCTAAGCATTTTGTTCTGGAGATGAGTGTCTCGGCTACGGAATTGATCTGTGCTGGGTGGTGGTGTGAGAGTGCGTGTAGATAGCGGTTTGTATGTGTTATCTTCTGGTAGATGGTGTGTCCTAGGGAGCCATTGGATTTATTGTATACCAAGACATCTAGGAAGGGAAGTTGATTGTTAGCTTCTGTTTCCATGGTGAATTGTATTTTGGGGTGTAGGCTGTTGAGGTGTGTGAGGAAGTTGTTCAGTTTTTCTTTCCCGTGTGGCCAGATTATGAAGGTGTCATCTACGTATCTGAGCCAGAGTTTGGGTTTGTGATCATATTTTTCTAGAGCTTGTGTATATATATATATATATAAAAGAAAAACCAGTCCAGTTAACAAATGCTAAGTCGCGATAGAAATCCAGTAATAACGAAAGTAAAAAAGTAAAAAGCCAAGCCTCACTTTGACGTTTCCCTTTAAAAACCGCCACTTATTCAGTTTTGTCAAAACTCTTACAGATTTCTTCTTATTCTTAGAGTGTCCTTTCAAATCTCAGAATATTGGTAAAAAAAAAAATTCTCACCGAGCCGACACACTTTCTCTTTCAGTCTCTTCTGTTCCGGAGCTGTCCCAACTTCAGCAGCTTTGATGGCTGCCTCTCCGCCGCCGGCAAAAAGGGCTTCTGAATCGACCAGGGACTTTGCGATGTCCCTGGGATCCACAGGATGTGCCCTTCACTATCACCATCTCTACGGGACGGTTTAGGTCCGTTTGGACCGACCAGGGGCGAAGATATTGGCTGCAGTCTAGAGCCCCGAGATTACAAGCCGTATCATCGCGACGTCCGCTCCGCCCTCATATTTGTATATTTTTGATATACATTTTTGTTCTTCTCCCGTTAAAATGTTGTCTAATTGGTTTTGCCCTTTATGAAATCCAAAACTTTCCAGATCTTTTTTATATTTATTTTGGATTTGCAAATATGGCCACCAATCAATTATAATTCCATTTTCATTTAATTCTTGATTTGATTTTAATTTCCCTTGATTATCTAATAATTCATCATAGCTTACCGTTTTCCTTTAATCTATTTGGGTGGATCATGGCCTCCATGGTTGACAGCCAGCATGGTATCTTCATATAATGTTTATTTTTAATTTCCCTCTATGTTGTAATAAGTGAATCTCTTACTAGATGGTGATTAAAGTAAGTATGTATATTGCTTTTTTTCTCCTACAAAAATGCATGCCAACATATCTGGAGGTCATGACCTTCTAGTGTCAAAATTCTCTTGTCTCTTAACTTGACTCAATCTTTAACCCAATTTAACACCGCTGCTTGGTAGTAGAGCTCCCACACTGGTATTCCAAGACCACCTCTGCTCCTAGATATTGTAATAATTTCATTTTAATGCATGGCTTATTGCCCAACCAGACAAATTTAGATGTCCTTTTGTTTAATTCTGTAAAAAAGGGTTTTCCTAATTTTATTGGAATTATTTGAAATAGATATACTAGTTTCAGTAAAGTATTCATTTTCAGTACCACTATTCTTCCTAATAAAGACAATTTGTGTTTTGCCCATGATTCCAATTCTTTTCTAATTTTCTTTACCAATTTTATGTAGTTATCATTTTTTATTGATGAGCATCTAGAAGATAGCCAAATTCCCAAATACTTCACCTTTTTTACACTCTGCAGGCCCATTTTATTTTTCAGTTCTATTTTCTGCTTTATAGTACAATTTTAACTATCATCTTGGCTTTGTTTCTATTTATTTTAAGTCCTGCTACTTCCCCAAATTTTTCTATTTGTTGTAGTAGTGTTTGTCTTGTATCCATTGGATCTTCCACTATAAATGCCAAATTGTCCACAAACACCTGAACTTTATACTCTTCATTTCTAATTTTAATCCCTTTTATCTCTGGGTTTTGTCTGGTTGTGGCTAGAAGCACTTCTAAAGATAAAATAGCAGAGGTGATAATGGACACCCTTATCCCACTCCTTTCGCAATTCCAAAATCGTCTCAGTGGGCTCCATTTATCAATACACTTGCTTTTTGGCTTGAATATATTTCTTGTAATGTTTTTTTCTATATTACTACCGAAATTCAATTTTTTTATTTGGTGCAGCATAAATTTCCAATTAAGATTATCGAGTGCCTTTTGCGCATCCAAAAAAATTAAAGCTGCTTGTTTTTCTGGGTGTGCTTCATAGTATTCAATTGAATTTAACACTGTTCTAATATTATTTTTAATTTGGCTGCTTGGTAGGAAACGGTTCTGGTCTGGATGTATAATTTCACTCAGAATCGGTTTCATTCTCTCTGCCAATATTGTCATAAATATTTTATAATCTGTATTCAGAAATGAGATTGGTCTATAGCAGTGATTCCCAAAGTGGGAGGTACCACCCCTGGGGGGGGATGCCTTAGGGGGGCACTAAGAAGCAAGGGGGCTGGCAAGGGGGTGCTAAGAGGCGGCAGGGGGCACTGGAGGTGGCCCTCTCACAGGGCACAATTCAGGGGTGGGATTTTGCAGGTATCTTGGCTGAACTCCTGCTCCTGGGAGTCAAAGCACTAGAGCGCAAGTGTGGGAAACTTTGGCCGGGCTCTCAAGAGATGAGAGTGATTCCAGCCGCTTTTCTCCACTAACAGGCAGCCAAGATATCTGCAAACTGTCAAGCACATGATTTTGCGGATAGCTTGGCCGAACTCCTGTGGCAAAGAGGAGCACAACGTTGTTGCACCTCGCTAACATGGAGGGTGGGGGGAGGTGGCTTGTCCCCGAAGCGCCAGCATTGCTCCAGCGGCGCAGCCCCGAGGATGCTACCTTTGCCTGCATCCATCACCAAAGCATCTTTTGAAATTAAGCTGATGTATGCCTCAGACCAGGACCTCGGAAGTCTAGCTTCTAATAATGCCTTATTAGAATTATGATTCATTATAATTATGAGTCAATTGCCAAGTCTCTGAATTTTGTTCACATGACTGTGGGGATGCTGCAACAGCCATAAACATGAAGAAAGGTCATAAGTCCTTTTTTCAGTGCCGTTGTATTTTGAATGATCACCAACAAACTGTTGTGAGTAAAGGATTACCTGTATTATTTTTAGAATATTAAATACTGTAAACTTTATTAGTTAATTTTTATCCCACTTGTATTATTTTTATAAATAATTCAAAGTAGCAAACATACTAAAACCTCTTCCTCTTATTCTTCTTATAGCAATAACCCTATGAGCTGGGTTGGGCCAGGGGTGGGATTCTACCGGTTCAGTCCGGTTCTATAGAACCAGTTGTTACAGGCCTCAGTAGTTCAGAGAATCGATAAAATGGGCCCCTGGCTGGCCCCGCCCCTCTCCGCCCGGTCCTCCGTTCCCAGCCCAGTCAGTTATGATTGTGCATGTGCAACATTGTGCACATGCGTAATAATCACTGGTGGCATTCTCCCCTCCTGCCCCATTCTGCCCCACCCAGTCTCTACTTATAGCACATGTGCACTATGCTTCCCACATTTTCCCGCCAGCTGCCATCGCTCTCATCACCAGTAGAAGCTCCAGGCAGGCAGGCAGCCAGCCAGCCAGCCAGCCAGCCAGCCAACCATCGTGCCTACCTTCTGCCACTCTGCTTGATCTGGGTGAGTGAAAGCAAGCCCTGGTCGCCACTGCCACTAGCCATCCTCGCCCACCCGGACTGCCTTGCCCAGCCAGCCTCCCCAGGCCTGCCTGCCTGCCTGCCTTGTCCAGACTGCCTCCCAGGCCTGCTTTGCCCAAACTGCCTTCCAGGCCTACCTGCCTGCCTTGTCCAGACTGCCTGCTTCACTTGAACTTCCTCCCCTGCCGACGTTACCAAAGACGTGACTCCCGGAATACAGCTGCCCTTGCCGATGCTGCTTGCCTCACCCACCGCCATCTTCTCTCTCCTGCAGCCCTCCATTGTTGCTGCCTTGCCTTCCACCACTGGTGAGTGAGGAGGCAAAGGCAGCAAGCCCTGCCACTGCCAGCCCTGGTCGAGTGCTGACTCCCGGGCCGCCCAGCCGCCCTCGCTACCTGCCTTGCCCAGCCAGCAGCCACCATCTTTGGCTGGCCTCCATCTTGGCTCAGCCGGCACCATCTTCTCCTGCCAACGGCCGTTGTTGCTGCCTGGCCTTCCACCACCAATTGGTGAGTGTGAGCCCAATGCTAATTCATATATTCCAGTTTTTTAAACTAAAGAATAAATTTCAGAAAAAGAATTCAGTATTGCTCTGTGGATGTGCCTATCAATTCCATTCTTAATCTAACTTCTTAGATGATTTTGTACTATTATCTTTTTTTGTATTATATATATCTGCATAAGGCTGTAAAAAGCTTCAGTACATTTTTAAACTGTATTCTAAAAAGTTTAGGCGACCAAACATGGCTTACCCTGGCTTCTCTCTTTCTCTCTCTACTATAGAGAAAGCATTCCATTAGGGACTGTTGGTTCAAATAAGTAGTCTTGGCTAAGAAAATTTTTATGCCACTACTTGCACAAAATAATGAACTCCCTTGGTTTGTTAATAGTATTTCCATTTTAAGTGTTTCTTTTTCAATTAATGAATTGTAATTATTAAAATATCAGCCATTGTTTTATATACACAGTGCAATATCTTTTTTATGGACTGTCATTTTCAAATCCACTTTCAGTTCCATCTCAATTTTGTCTGGTGAAATTTGTTCCTCTTCCACAACATCTTTTAAACACTAACTAGCTATAGTGTCAGGGATGCATAAAAGTAACTGAATATTACTGATCTCCGTTCCTCACCTGCTTTCTTCGCTTGCCACTGCCTTCACCTCTCAACTTACAACAACAATCGAGTCCAAACCACTACATTGTTGATTTTTTTTTTGCAGTACATTACCAAGATGAAAAGGCAAATGAGTTTAGCTGCTTTCTTCAGCAAGAAAACAAAAGTGTCACAACCACAACCATTGGAGTCTGGGGAAAGCAGCACCAGTACATCATCCACACTGCAACCTGGGAAAGCAGCAGCAGCACATCATCCACACTGAGTCAGACATTGAAAGGAATCTTCCTGACTGCTGGACACTGCAACAGTACAACAATTTTAGGGAAAAATATGATGGACTGGAAGTTTCCCAGAAAACATTAGGTTGCAAGCATTGCAGAAGATCTGAAATTTCGACCAAAGAAAAAAGTATCCATGGAGCAAAGGAATGGAAGAATTTCCAAATTGAACCATCAGGGAAGAGTAAAGAAATGCAGCAAGCTTCTCTCAGAAATTGAAGGAACATTTCTCATCTAAAGGTCACAACATTTCTACAGGGAAGTTGAAGCAATGTGAGCAGTATGTGATAAGCAAAGGACTGGAGAGGATGACTGAGAAATATTTGGGTAGTACATGCAGAGTGTTTATTGTACAGTCTGGCACAAACATGCAGACCATTTTCATATGTAGAAGATCTGATTGAATTACAAATAACAAATGGTTTAGATTTGTGAACAGGGTTGCATTCACGTAAAACTGCAGTTGCAATAGTAGATTTCATTGCAAAAGACATTAGGAAACATTTATTTAGCAAAATTATTGAAAAAAACTCACAAAATCTGTTTGATAATTGATGAAACCTCAACGATATCTTCCAAACCAGTTCTTATACTGTACTTAAAAGTTGAGGATCCAGTTTTCTCACCAACAATTTCCCTTGAACTAGTAGAATTGGATAAACAAGATGCAGAGACAATATGTTGTTCAGTTATAGAAAGTTTGAATAAAGTTGGGTTTAATAAGAACTATCTGGAGAAACATTTAATTGGATTTTGCTCTGATGGAGCCAGTGTTATGCTTGGGAGAAAATCTGGGGTAAGCACTAGGATAGCCAAAGACTTTCCAAACATTATAATATGGCACTGCTTAAACCATCATCTGCAACTTGTTTTAGATAATTCTATTAGGGGAATAAAGCAAAGAAATCATTTTCAAATCTTTATTGATAAAATATATTATATTTCCATCAATCGAATAAGAACCTAATTGAACTTAACAAAATTTCCAAACAACTTGAGATTGAAATTATAAAAATTGGTAGAGTTTTTGGACCAAGATGATCTGCCTGTAGTTTAAGATCAACCCTAGCTGTGTGGCGTGCTTATCCGGTGCTACATCAGTTTTTCTGTTCAAATAAAAAATATTCCGGTATGGCTGCCTGTCTTGAAAACATATATTTTCTCACTGATTTGGCCTTGATGATTGATATCCTACCTGAAATATCTCTTCGTTCTAATGCATTGCAAGAGAGAAACATAGACATTATAAAGGCTGAAAAATTTGTGGTAAGATCAATTAAATCATTTGAAAAGCTTATAAAGGAAAAGGGTGCAAATGAAAAAAAGGTTGCTGGATTAATTACTTCAGAAACCTTTAAAAATATAAATTTTATACAAATCATTGATTTGTGGGACTTCCTCATGAAAGGCTTATAGAAAGCATTGTAACTAATTTGAAGAAAAGATTGATGGATTGCGAACATTTAAAAACAGGCTGCCAATTTAAAGACACTGATCAATTAAAATTTCTAAATTATTTGGAGCCAGATTATTGGAACATTGAAGAAGTGGTGGTTCCTTGGAGAGCTGAAGAACAATTGGTTGCATTTGGTGAAATTTTAATTATGAAATCAATATTAATGATTATCGTGATTTCATAGAAAATGTATTAAAAGATTCGGAAAAATATACAATTCTTTGCAGCATTAAAAAGGCTAGAGATATTATTAGAACTGTTGCAGTCAGTTCAGCTGAGGCAAAAAGGGGCTTCTCGCAGATGAACATAATATGTTCAGAGGGCAGAAGTCACCTTACAGTTTCCAAAATAACAAACCTCCTGATGATCAATCTAATTGGCTTACCTCTGCAAGAATGGGACCCTGTTCCTATAATAAAGAAATGGTTACGGGCACATTACACAGCTGATGCTTGTGTTAAACAAAAGAAAACTGTAACTGAGGACACTAATAAAAAAGCAATTTGGCAGTACTTTAAATAAGTTTTATTGTTTTTTGTAAAGTTTTGTTATGTAATAGTTTTTGATTAATATTTTAAAATGTTGTAACAGTATAGTTTTGTGTACCTTTTTTATTATTTAAGCATTAAAGACATGACATAATAAACTATCTTTTGTTTTAGTATATCTTTTTTTATACTTAAAGTCATTAGGGCAAAGAAGTAATGTTGAGTTGGCCACACCCAGCCGGTCACGTGATCACCAAACCACGCCAAGCCAGTCACGTGATCACCAAGCCACAGCCACAAATTAGGCCATGTCCGCAGAACCACAGGTTGTTAAGAAATTTGAATCCCACCCCTGGGTTGGGCTGAAAGTCCTTAAACCTTTGAAGATTTATTCAAACTTCTATACTCCAAATGAATTGTTTCCATCTGAAATAGAAAAGCTTACTAAACATTCCCATGTTATTTTCTCTGGCTGAAAACAAAATTAGATGACTTTAATATTTGAGGATATCCTTTTTAAAAAATATTAACCTATGAGGTATTGCATACCAGTATTCTTGGGCTATCTTGTGGATAGCACATTTGATGGCACAACAATAAAGGGAAATATTAGGATGTAAATTTAATACAGTCACAAAATTACTATAATAAATTCACATATTAGTCTAGCTTAGGATTTTATTAACCACATTTATACTAATGTTTGGGTGCATACACTAAGCCAGGAGTGACAAACTCAAGGCTGACGAGTCAGATCCTGCCCGCAGGGTGCTTAAATCCAACCCATGGGGCCAGCCTGAAATATCAATGAACCAGCTCGCGGGGGTTTTGGTAATGAAAACGGGCTGTGTGCACACACCCTGCAGATCGTTTTCACCCTCCATAGCCTCCTGCAACACTCTGCCAACTGAAACCAGGCCAAAACTAGGCCAAAAAATGGCCCAAAACAGGCTGAAAAATGGGCTGAAAAACAGGCCCAAAATAGGCTCAAAGTGGGCCAAATAACAGGCTGAAAATGAGCTGAAAATGGGCCACACAGCCCATTTTCAGCTGGCAGAGTCTGCAGGAGGCATCTGTCCTGCCTCACTGCTGCGCCCCACCACCCCCACCCCAGCCCACAGAGGAGATTTGTAATGCAATACTGATCCGGCTCTCAAAGAAATCCAGTTTGATACCCCTGCACAAACAATGCTTTTTGTACCACAAAAATTGAGCCTGCACAATGCAATAGTGTAAACCTTGGGTCCCCAATCTCTAGGCTGCAGCCCACAACTGTAAGAAATAAGAAAATTCAAAAATAAAATGTAGGTGAGGAGAATAGCATACCATAGGATTAAGTAGAAAGTTACTCTATAGACATTTGCTCTCTTGATATATATAATCCTGCTGTAAACATATTTCCTTATGCATTTACTCAATGTTAGACATGTGCTTGCAATCAATTGCATCCTCCTGTACTTTACATAGGTAAATATGTTAGAGATACATATAATCATTTTGTTGTATTAAGATGACTTGAGGGAAGGTGTGCTGAATGTAACACTAATATGTAACAGTGTGGTATTAGAAATAGATATTTCTTTGTTCTTGGACCATTAGAAAAAGGCCCTGCTGAAGGAACATTCCTTAATGCCAAGTAAGATAAGAAAAAGCCACGTTGGCAAAATATGTGATGGGTGATCATTGGGAGGTGTTGAAGATGATGTGGTCTCCATAATGCGTTTCGGTTTAGTTATGGTCGGTTACTGGACCCAATGTAGGAGGGGCATGGGGGGGCATCAGGATAGAAAAACTATAAAATGTAATGTTCTGAAATCTCAAGGTGTGGTTCTTGGCTCAAACCTCATGTTGAGGTCAACTAAGATCCTACCACTCTTCGCAAACAGCCTTTTCCTTTTTGTATGCTTTGATTTAAGCTTACAAATAAAATCTGTGTTTTCACCGATCCAAGTTCTTGCTATCTGGAGTCATTTCCAACAATTGGTGGAGAATGCAGGCAACTGTTCTCTTTTGATGCCCATTGTGGACATTCAGAGGAAACGATGTCTGCATAAAGCCCACAGCATCATTAAGGACCCCTTCCATCCAGCCCACAAACTGTTTACTCTTCTTTCATCTGGGAGGAGATTCAGGTGAAGTCTAAGACCAACAGGCTAGGGAACAGCTTTTACCACACAGCGGTTTCCTTGCTGAACTCCTCAGTTCATTTATCCCCACACATATCCTGATGTTCCCTTGATAATATATGATGTATTTTGTATAATTCTCTGTGCATTTGTATTTATATTCAATGTGTCCATAAACATTTTGTACAGTTGTATATGTTCATATATGTGCAGTCACACTTATTTTTGTGTGCTCGTGTACATACATTTTGTTGTGTTTTCCATTGAGATATTCATAGATACCTTGCATATTTGCATATATATATTTATATTTTACTGTTGTTTTGCACTTCTGGTTGGATGCTAAGTGCATTTTGTTGCCTGTATCCATGGCAATGACAATAAAGTTGAATCTAATCTAATCTAAGAACCATGTTTAAAATAGAGATCAGTGAAAACAGAAAGGAAGGGGACCAGGTTTATGGAATTGCTGGAAACAACTGGGCAACTCTGTGCACAGACCAAGGTAAGAAAAGTGAACTTAAGTATTGCCTTGGCGGTTGGGAGGGTTAGGTAAGGCTGTGAGAATCTGAGACTTGTGTGAGAGGTGTGTGGAACTGAACGAAGGTCTCTATAGATCATGATCTTTAAAAAGCTAGCGTCTGCTGGGAGATTCTAATTGGTAGAGAAGAGTTTGGATCTTTAAAATAAGCCAGCGTCTGCTGGGAGATTCAGGCTCTCCAGGGCAGAGACAGATAAAACTTTTAGTGGCAGTAAAAGGTGTCTTTCGCCCTGGCCAGGTGCCAACTGTGTGTGTACGAAGGTTTCACTGGAACAAGTTGGTAAGGATTACTCTAGTCTGGTAACTAACTGTTAGGGATGTGCAGAATGTGCACAGCAGTCAGGCATTCAGGCGAATATGAGAGAAAGCGTTTTTTAGTTTACACACTCAGTAAAAACGGATACACTGTCTTAGTTGAATAGTTTATTCCATTAAGAGTTTAGCAGGGTCAAACAGTCCAAATATCATTCACTAGTGTTCAGTCAGTTCAGTCCGGAGATTGTTCAATTGCAAAAATCCAGTGTCAAAAAAAAAAGTCAGTTAACTTACAATGTCATAAATCAGTCCAGTAAATATCTTCTCACAGTAGATTAGATATGCAGCATTCAAAAACTCTTTCCTCCTTCGACGTCAGCAACAGGGAACACGCAGAACAATCAACCATCAATCCAGTAGCAATCCAGGTTCTCTAGCTCCCTCTTATGGCAGTTTCTCAACCGCACCCAAATTATATCATTTAGAGTTTAAAGTGAAAAACACATTTAAACTCAATTTCTATAGAAGAATAGAAGGGGTGGCATCCCAACCCTTACCTATAAACAAGCAAGAACTCAGGAAATTCTTAGGCTTGGTGGGATAATGCAGACTATCCTACCAAACCCCTGTATGCAAAGTTAATTGAATCTGAACCTTGGAATATGTAGTGGGAGAGAAATGAAAGAGGAAGTTTTGAAAAGTTGAAATAAGCCTTAACCAAGGCTCCCATGTTAAGTTTGCCAAATTTGGAAAAGCCATTCCATCTCACCGTAAATACAGAGAATGGAATTGCACAAGGTGTGTTGGCTCAGGACCAGGCAGAACGGAAGCCTGTGGCATTCCTGTCAAAAATAATGGAAAATTGACCTTTGGGGAGCCCTCATTGTGAGCACCCCACATCAAGTCAGAACCAGGGATGGGATTCTACCAGTTCTGTCCAGTTCTATAGAACCGGTTGTTATGATTCTGTACAGTTTGGAGGACTGGTAAATTGCACCACTGGCTGGCCCCACCCCTCTCCCCCCGCCCCGCCCCCGCCCACTCAGTCCTTGTTGCACATGCGCAGCATCACCTGCAGCCTGCTTTTGCCCACCCGTCAGGCCAGCTATTGCTGCCTGCCTTCCACTGTGGCCCTGGGTGAGTGAGGCTCTGCAAGCTAGCCTACCTGCCACTGCCAGTCACCTTCCCCTCCTCCTCACTTGCCTTTTGCCACCGCTGCCCTAACCTAGGCAACCACTTTGCCACCTGGATGCCCCTTTGACTGCCACCCCTTCCCTCTCCTACCCGCAGCCCCTTTGTAGGAACAATCACCCCTGGTTGGCCCCACCATGCCCGCCCAGTCGCATCCATGTTGGCAACAGGCATTGTCATTTTGAAGTTGAGGGAGAAGTTGGGGAAGGAGGTGGAGGGTCCTGCAGTGGCCGGCCCAGGAGCACTGGTGAGAAGCAGGGAAGTGGCCTTCTAGTGGTCTGACCCGGCGTTCAGGCCAGCGGGCCACAAGAAGTCAGAGCCCCGAGGGAAAGGGAGATTGCCAGGGGGAGCCGCCCTCTCCATGCTGAATCGGGACCATTTGGGGTAGTCCTAGGAATTGAGTGAGTCGAGCTGCAGTCCTTGCCTTCTTAGCTCAGGGAATGGCTGTTTTCTGCAGGAAAACTTGGGAGGGGAGAGGTCTACCTGAGCGACTCCTCCAGTGTCTTCGCCAGATTATTTGGACACTTACAAGTGAGTGCAGCTAAAGGTACTGCTGTTGCACATCAGCCCAGGCCTCACCCCACAGCTCCGTAAAGCCAACACCAAAGAAGTGGGCATTCAGGTGAACCTGCAGTGCAATGCTTGTTCAGATCTCGGCCACTCCTGGCCATCCAACCTCAAAGCCCCTCAGGATGAACTGGGAGCCGCTGTTCCCAGGCTTCTACTTATCTGTGCTTGGTCGTTGCCTCTTCACCTTGCCTGAAACAGCTGGTTCTGCCCCACACCCTCCCTCCCCTCACCTGGCCTGAGAAGGTAAGGGCAATGGGGGGATAGCGAAGTGGCCGAGTCCCTATCTTCCCCTCTCTCTCCCCCCCCCTCTCTGTGTCTGTCTGTCTGTCTGTCTGTCTGTCTGTCTGTCTCTCTCTCTCTCTAATCTGCAGCTGGGCCAAGCCAGCAAGCTCTCCTTGGCGCTCTTCACTACTTCTTTCATTTCTTCTCTTTGAAATCCAGACTGGCTGAACAATGATAGCTAGCCGTGTAGAAGCATCCCTTCTCCTCCTCCTCTTCCTCCTCCTCTTCTCATGACCAGCGGCTGTGGTGAGGCCGGGAGGGTGAACACATGTGGGGAGATGCTCCTCAAGTGAGTGCCAAAGCACAGCAAAACCAGGCGCAGGCCGGGCAGCTGCTTGCTTGAGGATGGTCTCCCCGCACACTCCCGGCCCCGCCACAGCTGGTCATAAGAGGAGGAGGAGGGGAGGGAGGAGGAGAAGGGTCACCCAAAGGGACACTTTCACCACAGCTGGTGATCATTGTTTAATCAGAACAATTCATTTTGGATTCCAAAATGAAGAAATGAAAGAAGTAGTGAAGAGGGCCAAGGAGAGCTTGCTGGCTTGGCCCAGTCGCCTTTGAGATACACACACACACACACACACACACACACACACACACACACACACACACAGAGTGGGGGGACTCAGAAAGAGAGGGAGAGAGTGGAGGATAGGGAGAAGGGCAGTGGATGGGTGGTCATGTGTGGTCATGTGACTGAGTGGGCATGGACAACTCGACATCACGTCTTTGTCTTAAGTATAAAAAAAGATATACCAAAAGTTAGTTTATTATTTCATGCATTTAATACTTAAATAAGAACAATAAAAAAGGTACACAAAACTAGATTTTGTTGCAAGAAAGAGTTTTAAAATATTAATGAAAAACTATTAGATAATATATGCCAAGAAACAATAAAACTGTTATTTAAGGTATTTCCAAATTGCTGTTTTTTCATCGGCTGTGTGATGTGCTCTCAACAATTTTTTGACTGTAGGAATAGGGTCCCATTCTTGTAGAAGTAGGCCAATTAGACTGATAGTCATTAGGTTTGTTATATTGGAAGCAGCGACTTGTCCTCTCTGAATATATGATGTTTCCACTTCTGCTGAACTTACAGCAATTTTTTCTGACAACATCTTTAGTTACCGTATTTATCGGCGTATAACACGCACAGGCGTATAACACGCATCTTCATTTTAAGAGGGAAATTTCAGGAAAAAAAATTAAATTTCTAAATAAAAACTTTGAAGCAAAATAAGGGTAGCTCAGAACTTTTTTTTATTAATATTATTACCACTTATAAGGTAAATCAGTGGTCCCCAACCTTTTTGTACCAGGGACCGGTTTCAAGCAGAAAATTTTTGCAAGGACCGGGGGAGGGGGGAAGAGAAGAGAAGGAGGCTTCGCTCTCTGGCTGCTCCACCATCCAAGGAAGAAACTGCTTCAAAGAAGCGGGGGCTTTTCCTGTCGCCGCAGCTATTCCGAGCGCCCGTTTCACCCCACTCCCACCCGCGCGCGCGCAGCTTCAATCCACAGTGTCCCATTCTGCCTGCCTGCCTGCCTGCCTTAGTTTCTGGTTGTTTGGGAGCAGCTTCGGCTGAGAATAATAACTATTCGCCTCTTTTACTCAGCCGAAGCTGTTCCGATTCAACCATTAACGAAGGCAGGCAGGCAGGCAGAACGGAGCACTGCGGGCGGGCGGGGGGTGGGGTGGGGAGAAACAGGCGCTTCGGCGACAGGAAAAGCCCCCTCCGCTTTCTTTGAAGCAGTTTCTTCCTGTGCTGGTGGAGGAGCGAGAGAGCGACTGAGAGAGCTGACCCAGAGAGAAGGACAGGCTTCGGTTGCTTCCTCCCTCCCCTTCTTTCATTTGTGTCCTTGATCCCCGATCCCAGCAGCATTCACCGAAGGCTTCTTAACATTATATCGGCGTATAACACGCATACATCATTTGCCCCCTATTTTCAGGGGGAAAAAAGTGCGTGTTATACGCCGATAAATACGGTATTTGCATACTGTCAGGAATTTCATATGAAATCTTGATAATTATTAATTTGGTAATTAAAAATATCACTAAATACAAGCAATTGTTCTTCAGCTGCTTTCTATGGAATTACTTTTTCAATATTCCAGTAATCTGGCTCCAAAAAATTGAGAAATTTTATTTTTTGTGTCGTGCAATTGGCTATCTGTTTTTAAAATGTTCATAATCCATTAGTCTTTTATTCAAATTTGTTACGTTTTCTAAAAGTCTTTCCCAAGGAAGCACAACAAATAGATGACTTTCTATAAATTTTATATTTTCGAAGGCTTCTGAAGTAATTAAGAATAAATCAATTTTTTTCATATGCTTTATAAGCATTTCAAATGCTTTAATTGATCTCATCACAAGTTTTTCAGCCTTTATGAAGTCTACATTTTTTGCTTGCAGTGCATTTGAAAGAGGAGAAATTTTGTTTAGAATGTCAATCATCAATGCCAAATCAGTCATAAAATATATATTTTCAAGATGGGCAGCCATACCTAAGTATTTTTCATTTGAATGAAAATAGTGATGTACCACTGGATAAGCACGCCACACAGCTACGGTTAGCCTTAAATTGCAGGCAATTCATCTTGGTCCCAAAACTCTACCAATCTTTATAATTTGAATTCAAAGTTGTTCAGATATTTTGGTAAGTTCAGTTTGGTTCTTACTGGATTTATGAAAAAAATAGTATATATCTTATCAATAAATATTTTAAAATGATTTACTTGCTTTATTTCCTTTATCGAATCATCTAAAACAAGTTGGAGGTGATGGTTTAAGCCAGGGGTGGGCAAACTACGGCCCGCGGGCCACATCCGGCCCGTTGGTCTGTCCAATCCGGCCCGCCCCTGAAAAAAAATCGCTGGCCGTGGCGTATTGCCCTGCACCATGTGGCCCCCAAAGCTGCAAAACAGTGCGGAGCGCGCTCGGGGTAGGAAAGAAAAGAAGAACTTTGCAAAGGCCTCGGCTGGGAGTTCGAAATCACCTTCGAGTGCGACCTCTCCGAAGGTGAGTCCCTCGCCGATCCCCCTTTTTTCCGGGGCTTCAGGCTTAAACTTTGCAAAGGCAAAGTTTGCAGGCGGGAGCGTCTTCCGCCGAGGAGTGGGAAGGGTTCCGCCCGGTGGGCGGGCGGGCTGCTGGAGCGGGCTGCTTGGAGCCACCTAAGCTAGGCCGCTGCTGGTGGAGCCTTGCCCTGCCTTGGTGCCCCGTTTCCCGGCTCGGCGGTCCTGCTCGGGTGGCACTTTAAAAGCCTGCTCCCACCACCCGAGCAACTTCCCAGCAACTTGCGGCTTCCTTTTTTCCTCGCGGGCGCCGCGCCTGGCCCCGAGCCGTGCGGGCGGAGGGGAAACCCAGAGCACCGCCCGGTCGCCTCCTCCAAGCAGCCTGCCCGCCCGCTGGAACCCTTCCCGCTCCTCGGCGGAAGACGCTCCCGCCTGCAATCTTTGCCTGTGCAAAGTTTAAGCCTGGAAGCCCGGAAACCCGAGCAACTTCCCAGCAACTTTTGGCTTCCTTTTAACTCGCGGGTGCTCGCGCCTGGCCCTGAGCCGCACAGCGGAGGGGAAGCCCGGCCGGTGGGTGGGCTGCTTGGAGGAGGCGACTCGGTGGTGCTCCGGCAGCAGCAACAGGCAGTTCCGCCCGGGCTCCGCTCAGGTGTCCGGCTGGGGCTGTCAGGAGTTGCTACCCGGCGCAGCTCGCGTGGCTCCAGTCCCGCGTTGCCTTGGGAAGAAAAAGGCAAAACTAGGAGCCACTGAGCCTGAGCCTCCGGTGCCGTTGCTGCCGTTGCAAAGCATCGCCGCGGCTCTTCCTTTTTTGCCTTTCCCTTCCCAAGGCAATGCGGGACTGGAGCCGTGCGAGCCGCGCCGGCGGTAGCAACTCCTGACTCAGGGAGCCTCCGAGGGGAGGGGAAGGAGGAGAAGAGGGGGAGAAAGGGTGGGGGCGATTCCCAAAAAATCTTGTGCTGACCGGCCCGTCTGTCAAATTTTAAAAGTCCATGCGGCCCCGAGCCAAAAAGTTTGCCCACCCCTGGTTTAAGCAGTGCCATATTGTGGTGTTTGGGAACTCTTTTGCTATTCTAGTCAGGGGTGGGCTTCAAATTTTTTAGCAAGGGGCTCTCTGCCCTAATGACTGCCTGGGTGGGCGTGGCCAACCCAACACCACTCCCATCCAGTCACATGATCCCCAGCCATGCCTACCCAGGGTTTTGTTGCTCCAGTTTTCTGTGGGAAATGGGTCTCTCTCTCTCTCTCTCTCTCTCTCTCCTCCCTCCCTCCCATTTCTGGTTTTCTCTTTTCCCACCCGTCCCTCTTTTTCTTCCTTTCTTTCCCCTTCTCTTTTATCCTCTCTCTCATTCTCTCCCTCTCCCCTTCTCTCTCATTTTTCTATTTCCTCTCTCTCATTCTCTCCCTCCCTCCCTCATTTTCCCATTTTTCTTTTTCTCCCCTTTTCTCTCTCATTTCTCTTTCTCTATAAAATTTAAATAAATAAATGGTTCCAGTTTTTCCTTTCAAACAGGGGATCAGGTTTTCTTCTGCATCGTGCTTGGAGGAAAAAAAAATCTGATGGCCTTTTTATCATTTCAATAAGGGCAACAAAATAATGATTTGAAAAAAAGTTAAGCTGCATCAGGTTTATCCTGACTAATTCCTGACATTTCAGCTATGCAGCTTTTGTGACTCCAGCCTAGTTTTTTTTTCAGAATTGCTGGGTAGATATTGTGGTCTCTGTGTAAAATTTATGTTCAGATTTGTGGTGTTGGTATCTTTGCATTCACGGTTGTTTTTATAATGCTGCTACAACTGTTCATTTGGCCGAAAAATACCATTTATAAGTATTTGAATAGATATTTTATTGGGCTGCATGGCCCAAATCTCTCTGAAATTATTCAGGAATTAGTTAGGATAAACCTGATGCAGCTTAACTTTTTTTCAAATCATTATTTTGTTGCCCTTATTGAAATGATAAAAAGGCCATCAGATTTCTTTTCCTCCAAGCACGAAGCAGAGGAAAACCTGATCCCGTTTGAAAGGAAAAACTGGAACCATTTATTTATTTAAATTTTATACTTGGGAAAGGGAGATTTCTTATTGTGCTCCATCAACATTCCAGCTGAATTGGGGCATCTCCCAGCATAAGAGCCAAATGCTTCTGAAAACTTTATTCCTAAAAATAACTTATTCACAAAAATAGAAAGCTACCAAATAACCTGGGAATCAGTTAAGGGTAAATGATGACTGATATTTTATTCTTTCAATGTTTTACTCTTTCAACATTTCTAGCCAGGAAGCAAAATTTGTTGTTTATGCAGTTTATGCAACCTGGTTTCCTAAAATTGTTCATGATTGCCAGTTGCCATCCCTCCCTCCGTCCTCTCTTTCCTTCCCAAAGATTCATCTTTCTATACAAAACCATTCTGTTTCTGAAATTATAGAACAAACCAAGTCAAACACCATGTGGAAAGCCTTGCTTGAGCGTGGAGACATGCATCTTCATAAAGCAAAAGGACATTATCAGGCTAAATATATTTTCTTTGAATAATGAAAATTAAATTTAGGAAAGAAAACTGGCTTTCTTGAAACATTTCAGAGAGAGAAGCAACTGAGTCGGGCCAGTGTCTCAGGAGATCAGGGAGCCAGGAAAGTGGGCGAGGGAACCGGAGAGCAGTTGGGCCATGGGCAGCACGTAGTCTAGGGCCTAGGTAAGCTGCAAGCAAGGCAAGTGAGCAGCCAAAGCAGATGAGGTGAGAAAAGAAGTAGCTGTAAAAGATGGGATGGGCGGGGCAGTGAGGGATGGGGTGGACGGGGCCAGCCAGTGGTGGGATTTGCCGGCTCGCCAAACTGTGCAGAATTGTAACAACCACTTTGCCTGAACTGGTCCGAACCGGCTGAATCCCCTCTGTGTCAAGAGCTATAAAGTATTGGTGAGGAGGTGGAGAAATTTCCCTCACAAATTTCCTCAAGAGTTCATTTCTAATAGGGACCAGTTAATACCATTCCATTCTAGCATAGTTTCTATTGTGACACCAGAAGCAGCCAAAACAAATCTAAAAGTAATAATATAAAAAAAAACTGGTCCAATATCACCATAATGATTCAAAAGAAGACTTTTTGACAAAGATCATAATCAATTCTTTTTGCTATTTACCCATGTTCACTGATTAAAAATGGCCTTTTAGTGGCATACTGCTGCTCTCTGTTTACTTTCTTTGAATATTTAATTTTCAGGACTTTTGCATCCCATTTCACAATTAAGCTATAACTGTGAAATTAATTTCAATCGATTGATTTAAATTAATTGACTATGTATGTATTCCGCTTCTGGAGAGGGATTAATCCCACTCATTTTTATCTTCCAATCTTCTTATAATTGCTTTTTTTAAAGTGTTCTTTCATTAATTAAGTAGAAAAAAACGAAGTTTCTTACCCAGTCCAACACACTTTCTTTCCATTCCTTCTTCCGATCGGGGCTGTTCCAGCCTTTTTAGCAGCTTTAATGGCCACTTTCCACCACAACTGGCTTAGGGAGCTTTCTCTGAATCAACCAGGGACTTTGCAATGTCCCTGGGATCAACAGAGTGAGCTCCCCTTATTCATCGTCTCTATGGGATGATTTAGATCCAAGTGGACCGACCAGCTGTCAGGATATCAACGGCTTTCCAGGAGACCCCGAATCGCCCGTCGTCTCACCTGGTATCAGTCCCGCCCACCACCACAGAATCTTGAAGATTGTTTAAAAATGTACATATATGCAGACACTTTGAATATCAGTTTAGTTTATTTAAAATTGGTAGTAAATGCTCAAAATCACAAGTACATTTTAGTAAATTATATATCTAATCTCTCCGAGTCAATTCTCAATATACAGAAAAACAACAAAACAAGTTAATGGAGCAATTGAGAAAACACAGGATGTGTGTTTGTGTTTATTTTTATAGTTATAATGTACAATGAAGATGGCATTTAATTTCATTGTACGAGGTGCAACTAAAACTAAACTGAACATACTCTTTGATTAATGCTAAAGACATACAAGATGAGAATAACATTATGATTGTTTTTATAAAACATGCAAGCTTTGTTAGAAACCTCTTGAGTAATTCAGAACAATCTCTTATTTGCTTGTAAACATTATTAGAAGAGAAGTCAAAAAATAACATGTAACTAATCTTAAAATTTAGATAACACAAAAGAAATTATATGTATGTAGAGCAATGGGATGCATACATCAGTAAACTAAGATAGTTGACAATTAGATATTGCTTCTGCAGCATAAAGATACTGGCAGAAAATTAAAACATAGTTGGAGGAAATGACGACAGAACAGATTGAATTCAAACCAGAATTCTTCCTATTAGGGATCTTTAACAAACAATTTCCAAAAAAAGTGAAGTATACAATATTGCATATATTGACGGCAGCTAGATTGGCCTTTGCACAATGTTGGAAACAGCCTCATACTCCACCATAGGAAATGATTATTCAAAAAATACTAAATTGTGCAGAAATAGATAAATTAACCCTAGCATTAAAAGAGAAAGAAACATCAATATACTATGAGAGCTGGAATTGCTGGTATGAATGGTTAGATATAAGATAGGCTATATAATATTGTAAAAGAGGTTAAGTTATAATCGTAGTGGTAATTATATATTCGCATTAAGGAGTATTTGTAAATATGGCATAAAATAAGGATAGAAATAGTGACCCACAAACTGTCGAAGATGAAATTGTTTTTCATCACTTTTTGATTTTTCTTCTACTCTTACTTCTTTTTCTCTCTTTCCTCTTTTACTTCTCATCTATTTCTTTTCTTCTTTTCTACATGTGTGTGTTGTTTATTTTAATTGTAAAATTAATAGTTTGTTTAAAAAAACAAGATATTGCTTCTGCATAGATTTCTCATCACAGTGAAAATAATGTGTCCTTATTGCAAGGATGTATAGACTGTATTCATTAACCCTGTAATCTTGTGATAATCAGTTATTGCAGACATATACTAGTTCAAAATAATTAACTCTGTTTTATTGTTTTTTTATGAATTTTATTGTTTTTATGCATGGAAAACCTTGTTCATGTTTATTGGAGAAGTGAACTAAAAATAGCATTGATTTGTTTTTTAAATTAATAACTTTCTAAGATCTCTCATAGCTCCTGAAAGGATACAGAGAATGTTGAGCTTGTTTACAACAGCTTTACAAACCACAACTCTTGAAAGTGGCATATAGATTAAGAATTCATAGTAAAACAGAAGTAAATCAGACAAAAAAAGATTTCAAGAGGAAATTTTTAATAATCCATGAATTATATGGCCTTATATAGTTGTGCTCATAAGTTTACATACCCTGGCAGAATTTATGATTTCTTGACCATTTTTCAGAGAATATGAATGATAACACAAAAACTTTTCTTTCACTCATGGTTAGTGGTTGGCTGAAGCCATTTATTATCAATCAACTGTTTACTCTTTTTATATCATAATGACAACAGAAACTCCCCAAATGACCCTGATCAAAAGTTTATATATCCCAGTTCTTAATATGATGTATTGTCCCCTTTAATATCAATGACAGCTTGAAGTATTTTTTAGTATGTGTGAATGAGGCTCTTTATCTTCTCAGATGGTAAAGATGCCCATTCTTCCTGGCAAAAAGCCTTCAGTTCCTGTAAATTCTTGGGCTGTCTTGCATGAATTACACATTTGAGATCTCCCCAGAGTGGCTCAATGATACTGAGGTCAGGAGACTGAGATGGCCACTCCAGAACCTTCACTTTATTCTACTATAGCCAATGACAGGTTGACTTGGCCTTGCGTTGAGGATCATTGTCATGTTGGAATGTCCAAATACGTCCCATGCGCAGCTTCTGGGCTGATGAATGCAAATTTTCCTCCAGTATCTTTTGATAACATACTACATTCCAGTATCTTTTGATAACATACTACATTCCTCTTACCATCAATTCTGACCAACTTTCTTGTGTCTTTGTAGCTCACACATCCCCAAAACATCAGCGATCCGCCTCCATGTTTCAGAGTAGGAATGGTATACTTTTCATCGTAGGCCTTGTTGACTCCTCTCCAAATGTAGCATTTATGGTTGTGGCCAAAAAGCTCATTTTTTAAAAAAAAATGTTCATTAAAAAACCTTAGTTTTCATTAGCTTCTTCTCTCTCAGAATAGGAAGATTAAATGTGAAATCTCCTCTTCCTCCCCTTACCTATTTCAGCTATAGAATTATTTATTATTTATTGGCCAAGTGCGATTGGACACACGAGGAATTTGTCTTGGTGCAAATGCTCTCAGTATACATAAAATAAAGGATACATTCGTCAAGAGTCAATAATCATACAGTACAACACTTAATGATAGTCATAGGGTACAATAAGCAATCAAATCATACTAGGAAATAGTCAATATAAATCGTAAGGATACAAGTGACAACGGTACAAGTCACAAGTAGGAGGGGATGGGTGATAAGGAGCGATGGGAAGATTAACAGTAATAGCAGTGCAGACTTTGTAAATAGTTGAACAGTGTTGAGGGAATTATTTGTTTAGCAGTGATGGCTTTCAGGAAAAAACTGTTCTTGTGTCTAGTTGTTCTTATATGCAGTGCTCTATAGTGTCGTTTTGAGGGAAGGAGTTGAAATAGTTTATGTCTGGGATGTGAGGGGTCTGTAAATATTTTCACAGCCTCTTTTTGACTAGTGCAGTATACAGGTCCTCAACTGGAGGCAAGTTGGTAATAATTGTTTTTTCTGCAGTCCTAATTATCCTCTGAAGTCTGTGTCTGTCCTGTTGGGTTGCAGAACCAAACCAGACAGTTATAGAGGTGCATTTTGGTCTCATCACTCCAAATGACTTTGTGCCAGAAGGTTTGAGGCTTGTCTCTGTGCTGTTTGGCGTATTGTAAGCGGGATAGTTTGTGGCATTTGCGTAGTAATGGCTTTCTTCTGGTGACTTGACCATGCAGCGCATCTTTCTTCCAGTGCCTCCTTATTGTGCATCTTGAACAGTCACACCACATGTTTTCAGAGAGTCTGTATTTCACCTGAAGTTATTTGTGAGTTTTTCTTTGCATCCCGAACAATTTTCCTGGCAGTTGTAGCTGAAATTTTAATTGGTCTACCTGAACATGGTTTGGTTTCATCAGAACCCCTCATTTTCCACTTCTTGATTAATGTTTGAACACTGCTGATTGGCATTCTCAGTTCCTTGAATATCTTTTTATATCCCTTTCCTGTTTTACACAGTTCAACTACCTTTTACCACAGATCCTTTGACAATTCTTTTGCTTTCCCCATGACTCAGAAGCAGAAACGTCAGTGCAGCACTGGATGAATGATGCAAGGGTCTGTCAGGAGTTCAGGAACTCACTGACATTTTATACACACACATTAATTACAAACAGATCACAGGTGAGGATAGTTACCTTTAATAGCCATTCAAACCCCTTTGTGCCAACCTGTGTGTATGTTATCAGGCCAAAATCACCAGGGTATGTAAACTTTTGATCAGAGCAATTTGGGTAGTTTCTGTTGTCATTATGACTTAAAAAGAATAAACATAGTTGATTGATAATAAATGGCTATATAAATACACTAACCATCTCTACCAATCTCTACCAATGACCTCCCAGATTCCTGCACATATTTCAAATGTCTTGAAACCATCAACGAAAGCGAAATTTACATCAAATGCTGCCTATGCGATAATTTAGCCCACCCTGCCTGCTTAAACGTAGCTGATATGGTTAAAAATTCAGATACATTCTTTTTTCTATGTCCATCATGCTCTCCTAAGCTAAACAAACTGAGTACCCTACCTGACAAAGTTGAAAGCATAGAATCACTCATTCACTCAATAGAAGAATGCTTAGCAACACGTTTTGAAACAACTATACAAGCAAGCCTAATTTCTCTTGGAAAAAAAAATACAACACAGATAAGTGAGTACCTATCAGCTCAAAATCAAATCCCACACCACAACCACTACCTCAACTACAATCACAACTACAACCAAAAATAACCACCAAACCACAGCCACCGACAATTACTATCCCTTCAAATAATTCCACAAATAATATCTCCTTACTCATCAGAGACACCATGGAACATGAACAGAAATGTCCAAATGCCATCTTATTTGGTCTCAAAGACACCAACGAATCAGATGACATCACCAAAGTTCATGATATCATAAGCAACTCAAATACAACAAACATCTCTCCTGAAGATATCATTGAAATAACCAGAGATGGCCATGGGTACAAATACAATGACGGCTCTATGGCTCCAAGATTTTGTAGAGTTGAATCCAAAAATGAGTCCAGCAAACGCATATTCATTCATACAATAAATGCCATTGCAAAAACCAATCCCAACCACAAAAAACTTCGCTCAAGACCAGACTTATCCATACTGCCAAGAATCCGCTCCTGTGGACTCCGCACAGAACTCAAAAACCGTCTAGACAACGGAGAAAAGGACCTATACATTGACTACAGAGCTGATTGCATCAACCCACAACTCCGCATCCAACCCCACCCCATCCAATCCAATATCACTCAAAACTAGGCATGCCTGCCCCTAACTACCTCTATTCCAACCAAAACTGGCTTTAAATGCAAGATACTCAATGCAAGAAGCTTTGTAAATAAAATACCTGAATTTCTCCTCTTACTAAATATGGCTAAATTCGACATATTTGTCTGTGAAACATGGCTCAACGCATCTCTCCCTGATCCATTACCACAGTAAGAGACTATCATGTTTACCGATCAGATCGTAAAATCCATAGAGGAGGTGGTGTTGCTATCTTCTATAAAAAGTCCCTACATCTAAAAATCATCCAAGTTAACCAGGAGCTTGCTATTCCTGAGACCATTGTCTGTGAACTGTCCTTAAATATCACATTTCGGTTCTTACTATGTCACAGAGCCCCTGATTATGACATCAAACATGCAAACAAGCTAAATATACTAACATGGGCAGCATCCTGCCCACACGCTTTTATCTTTCTTGTTGACCTCAATCTACCTCATATTAATTGGACCCTTAACGAATGTACAACTGAACCCACACATGCAACCTTCTACAATGCAGTAACAAATCTGGGACTAGAACAACTAGTAACCAATAACACTAGACTTAACAACTGCCTCGATCTCATCTTCTGCAATAGTTTGAATTCAATTTACGGAATACAAATTAAAGAACCCTTTTCTAACAGTGACCACAACATGATTGACTTTTGTCTCAACATACGTCCGCAAAAAAAATCATCACAACGATGGAATCCCCAATTATAACTTCAAAAAAGACAACTATGATCTTATAAACAACAATCTCTCATCCCTTGATTGGCAATTGTCTGGATGCAATACTGTAGAAGACATATTTTTACTTGAAGTCAAAAGAGTCATCAAACTATATGTACCATTAACAACTCCCAAAACCAGAAAAAACAAATTACCCAAAACAATAAGGAAGCTTCAATCCAAAAAGAAATCACTTTGGCGGAAAAACAAATCTGGTCACGTTGCCAACTTCAAAAGCCGATACAAAAATTTATGCCACCAGATAAAAACTGAATGCACCAATTATCACATTAAACAAGAAGAAAACCTTCTATCCACCAATTCCACCCGCGCTTTCTACAATTTTGTAAACAACAAACTAAAAGACTCAAGGTCCATCCCACCCCTGAAAGGACCTAATGGTAAAGACTGCAACGACGACACTATTAAAGCCAACCTCTTTAACACATTCTTTGGCTCAGTATTTGTAAACAGCAATGGATCATACCCAGTATTTCCTAGTCGAACCACAGACAACTACAATGATCTAATACATATCGATTTTACAGAAGACAATGTTGAAAAAGCACTATGCAATCTAAAACCATCTCTATCTATTAGACCAGACGGAATATGTGCCTACTTCTTAAAAATGCTACCCACTGCCATAGCCAAACCTCTAAGCATAATCTTTGAAAAATCTTTCAGGACCAGCTCCTTGCGAAAACTATGGTCACAAGCCACGGTCATCCCCATCTTCAAAAAGGGAGACCCCAGCCCAGTTGAAAATTACAGACCAATCTCTTTATGCTGCGTCACTTGCAAAGTCATGGAATCAATTATTAACCAATCCATCATCCTCCACTTAGAAACAAAAACCTACTCTCTAATAAACAATTGGGTTTTAGGAAAAAACTATCATGTAATCTTCAACTCTTACACTGCAAAAACATATAGACTACACAACTCGATCAGGGCAAAGCAATAGAAGCGCAATCTACATAGACTTCTGTAAAGCCTTTGATTCAGTGGTATCGACAAACTACTCCTAAAACTAAAATCTTACGGTATCTCTGGACACCTGCATAACTGGATAGAAGCATTCCTGTCAAACAGACAACAAATGGTCAAAATTGGGAGCGTCCTATCAAATTCTGTACCTGTCAATACTACTAACTAGAGCATACAAAACATTTGCTAGACCAATACTTGAATACAGCTCAACAGTCTCAAACCCACATTACTTATTTGATATTAACACAGTTGAGAAAGTCCAGAAATATTTCACAAGAAGAGTTCTCCACTCCTCTACTCATTGCAGAATACCTTATGCCACCAGACTTGAAATTCTAGACCTAGAAAGCCTAGAACTACGCTGCCTTCGGTCCTATCTCAGTACAGTATATAAAATCATATATTGCAATGTCCTACCAGTCAACTTCAGCTTCAACCATAACAACACAAGAGCAAACAATAGATACAAACTCAAGGTAAACTGCACCAAACTTGATTGCAGGAAATACGACTTCAGCAACAGAGTGGTCAATGTCTGGAATACTCTACCTGACTGTGCTTTTTTCCCCCCAAACTCCAAAAACTTTAACCTTAGACTGTCTACTATTGACTCACCCCTTTCCTAAGAAGTCTGTAGGGAGCGTGCATAAGCGCACCAACGTGCCTACTGTCCCTTTCCTATTGTTTCTTTTATATATTTTTTTCTTATATGTATCCATGTATTCATAACTATGTTTTTACTTATACCTATTATCTTGTATGCAATTGACAAATAAAAAAATAAATAAACTGTATGTAGAAATGAAGTTTAGCCATGATCTTTTGCATTTGTCGCATAACTACATAGTAATTCAAGAACTATACTGATAGCTTAATTTGCAAATAATAGCAAATGCAGTATATTCACAAGTTCACATAGCAGTATATAAAAGTGTTTACATTTATTTTTGTAAAAATTCAATAGAAGCTGCAACTTAGGAAGTCTCTAGTTAAAAAGCTTCCAATATGTAGGAATATTTTCTTAATGAGTCTGCACTTCAGGGAAATGGAGTTCTAAATCCTTATATGCTTTTTGCATAAAAATGAAAAAATGAACTTGTGATTTGTGGTTTTGATGATTAGGGAGGATGGAAAATAATTCTAGAAATGACAATCCATGTCAGGAGTCTCTACAAGAACATATACATGATAAATTAACACAAGAGTAAAGTGCACACTAAAATGAAATTTTCATGAGAAGGATGATAGAAGACTAATTTAACATGTTCCTTTTTAATAAAGGCTCTGCACTAAATGCATCAAATTCCATTTTTACAAATCAAATCAAGAACCAAAAAATATTAAATATTACATGCTTCTTCGTATTTATCTTGCCAATTTAATAAAAAAACTAAACAGAAATAGAAGCATCAGTATTTAAAAAGAAAGTTTGTCTTAACTTAAAAGAATACTAAAATATTTAACATATTTTAAAAGTGAATTATGCTCATAGACTCATAGTTGTGCATTGGGCCTGTCTGGAGTAGTACAACCCCAACTACCATGTTTCTCACATAATAAGGCCGGGCCTTATTTTTTTTGAGCCCGAAAAAACGGCTAGGCCGTCTTTTGGGTAACTCACATTTCCCCCTTTCATCCTCATCTAGAGCGCCTCGCGGTCAGCCTCGCCACCAGCCGCTCCTAACGGGCGATCATGGCGAAGCGCAGAGAGCTCCCTACACCCACCAAACACCTTTGCTGCAGACCCAAGACCTTTGGCACCTGCCGCTGTTGCTTTCCCTTCTGCCCATTCCGCTGCCGTTTGGAGTGCCGTTGGAGCTGCTGCTGCCGTTTGGAGCTGCCTCTGCCATTTGGAGCTGCCTCTGCCGTTTGGAGTGCCGCCGTCACGTTTGGAACTGCCACTTCCACGTTTGGAGCTGCCGCCGTGTTTGGAGTGGCGGTGGTGCTCCAAACAGCGGCAGTGCTCCAAACGCGGAAGCGGCAGCTTCAAACGGCGGCAGCGGCTCCAAACGGCAGAGGCAGCTCCAAACGGCGGCAGCAGCTCCAAACGGCGGTGGCAGCTCCAACGACACTCCAAATGGCAAGTCCCCCCACCCTTCCCCCTATTTTGCATGTTTTAAACTAGGCCTAAATTTGGGGGGAGGGGCTTAATTTGATTTTATGCCTAGAAAACATGCTGGGTCTTCCTATTGGTGGAGGCCGTATTGTTGGAGAAACACGGTAGAACTAAAGATAAAACTCCAGAGGCTCCATATATCCATAAGTACTCCCTTATCAGAGTTCAGGTGAAGCCTGTTGTTCCCTATCCAGGGCCCAGCCTCTAACAGCATGAAAGACAGCCACAGGATTATTTATAAAAATAATAAAGATGAAATATAATTACCATAATCTGTTGAAACCATACAGGTAGTCTTGCCTTGTGAAATGACAGCTTGAAATTAAGATAATCTCAACTTTGTGTTCAATTCTTGTATTTATGATTGTCAGTGTCCTGTGATCATGTGATTGTCAAAAATGATTAAAAGAAATAAATATAATTTAAAATTAGACATTATTTTGCCAAGAGCTATGTATGTTTAACTGTGTCTGAAGATAAACCAAATTGTTCCATGATACTGGCAGTTCTTTCTTTAAGCCAAGAAAGGGATGCTCTTTTAGAACTTTTGTGATCTTCTGTGCTGCCACAGCATTCATTTTGAAATGAATCTGTTCCATTATTTCTGCAACTATTTTTAGTAAGCTCAGCACATGTTATACTATGTTGTTCAACAGCGCAGTATTCATGATCAAGATCCATGTCATTAAGAGTATGTAGCAAATATCCAACACTGGGTTGTGGGTTTATACAATTTAAATTCTTAAGCATAAGTTCCTCGTATATTCTTAATTGATTCAGCAGATCAGTCATCTCGTTCAGCATTGCAGGGCTGTGTTTATTGTGATGATACCAAGACAGAAGAGCACTACAATGTAAATATTTGAAACAACAAAACAAAACAATATTTACTTTTAAAATGCTAAAATGAACTGGGAATCTAGAAATCACCACTGTATCAAAAAACATTACAAATGGATTCTACTTTCCAGAAAAAGAGATTTGAACAAAAGTTTGAGTGTTTACTATGGCATGGAAATCCTTAAGTGTCATTCAGTGGTTCCAATTTATCACATTTTCCACCTCTCACCTTGCAAAATATAGAGTTACCAAAGATTAATTCTAAGTTATTCAGGCTATGAAAAAGATGACAGTTATACATTTAATAAAACCCATCATAAAGGTTGGTCTCTGGGGGGAGGGTATCTTTATTTTTACAACATACCTTATGGTTCCTTTGAGCTGGCTACATTCAAACATCACCCTTACTGCTTCTTTGTAACCCTGATTGAAGCCTTGTTGAAGTGTTACCACTTTCCCAGCCTCAACACCTTCCCTATAGCCCTCCTTTAAGCAAAAGAAATAAAATACAATTTGTTAGCATTTGTATTATTTAAATATAACACCAATTAAAATAAGTAAAACAAAAAAAGCTAAAAAAGTATCCTTCCAAATGATTATCAAAAAGAAGAGAACAAATGAAATTTAATTTCAGAGCCTGATTCACAGCACTTTTATTTTAAAGAATATCATATAAGTATTCTTGCTAATTAAAAGATCAGCTTTGTTCTATAAAGTCATCTCCAAAATTCAATTCTGAGGTAAATTCTATCCATCTGGCATCTAATTTTTAAGAATCCCTCTAAAGAGAGAACAAGATTGACTCTTCTGATTCCTATCAATAATTATGCCAGCATTCTATTTGCATTCAAGTTAATACAAAAGGGAAGAGAAGAACTAATAACATCAATCAATATTATAGATTAATTACTTCTACCTTGACTCGTTTCTCCATTGCACTCTTCCATTCTTTCTGGGCTATGTCCATCTCATCTGCATTTTCATCAAATACATCTTCATAGCACTGGCTAATTGCAGACTGTAGCCATGACATTTTGTTTGTAGTGCTGATCCAAGAGGCTAAGAATCAAAGCAGATAACAGATAATCAGAGTTGGAAGGGACCTTATAGGTCATCTACTCCAACCCCATTTCTGACAAATGGCAGTCCAATCTCTTCTTGAAAGTCTCAAGTGATGCACCTGAAATCGAGCATAGCCAGGGAACGGGCTAAACCTGAAGAGAATCAAGAATGATTTGAGAAGCATTGGAGATAGTAAACTCTATGACAAAATGAATCGAATCAGAAAGAAAATCGTATTAAGTTCTCTCCTAGCAACTAGCGAATGAGGAAGGCAAAACAAATCGGAGGTGTGTCTGTTCTGCAAAAAAAAAAAGATGAGCTTCTCCCTAAATGACATATAACGCATTTTTCCCTCCTCCCCTTCAACCATGGACAGATCCGAAATCAAACCCACCTCTACTCCTTAATCAATCTTCGACACTCCATCTTGCCCTCTCGCCAGACAACAATCCAAAGTCCCTAGTGCTTCCGGGGTCGCAGAAGAAGCAGACATCCGTGGCAGAAATGGAAGCTTGCGCCTGCGCATTGACCACATCATGTTGAGTTCGAAGGTCGGGAATACGGTGCTGTCGGATTGATAGGTGTTGTGAACAAGGGAAAATTGCCCGCTCCCGAAATCGCTGTAGATAAAACTCTGAAGTTGTCAGTGTCAGGCTAGCAAATGTTCAGCTGTTGAATGTTGAAGAGGAGACCATAACTGCCGATGGCAAACTGTATAAACACTCCATGGGATCCAGTTAGGTTCCCAGCTGATTATGAGTATATCCACGTACCTTTCTGGGAAACAGCAGAGAAACCCTTTGATATTTGCCTTCCTCCAGGATTTTCAAAAGTTAAAGTTGACAGTAGTTATGCCACCCTTGACCGGCTACCATGTAAAGATTTTCGCAGAATGAATGTGCTATCATTCCCAAATTAATGACAGTTGTTGTTTTCATCATTTCAGCCCTATTGTCTCCTCTGCATATTCCACTTGTGTGGGGTAAATGCAGCTTATTTATTATCCTCTCATCCAGAAAAGCATGTTTCAATTAAATTGTTATTCTCTAAAAAAAAGTGTTACTTACAGTGTGTGTGTGTGTGTTCTGAAATTGCCCAGGAAGGTGTGGAGGAAGGACTTACTTACATTTTTAAAAGTTATCCTTTGTTTCTTTCTCATACTCATCTAGATAAGTTGTCCAGATGAGTATGAGAAATAATGTATGTTTGGGTAGAACTGGTGTTGCTTAACAGAAATTCAGTCACAAATCTCAATGGGTGACTGCCCATTCTTTTTAAACCCAACATTGCTGTAGGAAAGACAGGAAAGAATGCTGTCTTTTCTTTCTTGAATTCCTGAATGAAAGGTGACATATAAAGATGAACTGGACCTACAAATACTTGAGCAAAATAAATTTCGTGATCCAAAATCTCACAATTTTGTTTTCAAAATTAGGAATCAGACTTTCAGCCCAACCATATGGATGCTTAGTAAATTACTAAATTTAATGGACTTAATGAGTATATATTATAAAAAGTAACTTTTTAATAAAAATATAGGACTGAGTTAGAATTCCACTAATAGGATTAGAATTGTTATTTTCCAGCTAGTCCTGAACTTTAGACGCAAATCTAAAATTATTTAGAAATAAAATAGTCATCAATCCAAAACAATAGTTTCTAGGGGGTTTATATACTATATTCTAATTTTTTTTTAAAAAAATTGTTTGCTAATCAGAGCACAGTGGGCCTGATTGACAGATATGTTCATTCCCAAGTGGCATCTCTACTTAAATTCTAGTGTTTAGATAATGAGAGATATTCTTTGCCCAAAATCCAGCAATTTATGGCGTATAATGTTGACAAGGCCAAGATTTTCTTATTGGTTTTTATATACAATAACTGAATTCAAATATTACACTAGGTCATACATCAGATTTTACTATCCACTGTGGTTAGCATCATGCATTAGGCAAAATGAAGATCAGCTGATATGGTTGACCTTGGAATTTCCTGGATTTGTGGAACTTTCAACAGGGCAACTGCTTTGTGCCCTATTGTGGAAGCCTCCCAGCTGTTCAGCCCTTCACAGAAGGGGGTGGTGGCTGATTTATTGTGCCCTTGGAACTTCCCCAGCATCTATAGACAATGCCTTTAGACAATGCCTGAAGGTGAATTGAGTTATAGCACTCCTGTAAGTGTAAGTGGAGTGTAAGTGTAAGTTGTAAGTGGAGGCAGGCTGCCAACTGCTCAAATTTTGATCATGGTTAGCACCAACTGTCGTTAAGCAAGGACTACCTATAATAAAATTTCTGCACGCAAAGAGTTAAGGCCAATTACAAGTCTTCAAGGATTATGTGCATAGAAGCTACTCACAATTGCTGAATTTTCTTTTGGAAAAAGTGAAAACATGTTGATCTTGTTAAGTATGGAAATGTGGCTTTCTTACATATTTTGATTCCATAGTTCCTTTTTATTATAACACATTTAGTCCATTTTCAATATCCAGTAATTCTTTGTAATCCAGTTAATATGGATTGTCATAAAATGATAATGTTGACATTGGAATATTGGAAATAGTTTTATTGCTTAAAAAATGGTACAAAAGGATGCAGACCATTAATTTGCTAAATCATTGAGCTAGTCCTTTACCAAAACTGGTGTTAAAATTAACATTAATCAGAAAGTTTACATTCCTCTGCTAAATATACTAAATATCAAATCATATTTTTGAGAAGCATGATTTCTCATAAATTATTTGCAGTTTATTAATTTATAGCAAACCTTGGATTGTTTTCAAGATTCAAATTCTGTTACAAATCTGTCACAGACTTTACTTGCCAGCAACAACATAAAACATTATTCCAGCTTTCAATTACTTTCATATTCTAAATTTGGAATTCTAATTATGATATTTATACAAACCAAGAAATATGTGATTAAATAGGCATAATTCAAAATTATTTGGCACAATATTTTTTCTATTTCAGAATCTTAAACAATATACATAGAACATTTTAATTAACATTTATCATTTAATTAACATTTATCAGGCTTCCTTAAGCATTGTAATATTTTCCATATTGTGAAAATGTATTCTGAAATGGCAACACAAGATGGATCCAAGTTATTTAATTTTATATCTGCCCAGTTGCTCTAGTCACTTCCTGACTGGATTACCATAATGTACTCTATATGGGGGTCCCCTTGAACAGCATCTGAAAGCTTTGCAAAATGCAGATTTGCAAAATGCAGATGTTCAATTATGTGTCCTTTTAAAATAGTATGTTATGCCTTTGCTCTGTGAACTGCATTGGTTGCCAGTCTGCTTTTGAGTTCAATTCAAAGTGCTGTTTTTGACCTTTAAAGTTTTTCATTGCATGGGGCCAGATTATTTGAGAGATCACCTCTCCCCAATTATATCTGCTTGTCTCATTGGATCATGCAAAAAAGGCATTCTATGGATCCCATTTCTCAGGGAATTGAGTGTGTTTGATAGGCCCAAGGAAGCAGGCTTTCTCTGCCATGGAACCCACCTTTTGGAATATATTTTTTTTGAAGTGATATCACTTCAATCTCTCATTTTTCAGAAGTCCCTCAAGCCCTGCCTGGCTTTGTCATCAGGCATGGGGGTTTCAGGGATCAGTGTGATCTTGAGGTCACTGTGTTGCTAATCAAACCTCATGCTTTTTTTTTAATGACCATGTTTAACATGTTGATCCATTTTATGTTTTTTGCCATACATCTTCCAAAGTTACTTCTTATGTGATGGCTGGTATATAAATTTGATAAATAAATCTACTTATGTGTATGTAGAGCTATAACTATAGATCTGACTAGATCAGTATTAATAAATTCATACTATAAAACAAGAATAGGCCATATACATGTGATCTTAGTTCAAAGTATCTCCCAAAATTTAGTAATAAAACCAGTCTTGGGCAGCATCTCTGGTGAGAAATCAGATTTTTAATAGTCTGAATGAAACAAATCCCTCCATAGCCATTTAATAATGCTTGCTGTGAAAAAACTTTTAAATGTGATAGGGACAAGCAAACGTGATACTTATTAGGTATTGTGGATTTAAACCCTCATTAAATCCCACCAGTGTGGCTGGTGATCCAGAATTATGGGAATTGTAATTCAATTCACTTGGATATGAACTTTGAAAGCCGTAATCAGCATAATTGGCATATCATATATTTATTTTATAATTCAATAATAGGCAGTTCAGAACATAGGTCAGTTTGGAGCCATGTCATGTGAGGAAGTCAGAATCTATACTAAATTAAAAGGACTGGTCAGGTAGTTGTCCACATAAACGTGTAGGATCAAATATTCTATCATAACAGCATACAATATCCTTTACAGTCTTGTCAACTTTCAACCTACATAAATTTGATAAATAAATCTACTTATGTATATGTACAGCTGTAACTATAGATCTGACTAGATCAGTTATTAATTCATAGACTCAAAGGTACAAAAAAATCATGTATGTTCATAAATCTAAAAAAAAATCATGTATAATTCATGAACGGATACTTGGTTTCAGCTATCCTCCATTATGAATTCCCAGCAATAAATTACTTACTGAAATATAGAAATGTAAGAATTTCAGACTGTATCATTAATATTACATGTATTTTTCCAAACGTGTAGGATCAAATATTCTATCATAACAGCATACAATATCCTTTACAGTCTTGTCAACTTTCAACCTACATAAATTTGATAAATAAATCTACTTATGTATATGTACAGCTGTAACTATAGATCTGACTAGATCAGTATTAATTCAAGATATGATACACAAGGATCATCAAGAACAAATTTAATGTATAAAATAATTTTGGAAGGAGCCATAGTAGAAAAAGTTTCTTGTATTCAACCTGTCTTTGGAGCATTACATTTTTAACAAGACGACGATTCATTTTTCGATTCATTTTTCGATTCATTTTTCTTGAAAAGTTGCATAAGTGCCCAACAGCCATGGAATAATATTATCACAAATAATTGCCCAAATAATTTTCTACCATAATCATGTACACAATGTCCCAGTTCCTTGTTTCAGAAGCTCTCAAAATTTGCAATTGCTTGACCTCCCAAAATAATATTAGGATCTTCCACCTCACATAAAACCAATTATTTTGCTAAGGTTAGTATTGAACAAGGAATAAATCCACCACTCATCTTCAGTAACTTCAGTAACTTCAAGAACAGTTTGAAAGAACAAATACACTGAAAGTATTTTGGGGGAAAAAATCTGTCAAAAAATTTGCTAAATCGGAGGTGGGGGAAGGAAATCCCAGAAAAGTAATTCCTGGCGCTTGTAAGCAAGGAAGACTAGGTCTAGTTAATACGTACATATTTATTTATTTTTAGAAAATAGGAGCCGCCTTCTCAATAAGAATGAACGCTGCCGCTAATCTTCTGCTCAACCATTGACACCACCCCCAGAAAGTCGCCGTCATTTTTACAAAGCTGTTTCTCTCGGCGGACAGGCTGAAAATCAGTTGCGCAGGACTGTTTCGAGTTACACGGGAAGTAAGGAAACCTAAGAATTAGTTCCGGAGCAGTTGGTGGAGAGGGGAGGGCAGAGGTATGGAAGTTGCGCCTGCGCATTGATTCACCTTTGTTTATCTTGAATTGGGAATTGGGCATGCTATTAGATGATGCTATTGTACGTTTTGTAGATTGGATCGGACAGAAGTACTATAGTTTGGTGCGGTGGGGTTCATGGAAATCGCTCGTAGGTAGGAATGTAAATTTGTCAGTGTCAAGTTAGTAACTTTTCTTAGGTTTGTTTTTTTTCAGCATCGTGGGCCAGTTGTTTGCACACTTATCTGGCTTTTGTGGCTCTCGTTTTCAGTGTTGTACAAGGAAAGCTTGATGCTTGCTTGGTTTACTCATTTCATAAAGTAAGCCAACGAACATGCAGTGTATTAGCTTTCAGTGTTAATTCTATGTGTTCACTTAAACTCCCTTTACAGTCGGTAAAATCAATACATATTAAATAGCATTTAAAAAAATCAAAGAGGGTAATTACTTTTACATAAAGTTGCATATGCTTTGTTTTTTCTTAATGTAGAAAACATTTTGGCTTCCTGAAGATTGATTTTTTTTTTTGCCTATACAGATAGTCCTTGACTTAAAACCACAATTGAGCCCAAAATTTATTAGTTATTAAATGAGTTTTACCTTTCTTGCCACAGCTGTTAAGTGAATCACTGCAATTATTAAGTTAGTTACATAGTTATTAAGTGAATCTGGTTTTCCCATTGACTTTGCTTGTCAGAAGGAGCTAAAGGTGATCGCATGATCCAGGAGACTGCAGCCATCATAAAAATGAGTTAGTTGCCAAGTGTATGAATTTTGATTGTGTGACAATGGGGATGCTGTGACAGTCGTAAATGTGAAAAATCAGTCATAGCTCACTTTTTTCAGGGCCATTGTAACTTAGAATGGTCACTAAATGAATTGTAAATCAAGGAATACCTGTGTGTATCTATATAAGGTGCAATTCTGAACATACTTTATAGAAAGGAAGATGTGCAGAATTCACTGGGCTTTTTTTTCTACACACAGATTTAGGAGTGGAATATTGGAGCACAAAACCTTAAATAGAAACCAATATCAAGTAAATAAGGAATACTTAGAGGGAACATCATGTTTGATCAATGCAAAATTTCAAACAACATGAATATATTCATGTGTATACAGGTGGTCCTCAGTCAATATCCTGTAATTGGGACTGAGAACTCTGTTACTAAGTAATACAATTGTAAAGCAAAAAATTCTTTGACTATGCTGATTTACAGAGGCAGTTCCCTTATTCTGGTTGCAGTTATTAAGTGAACAGCATGGTTGTTAAGCATGAAGTTACATGATCACAATTTAGACTTACTTCCAATTGCCTTTTCTTATCAGAAGCTGGCAATAAAGGTTACAAAAATCATGATTATGGAGGTGCTGCAACTGCCATAAGTCTCCATATTCAAAGCTATTATAACTCATTGTCACTAAATAAATTGTTGCTAAATGAGGACAAGCTATATTCACCTTAAGGCTTTCCCAGTAAACAATCTTAACCAGTCAATTATTTTCTGTCAGGCAGAAGAAACCAGGACAGCAGAAAGAGCTGATAAGAACACTATATTTATTGCTACTTGCCTATTGACAGAAATCTCACCCAATTAATGCACTCACTATGTTTGCAGATAAGCACTGCAAGATGTTTGCAGATAAGCACTGCTTTCTACTACTTTCCAAGCTACAAATATTACTATTTCTACTATTTCCCACCCAAGCTACAAATATTTTCCAGTATTTCTACTACTTCCTCCTTATCAGCTATCCAGTTGACAGTTGTAGGATTTATGATTAACATTGAAAACAATTTCATAAAAGTGTTAGTTTATAAAGCATGCTACTGTAAAGGATGGTAGTTAGGAATAATCAATGTTTTGAATCCAAAAGTGATTTGGTATAAGGGTACATGGTGTCTTCATGAAAAAGCTGCATCTTTTCCTGGGCTCACATGATATAGACAGTAAAGATGATGACTTTGTTGGAGATAAAAGTTAGGTCCATTCTCAGAACAACAAAGCAAAAACTGCAACTCAAGCTCACAGCAATCTGAGACAAGGGTTTAAATATTGATTTGTTCATTGACTTGTTTACTTATTTTTGGCATGACTATATGCTGAGGCACATGACACACATCAAAATAAAACTACATACATACATACATACATACATACATACTCACTATAAAAATACAGGTTATAATTAAAAGATGGGGAACAAGAGAGGAAAATCTGGGATGGGAGCTACTATTAATCAACCATCTCCAATGTGATACTCCCCCACTGGGGCCCAAAAAAATTGGAAAAACCAGGTCTTCAAGCTCTTGAGGAAGATCAGATGGGAGCCAATCTTATTTTGGGGAAAGAAGACTTCAGGTCATGGCAGAATTCTGGACCCTTTCAGTCAGAATTCCTTGACTGATGGGATCCACAGCATGCTTCTTTTGCTGGCATGGGTGGGGTGGACCTATCCTATAGGGGTGAGACAATTCCTCAAGTAACCTAAAATGAGGTAAGGAACAATGGGATATAAAACAGGAGATTTGAATGTATATCCAGGATCAGCCATAAAGGACTCAGATGCCTATACACCAGAAGTGGTATTCAGCTGGTTTGGACCAGTTCTGGCTTACTGGTAGCGGAAATTTTGAGTAGTTCGGAGAACTGGCAAATACCACCTCAGGCTGACCCACCCCTACCCGTCTGTTCGCCAGTCGTCCCTGCCCACCGGCTCAGCCCACCCCACCCAGTCACTCCTCACCTCCACAGCATTGCACACGGTGTGGCTCCTTGTTTGCATTGACCACACAGTCTCTGCAGTTTGCCTGCCTTCCCATGCGGACATGGTGCCTGCAGTCCAACTGAGTGGCCCTGATATGCCTGCCCGAGTAAGTAAGCCTATGAGTCGAGATATCCCCCACACTGTCCCCAGCTGCCAGCTTGCTTGGCTTGCTTCGCCGCTGCTGCTTCATCCCACATGGGCCGCGGCGCTCACAGCCTAGCAAGCTGCCCCCCACCATCCCCGGCCTTCAGCTTCCTGGATTGCTTCACCACCACAGCTCCATCCCACATGGGTCATGCTTGCGGCCTAGCAAGCTGCCCCCCCACCGTCCCCTGCCTCCAGCTTGCCAACGCACCATTTCCCAGCTCTGGCCTTGCCCCGGAGTCTCCACCTTCCTTCACTGGGGAATGTGCCATTCCCTAGCTCCAGCCTTGCCCTGGGCCTCCGCCTGCTTGCCATTAACTCAGCCAGGTCGGGGAACATGCTATTCCCGGCCTTACTCTACGGAGCCTCCACCTGCCTTGGCCAGTTTGAGCAATGCGCCATTCCCCAGCTCCAGCCTTGCCCTGGGCCCCCACCCTCATGCCCCCACCCCCTCTGGCCTCAAACTATGCCCCCTGGGCCAAAGTAATTTATTTGGCCTGCGGCCTGCCTTACAAATCTGTTCGACACAATTTTGGGTTTTGGTGGGCCTTTGTGGATTACAAATTTATCAAGAGAACAACCTTTTTGAAGAGAACTCTGGACTATAGATATTTTGGCTTTGTGAATCATAATAGTTAAAAGTGTGAAGTGATCTGAGGACTGAAAACAAGAACTGGGAACAAGAAAGAAAACTTTGTTTTCTTGTGGTGGATTGTTTAGTGTGTATTCTTTAAAGACAGAAATGTGGGGAAGTGCAGAGGAGGTGGAGTGTGTATGTTTGTTAAAGAGACTTGGTGTACAAACTCAGAGGTTATAACACGTCACTGCTCTTTGGAGCTGGAATATCTGTCTGTTAGATGCAGACCCTTCTATCTTCCACGGGAATTCAGCATTGTTATTATTCTTGCTGTTTACATTCCGCCGGATGCAAATGTAGATTTGGCTCTGGGCTTCCTGGGTGATGAAATTGGCAACTTGCAAAGCAAATTTCCAGATGCTGTATACATTATTGCAGGAGATTTTAATCATGTGGATCTTCGTGTGGTCCTCCCTAAATTCTATCAACATATAAGGTGTGCCACTAGGGGGTCGAACACCTTGGATAAAGTCTACACGAATATTGTAAATGGATACAGGGTATTACAATTACCACATCTGGGCCAGTCGGTTCACTTGTCCCTGCTTTTAGCCCCGGAGTATATTCCTCTGAGAAAACAGGTAGGGTCGGTAGTCAAGACGGTGAAAAGCTGGCCAGAGGGAGCTATGGAGCAGCTAAAGGAATGCTTCAAACAGACAAACTGGGAAGTTTTTGATCATCCTGATCTCGACGATCACATGGCTGCGGTGTTAGGGTATATGGCACACTGTATTGATACTGTCACGGTGGATAAACGAATCCGGGTTTATCCTAATCAAAAACCTTGGATGACCGGGAAGGTTAGACGCTTGCTGTACGCAAGAAATAAGGCTTTTAAGTCTGGGAATGATCTAGATTATAGTGCTGCAAGAACGAACTTAAGGAGAGGCATTAAGCAAGCTAAGGCCGAATATAAGAGGAGAATTGAAGATTGCTTTCTCAGTAATAACATGAGGCAGGTTTGGCAGGGGGTTCAACAACTAACGAACTATAAAGCAAAAAGGTTTCTTCGGATGGTAGTGTGGCGGTGGTTGAGGAGTTGAACAACTTTTTTTGCTCGATTTGAGATCCATCAAACTGAAACTGTCCCTTTGCCATCATTTACTCAGCAGAGCCTCCCTTCTTTGTGAATGAGCAGGATGTGAGGCAGACAATGAAGGTGGTTAATTCAGAAAGTCAGCTGGGCCCGACTCAATTCCTGGTCGGGTGGTAAAAGATTGTGCTGATCAGTTAGCTGGGGTATGGACCGAAATTTTTAATCGATCCTTGACACAATGTGTGGTTCCTGTGTGTCTCAAGGCTTCCACCATCGTTCCACTGCCTAAAAGTTGCCTACAAATGGTCCCAGCGACTATAGGCGGTGGCACTAACTTCCATCTTAATGAAGTGCTTTGAGCAGCTAGTTCGAAATTATATTATCTCCTGCCTTCCCGATTCCTTTGATGGGCTTCAGTTTGCTTACAAAGAAAATAGATCAACCGAGGATGCAATTATTACTGTGCTTCACATGGCCTTATCCCATTTGGAAACACCGGGAATTATGTAAGAATGTTGTTCGCAGACTTTAGTTCTGCTTTCAATACCATCATACCGCACAGATTAATAGCCAAGCTCAAAGATCTAGATTTTCCAGATTCTATTTGTTTATGGATATTAGATTTTTAACAAATCGTCCACAAAGGAGTTAAACTGAATGATTATACTTCTACTGTCAAGACACTTAGCATTGGCACTCCACAAGGTTGTGTCCTTAGTCCACTACTGTTCTCCATCTATTCATCTGATTGCACAAATAAACATCCCAACAATAGGATAATGAAATTTGCAGACGATACTACGCTTGTAGGACTCATTTCTGGGGATGATGAGTCTGCATATCGGGATGAGGTATTACAGCTATCCCGCTGGTGCAAAAATAATAATCTTCTATTTAATATTAAGAAGACTAAGGAGGTTATAGTGGACTATAGAAAAAAAAGAGCAGACATTCAGCCACTGTATATAGAGGAGTTCGTGTGGAACAGGTGGTTGAATGTAAGTTTCTCGGGACCATCATTACAAATGACCTGACCTGGAGTGCAAACACCGCTGCTTTAATTAAGAAGGCGCAACAACGGTTGTATTTACTAAGGATTCTTAGGAAACAACAACTGGCTGAGAGTCTATTGACTACCTTCTATCGGAGTTCAATTGAGAGTATATTATCCTACTGTCTCTGTGTATGGTTCTCGAGCTGCACAGTGGCAGAGAAAAAGGCAATTCAGAGGGTGATCAAGACGGCCCAAAACATCATTGGCTGCTTATTCCTCTCTTTGGAAGAACTGTATAGGAATAGATGTAGGAGGAAGATACTTAACATATTGAATGACTCCTCTCATCCGGGACATCAGCTCTTTGAACTATTACCATCGAGAAGGAGATTTAGGGTATTAAGAACAAGGACGACCAGATTTAAGAACAGTTTTTATCCAAGTGCAGTTTTGAGTTTGAATGCGGGGTCATAAGATTTTTGTGGAGTTTAATGGCTGAGAGTAGTGGGGTATTTACATTTTTAAATTGTATAGAGATTATTGTATGGTTGGTTGTGTTTAGTTTAATTTTTTTTTCTTTTTCTTTTTTAGTGGTGTTTGTCTAGTTTTACTTGTGGAAGAGCACCTCATTTCGTTGCACCCGCTTGCGAGTGTAATGACAAATAAATTCTTATGTCTTATGTCTTAAAGTATTATTTGATTTATTATTGATTGTTTGAGTGTTGATTGATTGTTTCTTAAAATAGCTTATTATTTAAAATAATCAAAATGACAAGCAATACAAATTTAAGTAAAATAGGGAGAAAAAACACATCTGTGCCAGCAGCAGCAGCATCGTCCAGCGAGTCAACACTCATTAAATAGCATGCTACAGCATGAAAAAATGAACACTTTCCAGGCAGAAATGAAATGAATGTTTCAACAATTACAAGAAGCTATAACTAAGAATTATGTCATAACAGAAATAATGCAAAAGATGGAGGATAAAATGGATAACATCCAGCAAATAATTACTAAAAATGAACAACAGGTTCAGAAAGTAGAAGAGAAGACAGAACAAACAGTTAAGAAAGTGGAAGAGATGGACTACAGATTGACAAAGCAGATAATGACCTTGAACGTTCCATAATTATTCTGGAGATGGATAGAGCAGAATATTTTTGAGATTTCAGAATATTGAGGAGGAAAAGGGGGAAGATTTTGCTGAAAAAAGTGGCAGAATTGCTAGCAGATGTGCTGGAGGTGAGCAATAGGCAATCCTCACTGGAATAGATGAAATATTTAGAATACACACAACCTACACAAGAAGGAACAAACTCTCCAGAGAGGTGCGTGTGAAATTCTCAAAGAAGACAGTAAGAATGGAAATACTTCAAAGAGATGACCTATTGCAATACAAAGGGAGAGAAATAGTAGTCTTGAAACAGATACACAGAAGAGTAAAAGACACAAGAAAACAGTATCAATTCTTTTTTTTTAAACAAATTTTATTAGTTTTTACAAAACAATACACAAACAAACGAAGCATAGAATATAATAACATAAAAGATATTTTCTGAAAGAACCAATAGAACATCTTATTTAGAAACAGAATAATTCCAAATTCACATTTCCATACAAACACAATTTAATATATATATTTATGTTATCTGTTCAACTTCATATCTTATCCCAACTTCTCTTTATTTCTCCCTTTCATTCTATTATTCAAATTATATTTCTTGTTAATAAATTTTTTATTGCTTTTCAAGGACAATACACAAACAAACAAAACATAAAAACATAAACATCTTTTCTGAAAGTTGCTTGGTCCCGGGTTAAAACTCTTCATACAGACACAAATTCAAAAATCATATTCTTTTTATATACCATTCCATATCTTATTACCATTTTCAATTTTCTATATAGCTTCTCCCCTCTTTTAACTTTCTTAGTTTTATTTTATTTATCTCATCTCAGTTCAAATCATAATACTTATCATTCTTTGTCTGTTCTATTTCCAGCTATCCATTCATCTTTTCTCTTTGAACAAAACTTCTCCTGTACACTGATTGGAGTATGACGCCTTTAACTCTTTCCCCTAACTTAATAATGCTTAATATAACACATAACTTGTATTGGGATTCTGTTTAGTACATTCTAAAATTACACAATGTATTTTATAAGAAAAAAACAACAACAACAAAGGAACAAATTTATAGGTATATAATGTAGTTAAGACCACTATCAATGCCATTAAAAAACTAATCATAGATATTAATACTCATTTATATCTTAAGCATTTTATTCTAAATACACATATAAAAACACAATCTTATGTACCTTACAGAATCCCTTTTTCAATTAAATTTACCCATTGTCTCTAAATAAATTTTGTTTCTTTAGATCTTGCTTCCCACCATTGAGGCTTCTCATCCCTTCCTTTCTCCCTTGCTTATTCTTCTCCTTGCCCTTTTTACCCCTTTGTCTCTCCACCTCCCTTTTCTTCTTCTGTTTTCCCCCTTTCTGTTGTTTTCTAACCTTATATCCACCTTTCACCTCATTTTCTCTTTTTTGGTTGTTTTTTCAAGTCTTAAAGTCCCCTTTTTCTTTTCCTCTTTCTCCTCCTCCCCAAATAGAATCACTTGTTCATCAACAATGGCTTCTTCTTTATCCCAGTCGTCCTGCTGCGCAGTCAGTTTTTCATAAGTACATACCGCCATTTCTAGAAATTGAAAAAGAGTGCCCAAAGTATCTTTCCCTTCTTATTCTTCTTTTTTATATTTTTGATATTCAATTTTTAGTTCATCCACAAGCGATGCCATTGTAAAGAGAAATTTTTTTTCCAAAACAACCACCCAAGTGCTTTTAATCAAAAATAATTCCCAAGAGTTCCAAAGTCACCAAACAATCCAAATAAGCTATTTCTTTTAGTACTTTTTTCTTTCTTCCATTTCTCTTTCTGGGGTTGCTGTTTAATCACAAAGTTCCAATTAAGATATATCTTTTAGAAGTCTTATTAATATTCAATAGCTCTTTAGAATTCTAGGCAATCTCCTCCTTATTTTCAAATTCTGCTCCAATTTTTTCCCCTCTCCCTTCCCACTTACAGCAAAAAAGATTTTTCTTTAAATGTTCAGAAATCCATATCCCTTTAGCATTTAATTACCTCCAATGCGGGTTTTCCGATTTCTCTTAAAGTTCTATCGCTGTCACGTTTGGAAGGAGAGTGAAAAGAAAAAAAGCTTTTCCTTTAACTTCCATTTGCCGCTTAACACACTCTGGAAATGATGTATCTTTAGTAAGTTTTAAATTCCAGGGTACTTTCACTGTTACTTTCACTTTCATTTCTTCACAGCTCCTCCTGCACTTTCTTTTTCCGGCTGAGCTCTTCTATGTGGCGGCCATTGCTGACCTCGCTCAGCTGCCTTTGGAAAAGGGGGTTTAGCCGGCTAGGGAAGAGAGGTGCGATATCTCTCAACCCTGCCAGACCCCCCCTATCTTCGCCACCTTCTACGGAGGTGGCTTAGCCCCGGAGCCGGGTGGCTCGGGGCACTCGGGCATTGAACACAGGCAGAAACCGCGTACAGTCGCAGATTCCTGCCTGCTCCGAAGCGCTGCAGACCGGAAATCCCAAAACAGTATCAATTCTTGACAAGACAATTAATTAAGTATGAAATAAACTTCAGACGGCTGATACCTAACGGAATATTGGTGATCTGGATGGAAAAAGACACAGATTGGATACAATAGATCAACGGTCGCCAACTGGTGGGCTGTGGAAAAATTTTGGTGGGCCGCAGAAGAAATGGCCCCCAAAAGCAATTAATCTGGGCCACGCAGTTCTTGTGCCTCCCGGCTCTCTGAGGACCCTGGAGTCAGGCCCCTGAGATGCATGTGCCAACCAGCTCCTACACCAGGCGGCAGCGGCAACAGCAGTCCCCTCCTTCAGCGCCTGCTGTCAGTTCTTCCCCACTAGTTCTCTAGCTTTGAATTGCTCCCGGCTCTCTCTCTTTCCTCCCTCTCGCCCACATGCAGACAGGAAAGGAAAGGGAGATGGAGCCGTGCACAGCTCTCCCCTTTTCCAGCCCTTTCTGCCTCTCCCAACATTGAAGCCTCGGAAACACAGGCAAAGCCGCCACAGTGGTAGCATCCTGATTTGCCTTAGCATGCTCGGTTAGTTAAAAATCGCCCTACCCAGAGAAGGAAGTGGTTCTGGAGGAGGAGGAGGCAGTATTGGAGAAGCAAGCAACTCAGGGTGCTACTGCTGTGGCGGCTTTCCCTGCGTTTCCGAGGCTTCGATGTAGGGAGAGGCTGCAAGAGCTGGAAAAGGGGAGAGCTGTGCACGGCTCCGGCTCCCTTTCCTTTCCTGTCTGCACGTGGGCACAGGAAAGAGAGAGCCAGGAGCAATTCAAAGCTAGAAAACTAATGGGGAGAGCTGATAGTGGGCGCTGGGGGGGAAGGGACTGTTGTTGCCGCTGCCGCCGTGTGTGGGAGCATGCATCTCAGGGACCTGAGCCGGGAGGCACAGGAACTGCAAGTGGGAGTGTTTGGTGATTTTTGAAGAACTCCTGGAACACGGTAGATTGGCGTTTTGTAGGTCTCAGTGAAAAAGTGAGCTTTGTTTGGTCTCCTTTCCTCCCCTGGTAATGCAAGAGATGCTTTCGCTCTCCCCCCTACCCCCAAATAATCACTGTCTGTGGCTGTGGCAAAGTGCTAAAGTGAGCGAAGTGCCCCCAGGGACACCTTTCCTTGCCTGTCTCCATGTGATGTTGGAAGAGCCCCCCCCAGCTTTTCCTCAGCTGCAAATCTGAGCCTCTCAATCCTCCACCAGGGATCTGAAAGGAGCTCCCACTTTCTCCCCTTCCCCTCCCACAATGAATCACCAAGAGCAGCAGTCCTTCTGCAGGCAGATGCCTCCTGAGAAGCCCCTGGAGTGGCAGCCAAGGGGTGCTGCCCTCCAAGAAGAGCAAAGCCCCCTTTCTGCCTCTGCTTCTCCCAGCGGCAGTTGCCCTGAGGCCCCTCAGCTCAGATACACACACACACACACCACCCGTTCTTCTGTCTCTTTGGAAGGTGCCAGGTGGGGGGAGGCTTCCAGCCTGGAACATTTTATTTTGTTATCATTAACCATTTACATTTTTGTTATAATTAAATAAGTGTGTGTGTGTGTGTGTGTGTATGTGTATGTATATATGTGTGTGTATGTATGTATGTATGTATGTATGTATGTATGTAAAATGTATATTTAACATAAAAAATATATATTAAATATATTAGCTTTTTTAAAAAAATCATATTAGTAGTCCTCAGGATTTAAAAGTATGAGTTTAATGGTCCCTGAGATCCAAAAGGTTGATGACCCCTGCAATAGATAAAGCAGAACAATTCTACTACCAGTATTTTGCATCATATGAGGAAGAAGGGAGAAGAGAGAAAATAGATGACAAAAAACAGGAAATGTTAGAAGGGGGAAGCACACAACAAGAAGAAACTGAAACAGAGCAAAAGGAAAGAAGGGAACAGGAAGCAACAAGAGCAAAAGAACAGAGAGAAGTAAGAACAACTAGAACAACAAAACCTACCTATAAGTAAACTATGTAAGAAGAAACTAAAACTATTATCAATTAATATAAATGGATTGAATTCACCTATGGAAAAATGATTTTTAATAAATTAGAGAAATTGAAACTAGATTTGATTTGTCTTTAAGAGGTCCACACATATATATATACATATACATATCATACATATACATATACATATATATGTGTGTGTGTAGGTGTGTGTGTGTGTGTGTGTGTAAGTTTTCGCGGGTACTTACATGTATGGTATTCAGCTTTGTTCAGGTATTTTCCCACGTCATTGTAGTTGTGCTTTTAAAGTTGTAGCAACGTTTCGGCAGAATCTCATCTGCCCTCATCAGGGTTCTGTATGACGAACACAATACAGAAGCCTGATGATGGCAGATGAGATTCTGCAAACGTTGCTACAACTTTAACGCACAACTAATGCGTGGGAAAATACCTGAACAAAGCTGAATACCATACATATGTGTGTGTGTGTGTGTGTATCTTTGGTTATTCGGGTTTTCTCCCATGTAAAATTGGAAGTATTTTGGCGACGTTTCAAGGAAATCTCATTCGTCATCTTCAGGCTTGTGTCTTCGGCTTTGTGCTTCTTGGAGTAATGTGAGCTTGCAGCTGCTTCTTCCTTTTAACTGCCAGTGAGAGTGCGACTTGACTGGGTGGGGGCTTGGCTGTGTTCTGATTGGGTGGGGGGTTGGCTGTGTTCTGATTGGCTGGGGATGTGTTCTGTTCAGGTGGGGGTTTAGCTGTGCTCAGGTTAGTCTTAGTTGTCGGGGGATTTGAGCTGGTGAGCTGTGATCCTGTTGTTTGGTTTCGCATTCGTGGTCGTGCCACATCTTCATGTTGGGCGTCAGTTCGCTTCATATATGGGTCGGAGGGGTTTGAAGCGGGTAGTGATGCAGCTGCGGTACGGCTTCTGGTCCGTGGTCGTGTCTCATCATCTGTGTGGGTGTGAATCTGCTTTCTACGTGGAAGTGTGGTGGTAGCATCTTGTGTGGCCCTCGTGGGTGTGGGTCTGGTGTCATTCTTCATGTTAGGTACTCGTTTGTTAATGAGGGCGGGTTTCCAAATGGCTGGTAGGCGGGAGGTATCATCTCATTTATTCATGTTGTGTGGGCGTTTTTCTATCTCTGGCTTCTCTGATTATTCTGTTGTTGAAGTGTTCAGTTTTGGCGATAGTTCTGGTATTTTTAAAGTCAATCTCATGTCCTGTGGCTTTGAGGTGCTGGACCAGGGAAGAGGTCAGTTCTTCTTTTTTGATTGAGTTCTTGTGTTCTTCAATGCATGTGCTAATTCTTCTGTTGGTTTGTCCGATGTATGTGTTGGGGCAGGCAGTGCATGGGATTTCGTATACTCCTTGGTTTTCTAACTCGATTCTGTCTTTAGGGTTTCTTAGGATGGTGGATATTTTTCTGTTTGTGCAGAATGCTGTCTTAATGTTGTGTTTTTGGAGGATCTTGCTGATTTTGTCTGTAGTGCCTTTTATATATGGGAGGAGGGCTTTGCCGTTCTCTTGTTCTCTGTCTTGGATTTTGGTTGGGGTTTGTTTTTGGATTAGGTGGGTAATCTTCTTTCTTTGGAATCCATTAGCTGTTAGTACGTTAGTGAGAGTGTGTAGTTCGGTTTTTAGGTGTTGTTCGTCGGCTAAGCATTTTGTTCTGGAGATGAGTGTCTTGGCTACGGAATTGATCTGTGCTGGGTGGTGGTGTAAGAGTGCGTGTAGATAGCGGTTTGTATGTGTGTTCTTCTGGTAGATGGTGTGTCCTAGGGAGCCATTGGATTTTTTGTATATTAAGACATCTAGGAAGGGAAGTTGATTGTTAGCTTCTGTTTCCATGGTGAATTGTATTTTGGGGTGTAGGCTGTTGAGGTGTGTGAGGAAGTTGTTCAGTTTTTCTTTCCCATGTGGCCAGATTATGAAGGTGTCATCTACATATCTGAGCCAGAGTTTGGGTTTGTGATCATATTTTTCTAGAGCTTGTGTTTCAAAGTGTTCCATGTAGAGGTTTGCGATGACAGGTGAGTGGGGTGATCCCATGGGTGTTCCTTCTATTTGTTTGTATTTTTGTCCGTTGTAGGTGAAGTATGTATTGAATAGGCAGTGGTTGGTCAGATCTAGGATGTGCTTGGGGGGGTTGTATTTGTTTTGGATGGCTGTCAAGGCTTCTTTTATAGGCACTTGGGTGAAGAGGGATATGACATCGAAGCTCACTAGTAGGTCGCTGGGCTGTAAGTTTTGTTTCTTTATGATCTCATTGAACTGGAATGAGTTTCTTACATGTGAGTTGATGGATTCTGCATAGGGCTGTAGTTGTTTGGCAAGAAATTTGGCTAGGTTTTGTAGAGGTGAGCCTATGGAGTTGACTATTGGTCTAAGTGGGGAGGTCTTTGTGTATCTAAGTGGTCTTTGTGTATCTTGGGGAGACCATAAAGCTTAGGGCATCTGGATGATTTCTCTCTGGGTATGATTCTTTGCTGGATTTCTTCGCTGATGGGGGAGGCTTTTATTTTGGATCTGGTGGTTTTTTCTAGGTAGGTGGTGGGGTCTGTGTTTAGGGGTTTGTATGTGGGGTCTTGGAGTAGGTTGGTTAACTTGGTTTGGTAGTCAGATGAGTTCATAATCACTGTTGCGTTGTCCTTGTCTGCTGGTAGGATTATTATGCTGGTGTCTTCTTTCAGGTTAAGTAGTGCAGTTTGTTCTTCTTTGGATAAGTTGCTTTTGGGTGGTTTGCTGGTGCAGAGGATGTTGGTGGATAATAATACTTTGGAATAACCAAAGATCCACATACAAATACCTGCGAAAACCTCAGAAAACAAATATATATATTATTGAAATATCCCAAAACTGAGAAAGAGGGATAGGAGGGAGAGAGAGAGAGGATGATAGGGTAATAGAGAGAAAAAGAGAAAGTCTGTTAGATAGGCAGGTAAATTGAAGATGCAGGACACTCAGGAGTAGTAATCAGTCTTTATTGAAGATCGCGTAAAAAGGCCTCGAACTGCAGCCAGTTCAGTTTTCAACAGTTCAGCCACAGATGTGGCTTCAACTTTCCCACAGGTAATCTCCTCCAATGAGTGGAGTCTGACATCAGATTCCACTCCTTATGAATATTTAACACCTCTCCCTTCTTGGATGGGACTTATCCAATCAGTATGTAGTCCTGTAAGTAGACCGGGCTTTGATGGGCACAACTGGACCTGCAAAGCTCATTCATCCCAGCAGTGGCCTGAGTGGTCAGGTCTGCTGCTGCTCCTGAGCCAGCTGTGGAAATGCCTTGAAGTTCTTCTGAGGTGTGGTTGGCTCCTCCAATCCTGAGGCCTCAGAAGTACTCCACAGGACTCCTACTTCCAAAACTAAGTTATTTTGTGAACTTCTGGGGTTTAAGACTAGCCTTGAGGTTTGTTCAATTTGGTTTTTAATGTCTCTAGTTGTCAGGGCTGGTATTATGTTTCTGTGTCAGGGTCTAGTGTAATGTTTTCTTGTCCTGTTCTGGTGTGGCTCAGCCATCCTTGGAGTTGGTCTATGTGCCTACTCCAAATCTTACTGTCCTCTAATTCTACTTGGTAAAATTGGGGAACAGTGATTTCTACTATTTGTGCCAGCACCCAAGTGGCAGGGTCTCATTGTATTGCATGAGCAAACTATTGGATGTTAAAGGGTTTTTTTTTTATTTCTGTAAATGCAGTTTCTTCCTTGTGGCCTCATGTCCATTCTGCCTTCTTATCCAGTAAATGCTGGAATGGCTCCGCGACAGTCACCTTCTGTGGCAGAAAAATGCTATAGAAGTTAAGCAGGCCTAGGAATGCCTGTACTTCAGTTTTGTTCTTTGGGGTCAGGGCTTCTTTTATTGCCTTAAGTTTGCCATTGGTAGGATGAATGTCCGATCCGTCAATTAAGAATCCCAAGAATTCGACCTGGGGCACAGCTATTTGGCACTTTCCCCTTTTTACTTTGAGTCCTGCTTTCTGGAAACAAGTCAGGACTGTTCTCAACTGTTGGGTGAGCTGTTCATTGTCAGTTGCAGACACAATAACATCGTCAAAATATGGCACCACTCCCCGAATATTATGTAAAAGGTGTTCCTTTAAGCTTTGGAACAGTCCCAGGGCCATATTTACTCTGACTGCAGTCTGTGGAATTTAAACCCTTATGGATTATGATCGTCTGTGCCTCTGCCGTTTCCTCATCCATGATGAGGATATGTTGATATGCTTGAGCTAAGTCAAGCTTTGTGAATGTTTTCCCTTTTCCTAAGGAATGTAACAAGTGCTGCACTACCTGTACATGATAGGCACTCTGTTGCAGTGCCTTATTGATGGTGCATTTGTTGTGTGCGCAGATGCGGACAGACTCATCTGGATTGACTGGGGTGACAATGGGTGTCTCCCACCTAGTATGGTCTACTGGCTCCAAGATCCCTTGAGCGATTAATTTATCTAATTGCTCATCTACCTTGGGCTGAAGAGCAAAAGGGACTCTTCTTGGTTTCAGTCTGACGGGCAGTTGGGGGTCTAAATTGAAAGATATAGGGGTCCCCGTGTACTTGCCTAAGTTTCTTCAAAGACGTCTTTGAATTCTCATTCCAGCATTGCTAGGTCGTCTCTCTGGGTCATGTTGATGTTCTGGGTTGCATGGATGCGGGAGACCTCTATTCCTAGTGCTTTGAACCACTCTTCCTAGCAGGCTGGGTAGATTCCAATCTTCTATAGTCAGTGGCAGAAAGCTGGTGAACTCTTTAAATTTGACTTGGACGAATGTTCTTCCCAAGACTGGAATTTGGTATCGCTGGTAATCTTTCAAAATAATTTTGGTGGCTTTAGCTGCTGCCTTTTGATGCTCAGGATTCTCTTTTATGGTGGCCCCTGAATTTACCTCCATCTCACAGGGGCTTCCATCTAAGAGTACGGGGACTAGTATTTTATTTGATTGATATGTCAGAGTGCCCCACTATGGTTTGGGCATACCCCACTGTGGTTTGATAGGTGTCTTCCTTTCATCTGTCTTTCCTCCATTTAAATTTGGAGATTGGTGCATTCCTAGCACCAGCCTGGTAGTTCTGTGGCCATGTCTTCATTTGGTGGCAATGTATGGGCTGGCTCACGTGGCAAGCCTCAGCTATGTGATCTTTGTGATCACAATGCCGGCAGATGGTCTCTTTAAATCTACAAACCCCTGTGGGGTGATTTCCTCCATACCCGCCATACATTGGATTTCTCAGTCCCCTTTCTGGTGGTCCTACCATATTGTTGGACCTTATTACATGGATGTCTTCCTCCTCCTCATTGTCCAACAGTCTTGGTTGTGCTGTGACCTATGCTATTGTGGAATGGGCTCTGCTTGAGCCTCTGATTCTGGCAGCAGAATGCTCAGATGTTTCAGATGCCCGGACTTCCTTGATGGCATGTTTAAACAGAACTTTCTTCCTGGCTAACAGTCACTTCTGTAAGTTTAACTGTCATGCCTAATACTAGCCAATCCCCTATCATTTCTTCCACATTTTGGAACTAACAGTTCATGGCTAGCTTCTTTAGGTCTGCCACGAACTCATTTATAGTCTCTCTCTCTCTCCTGCTGGCTTCTGATATAGAAATCGTGCCAGCAGGTGGGTGCTGATGCAGACGGTTCAAAATGCTCTTTAAGCATCATTTGTAATTTTCCCCATGAAATTGTTCCCACTGGTGTAGGGGAGACGAGATTTTCTGCTAATTCGTACATTTTGGGTCCGCAATAGCTTAAAAATAGGGCCCTCTTTTTTGGATCTGCCAAATCCTGGAGGCTGTTGGCTTCCAGGAACATTTGGAAATGGCCCATGTAAGAGGACCATTTTTCCTGGCCCAGCTCAAGCAGTGCTGGTGGTGCATGGGTGGACATCCTGGATCAGGCCAATGCAAGTCAAAGTTTGGATGCAAAGAAGATGGCCATGGATGCCATGCAGTGGTCCTTTGTTCTCTTCTAGGATTCCATCTTCATTGCCAGTGTTAGATAGGCAGGTCGATTGAAGAGGCAGTACACTCGGGAGTAGTAATCAGTCTTTATTGAAGATCCCATAAAAAAGCCTCGAACTGCAGCCAGATCTGGCTTTTTAAAGCCAGAGCTGTCCAACAGTTCAGCCACTTATGTTGCTTCAACTTTCCTGCCAGTAACCTTCTCCAATGATGTCAGACTCCCCTCCTTATGAATATTTAACAAAGACAGAGATGAGAGAAAGAGAAAGATGAGAGAGAGGGAGGGAGGGGGAGGAAGTTCAGAAGTTGTGGGAGCTTCATCACTGGAAGCTTTCAAGAAGAGATTGAATAGCCATCTGTTAGAAATGGTGTAGGGTCTCCTGCTTGGGCTGGGAGTTGGACTAGATGACCTACAAGGTGCCTTCCAACTCTGTTAATCTGTTAAATCTGTTAAATTGGTACTATAGAATTCTAAGGTGATCTAAAATGAAATTTTATGCAGACTCATTGGAGAATAAGTCCCTTTGGGTTTAGTGAAATTTGTTTCTGAATATAATACTGTACATGTTCAAGCCTCATTAAAATGTTAATTATTTTCCTGCTTCAGAATCCTAAAGGACACTTCTGTTGTGGAGGTGAAAGTGTTGCCATTAAAAAATTCAACATTGCTTTAAAATTAGAATATGCTACTTAAAATTTACTGTCACTGCAATAAGGAAGATAATGCCTAGCTTTCTGTTTGTGGCTATAGAAAGTGAACTACGAACATTTTAGAAAAACTCAAATCAAACAACTATATAAGACAAATAATATATCAAAAAAACAATAGAAACAGTTTTAGTAGAAATATGAGAAGTGGGGGGACAAAGCTACAAATCAATGTTTGGCTCCAATCTTATATGCTCCAAAATTACATGAAAATAATCTCCATGAAGTTCAGTGGATCAGAGTATGAGTATCCTCAATTTATGATCATAACTAAGCTAGTGATTTCCTTTGCTTAAGCAAGTGTCAGATCCATGTATCTGCCATTCTTCAATGGTGATCGTTGGATTCTTGGTTATTACATTTGAATGACTAAAATTAATTGGGTGGTTGTTTAAAAATTTATACAATGGCATCACTTCTAGATAAATTGAAAATGGAGCTTAAAAAGTACAAAGAAGATGCACAAGAAGGGAAGGGTTCTTTTGGCTTCATTTTTCAATTCTTAGAAATTGAGATTTGGAACTATGAGAAACAACAAGAAACGTCTGTAAAACAAGAAGACTGGGACAAAGAAGAAGCTATCTTTAATGAACAAGTAATTTTATGTGGGGAAGAAAAAGGAAAGGAGGGAAAGAGAATGCAGAATTTAAGACAACCAAAGAAAAGAAAAATAATTCGAAAAATAAGTATAATACTGGAAAGCAACAGAAAAGGGGGATACAGAAGAGAGAAATAGAGGTAGACAGACAAGGGGGTAAAAAGGGGAGAGAGAAGAAGAGAGGGAAGAAGGAAAGGAAAAAAAGTTACAAAGGACCGGAACAAGATATAGAGAAACAGGACCTATTTAGAGATAATGGGTGAAAATTTAACTGAAAAAGGGATTCTGTAAAGGTACATAAGATTGTATTGTTATATTAGTAATAGAAATAACTTTAGAAAATTGGAAACAATGTATGATTAAAATGAGGGATAAAATAGTGTAATTTAGTGAAATGTTTGTTAATAAAATAAGTGAAATAAAATAAATGGGTAAATTGAATTAGGAAGGAACAGGAACATCTTAATTAGTTAATGTTTTATAAAATATAAGTGATGGGGGGAATTAATGATGGAAAGCTTACAATTGTTCCCATAGAAGTATGATATTTAATTGAAAAGTAATGGTAAAGAAGTTAAGATTTTAATGAATATTAAAATTAATGATAGAATTGAATTGGAATGGAATGTGTTGTTTTAATTACATACATTTATAATTTTTTCTTTTTTTAAGAATATAGTGTGTATTTTAAGAATGTACCAAGCAGAATCCGAATGGAAGTTATGTATTATATTGAATGTTATAAGGGTATATATTGAAGCCTAAATAAGAGTTAAATGGATAAACTTAAAAGATATAAAGGCGTCATTTTGTTTAATGAGAAAAGATAATAGATAATTGAAACAGGACAGACAAAAAATATAAATATAATTATTTGAATTGAGATGAGATAATTAAAATAAAATTGAGAAAATTAAAAGAGGGGAGAAGCTATGCTGAAAATGTAAAATAGTAATAAGATATGGAATAGAATATAAAAATGAGCATGAAGTCGAATATAAAGAAATGTAACCCGGGATTACGTTACTTTCAAAAAAGATGTTTTATTTGTATTTTTTTTTCTTTTTTTTCTTTGTGAAAACTCAAATAAAATTTACAGGAAAAAAAGAAAAGGAGAGGGTCTGGGCCTCACAGCAAGGCAGTTGTGTCCTATTTTACAACTTTTTTTCCATGTAGATCACTTCAATTAAGTATGGTCATTAAGCAAATCTGGCTTCCCCCATTTACTTTGCCTGTCAGAAGCCCCCTGGAAAGATTATAAATGACAGTTCCAGGACGACACAGTCATCATAATGTATGCTGGTTGATAAGCACCCAAAATTTGATCATGTGACTGTTGGAAGAAATGTCCATCTGGATTCAATTCCAAGTGGAGAGAAAGACACTGGAAACATGGAGACTGCTTGAAAGGATGGTTTAACGGAGCAGAACCATTAAGCACATGCTGTTGAACACATGGAGTAGAGAGTGATATATATTTAGACCTCTCTTGGCCCTTGCAAGAAATGAATCCTATTGGTTGTCAGACTCCCAGGGGGCTATGCGGGCTAACCTTGTAGGCTGTCTGTGTCCCAGACTTGGTTGAATTTTGCTAGGTGATGATATAATGAAGAGGGTTGTGTTCTGAAAGGGTATTGGGCAATTCGTATTATGGCTTAATGGCTTTGTCCTGGTTTGGATCTTGAGTGAGGGCTAATCCTATCACCCTGGAACTGAAGGTCTTTTGCCTTGTAGATAGGGTGGCCTAGTCTTTCTGGAGCTAATGTCAGGTGAGGCTCCATTCAAAATCCAAGAAAGAAAACCTTAGACTCCATTGTTTTAGAAAAAAGGACTTTTACTGAAAATTGACATGGTAGCATCAGAAGAAGATCTGAAGCGACAGGTGTGAAAATTCCATATAGTTACCCCAGGTTTCCACCTCCAATAGTTCAAACTGGCCATCCAATCTGAGATGTGTATAATATCATGTGGGGCATCTTCAGGTGGTGTTTCAGACATCTGATATACCAAGATGGTTGACCTTGGCTTAGGCAGATAAGGGCTACATCTGCACAGTAAGTAAGTAAGCATAATCAAGAAAGATCCCAAGTTTTACATTTCATCAACTAAAACCTCCAGCACTCTCCCCCCCACCCCGCCATGAAGTCCAATTATTCTTCCCTCCCCCATTTCTATGGCAGCTGGAAAGATAAGCAGAAGAAGGATTCTTGAAGGCTGACATTCGGCCCTCCTGCAAAAGAGGCATTAGCCCTAGAAAAGAAAAAGAAATATAACAATAGGAAAATAAACAATCCAAAGACAATATTAAACATTTAAAACAAGTTGGGGTTTGTCAGGAAATTTCAAACGAAATGCCTGTATAAGCCTAGGGGCTCTGACATCACATTCATTCACCCATTCTGACTGAGAAGGGGGTAAATGCTACCAAACAACTAAATACTGGAGTCATCCTCTCTGTTTCCTAGAATCCAAAATCTCTTTAATTTCACAAAGTTGCTCGCCCTCAATCAAAAGAGGAACTGGTGGGGCAGCAAATCCGCAAATCAGATGTATGTTCTGATTTTAACTGACATGAAAGACAGGGTGAATCCATCTAAGTGTCTTTGGCAATTGTAATTGCACTGCAACAAGATTCACAATTCTTACCATTGGGAAAGGTCCCACATATTTAGGACCCATTTTTTTAGATTTCTTGGTTGTTTGTAAATACTTAGTGGACAAAAAGACTTTATCACTGACTTGGTATGGTTTTTGTGGAGCTCTCTTTTTGTCTGCTTGTTTTCTATGAGCTTAATGAGCATCATCTAAGGCTTTATGGGTAACCGGCCAAGTAAGCTGGAATTGGGTTATCCACTCTGTCAATGATGGAACATTGGATTTCTCCTGTGGAAGCTCTGGTATGGGTACAAAGTCCTGACCCGTAGCTACCTTGAATGGGTGAAACCAGTGCTACTATGAACAGAGTTATTATAAGCCACCTCTGCGAAAGGCAGTAGATCAGACCAATCATCCTGTTGATAATTGATATAACACCTAAGGTATTGTTCCAATACCGAGTTAGTTCTCTCACAAGTCCCATTGTTTGTGGGTGGTGGGTGGAGCTTAAGTCCTTGGCAGAGCCCAATAACTTCAGGAATTCCTTCCAAAAGTTTGATGTAAATTGGACCCCCTATCTGAAATAATCAGTTTAGGAATACCATATAGTCTATACACATGTAAGATAAACAGTTTAGCCAACATTTTTGCAGATGGGATTTTTGCACAAGGTATGAAATGTACCTGCTTGGAAAATAAGTCAGTAACCACCCAAATGACTATTTCTCCCACTTTCAGGCAATTCTACTATAAAGTCCATGGAAATTTCCTTCTATGGAGCAGTCAGCCTAGCTACATGTTGTAGTAGACCGGCAGGTTTTCTAGATGGCCATTTGGCTGAAGCACAACTAGGACAACTAGCTACATAAGCTTCTATGTATTTTAAAGTTAGCCACCAAAATTGCCATTTGACCAAATGTAAGGTTTTCACAAAACCAAAATGTTGAGCGGCTTTCAAATCATGGGCTTGCTTTAAAATGGGTCCCCTAAGGCTAGCTGGTATATATAATTTGGCCCCCATCCATGCTAGCCATCTCAAATAGTACAGTCATTTGAGTGGATCAAGAACTAATCATCCAGTTTTAAAGCTACTTTTAACTGTACAGTCAAATCACTTGAAAGAGTAACATCCCCTTTGTTCTGGGCTTTGGTGACCATCGGGGCAGCCAGTTGCCTTGTAGAAACAATAGGACGGATCATTTCTCGGCAGACACTGTTATTTTAGAGCAACCTAGATAAAGCATCCGCCATAAAATTCCACACACACACACACACCCCGAGGTAGTTCAATGAAAAATTAAACCGCTTAAAGTATTGCGCCCAGCGGATTTGCTTAGGAGATCATTTTTGAGGCGTCTCTAGGGCCTCTAAGTTTTTATGATCCGTCCACACCTCAAAGGAGTGTTTTGCCCCCTCGAGAAAATGCCTCCAAATTAATAATGCCCATCAGACAGCAAATGCTTCTTTTTCCCAAATACCCCATCTTCTTTCTATCTCAGTTAATTTTGAGGAGGTGTAAGCACAAGGTTGTAAAGTTCCACTCTCATTAGGTTGAAGCAACACCGGTCCCACTGTCACAACACTTGCATCGGCCTGGATCACAAAAGGGGTGTCCAGCTCTGGATGCTTTAGCATTGGTTCAGCTGCAAAGAGTCATTTTAACTTCTCAAAAGTCACCTGGCACTCCATGGACCATTCTAATGGTCAACTTGGCTTTGGGTTTGATTCTTCCTTAGTCTTTAGGAGGTTTGTAATAGGTAACACAATCTTTGCAAACACTGGGATAAATTGGCGGTAAAAATTAGCAAATCCTAGAAAACTCTGCAATTATTTTCTGGTGCGAGGGACAGCCCAATCCAAAATGGCCCAGATTTTTTCTGAATACATTTCTATGCCTTCATGCGATATGGGGTAACCCAAATAGTCAATTCTCCTATGAGCTGCTCGGAGCATCCAGAGATGGGAGGTGCATCAGTCTCTGCTTGCTTAGGCTGAGCTCGAATTGAGGAACGCTCCTCCATCATGTGACTCTTCCAGGGCGTTCCCCAGTTTTTGCTCAGCCTCGTGCTAGACAGGCTGTTCTGCTCTTTGCTCCTTGGCGAAGCAGGAAATATTGGATTCTCTTAACTCTCAATCAGCATTAATTCAGCTTTATTCAGGTTTGATTTTTATTCTCCTTAGCCTGCGCAATTGTTGCAATTGGCTCTTTTGCCATTAAGGGAAAGCGCAATTTCGCCCCCAAGGGAGGCAAAGGGAGGGTCAGTAGCGATCATCGCACTACCTCCCATAGCCAAAAATCCCTTCTCTCTCTCTCTGCCTTAATTTGTTGTCACTGTGCCAATCGCTCCGTTTCAGTGTACTTTGTATTTATTTGCTTCGTTTGAGCTGTTCCGCATTCCCCCCCCCCCACTCTCGAACACCATTTTTCCTTTAGTTTACTTTTGCTGTTACTTTAAGGAGAAAGATCATTCTCTCCTTCTGGCCCCTCTCTAAACCGAGCTTCAGCTTAGCTTGCCAGGTGGGGAAAACGCTGCTGGAAGGCACGTTGTCATTGCGGCCGCCATTTTGGAGGCTGCCTCGTGGCACACGCCATTTTGTTTTTCCCATTTCTGAAGCTGTGAGTGGAAAATTTTCAAAACAGCAGGCCCCCGCCTGGCTTTTTTTCTGCAGCTTTTATTCCAGATTACCTTGGCTTGTATTTAATTGGAGTCTTGTTGGCCAGCCTCGCAGCTTCTCCAGCAGCACAGCAGCTGCACCCAGGCCTCGTGTCAGCCTGTGCAGAGAGGCTGCTACAGGCCCTATCCTTAACTCAACTGGGCCTAGGCGTTTCGATATCTGGTTTATTGGCTTTCTTTCTGTTATCCCAGGAGCAGGGATAGAAACATAACTCAAACTTGATTATAGCATTTATTCATATTTGACAGTATAATATTTTCAAACTTAAAAATATTATCACTGAGGTACGGCTCAATTCTCTCCTCTTTGGCTACCTTACATATCTCTACATATATATATATATATATATATATATATATATATATGTATGTATGTATGTATGTATGTATGTATGTATGTATGTATGTATGGTATTCGGCTTGGTTCGGGTATTTTCCCACGTCATTGTAGTTGTTCTTTTAAAGTTGTAGCAACGTTTCAGCAGAATCTCATCTGCCATCATCAGGCTTCACAGAATATATATATATATTCTTATATATATATAAGAAGAAGAAGAAAAAGGAGAGAATAGAAAGACAAATTTTCTAAAAGGGGGAGGTAATACTGATCAGGGACACCGTCTTGCCAGATCGGGCCCTGGGCTTGCCAACCGCCTCATTTCATTTCTTTATCTTACTCCAGCCATATTTAGGCCATTGCAATGGCAGATGGCAATACCTCGAGAGGACCTTCTTTGAAGGCAAAAGCCAAAACACACCACTTGCGCAAGCAGGCTAAGGAGACCTCCAAAGCAGCTGAGAGGGACGCCCTAAGGCGCCACAAGGCCCTGCAAAAGGAAATAGAAAGGAGATCTAAGGAACCACCCAAGGTGCCTCAGGTTCCTCCATCCTCCAGTCCCTCTACCTCTGCTCAACCTCCCCTCCAGATGTTTCCTTCTCCTCCAGGCGCAGCTTGCCACCTCAGGAACAACAGGCTCTGACTCCTGAAACATTGGCCAGAGTGGCTCCAGAGGCCACCTTCACCCCAACTGCTGCCGGTCTCCGCCAAGAGGAGTCTCTCCCTGAGGAGATCCCTGAGAAGATAAGATCCTGGATGGAGTTGGCTATTCGCCAAGGCATCGCTTCTGGCATCCAGCAAGCCACCAGGCCCAGTATGTACCCGGTAGGCTCTGAACAGGAATCTCACTCTGTGAGATCCCTACCCAGGTCTGAACATCCTTTGGCTCAGGTGCCCTTACATAGGGAACCCCCCCTCCAAGGGCAGGAGGAGGAGATGGAAGAGGGGGAGGAGGGGGAGGAAGGTGATCAGCTCAGGGACCCTCACGACTTCGATCTGGGGTCCATACACTATAGTGAACCCCTATCAGATATGGATCCCCTAGAGGACGAAATGTCCGAGGATGAGGGGCTCATCCCTGACCAGCCCGTTTTCACGGGCCTCTTTAAGCCGCAACTATTCAAATCCTTATTGTATAAAGCAAAAAATATCTCAGGTTTGAGTAAGCAACCCTCCTCAGCCCACCCCACCCCCTCTGGGGAGGGACCTGAAGACCTCATTTTTAACCAACCAGTGGTAGAGGCCGAAACTATTCCAGTTCCCCCTGTCCTTGCAGATCTGGTCCAAAAACAACTGGCGTCTGTAGGGGTCCCCCCAGCCCCCTCCAATCACGACAAAAAAAATTTCAATCTAGATCCGGATTTCTCTAATCTGTTGAACACCCTGGAGGTCGACGAGCCCATTGTGGGTCTGGCATCCTCCTCAACTCCTACTGAGGCCTTAGAAGCCCTAAACCGGAGGAAAAGCGAGCCGAGCTGGCCCTGCGCAGGGCCCATCAGTCGGACGCATGGGCCATAAGATCGGCTACGGCCACATCCTTCTTCACTAGGTCCTCTATTAGATGGTTGCGCCAGCTTAGACAGCATGTCCCCGCCTCCAACATCAGGGCACACCAGGACATTGTTAAGATCACCGCTGCAGCGGAGTTTTCGGCGGACGCCACATTTCACTCCGTCAAATTTTCTGCCAGGGCAATTACATCGCACGCCCAGGCCCGCCGCCTACTATGGCTCAGATACTGGCAGGCGGATTTTAAAAACAAAGCCAAGCTGGCCTCCTCTCCCTTAGTGGGGGGCAAGCTATTCGGCCCCTCCCTGGACCTCATACTTATGGAGACCAGGAACAAAAAGAAATTCCTCCCTTCCCTCACCCGAAGGTCAGACTCCAGACAGCTGCAGCCCTTTCGGAGGGGTTCCTTTCGGCCCTCCTACCAGGCCCCTTTCTCTCCCAAATATCAGAGGCCCCCCTCTTTCAGACCGGGCCAATTCCAGGATCAACCCGACTCGGGAGACAGGAGTAGGAAGGGCAGCCAATATAAAAGGCCTTTTCGGGGGTCCGGAGGCAGACCTTTCCGACGTTCCAGGTAGACATGACAACTCTATCCCCATTGGCGGACATCTAAAGTCGTTTGCCAACATACGGGATTCTTCCACTTCCGACTCTTGGGTCAGGGACACCATTAGCTTAGGCCTTGCCCTCGACTTCCATTCCACCCCCCCAAATTTCTTTATGTCATCCCCCCCTCCAAATACCCAATTAAATGCAATCTGATGACTTCCGCCATCCAGCACCTGCTCAACATTAGGGCCATCCAGCCTGTCCAACCAGACCAACGAGGTCGGGGCTTTTATTCCCACCTCTTCATCGTTCCTAAACACTTGGGGGGATGGCGGGCCATCTTAGATTTGAAGCGACTTAACAGCTTTTTAACATACCGCAAGTTCAAAATGCATTCCCTTCAATCTATATTACTGGGGATCAGACGGGGGGACTTTCTCACATCCATAGACTTAACAGAAGCCTACCTCCATATCACCATTCGGCCTTCCCACTCCAAATTCCTAAGGTTCTGTTAAAATAACCAACACTTCGAGTACATGGCCCTTCCCTTCGGACTGGCCTCCGCCCCCAGGACCTTTACCAAGGTCCTGGCTGCCCTGGCAGCTCATATCAGAAATACCCCCATCCGTCTCCAATGTTACCTTGATGATATTTTGATTCAATCATCATCTATCGATCAGGCAGTCAAGGACACCCAGGCAACTTTAGATTCCCTTCAGGATCGTGGGTTCCTCATAAACTGGAAAAAGAGCCAGTTATTTCCCTCAGATAACCCACTTGGGGGCTATTATCAACACAGTGGAGAGTAAGGTTTACCTATCCTCAGAAAGACTCCTTAGTATTCAGAAATTGGTTAAAGAAATTAGGCACCGCAAGAAGGTGCCCTTACTGGAACTGTCAAAATTACTGGGGAAAATAATTTCCTGCATCTCTATTGTTCCCTGGGCCCGTCTCCAGAGCAGATCCCTACAGTGGTTCCTGCTCCCGTACCAGAGATCCGGAAGAAGCAATTCCAAGTCCCCAGTCAGGGTCCCGCCCAAGGTCCTCACGTCCCTCCTCTGGTGGACCACTCATCAACAAGGGCTGCTTCTTCAAGGAGCCTCAAAGGCTGACTATTACCACGGATGCCAGCCTATCTGGATGGGGTGCCCACTTCCAGTCTCTCTCATCCCAGGGGAGATGGAGTCCAATAGAAAAATCGTGCAGTATAAATTGGCTGGAGCTTCACGCCGTTCTCCTGGCCCTGCGCAGCTTCCTCCCCCAGGTACGTGGGCAACACGTCCTCATTTTGACAGAGAACATCACAGCCAAAGCACACATCAACAAGCAAGGGGGCACACATTCAATCCAGCTGATGAAGGAAGCCGAGCGTCTCTGTCGCTGGGCAGAGACCAACCTTCTGTCCATCAAGGCAGAGCACATATCAGGGCTATCAAACATCCAGGCAGACTGGTTGAGCAGGGCCACCATAGACCACTCGGAGTGGCGCCTCCATCCATCCCTGTTTACAGAGGCAACAAGCATATTCGGGAAACCGGTGATAGACCTGTTTGCCTCCCCCCTCAATACCCAGCTCCCCAGATTCCTTTCAAGATACCTGTCCCAAGGAGCGGAGAATCACAACACGCTCCGCTGCCCATGGCCCTGGGGGCTCCTCTATGCGTTCCCTCCTCTGGCTCTGGTACCCAGGGTGATCCAAAAGCTCCTCCACGAAAAGGCGGAGTTGCTCCTAGTAGCTCCCTACTGGCCCAGACGGCCGTGGTTTGCGGACCTCTGCACTCTCTCGGTGCCCCCCCCGGAGGATCCCTCTGGACAGGATTTCCCTGTCCCAAGGGCCCCTCCTGCACCCGGACCCGCAATGGCTCCAGCTGACCGTCTGGAGGTTGAGCGGAGCACTTTGAGGAAAGGTCAGCTCTCAAATAAGGTCATTGACACCATCCTAGCTGCCAGACGACCATCAACAATCTGAATTTATAATGCCACATGGGCCATCTTCTGTTGTTGGTTCAACAAGCTTCAGATCAACCCAGTTTCTCCCTCCATAGCTCAAATTTTAGAGTTCCTCCAGGAGGGACTTGACAAGGGGTTGTCCCCTAACACGCTAAGGCATCAGGTAGCTGCCCTGTCTTCTGTCCTTTCTTATGAGGGTCTCAGTTCCCTCTCACCACGCCCTCATCTGAGCCTTCCTTAGAGGGGCTACCAATTTACGCCCCCCCAGTCCACCGTTATCCCACCTGGGACCTCAATAAAGTCCTCTCCCTCACCAAAGAGCCTTTCGAGCCCTTGAGGGAAACGGGTCTCCAATTCCTAACATATAAAGTAGTTTTCCTGGTGGCCATTACATCAGCCCAACATATCTCAGAAATAGCAGCCCTGTCTGTCAGGCAAGACCTCTGTGTCTTTCACGCAGATAGGGTGATCCTCCGACCCGACCCCACCTTTCTGCCAAAAGTTAATTCGGCTTTCCACAAAGCCCAGGAGCTCATCTTCCCCAATTTTTGTCCCAATCCATCGCAGGAAAGGGAACAACAATGGCACAAACTCGATGTAAGACGCGCCCTGCGTATTTACATCAAACGTACAAAGCCCTTCAGGAAGTCTGAGGCCCTATTTCTGTCTTTCTGACCCAAAACACTGGGTCACAGGGTGTCATCTTCTACCATAGGACGATGGATTAGGGCGGCCATAGCCAAATCGTATCTGTCCCAAGCCCTTCAAGTTCCTAAGGGCATAACAGCCCATTCAACCAGGAGCACAGCCACCTCTGCAGACTGGGCTACCCAGGCACCAATAATCAAAATATGCCGGGCTGCGACTTGGGCCTCACCTTCCCCCTTCATTTGGCACTATAAAATTGACGTGTTTGCCTCTGCGGAGGCTTCATTTGGCAGGCGGGTCCTACAGCGTGTTCTTAGGGACCCCAGGGAGACTCAGGACCAGACGGAGTCCCTCCCTTAGGACAGGCCAAGCTTTGGTATGTCCCATCTCTGGATGCTCCGAGCAGCTCATAGGAGAAGGGGCGTTGGTACTTACCTGATACGCCCTTTCTATTTGTGCTGCGAGGAGCACCCAGCCCCACCCTAATTTCCGTCTGGTGGGGGCCTCTCTTCTCGGGCAAGGACCAAAAATTATTTAGGTGATAGAGATAGGAGCAACCTTTTTTTCCTCTCGCCTTCGCAAAACTGGGGAACGCCCTGGAAGAGTCACATGATGAAGGAGGAGCATTCCTCAATTCAAGCTCAGCCTAAGCAAGCAGAGACTGAAGCACCTCCCATCTATGGATGCTCCTTGCAGCTCAAATAGAAAGGGCGTATCAGGTAAGTACCAACGCCCCTTTTCTCTTGGTGAAATTCACACTTGGATAATTTTGCATACAGTTCAGCCGCTTGAAGTTTTTTCAAAACTGACTGCACCAATTTCATGTGCTCCTCCAAAGTCTCTGTGTAGATAAGGATGCTGTCAAGGTAAACCAACACCCCCTTGTATAAATATTCATGCAGCACCTCATTTATCAGCTGCATGAATATGGCAGGGGCCCTTGCAGGCCAAATGGGAGAACATTGAATTGGAAACACCCCAAAGGGCAATTGAATGCATTTTTCCATTCATCTCCCTCTTTAATTCTAACTTGGTAGTACGCTTCTCTCAAATCAAGTTTAGTGAAAAATTTCCCCTTGGCAAGGTGAGCCAACATGTCCTTCATTAAGGGGAGTGGGTACATGTTTTCTACACAAATTCCATTAAGATTATGTAGGCCAACACATAAGTGAAGAGAGTCATCTTTCTTTTCTCGGAACAACGCTGGGGCCGCCACTCAAGACCTAGCAGGTTGGATGAAATCTCACTCAAGGTTCTTATTGATAAACAACCACAATTCCTCTAATTCCCGCGGTGTCATTGAACAAAGTTTAGGCTTAGGAAGCTTTACCCCCGGCAGAATCTTAATGCTACAATCTGTAGAGTAATGAGTGGGGGGGAGCGCATCTGACGCTTTTTCACTTAAAACCTCCCTTAAGTCCCAATACTCTTCAGGGATATTTTCCTCCCCCGCAATGCTTTCACTGCCCATCGACACCAATTCCGTGGAATTCTGAGGTTTTATTAGAGACAGCTCCTCCCCTTCTGGTGGTTGGTCGGTGCGTATACACAGTAGCCGTTTCCTCCAATCCACTTGGGGATTCCTCTTCCTAAGCCAGGGCAAACTAAGTAATAATGGGCGCTCCATCCCAGGGGCAACAATAAAACAATAAACGCCCCATCGACATTTTCACTGGTTCTGTTATGAAATGTGCAGGGCCACCCCCAGCTACTGATCCATCCAGTTGGCAAAAGGCTATGGAAGTTTTTTAAGTCCTTAGCCTCAATCCCAGTTTCTCCACGACTTCTGAGCTAATTACACACTTAGTGCACCCAGAGTCTAGCAAGGCCAAGATTTTCCCTTGGGTGCCAGAAGCAGGCACCTTTAATTTCACTGGGATTGTCATGGGGCCCATTTTGAGACTTACCAGATGATCGTCGTTGGAGTCAGATTAACTCTCGCCAAAAGGGGTTGGAGTTCCCAGCTCCTCTCCTCCCAGAGGGGCAAACTCTTCAACCTCTGCTTTCAAGGCGGTTTCATGCAGCTTTCCTGAGGTGTTTTCAAATTTTTTTCCTCCTGCTGGCACCCCCTTTGGCTTCAACTTAGTATGGCAATCTGCAGCCCGGTGACCTTCCTTTCCACATCGGAAGCACACTGTGGTTTTGGGTTTCACAGACGATCTACCCTTTTGAGCTTTAGGGGCCTCTCGGGAATTTGTAGGAGAGGGCTTGCTCCAGCTGGGACCACTACTGCATTTGTTTCTGGTCAAATCGATTTCCACATCTGCAGCTAACACGTACCAGAGTTGCAGATCTCTAGGATCTCTTCTGGAGATACAGCTTTGATAAACATCTTCATTCCGCCCATCCTTGAAAGCTTCTATCAGGGCTTCTTGGGACCACCCTCAAATATGGCACGCCACCTCTCTAAATTCCTGGGTGTATTCAGCCACAGACCTCCACCTCTGGTTTATAGTTTTCATCCTAATCCTAGCTTTGTGTTCAGCAAGAGGATCTTCAAACTGGGTGTGCAAGGCTGCCATAAACAGGTCATAGTTCATCAATAGAGGGGCATTATCATTATGTAATTTCACCATCCACTTTGCAGTGGTTCCCTCTAAAGCTCTGGTGACACATCTCACTTTAGCTGCCTCTGATGCAAAATCATCATAATATTCCTCCATATGGTTCCAAACTTGGGCTAGGAAGAATCCTAACTCCTTAGGATTTCCTCCATATTTTACTTCCAGTGGAGGAACCTTTGGAATTTGATGCATCTGTGGGACTGCTCCCCCTGCCAGGGAGTGGCTTGGGTGGCAGCAGCCATTTGAACTGGCCTGGGCTGAGTTGGGATGGCTGGCTGAGCTCCCATTACTTCTGCTTCCCTCCTCTCTCCCCCAGTTTCTTCATGGGTCAGCAATCCATACCTTTCTTCAGGTCTACGTCCCCCATGGACTCATTAAACAGATGTAAAGCTTGTGCTAACCAAAGGTCTTTTCGGTTTTCCTCTTGCCATGCATTCTCACCCTGATGCCATCTGGCAGTCGTCACCCCCAAGGGGATTTCTTCCAGCAATTTCCATCCGACTCACAAGGACCATTTGGGTCAGACCACTGGTTTCTCAGATAACAGATAATCAGAGTTGGGAGAGTATGGTGGTCTCTCATGAATGAAAACACTGATGGTCTCTCATGAATGAAAACACTGAGACGACGTCTTGAAGCAAGATCGGGATGAGAGCAGAGAGCAAACTCTGACACCCTCTTTTATTAGAAGCAATCCTTGTAACAATTTTGTTAGTGTCTTGTCACAAACGCATTACATCACACAAAATGCACTGCTCATTCACATAAGCATACAAAGCTGCAAAGTTTAAGTTTGCTACAATTCTGGGTAAGAAATGGCAACATTTTGACCTTGTTCCTTGCTTCGTGTTGCAGTCAACTACCAGAAGGCCCGTTGTCCTTGCACATACACAAGGAACAAATAATAATTCCCACATCTCCTCTGTTTTTCTTTTTTAAGAGACAGGGAGTGTTTAGTCCCAATAACAGCCTTTGTCAGGCACGTAGGCAAGAGTGCTGTGCATGCTGATGTTATCCATGGCGTTCGTGACTTCTTCGACCATCACAAACATCTTGTCCTTGTCTGGATCGTCACAGGTTGGCTCTCCCATCTCATCTTCGGATGGCAGTGGTTCATATGTGTTAGTTATTTGTTGATTCCAGAGAGCCATTACCTGCGCAGTGGCTTTTTTCTCAGCCAAGAGGGATAAACTGTTAGAAGTAGTGTGTACAAAGATAGGTAATACACAAGGCAATATAATACATCCCGCAGCAATCATACCAATAAGCGCTACAATAGCTTGCAAACCAGGCAATTTTGGGAACCAGGATCCAAACATGTCTCTAAAATCAAGACCATTCCATGTTTGTACAGGTACATGCGCAATCTTGATCATTCTATCAGTAATTTGTTGGATAACTTTTCCACTATCATCTACCTCAATACAACAATTACTAAGGTTAAATTTTCCACACACTCCTCCTTCTTTGGCAAGGAGATAATCTAAAGCCAAGCGATTTTGCATGATATATGTTCTAGACAATGCACTTTCTTTAGCGTTTTCAAAGCAAGAGCAGTTTCATTGGTTATAATTTCTAATACAGCTTGCAACCTTATAATTCTATTAAGCATGTATATAGGGGTATACCAATAGTTGTAAACAGTGGTGGCCCCCATGTTAGTCCCGGACACCTTTTGGAAGAGATATTTCTTTTCCTGTAGATAAGATCTTTGCCAGCTGTGTGAGCCGCAGGTAACTCCTGCAGCGTCGTTAGGACCTTGGCCTTTGCTGATGGCAAAGCAAGCATCAAAACACACAGAAGTGTTGGTACCCCCCCGAGTGACATTATGGGTTATGTACCCATTTTTTGCTTGACTGGTTGAGAACATTGAGGCAAGGTCAGAGCTGGATCCTCCTTTGTAGGCATAGACATACAGCGAGGCGGTGATGGGCCCCACAGCCTTTGGCTCGTAGCATTGAATGCCTTCAGCAGTGTAACATCGTGCATATTGAGTGTTGTTATGCAGACAAGGGGAGACTGTCGTGGAGTTGCATTCAGGCTTCAAAGTATGATAGATCAGGGTGGATTGGGTCTTCGTTCCGCTGCGAGTAGTTTTGATGCAGGCGTCGCAGGAGGATGGGGTGGCTGTCGTATCGGCTGGAACGATGTGGAAACCCAGGAAGCAAATGATGAATGCAGCAGGCAGCTTCATGATGCTGATGTAGGCAAGGCTGGTTTGGGTAGAAAAGGCCTTATTGTTGTAGGAAACAGCAGCGTACCCTCGTCCCCAGGTTATAAGTTCAGCAGGACCTTTCCACTGAGGATCTGGAAGCTGACAAAAATATACCGTTGGTCTGGGTTCAGGATGAGGCGAAGAAGCGAAATGACGTGATGCCGCTGTGCATTGGGGGGATCCGGACTCATTGAGAAAGTTAAGAGTAAATAAACAAACATAATGCATTCTGGAGTCCTGGCAACCCTGTGACAGTCTTAAATTTGAATTTTTCCAAATTATTTTTAAGGGTTTGATTAGTCCGTTCAGCAATGGCTTGTCCCTGAGCAAGTAGGGCATTGTTGAATAATTGCAGCAGCCTCTTGGGCGGTGATTTGGAATTCCTTCATAAGAGCCCTTTTATTTTGATGAAAATAGTTATGACTGTCCCAAGGGGTTAGGGGAGAAAGAGAGAAAGCGGATAGAATAGTAGCAGCGGGTGCGGCTGAGGCCGCTGCATCAGCTCTGTCATTTCCTTCTTGTAATGGGCCGGGAAATGGTTGATGACTACGTATATGAGCAACAAAGAAAGGGTGGGAGTGGGTTGAGATGAGTTGCTAAAGCGAAATGAATTTAGTAAGAAGGTCATTGTCCAGAGTGGGGGAGAGATATGCATCGGAGATATTCTTTACTATGAAAGTGACATAAAGACTGTCCAGGATTAAATTGAAAGGTTGATCGGGAAAATGTTGAAAGGCCAATATAGCAGCAGCAAGTTCTGCCCTTTGGGCAGACGATTGTGGCTGAGTAACTTTGGTGCGCCATTGCCCTTCTGAAAACCAGGCACAGGTGCCATATTGCTTCCCTCCATCTGCATATATAGTGATCGCAGAGGGAATGAGGGCTGTGGATTCTATTAATTGCCAATTAAAGGGAACCAGCTTAAGTAAATTAAATTGGTCATCTGCAGGGAGATGGCAGGAAATAGTCACCGGCCATTCTCCCATTACAATTTGTAATGATTCTGAATTCAATAACATTACCTCCCAATCGGACAATGACATAGGGATATATAGTACAGAGGGTTCAATAGCCATTAGGGCTTTACAACGTTGACGCCCTTTGTGAATAAGTATAGAGAAGAGCAAAGGTTTGGGGTTAATGGATTTACGAGGGGTATGAGGCAGATGTATCCATTCTAGGATGAGAAGTTTAGAGAGACTTTGAGCAAGAATTGCAGTAGGTAGATGAGGTGTATTGAGCAAGATTAAGGAAATAGGAGCATTGTTGTGACATCGGTCGACCTACCTTTTCTGCATAATGTGCTGTATGTCCTGAGTGATTTTTAACACATCAAACAGGGGGCTGAGCATGTGTGTAGTGATGCCAAAATAGGGACGGGTCCAATTAATAGCCCCTAAATATTGTTGTAATTGTACGAGGGATGTCTACACAATGGCATCACGTGTGGATGGACTGAAACTTGTATATCAAAAATATGAAAAAGAAAAGCAAGAAGGGAAAGATGTCCCTGGCACTCCCTTCCAATTTTTAGAAATGGCGGTTTGTACTTATGTAAAGCTGAATGAGCAACAGAATGACTGGGGCAAAGAAGAAGCCATCTTTGATGAACAAGTGACTTTGGTTGGGGAAGGAAAAAAGAAAGAGAAAAAGGAGGAGAAGAAGACTTTAAGGCCTGGAAAAACAACCCAAAAAGAGAAGAATAAGGTGAAAGAGGGAAAGCAGAATAAAAGGGAGGTGGAGAGACAAGGGGGCAAAGAGGACAAGGAGAAGAAGAAGCAAGGGAGAAAGGAAGAGATGAGAAGCCTTAATGGTGGGGAGCAAGATGCAAAGAAGCAAAAGTTCTCCAGAGATAATGGACAAATTCCACTGAAAAAGGGATTCCAGAAAGGCACACAAGACCGCACTTCTACACCTGCATCCAGAAATAACCATAGAAAACTGGAAGCAACATGCAATTCAAAATGTGACAAAACACTCAGTATAATCTAGTGAAACCTCTGCCAAGAAAAGGGGAATACTGTAATGAAACAATGATTTAAGACATGGGATGTGGGGGGGGAAACAATTTTGGAAAGCATAAGTGTTCCCACAAAGGCATGATATCTAACGGAAAGGGGTAAAATATTTAAGACATAAATGATTGTCAACATCAATGATTAGACTATGTTATCCCAGCAAAACTTTTTGTGAAATGAGAGACCTGAAGTAGGAGAAGGGGGAACACTGCAATGAAATAATGATCTATAATATGTGATGTGGGGGGGGGGACAACCATGGAAAATAGGTGCTCCCATAAAAGCATGTGATTTAACTGAAAAGTAATGTGCTAAATGTTTAAGATATAAATGAATATCAATATAAAGGCATCATACTCCATTTAGTACACAGGAGAAGTTTTTCTTCAAAGAAGAAAGACAAATGGATAGCTGGAAACAGAACAGACAAAGAACAACAAACACCATGATTCAAATTGAGAGGAGACAAACAAAACAAAATTGAGAAAATTCAAAAGAAAGGAGAAGTTATGTAGAAAATTGAAAATGCCAATAAGATATGGAATGGTATGTAAAATGAACACGAATTTGAATTTGTGTCTGTACCAAGAGTTTTGACCCGGGACTAAGCAACTTTCAGAAAAGAGATTTTTTATGCTTTTATGTTTTGTGTTTCTGTGTATTTATGTTTTGTATGTCTTTAAAAATTAATAAAACTTGTTAAAAAAAAAAAGAAAGGTTAATGGCTGAGAGTTTTGAGGAAGGATAAAGCAGATCGGGAACCACAGAGATTCCTTTGAGGAGGGCATGAGGGTGAATCATTCTAGCTGCAAGATTAGCAGGTACATCTGAATAAAATTGAATTTTTATAATATTTGTATAATCCTGATCAATAATCCCTGGAATCACAAAAAACCTTTCATAGAAGCTGAGGATCGAGGCAAGGCCAACTCTTCCGAAAAGAGCAGCACCTCCCTCTGGGGCCCGGCATTGGGCTTTGAAATCGCCAGGCTTCCCACGATTGAAACAATTCCCAGTAGGTTTAAGACCCTTTTGCAAAGCTACAGCCAAGGTCTCCATGTTATAAAATTGCAAACTTACTACAGCACAAGCTTTAATCAAATCTGCCAAGGTTGCCTCCCCCCGCGCGACCAAAGGCTGAAAATTTATTGCCTGCTGCTCCACAGTTGCAAACTGCCCTGCCCCATAGATTTGATCAGGTATATACAAACCCCCTAAATTATTTCCTCTGTTAATTGCTTCTCTTTGATATTCTGCATCAAATACCATGTATTGTGTCCCGTTCAAAATCATTCTCATTAATTCTTTCCAATTTTGTGGAATCATCTTTTGAGCTTGCCCCAGACTGTGAAGCAAACTTTGAATGCCAAACTCCCTCACAGATTTCTTTAAAAGAGATAAAGGCAGTGGATTCCAGACAGCCTGTAAATTTACTGCATTATCAATTTGCCTCTGAACGGGAAACAATTGCATGGAGTCAATCTCCCCACCCTCCAGCTGTCCTGTTTGAAAAGCTGCTTGCATAGCTGCTTCAACTCTCCCAGCATGGGGTGTATTTATTTTAGGATTTCCCACCTTGACATCTCCTGATGGATTTTTAGGAGCTGTTGGGGGAGATTTACTGATCTCATTTGTCTCTGGGGGGGCAGTCGGTTTAAAAGACACGGGCGTCACAGCAGGGGGCAAGAGTTGTACAGCAGAATTCACATAGGGAGGGGGTGCAGAAAGGGGGCAAGTAGGGGTTGCTCTAGAAAGGAGATAGCCTTAAAAACCACCCTCCAAGCAATTAATATAGATGAAGGAGCTCTAGGACTTTCGTGAAGGTATTTTCCAATCTCCTTCCATACTGTAGTTTTGATACTGCCTTTAGCCGGATAAGAAGGGCAGTGTTGCCAAATGTATTCTAGGAGTTCCTCAATAGAGGTTTTTGTAAGGGGGGCATGAAGGGAGCCCCCCTTTTTAAAGGTAAAAAATTTCGTTTGGTTAATTCTCTTAGTTCCTCAATGTGCAATTTCTGGTCCTGAGAGAATCCTCCACCCATACTCACGAGGGATCCACGGCGATCGCCTGCGATCGAATCAGGGATGAGGTGCACCAAGGCTATGCCAGCCGATGAGTATGGATGGTCCAAAGACGTACCACCTCGCAGATGATCACGTCGGGCTCACCATTTGTGGTGGTCTCTCATGAATGAAAACACTGATGGTCTCTCATGAATGAAAACACTGAGACGACGTCTTGAAGCAAGATCGGGATGAGAGCAGAGAGCAAACTCTGACACCCTCTTTTATTAGAAGCAATCCTTGTAACAATTTTGTTAGTGTCTTGTCACAAACGCATTACATCACACAAAATGCACTGCTCATTCACATAAGCATACAAAGCTGCAAAGTTTAAGTTTGCTACAATTCTGGGTAAGAAATGGCAACATTTTGACCTTGTTCCTTGCTTCGTGTTGCAGTCAACTACCAGAAGACCCGTTGTCCTTGCACGTACACAAGGAACAAATAATAATTCCCACAGGAGAGAACTTGTAGGTCAACTAGTTCAACCCCCTGCCGCCCAAGTGGGAGACCCTACACCATTTCTGACAAATGGCACTCCAATCTCTTCTTGAAAGTCTCAACTGATGGCACTCCCACAACTTCCAAGGGCAAGCTGTTCCATTGGTTGATTGCTCTCATTGTCAGAAAGTTTCTTCTTATTTCCAGGTTAAATCTCTCCTTGTTCAGTTTCCATCCATTATTCCTTGTCTGGCCTACAGGCACTTTATAAATAGCTTGACCCCTTCCTCCCTGTGGCAGCCCCTCAAATATTGGAAGACCACTATCATGTCTTCCCTGGTCCTTCTCTTTACTAGACTAGCCAAGCCAAGTTCCTGCAACCGTTCGTTGTATGTTTTAGACTCCAGTCCCCTAATGATCCTGGTTGTTTTCTCTGTACTTTTTCTAGAGTCTCAACATCTTTTTTATAATGTGGTGACCAAAACTGGATGCAGTACTCTAAGTGTGGTCTTACTAAGGCTTTATAGAGTGGTATTAGTACTTCCCTTGATCTTGATTGTATCCCTCTGTTAATACAACTTAGGATTGCATTAGCTTTTTTGGTTGCTGCTGCACACTGCTGGCTCATATTTAGCTGGTTGTCCACTAAGACTCCAAGATCCCTCTCACAGTTACTGCTATTGAGCCTGGTTTCACCCAGTCTATATGTGTACTTTTGGTTTTTCTTGCCTAAGTGTTGGACTTTACTTTTCTCTATATTGAATTTCATTTTGTTAGATATGGCCCAGTGTTCTAGTTTGTCAAAAGAGATGGTTTGCATCTATCAAAGAAAGGGACTGAGTTACTTGGCATTAAATTCACAGATTTCCTGGATAAACATTTAAACTGAACAGCGGGGACAGAGAATTAATGGATTCCGAACATTTCTGTCCCCAGCAACCTAAAACTAATAAGGATACCAGTGCATGCAAAATAGATGTTTGTGCAGGTAAGATTATCAACCTTGTGCCAACCAAAACCAAGCATTTAATAGTGAGTGCCATACCATGTGCACTAATCAAACAGGTGGCAACAAAGGAGGGACAGGCAGGCACAACACAGGTTATGTACACAGTAAACACAGTGTCAGACATAAAGATCTCAAGTGCCTATATACAAATGCACAAAGTCTGGGGAACAAACAGGATGAACTCGAACTACGAATACATGAAGGTAAATATGATATAGTTCGAATAACAGAAACTTGGTGGGATGAAACCTATGACTGGAACATACTGGTAGAAGGATACAAACTATTAAAAAAAACCAGACCCCATAAAAGAGGAGGTAGAGTTGCACTGTATGTAAAGGACCACTATATTGCTACAGAAATGCATGAAGCCAAAGATGAAAACCTCCTAGAATCTCTTTTGTACAGTTTTTCATTGGACCAGCTGCAGACATCATGACTAACAAAACCAAAGCCTTCCCTTTTACACCACTCCTTTAGCCACACATTAAACTCTGCTACATGCTGCCCTTTCCCTTTTTTGTTCCTTGAATATTGGTAGAACCTCTGAAAAGATAAGCCTACAGATCATATTACTAAGGTCATACCCCAAGCTCTGGAAGTCTTTCTAAACACAAAGTACATCCTTCTGGGACAGATCATTTGTACCAAGATATATAATAGCATCAACATCACAGGCCTTGCTGGCATTCTTGACTATCTTAAGAATACGCTTCTTGTCTCTGCTGGCAGTAGCACCTGGTAGACACCTGACCTCTTTCAAAACCTCAGTATTATTTCCTAAATTTACATCCCTTACAATTGAGTCCTTAACCAGAAGGTGGCTTCTTTTTTTGGATGTCTTGCTCTTCTTGTGTGACTGGGGCGTAATACCTGATTCACACTTTCTCCTTTCCAAAGTAAGTTCTTCTTCTAGGACCATGATCCCCAGCTTACTTGAGTTATCATTATCACAACTACCTTGACCTGTCACTTTAGTGTCCCTATTAAAGTCAGCAAGGGCACTGTATCTGTTATGCTGGGACATAGCAAAAGCTTTGCATTTATAGTCCACAGCTCTCACCCTGCCAGATCCCATGGTTGTCCATACTGCCCTTTTCCTGAAGGATCTTTGTGGTAGTGGGGGCTGGTAGCACGGCAGCTCAATAGATAGCTGGATTGGCACCTAATTTCTGCTTGGAGAGCACAGATTAGAGATTCTAGATAGGTAATCTGTCCATGTAGACTGGTATTTTTTTTTATAAAGAGGACAGTATCCAAGTTTGAAAAGAGTACTGTGAAAGACAGCTGTAAAACAAGTATTACACTGAACTAAGCCAGTCATTTTGAAATAAAATAAAATCACAATCTCAAGCACACTTACCCTAAATTCTTGGTTTATAGCTATCTTTCTCCTTTCTACTCACCCTCTGCTTCCTTCACAAGCAGCCAGCAGCTCCTCCCACAACCTCTGGGAATTTGAAATGCAATGGAAGCAATTCAAACTGCCTCTCTCCTTTGTATTCGCCCTCTGCTTCCTTCACAAGCAACCAGCAGCTCCTCCCACAACCTCTAGGAGTTTGCAATGGAAGCAATTCAAATTGCCTCTCTCCTTTTTACTCGCCCTCTGCTTCCTTCGATCTGCAGCCCTACCAGCAGCTCAGCCTCCTCTTGAGCATCGAGAAGCAGTGTGGTTGTATTTCCAGCAGCCCCCAGATCTCCTTGATCCCTGGCTGAGTTAGACATTGTTTCCAGACCACCTCAGAAGATAAAAGAAATAAATCTCCGGTGGGCTGGTAAAACAGAGATCTTGTATGTCAGGTGAGGCTCCACTCAAAATCCAAGAAAGAAAACATTAGACTCCATTGTTTTAGAAAAAAGGACTTTTACTGAAAATTGACATGGTAGCATCAGAATAATACAAGATCTGAAGCAATAGGTGTGAAAATCACATATAGAAAGTTACCTCAGTAGTTCCCCCAATAGTTCAAACTGTCCATCCAATCTGAGATGTGTATAATGTCATGTGAGGCATCTTCAGGTAGTGTTTCAGACATCTGGTATGCAGTTGACTTTGGCTTAGGCAAATAAGGGGCTACATCTGCGCAGTAAGTAAGTAAGCAAGCATAGTCAAGAAAGATCCCAAGTTTTACATTTCATCAACTAAAACCTCCAGTACTCCCCCCCATGAAGTCCATTTATTCTTCCCTCCCTCCGTTTCTATGGCAGCTGGAAAGATAAGCAGAAGGAGGATTCTTGGAGGCTGACAGCTATTAAGAAAGGTGGGGGCTGCTTTCCAAGAGCATGTTTCTCCTTTTCTCATCCAGGGAGGTAAAATATTCTGCCTTTTTAATAGAATATTTCATTCTTCTAGAAGGGTAAGTGCTAATCTTCTACATGATTGTGAGAATATGCGGTAGTCCTAAGTGTGGAGCTGATATAAGACACTTTTTTCAATGCTGTTGTAACTTTGACTGATCTTTAAACAAATGGTTATAAGTCGAAGACTGTAGTAAAACTGTATTATAAATGACTGTCCTGTATATCTAATGATGTTTGTAAAATTATACTACTTCATCTGTCTAATTCAGAATCTCTAACCGGCCGGGGAAGAGAGAGAATAGTTTTAAGTGAGTGGTAGGCGAGAGCATGAACACAGCTCTATTTGTACAAGTGATGGGTACACATGCACTCACTGTTCACACAAATGGAGCTGCATGTGTTCTCACCCACCTACTGCATGCACACTTGACCTTGCTCACCGCTTCCACATCCCAGTTCTGAATCGACTGCAACCCAGTAGTGAGGCATAGTCTCAGGGTTGGGGATCCTGCTCTAATTCATAAATTTTGTTGGAAGTCCTTTAATGAAGGATTAATTCTGGTTTTTTTCTTAATTTGTATTTATATATTAATATAACATTTTGATTAGTTTTGTTTTATTAAAAATGCCAAATCCAGTAACCTTCCTTATTATAAATCAGTATGACTGCATTATAGTCCTGGAGAAATTTATTGCTATTACTAATTAATATGATTGATGTTGTTATTAAGATGGTTTCCTCTTTGTTATAAATGAAACAAATTATCCTACATTCAGCTAGGAGAATGGAATAATAATGTTTTCTTGAACATGTTGTAGTTGTTTCAGTTTATGGGCCTTTTCCCTTCCCCAGCAAGAAGTTAATATAACTAACCAAAACCTGAGTCTACTGAACAGTAGATTACTGTTTCATAGCAGCAAGTTAAGCACATCTGTATTGCTATCTGTCTTTTGAACAATTACATTTTTTATATTCCTTCTTTCAAAAACCTGGGGTATTTTTTTCATCAACTATTAGAAAAAAAATCTGAATACAAAGGTAGCTGGGATGTTAACCAAGATGACTGGTTAATTAATATTTCTGAGGTGTAGTAATTTGACCATATATAAAAAAATTAAAGTACAGACCATTATAGATTTATATAAATTCATGATATTGTGGGGCTTTTTCTTGTCTATATAATGCTTCTTTTTATAATGATCAAAGACTTTTTATTTTTATAGTAGCTGTATACTGAATCAACATTTCCATTAAGTTTTCTATCACTGACGTTTTACTGATACTCAACTATGTGGAATTACATGGAAATTTAATGCACTTATCTTCTGGCTTTAGCAGAAAACTGGCATTTGTTATTCCTGTTGTATTGTTTCTGTGTGTGTATAAAGAAAACAGGGTGGAGAAGAAAGTCTTAAGTCAAATCCACTCAACCATATATCATATGGTTCTGGTATCTGATGGAGTAGAAGGCATCTGTTTTTTTTCTTATCTATACAGTATGTTTGCTTGGTATCAATACAAAATATAAGCTCAGTGTCCCTGCTCAAAATGCCATTCTTCATTTCAAATTTCCAGGTGCTGTCCATTGTAGTGTATGAAAGTCCCTTTCAGAAGATTAGTGAGTAGTTACCACCGTGGCCTCTTTTATATGAAATGTTCTATCACATACCATACTGTCAGCGTGACAGTATTCACTCTAAAGGTGCTTTAGGGATTGGGAATTAATACACCACATGACTTCTAGGATTTGTGTATGCAGTGATTTGATGAGATGAAAGTGATGTGGTTTATTTTGCAGTTGGGCCACATGGTAACCCTATTGGACAGTAGTTAATCTTGCTTCCTCCTCAGTATGCTATTGTGTTTTGTGAGACCTAAGAAGAGAGGGCTATTAGAACCCTGGCCTGTAGTTCAAGGATCATAGGTGATTTCTACAGGCTTCCTGGTCCACAAACATGAGGAGGTAATAGGTTATGTAGATGACTATTGATTGACCAAGCTAAGCAGACTACTGAACTGCAGCTATCTACACCTGTACAACGCACATAGTACTGATTTATAGCTCAATGGGTTTGTGATGCCATCTGGCAGGTTACAGTTTTAATGCTGCACACTGGAATAAGCTTTTATTCCCCAATTGTAGTAATATATCTGTTCAAATTCTCCATGATTTGTTTCTGTGCAGTTTTTGGCAGATTGGACTGGCTTTTATTAGAGTATTTTTGAAAAATAGAAAATAAAAAATTTAGCTTTCCATTTTCTGTCACCATTTTGCCAAATTCTCCAACCAGCTGGCCAACTATTTTATTTACTTTCTTTTTTTTTTTTGAAACAAATGTTATTAATTTTAAAGACAAACAAACCATCATTAACCATTGAGTACATACAACCTCTTTCCATTATAAATTTTTACAAGTCGAATAAAACATTGTTTTATACAACATAATTCTATTTTACCCCGTTTCCATATGGACATATAAATATCTTTTAACAAATTTCTCATTATTTCTCTTTACTCTTATTCAATTTCATTATTATTATTATTTTTTCTATATTTATCCATTTTATAGTCATCATCTTCATTTCTCTCTGACTTGTTTACCATTATTCTCATCCAACATTCCTCCAAGGTTTTATTAATTCTCAAACAAACATAAACACACAAAACACAAAAACGTAAAACTTCTTTTTAGAAAGTAGCTTGGCCCCAGATTACCTCTCTTTATATGGACTTCAATTAAATTCATGCTCATCTTATATACCATTACCTATCTTATTTACCATTCTATATCTTCTACATAGCTTCTCCCCGCTTTTCACTCTTCTTAATTCTATTTTATTTATTTCATTTTAATTTAAATCATTATACTTGTATCTTTTGTCCATTCTTTCCAAATTATCCATTTATCTCATTCCCTATAGTAAAAAAAAAGAGTTTCTCCTGGAATCACTAATCAAAGTATGATGCCTTTCTATCGTCCCCCTAAATTAACATTTAAAATAACGCCTAATACCCAATCTGATTCTGCTTAGTACATTCTACCTACTAACTTTTCAAAAAGAAGAAAAAATAATAAATCCAAAATGATTAAATACATAGTTAGATAATAAATCTAAATATTAAATCTTGTAACATTCCAATTATCTATTTCAAAAACAAATGCTACAATAATAAGTTTATAATAACATCAATACAATAGTCAATTAAACTCTTTAATTAAACTCAATATTTTAGACATTCCCTTTAATATTTTGTTAAATTTTAAAGTCTATCATTACTAAACATTTCAATATTTTAATCTTTTATTAATTCTTATAACTTTCTAATTTTCTATTTCTAATACAAATACTACAATACCATCTTATGTACCTTGCAGAATCTTCCTTTTTAAAAAAATTATACATTACCCTTTATCCCTAAAAAAAATTCCTTTTTTCCCATCCTGTTTCATACCTTTGTGGCTTTTCCCCCCCTTTTCCCTTCCTTTCTTATCCCACCTGGCCTTTTTATCCCCCCATCTCCTAACCTCCGCCTTTTTAGCTTCCCCTCTCTGTTGTATTCCTTTTTTCTTTTGCTTTCTAACATTGTATTGATTTTGCATCTTATTTTTCTCTTTCTTGGGTGTTTTTTTGGGTCTTAAGTCCTTCATTTTCCTTCCTCTCTTTCTCCTTTCTTTCTTAATTAAACTTTTGGATTCATTAAAGATGGCATCTTCTTCTTCTTCTTCTTCTGCTTCCTCCATCTGTTGTTGTGTTTGCTGACAAATAGCAAGCGCCATTTCTAAAAAATTAAAGGCTTCTTTCACAGCGTCCTTGCCTTCTTTCTTTATTTTTCCATATTCCTTTCTAAGTTCATCAACAGGTAAAGCCATTATAAACCTTTTCTTCTCCCCCCCCCCCTTCTTCCTTTTCTTAAAACAACCAAGATGTTTCAAAAGTTAAAACAGTTCCCCAAAGTCCCAGAGTCATCAATCAGTCCAAACAAAACACAAAATTCTCACTTTCTCTTTCTGGGGTAATATCAATAAAAAGAAGAAAAAAAAGCCCAATCTGTATTTTAAAGCCTTGTTGCAATTAATTTCAAGTCTCAAAATCTTCAAGGCATCTCCTCCAACAAAATCTTGATGTTCTTTTTTTTTGTCCTCTCCCTTCCCACTTATAACAAGGAGCCAAATTTTTACCTTCTATAAAAAGACAGGTTTCTCAATGTCCATTTGTTGATTCCGTAGGGAAGGAGAGTAAACTTTCCCTTTCAGCACCTCAAATTCGCCGCTTGAAAATCTCCTCTGGAAATAAAGTATCATTCAAAAAGTCATGGTTTTCAGGATGATAGGTGTATCTTAAAGTCCTGGGTCAACCAAAAAAAACTTTCTCTTCAAAACTTTATCTCTCTTCCTCCTGCGCAGTCTTACCCAGCTGCCGGCTTCTTTGTGGCGGCCATTACAGACCGCCGCTCCACCGCCTTGAGAGAAGGGGGTTTTGCCGGCTGGGGAGGGGGTCTACGACACCCCCAAACCCTTCTCCGGATCCCCCCTATCTTCGGCTGCCTCTACGGGGCAGCCTTAGCCTCCAGACCCGTCGGGATCGGAGGCACCAAGACGGCTAGCGCAACAGGGATCGCGCAGGATCGCGAATCCCTGCCGCTGCCGAAGCCTGGCAAACCGGAAGCCTTTATTTACTTTCTTCTTATTCCACATATATCCCAAGAACTGTTTTGTGTTATTTTTGGCATTTGTTGCGAGTCTCAACTCATTCTGAACTTGATCCCATGTTATCATTGCAATGTCAAGCATATTCTGAATTGTTTTTTCCTTTAAGATTTTTATTCATACCCTACAAACCTTTGTTCCTCCCTCATATTATAACCTTCAGATGGAAGTATAATAAAAGCACCATCGTATGCTCTGAAATGTGTTCTTGCTTTGCTCATTATTTTCAATATATTTCCAGGCTTCTTAGGTAGTATCATTTGTTCCAATATGGAGAAGAAAGGGATAAGTTTGATAAGATGGATCATCCTCTGCATTGTATCCGATATTTTTTCACCTGGAAACAACACACTTTCCTAGATATCATATCTGGATTGCCAATTGCTGACTCTGTTCTTCTTAGCAGTGAATGACCCATTACACCACATGCCATTTCCTCTCTGAGGTAAGTGTAAGATCTGAAACCAATTGTCATTCCAATGACAGGAACCTGGTCCTCAAAGTTATATGCTCCCAGTATTGTACACTTTGTGTTCTCTGCACTTTTTAAAAATCTAGCTATTCCTGTCTGCACATACGTTTGTGTAGGGCGGAGGGGGGTCAGTGGTGGGATTCAAAAATTTTACTAGCAGTTCTGTGGGCGTGGCTTGTGGGTGTGGCTTGGTGGGGGTCATATGACTGAGTGGGCATGGCCAACTCAACATCACTCAAGGCAAGGTGGGGCAGCACCTTGCTGTGAGTGACATCAAGTTGGCCACATCCACTCAGTCATATGACCCCACCACCACCAAGTCACGCCCACCAAGCCATGCCACAGAACCAGCAGAAAAGTTCAGTCAAGTCTTCTAGCGTTCAACCTGGCTGCTTCTCTCTGCCGCAGCATTCAACCTGGCTGCTTCTCTCCTCCTTCTTGGCCCCAAACATACAGAGCAAACAGGCACACATCTCATGCCACACACCATCTCCTCACAGAAGTCCTAGCCCCGTGAGATGTGTGCACGCCCTGTGTATATGCCCGAGAAGAAGAAGACTTGGCTGAACTGTTCTGCTTCCCTTCACAGCGGAACTGCTCAGAAGGCAGCTCCTGTGGTCTGTCCCTTTATGATTTTCCCCCCCTTCGCACATCGAAGTACCTTAAAGAGACAGATTGCAGCGGCTGCCTTCCGAGCATCTTCTCTGCAAAGGGAGGCAGAAAAGTTCAGCCAAGTCTTTTCCTCCTTCTCAGCCTCATGTTACAGCAAAGATGCACACACCTCATGGCACTGGGACCTTCTATGAAGAGACATGGGCAAGTGCATGGGCAAGTCCCTCCGGTACAGCAGTCCATTCTCCTGGCCAGGTCTGGCTGCGAGTGGCACCAGCAGTCAATGGGATGGTGAGGCTTGGCCGCCTCTTTTTTGGCACGAGAAGCCTGAAACCACTGCCTCTTTTTTGGTGCGAGAAGCCTGCAGCCGCCACCTCTTTTTCAGCATGATAAGCCTCCAGCCACCACTTCTTTGCCAGCTGGAACTGAGTGGCAGCGGTGGCTGGAGGCTTCTTGTGCTGAAAAGAGGCAGTTGCAGACTTCTCACACTGAAAAACAGGTGGTGGCTGCAGACTTCTCATATCGAAAAAAAGGCGGCAAGTTGCAGGCTTCTCCTCACACCGAAAAAGAGGCAGTGGCTGGAGGCTTCTTGTGCTGAAAACTACTGTGGCTGGAGGCTTCTCGCAAAAGGCGGTTGAGCCTCGCCGTGTCCCCCTCCACCAAGGCAGTCCTTTGGAAGTTGAGCAAGGCAGAGGATGAGCAGGTGGTATGCAGCTGGAGGCCCTGGGGAAGGCCAGAGCCAGGGACTGATGTATCACTACTTTGAGGGCCAAGTTGGAGGGCAAGTGGGTAGCATATGTGAGGAGACCTCAGGGAAGGCCAGAGCTAGGATATGGTGTGGCCCCTGACCCGTGGTGGAGGGCAAGTGGGCAGGTGGTATGCGAGTGGAAGGATGGCGAGAGCCAGGTTTAAAAGGCGGCTGAGCCTCACCGTGTCCACCATGAGTCAGCACTCAAATGGGGCCTGAGTTGATGGTGGCAGAGACAGGTAGGTCGGGCTGGAAGTCAATTGAGGCTTGCTTGCAGGCTCACTCAACCAGGGAGATCAGGGCTACGGCAGAAGGCAGGCAGCCATGATGGGTGAAGGCAGGCAGCCATGGCAGGTGAAGGCAGGCAGCCATGGCAGGCAAAGGCAGGCAGCAATGGTGAGTGGGAGAGGGTAGGGCAGAATGGGGCGAGTGAGCTTAGGTGAGTGGATGGGAAGGGTCAAGCAGTAACCAGGTGGGCAGGTGGGTAGGGCCAACCAGAGGTGGTATTTGCCAGTTATCCGAACTAGTTAAAATTTCCACTAGTTAAAAGGTCCAAACTGGCTGAATACCACCATGGGAGTGTAAGATCGGAAACAAAGACTTTCAAAATATACCATGTAAGTCAATTACATAATCCAGTAGCACAATCACTGGTTGATAAATCCCATTGACTTTTGTAAGGTTTATTTCTCAATAAACTTTACAAAAGTCAATGGGATTTATCCTACAAAAGAACATTGTAGCATGCTGAACATATTAAGTTTCTCTGCCATGGGGATTTCATTTTAATATTATAAAAGATATATAATCTTATAAAAGACCAGTTTAGAAAACAAGCGCTAAGATAATCAAACTATACAAATAAGCTTTTATAATAAGCTTTTAAGATAAATCAATTCATAAACCTTATCATTTGATAGCATCTCTAATATTCCAAATTTTGTGGGGTATGGAAATGTATGTCTACTTTGCTAGGCAAAAGTATCAGCACTTTATATGCCCTGTAGTACAAGCTGTTCACTGCAGGTTCATTATGACTGGTTTGAATGGACAATTATTTAACTGGGGAGTTAGGAGCTGTGGAGTATGTTTTATGGTTAGGGATATCTAAGACTCTAAATTTTATCACAGTGAATGATTCCTTTCCTATTTATATACATGTGATTTCTGCCAAATGTCACAACAATGATCAGATGCCCAAGCAATTGATTCCTTTGAATCCAGAAACACTCTAGTAAATAAAGGATTAAGCTTTATTATTAACTCAAGAATAAGAAAAAAAACTTTTATACCAAGCGAGATATCCCAACTTCTCTTATAAGCTGACAACAGCTTCTTCATAATGACAGTAGAGGTACCCCAAAACTGGCCAGTTCCAGGGGTGGGATTCTACCAGTTCTGACTGGTTCTATAGAACCTCTTGTTAACTTTCTAAGTAGTTCGGAGAATGGGTATTTAAAAGAAATCTCCTTTTCCACCCTTATTATATTCTTGGCAGTATGTCTAGACTTACTGTCTCCGAAGGAGGTTTATTTTTCTTTCCTGATACTTTCTTAAAGGGGAAGGGTTGTTTTAAGCTTTTTACATTGCTATTGGGAGGAAATACTCCCCTGGAAATACTTCCAGCCTGCATGCAATGATCAGCACTTTGAAGAAATAATTGAATAACAAAGCAGAGCTGTGGAAAGAAGCTTTCTAATGACAAGGAACCAAGATGAGTGACATTCAGCAAGGCTTCTTGGCTAGCTAGAAATATTGACATTCAAACATGAGTTTACATACCCTTTATGAGTTTTGGTCTAAAACTGGTTTTTGGTGAAGGTTAATTCTGTGCTTGGTGAAGTTTAATCCTGTGTTTATTGATGGGATAATTTTCCCTATTCAGCTCCAACAAGCAACAGCTACTGTTGTGATTTAATTATTTGTATTGTGTTTGAATTTTTTCTTGCCTCGTCGTTTCTTTTTCTATCTGGGGAAGGAGTCTTCCTTCACTGCTTTAGTGGTATCTGGCACTGTCCTTTTGGGGTGTACTTCCAAGAGGCAGGATGCAAGCTTTGCACTGATTTTTTTACTGCCTTTCTGGAGAGCATGTGACCTTTCTTTAAATCTGGATGGTTTCCTTAGAATATCTTTTGAGGTAAATGAGACTAGCTGGTATTTTTAAGTGGTGCAAATGGATCTATGGATTGCTTCTCCTGGGTGTGCTCTTTATGCAGAGCTTAAATGATCTCTCTGCTAAAGGGTTTCACTTTATGAGCAAGAGTTGGCTGCTGATAGCTATCATTGCATTTTAACTATTTTAATTCCTCAAGGTGCTCTGGCACCCTGCCTGATTTGTAACTCTGGCTTGCATGTATTTTTAATGATTGGTATTTAGGGCAGCTTTTTGCAAGCAAAGAAGCTTTTTGTATTTTTGTACAAGTAATCCTTGACTTACAACAATTCATTTAGTGACCAAAGTTACAATGGCACTGAAAAAAGTGATTTATGACCGTTTTTCACACTTATGACCATTGCAGCATCCCCACTGTCATGAGAGGCCAGGCAAGGAGAAGGGCCCCTTTATGTGAGTGACATCAAGTTGGCCACACCCACTCAGTCACATGAACACCAAGCCACACCCACCAACTAAGCCACCCCCACAGAACTGGTTGTTAAAAAAATTGAATCCCACCCCTGGTCAGTTCCCACAGTACTCATTGCTAGATTCCATGTAGAAGCTCCCAAGAAACAATAATCCTAATACATTTATCAAGATCTGGCACCATAACTTCATATTGTGATCAGGATACTGCAAGACTTAATCTTGACTGTGTGGAACAGAATTCTGGTAAGGGAATTGAAAGTCTGAGACTTTCATAGTAAGAAAATCTTGGACACTACATAAGAATTCCCTCACCTTTATTTATTATAAGCAAGAGTCAAAAAGCTCAGAATGACTTGTAAACTTCTAGACTTTTCTTATGAAGGAGAAATCAAAATATATCATTCCTCAAAAATAACATGGTCTACACTCCATCCCTGACATATTTTAATATTTTTTATTTTTATTTTATTTATTTTGTCAAGCATGCATTTGATTATATAAAACATGATTATTAATATATGAAATAGATATGAATAAAAGGGGACATTCAGACAGGGACAATAAGTACTTTGGTGCGCTTATGCATGCCCCTTACAGACCTCTTAGGAATGGAGTGAGGTCAACAGTAGACAGTCTGAGGTTAAAGTGTTTGGTGTTAGTGGAAGAAACCACATATTTTTCCTTGCATGAATTTCAAGTCTCCAAGTAATACATTGTACATTTTCCACCTTTTAACGTACAGAATATACATCATTATAGTTATTGGATGCTACATCAAATTTAAAATGGTGATCATAGTTTTGCTCCATCCTGAAAACACTAAACTCCTCCAGCACCTTTTTGGTGTATTATGGTCCTGCTCTGTTTCCCTAAACTGTGAATGCAGAATAAACACACATCTATCTTGCTTAATGGCACACTTTACTCCTTAAGCAGCAGCCACTAGTAGGTGGAGGAGTTGTAATTGCATTGATTTCCTGTATGTTGTGATATATAGTAAACTATCAGCAATATTTTGAACAGCTGTGATCAAAATCCTATAGGCCACTTTATTAGAATCAATTCATGACAGATGCTCTATAATTTGTTTCTAGTTCTAAAAATTTCCCTTAATTTAGAACTCACAAAAAAACCCTTTTTTTAACTGAAACCTTTATCTCACTGAAAGCATCTTTTTTTCACTTTTATACCACCCCCTTCTTTTGCATCATTGGGGAAAAGGAAAATGCTGTACCTTAAAAAACCATGGTGTGAAGTATTGGAAGAAATATCCTTCTGGGTTCATTTCCAAGTGGGGGAAAAGACACTGGATTCATAGAAGTTGCTTGGAAAGGTTTAATGGTGGATAGGACCACATGCCTTGGAGCTCCTGAGCAGAAAAAACAAGGAACAGAAGCTGAGAATCCTTGGTTTTATACCCTCCGTTGGGCCCCACCTTAGTGTTTCCTGTTCCTGTGTAAGAAATATATCCCATTGGCTGTCAGACTCCCAGGGGCAGGGGTCTTAACTAACTTTGTAGACTTTGTCTGGACCACATGGCTTCACCTGAGTGCTGGCTGATGCAATCTTCCCAGGTGCCATGTGGTGAGATGGGTAATCCTATCATTTCCTGAGGGCCATGTCTTAATCCCATCACCCTGGCACTGAAGGAGGGGGTAGGGAGCTGCAGGAAGGTACGTTGTCTTTAAAACATGTTTTTCCTTTTCTCATCAAGGGAAATATAATATTCTGCCTTTTTAATATTTCCTAGAATATTTCATTCTTCTAGGAGAGGAGTGGGTGCTAACTTTCTACAGAAGTAGAAGCTGCTTTTCCTGACTCCTAAACAGTTTTGTTTTTTTAATCAGTATCTGGTCATTGGACTCATTAGAATTATTGCTCTCATTGCATTCTCTGGTTAGGTAATGACAACATTATATAACTCAATTACAAAGAATACACTAATTCCCCAATAACTTTCTAAAATTAAAAATTATTAACTCAGAAAAAAGAAATATGGTATAAAAGTGAAAAGAAGATGCTTTCATGGTATAATTTCAGCAGAAGTCAAACTGTGACAGAAAATTGGTAGAAGAATAGTATTCCTGAAACTCCCAGTAAAATGTTCAGGGAGTGGCTGTACCGTACGAGTGGTGGCATGTGGATGTGCTTTCTGCCACTGGTTGTCACACAGCAGGGGCGTGAGATGTTAGCGGTGAGAATGAGCCTACAGCGAAATATTTATGAATATTAAATTGAACTAGTTGCTAGTGATTTTTCTCTTCAGATGGGCGGGGAGTTACTCGCTTTCTTAAGAGATTATTGTGAATTTCTCAGGGTCATTCCCAAGTGAGAACAATCACTTCGAAGAATCTTCGGTTCCGAAATTTCACTTGCACTGTTCAGTATAAGGCATTCACCATAGAGATGAGCGAGAAAGAATGACATCACCATGTCTTCAGGATGTATAACCAATGAAGGCCTCTTAATTTAAAAAACACTTGGTCGCCTTCGCTCAGCACCACGCCCTTCTACATTCGCACCCTTGATCCTCCTCTTCCTCTCCTTTCGGAAAACACGTGAAACCCATTTCAGGCCCCGCCCACCTCCCTTCCCCCTTATCTTTTTCATTTGGAGGAGGAGCCGACTGGCTGGTGAGACGCGTCTGGTAGTAAGCGGTTGTGGTCAGTGTCGCCTTTAATCCGGCGGTCCCAGTCTCACCCTAGCGGGTCTCGAGCTAAAAAGAGAAGCAGAGACAGCCTCTACAAGCCCCGTGCTTCCTTCTTCTACCTTAGGTGGGCCTGATCTATCCCTTGCAGATAAGTATGTGCTTTCTTCCACACCAATCAGTTGGCGGCTGCCTAGAACTGGGCGGGCGCGACCTGCTGAGGCTTTCAGCATTTGGCTGGGGAATGGGAGAACGACGCTTCTAAGCCCAGGGCAGTTTTAGAGGAAGAAGGGGGGCTGCCTAGGGCAAGTGTGCGTGGAGTGCCTTTGGAGGCCGACGGCGGAGCCCTTGCTTTGGGAAGAGCTTTCCCTTTTCCGGAACTCTTGCCTTTCTTTTCTGCTCGCTTGTCCTTGCTTTTTTCCCCTACTGAATGGGCCGTCGTGGCGCTCCCTTTTCCCATGCCTTGAACGCAATGGGCGCGCCACGGTGCTTGTGTGGGTGGGTAGCTGGTTGGTGTTAAGGCGGCTTCAGGGCTGCTTTCCTCTTCGTTATACTGAAGTGTATCGCAGAAAAAAGTGATGGAAGCTTTTCTGTGTAAGGCGCTCGTTTTTCCCCTGCAGTGTTAAACTTATTCAAAGCGAGATATGCTGGGTCTACCTGCTTGAGTCCAGACAGACCTGTGGTTGGCCTTAACTGGGAAGGGGTAGCAATTCCAGTAAAGAGAAAAGCTTAGCTGACTCTATTGAAGTGAAGCACTAAGCAGTCGTTCTGGGACACTAGCTACAGATTTCTGAAGATTTCTGTTACAAATGCTGCCTCTAAATAAGATTCTATTATTGGTTATGATGGATACTTATACACATTGGTAGACCTGTTCATTACTTGAGGGGCAGTGTGGAATAGCTGTTGGGGCCCCAAGCTAGACACTGGGAGACCCTGAGTTACTCAACTCTTGTGCAAAGCCAGCTGTGTGATTGAGCCAGTCCATGTCAGCCTGAAAAAACAAAGATAAATCATTTCTACAAATTGGACTTGTTCAGTGTTCACTCACATGATTTACTTGAAAGTGCACACATCCACACAAATGTTCTGTATTCAATCCTTTAAGGGTTATTTAGTTGTGCTATTTATACATTATATTTAGGAATTAAAATCCAGTAAAAGCAACAATTCTTCAGGAAAGTAATTTGCTTGTGAATATAGCATTTATCATTTTACTAATTTACTAATTTGAAAGTCCATATGTAGTTATTTTATGACTATCAGTCGGTGAGTTGTTGAACAAAAAAAGCCTGAATATTTTAAATCCTATTAATGCAAACAATTTTTCTTGTTTTAGGTCTTACCTTTGTGTGAAATATCTGCAGGAAAAAATGGCAACAAATAAGCCTAAAAGTCAGAATTCTTTGGCTCTGCATAAAGTAATTATGGTAGGCAGTGGGGGAGTAGGAAAATCTGCATTGACTTTACAATTCATGTATGATGAGGTAAGAATTCAAAATGTTTTCCTTTAAATTGCTATACAAATTTTCAAGGTATATGAGAGCAACTGAAACAATATTACATTAATCAGTACTTAATACATTTCAGCTATATCAGTGGTTGAAGTAGTTTAGACACAATCTGAGAAAATTACGTAATTAAAATAGCTGAGGGTGTTTTAGTTATATTTGGAAGAGTCAAAATTTGAAACAAAATGGTATCTTCATTGTTTCTGGCTTCTAGGTTTAAACAAAAAATAGTGTGATTAAAAACTTTTTTTTTTTTTTTGCATAAGGCAATTGTACTGTATAAAGGATTTGGTTTAAGACTGGCTGTTGGTTTTAAGTCTTCCTCTCAAGAGTCAGGTAGCAGCTGTGGCTCTTTTTGCAAGTCCAGCTACTAGTGCCTGTTTTTTGACCAAGAGGTCTTGCTATTATGGCTCATAATTCCCATTTGGGTTATTATAAAGCACTCTGGAGTTTCCTTTGAAGAGTGTTTGAAAACTGCCAACAGTCCAGAATACAGCGGTGCAGGCAGTTTTTGCTTCTCTCACTAAGCCTAATAAGACAGCTGCTCTGCAAGCTGCGCTGGCTCCTTGTAAGTTTCTGGATGAAATTCATGGTGCTGGTTTTCAAAGCCCTGCATGTGGATGAAGTTTTTTCTCCCATTGTTTCTGTTTGCCCTATCAGATCTTAAAGAATAGGCACACTCCAGGTTTTTTCCATTAAGTACTCTTCATTTTGTTGGATTTAGGAGTCCTAATTTTTCTGTCACTGCCTGCCTTGTTGAACAGCATCCCCCAGATTGCCTTAACTTTTTTGGTCTCTGGCTACTTTCTCAGGTGTTTGGGTCTGTTGAGGTTTGGATTATTAGAACTGGAACACACTACCTCTCATGTTTTGGGTTATTTTCAACTGACAGTTTTTTAATATTTGTATACATTCTGAGTTACTTCTATAAGATAAATTGCCTTATATACTTCATTGGACAAATAAATACCATATAATCTTCCACCAGTGTTAGATAGGGCTGAACAAGAATGAGTTTTTGAAATCATTAAAAATTTGTTGTTTAGAATGGAATTGACTATTTTGTTAACAGTTTGTAGAAGATTATGAACCTACCAAAGCCGATAGCTACAGAAAAAGAGTGGTCCTGGATGGAGAAGAAGTTCAGATTGATATATTGGATACAGCAGGACAGGAAGATTATGCTGCAATTCGTGATAACTATTTTAGAAGCGGAGAAGGTTTTCTCTGTGTATTTTCAATTACAGAGCTTGAATCTTTTGCTGCTACAGCTGACTTCAGGTAATTGGATGAATGTTTTAATATTTTGAATGATGGTAATTTTTGTCTTACAATTCCTTGCCTTTTTATATTGGTAATTCTATAAACACCCAACTGATAAAATAGTACAAGAAAGCTACATATAACTGAAATGTCTGATTAATGCTCCAGATAACCATGTGTAACATGCTATATCACTTCACAGATCTAGGGAAAAATGACAGTTTTAACAGTCTGGAATTAGGATGGCCTCGAAAAGGATGCTTTACAATATGTAAAGCTCTTCTGGCTGTGGCAAAGCATTGCACCCATCACCTCTGTGGTCACATGATGATGATCTACATGCTTGGCAGTTTCTTTACATTTACAACAGTATTTAGTTCAAAATATCACAGATAAATAATTGTATTTTCCATGAGTGTATGGATCAAAAGTGTGTGGTATTTTTTCTTCTCCAGAGAGCAGATTTTAAGAGTAAAGGAAGATGAAAATGTGCCATTTTTGCTTGTTGGCAACAAATCTGATTTAGAGGATAGAAGACAGGTTTCTGTAGAAGAAGCAAAAACTAGAGCTGATCAGTGGAATGTTAACTATGTGGAAACATCTGCTAAAACACGAGCTAATGTTGATAAGGTAAAAGCTATTTCCCATTTTGTGTAATCCTCTTCACGTAAGATTTGCCAACATAATTATATTTAAGTAAATGTATTCCCACAGTGGCTATAAAAATCCTGTACAGTTTAGAAAATTTTAAATTTGAAAGATAGGTAAAAAAAAGTGGGTAGGTAATGAAAACCTATAATTCCACTTTCCAATATTACGTTTTGTTTTATTTTCTGCTGCAATTGTTTCCATCCAAAGCAGAGTTTGAGAAATAAAAAAGCAACTTTGGCATGGAGACTAAAACTAATGGTGCAGATGGTCCACACACTTTTTTTTCCACATCTGACTTTCTGAGTCACTCTGCTCTTTGTTGTCCTTTGCTCTGCAGTTAGTTGCAAAGCAGTTTCTGCCCTATGCTCATATGGAAGAGAAAGGAACATTGGAAGTGGGAGGTGGACAAGTATGGCCCTTTTTCTTTCTGACAGGATGTGGTAGCAGCCCATTTTCTAATTTTCTTATTAGCAGCTTTTTAATACAAGGAAAAAAATAGGAAATTAGGAAAAGGAGGAGCAAAAGAAGAAAGGAGCACAGGTTCTACAAGTAAGGGTGTGTGACTTACGTGAAAAAAGTGACTATGTAACAGAATTCTGTTAAAAGTTCAGATACAAGAGTCTGAGTCAGCAAATGTAACTCGCTCTATAAAGTACAGCACAGAATGGTTGAAGTATATGTGATAGCCAATGAGTTATTTGAAAGTTTGACTGCTAGCTTGAAAGACTAGTTCTGTAGTCTTTGGTTATATTTTTCATGTGTTAAATTTTAAATGTAAATTATTGTATTAACCTATTGTCAATTGTGGAAGATCTTTGTTTTTGCTGTTGAGGCATAGCAAAACATTTTCTAAGTTTCAGCATATAATTTGGAATTAAAGATATATCATGGCTTAATTAGTAGCTAAATGAAATTAAGTACATGTTATATTTAGGCATTCAGTCAATTGTATTGATACCGATATTTCTCCTAGGTATTTTTTGACTTAATGAGAGAAATCAGAGCAAGAAAGATGGAAGACAGTAAAGAAAAGAATGGAAAAAAGAAAAGGAAAAGTCTAGCCAAGAGGATCAGAGAAAGATGTTGCATTTTATAACCAAAGTTTCAAACTCTCTTCTACTTCAACCACAATAAAATCCATTAACATAGAGCATGTTATTTGGAGGCTGTTATGGCAGAAATCACTCTTAATAGTTGGGGAATTCTAATACACCACTTAAGGCAAGGTTGGGACAACACTGAAAATCTTCATTGGAAAAAAATAGTTTAAAGAAAAGCAGAATTTAATCCACATAACTTGTTTTCTTTTGCCATGGTTCTTCTGAATGTAGGGGATTTTTTTTTCTCCCATGGGCAATTTATTGAACTGTGAATGAAAAAGCATTACTTTTTATGTTTTTCTTTAAAGCATATACTTTTATATCAGATTTTTATTTTATATCTTACTACCTTGAAAATTACAGTGGTAATGAAAAAAACTAAACAAAAATAGTAAATAAGCTTTCCTTTTTGTTAAGAATTATGCAAATTAGAGAACAGAAACTATCTTCTCTGCTTCTATTGGAATCATTTATTCATGGACCTAGATTAATGGTATAAACATGACAATATTTGAATATGCCTTAATTTAAGAGTATATCTTGCAACGCACTAAATTGTATGTGTGCATCAATGTGAAATATCTTCTAATGCAGTTTTTGAGCATTTTTACTAGCTAACAGTACAGTTGATCAGAAAAATGTGCCATACTCTGAATTTTGAATTATCCAGAATGTATAATTTCCTTGCTTTAGTGAAAATTGCTTTAGTAAAAGTCAACTGATACATTAAATTTAAAAATGAAGTGGGTGCAGTACATTTCAATTGGAAGTTTACTTCTTAATTCAGAGATACTGACATTTACTTTTGTAAGTACTTTATATTTGCCTATTTGTGGAGGATATTTTCCTTAGGTAGGATAGCACTATGCATTTCAAAAGCACAAATAAGGTTCCATTCTGAAAAATATGTAAGCTGTTAGAGTTTATTTTTCTCTGTTTAATGGAAATATACTTTTCTCGTTTATTTCAGTCAGCTGACTATCTTCCTTTGCAATATCAAAATACTGATGATATGCTTCCAAAATTGTCATTAAAATATTTTTAAAAATTGTTTCCAATTCTTTATTGTAAGGAACATTACCATACTGTTAATGTATAACTGAGCTAAATATAAACCTCCAACTCAGAGATTTCAAGGAATTCAGTATAAAAGATGACTTCCAAAAGGCTTTCTAAATATATCTGTAAGCCTCCATCTGAACAAAATAGACAGCATATGTACATAATATGCTAACTGATAGGCTTTATTGATGTGACTTTAGAAAACATTTGTTCAAGAAATTTTGTTCGTACATTCTGCAGTAGATGTTATGTGCGGAATTACTTCTTGATGTGGCTGCTCTAAGCAGACTGGTCCTCATATATTTGTTTTCAGTTTGGCTAACCAAAGGAGTTCAACCACTAGCATTCTATTTGTGTAATGGGAACCAAAGTGTTATGATGCCAATGGACATGTATAATAACAATTGTCATAGGTGGATACCTTACCAAACATTTGCTATTTGAGCCATTAAATAAAGTTTTTTAAAAAAAAACTGTTGTAGAATGTTGATTATAAAACACATTGTTGCAGAATAATGATCATTATTAAATTTTCCATAAATGGATATTGTATGAAGATTTTTCTAAGAGATATCTGGGTAATTTGCAGTAAGGTTTTAATTCTCATTTAGCGAAGATAATTAAAGCTTTCCATCAAAAATGATGTTCTAAAGAAACCTTGAGGGTGACTTACAAATGGAATGTATAAAATTGTTCTGAATCTAATACTGAAACAGAAATGTTATTTTAAATGGATGCTCAGGTCTTCTGAGCTATTGTGTACTCGAATTTATTTCAGGTTCTCGATCTTATTCTGGAAAAAAAAAACAATTTTCCATAAATAAATATTTTTGCTTATTTACAATTATGAAATTCCAGAAACATTCATAAATAGAAATTTTCAATCTATTGCAATGTATGTAGGTAATGTTTGTTTGAAAATGTGCTGGTAACATTTTTGATGAATAACATTGACAAATCTCTGCCTAACTCCCTATTTCAAAATTCATGTCTCAAACTCTTGACTTCATTCATTCCTCATAGCCCTTCCCAAAATTGCACCTAAGTAGGAAAAAAGCAAGTTAATTAAAATACGAACTAATTTTTAAAAAAACCAATCCACTTGCTTAATTGTATTCTTGTAAACATTTATGGCTGAACACAATATTCAATTTAGTCTTGAATTATATCCTTAGGATATAATTAGTAAGATATATACCTGAGTCAAGCTATTCATAATTCTGGTGTTTTCCTCTTTAGCCATGTTCCATGCTGTGGAGTTTTTATTATCCTGACATTAAAGCTACAAATATTTTTCTCCATATTCTATATGGTATGGCATTAATTGCCTGAATTATGTAGCTTTAAGTTATTATTGATATTACTAACTTCTTGGATGTACCTCACCTGGTGCTCTCCCCTTATCCCCACTTTTAAGCTAGAATGGTAGGTTAAAAGCTGTGAAAAGAGATTCATGAATATATTGTTAAATATAACATTAGCAATTATATATTCTACAATTTGTTCAGAGTCATAAGCCCAAGAGATAATAAAAGTTAACTAGCATAAAAATAATGTTGGTACCCATCCTTTTGTGGATGCAGTGAGGGAGCTGTTTTCTGATGGACATCTATGAACTTAGAAACATCTAAATTTAATAAAAATGAATTTGTCATGTATTAATTCAGGCCATATAAAAATAGTAAACTGCCCTTTTCTCACTGACTAATAATTCAGAAGAACAAGTATTTCTTTGTATTTCTTTTTTAGGGGAAGGGAGTGATGAATATAAAGAGGAAAATTTTTCAATTTGGTTCAAGCAGTTTGTCTTTTTAAAGATGCAGTCATCATGGGATTTGATCTTGATTAATGACAGAAATTAAACTGACAATTCTCAGAAATATATTGTCACTATAATATAGGTTTTTAAGCTTGTCTTTTTTGGAGTATAAATTATGTCTGAAAAAGGCTACACAACACAGGGCTTTCTTAACCATGCCTTAAGGAAGAGTTAATCTGATATGGGAAATGAATAAGATGCCCTGGAGTTGGGAGGAAGGCAATGTATGTGTTCAGTAGCTGCCCATCTGATGGCTGAGAAACAAAACACAGCTTTGGACGTCAATATACAAACCTCGTTACTCACACTGCAAGAATTGATTGGTTAAACTCCAAGAAATAATGGTAAAGAATCACTCAGAAACAAGAGCTGATATTAATGAACTGAAGGAGAAAATGGGGTAATTAAAAATGGAAATGAGATCAGACATATCAAAACTCGATGAAAAAGTAAGGTCAATCCAACAAGCATTAGAAAGGAATGAAAAAACAATAAAGGAAGTAGAGAAAAGAATGGAACAAACAGAGAAGAACCTAGAAACGGTGGACCAACAAATAAAAATAGTGAGTAAAGAAATGGAGGACTCCTTGATCTATATTGAAATGGACAAAGCTGTATCATACTTAAGATTCCAAAATATAGTGGAAACTAAAGATGAGGACTTAACACTAGTGATGGCAGAAATTTGGCAAAAGCACTAGACAGAGATAAGGAGGAAATGTTAAAGGAAATGGATGACATATACAGGATTAGTACAAGCTACGCAAGAAAAAACAAACTTCCAAAAGAGGTCCACATCCAATTTACGAGGAAGAAAGTTCGAGACATAATATATAAAATATCCAGAGAAGAAGCAATAGTATACAAAGGAAAGGAGATACAGATTCTCAAACATATCCTGAGAAGAGTAAGGGAGCAGAGAAGGGACTATAAATTTTTGGCTACACAGTTGAACAAGCGAGATATTCTATTCCGTTGGCTGATTCCAGAAGGGAAATAGCTCCAAGATTCTATGAAAAACTATACAAGGAAAACAAAAGAGTTTTGCTTGAAAAGATCATGACATACCTTAGAAAAGCGAAATTATCCAAGATCCCAGAGGAAATAAAATCTATGTTAAATGAGAAATTTAAAATATCAGTAATTACCAAGGCAATAGACAAACAAAAGACCAACAAAGCGCCAGGACCAGATGGCATACCAATAGAGCTATATAAGGAACAACAAAATATCCTGAACCAACATTTATTGAAAGTCTTTAATTTAGTTTTACGTGAAGCAGAAATATCAACATCCTGGATAGAGGCTAATATTGTATTAATACAAAAAGAAGACACAGACCAGACACAGATTCAGAATTATAGACCAATTTCCCTCCTGAATACAGACTATAATATTTTTACAACAATTATGGCTGAGAAATTTAAAAAACTATCTAACTGAATGTATAAATAGCAATCAAAATGGCTTTCTTCCTAATAGGCAAACCAAACATAATATAAAGATAACCCTGGACATTCTTGAATTTTATGAACTACATAGCTAATGCCAGGTAGTTCTTCTATTTCTCGATGCTCAAAAAGCTTTTGACAACGTTAATTGGCCATTTATGCTACAGCAACTAAAATATATGGATATTGGCAAAAACTTTCTAAACACAATTTTGGCAATATACTCAAAGCAAGAAGCCAAGATAATAATAATAAATGAAGCAACAAATAAATTTAACATGCAGAAAGGCACACGTCAAGGCTGCCCTTTCTCACCATTACTATTTATATTTACCTTGGAAGCTCTAGCAAAGATGATTCGACAACAGTCTCAGATAAAAGGGCTGGAAATCAAAAAGGAACTTACAAACTGCAAGCATTTGTTGACGATTTAGTGTTTATTATGGAAGAGCCTGAACAAATGGGCTCAAAATTAATAGTATTGCTGGAAGAATACAGTGAGGTGGCAGGCTTGAAAATAAATAAAAACAAAACAAAAATTATAGCAAAGAATATGACTAATATACAAAAAGAAATCCTAATCAAAAATTTAGGTGTTCAAATTACCAAAAAAAATAAGGTACTTGGGAATTATTATATCAGCACATTGTTCGATGCTCAAAGAAGAAAACTATGAGATATTATTAAAACAATAATGAAGGTGGTGGAGACAAAAGTTGAACAGACAGACAAGAAAATAGAATCAATAGAACAGAAACTAATGGGAGAAAATAGGAAATTAGAAGAAGCGATTTCCTACTTGGAGATGGAAAAAGCTACTTTTTCCTTAAATTTCAGAATGTAACAGAAGAAAGATGAGAAGACCTACCCAAAATAATGGCAGACCTTTTAGCAGAAGCACTACAAAGAGACGGTCAAGAAGTTCAAAGAGAAATGGACAAGGATCTATACCAATTACATGAGACGTTTTAAGCTACCTCGAGAAGTCCATATAAGATTCTCAAAGAAATTATTATAAGATGAGATATATAAAATGACAAAAGATGAACCACTGGTTTTCAAGGGGGCAGAAATTGTAACATTAAAACAAATCCCAAGAAGAATAAGAGAAGATAGAAAAAATTACAGATTCCTGGCCTCATAATTGAATAAGTATAATATCCTGTTTAGATGGTTCATCCCAGAAGGAATGTTAATATTATGGCAGGACAAAAAGTTCAAAATAGACAGTATAGAAAATGTGAAGGAATTATTTGATCTCTATGTCATAAGACCAAACTGGTAAAGAAGCAGGAGCCAGGAAGAACAACAGAGGAAAGAAAAATAGAACAAGAGGAAAGAGCAGGAAGAAGCCGAAAGACAAAAAAGAGAAGGCGTAAGAACAAGGCATCAAAGAGAAACAATAGCAAACAGGCGTCAATAAATAACAAACACAAAGTAGGATGGATGAAGAAATTAAATTAATCTCTATTAATGTCAATGGTTTAAACTCACCAACTAAGAGGAAAAAATACTAATTAAATTACAGAAACAAAATATAGACATCATATGCCTTCAGGAAACACATATACACAAACATCAGAGATGTTAGAATCAACAAAATTGGGAGATCTATACGTATCTTTGGCTCAACCAAAAAAAGGGGGGATAGCAATATACACTGCTCAAAAAAATAAAGGGAACACTTAAACAACACTATGTAACTCCAAGTCAATCACATTTCTGTGAAGTCAAACTGTCCACTTAGGTAACAACACTGATTGACAATCAATTTCACATGCTGTTGTGCAAATGGAATAGACAACAGGTGGAAAGCATAGGCAGTTAGCAAGACATCCCCAATAAAGGAGTGGTTCTGCAGGTGGTGACCACAGACCAATTCTGAGTTCCTATGCTTTCTGGCTGATGGTTTGGTCACTTTTCAATGCTGGTGGTGCTTTCACTCTAGTGGTAGCATGAGACGGAGTCTACAACCCACACAAGTGGCTCAGGTAGTGCAGCTCATCCAGGATGGCACATCAATGCGAGCTGTGGCAAGAAGGTTTGCTGTGTCTGTCAGCGTAGTGTCCAGAGCATGGAGGCGCTACCAGGAGACAGGCCAGTACATCAGGACACGTGGAGGAGGCCGTAGGAGGGCAACAACCCAGCATCAGGACCACTACCTCCACCTTTGTGCAAGGAGGGACAGGAGGAGCACTGCCAAAGCCCTGCAAAATGACCTCCAGAGGGCCACAAATGTGCATGTGGCTGCTCAAACGGTCAGAAACAGACTCCATGAGGGTGGTATGAGGGCCCAACGTCCATAGGTGAGAGTTGCGCTTACAGCCCAACACCGTGCAGGACATTTGGCATTTTCCAGAGAACACCAAGATTGGCAATTTCGCCACTGGCGCCCTGTGCTCTTCACAGATGAAAGCAGGTTCACACTGAGCACATGTGACAGACGTGACAGGGTCTTGAGACGCCGTGGAGAATGTTCTGCTGCCTGAACATCCTCCAGCATGACCGGTTTGGCAGTGGGTCAGTAGTGGTGTGGGGTGGCATTTCTTTAGGGGGACGCACAGCCCTCCATGTGCTCGCCAGAGGTAGCCTGACTGCTGAGATGAGATCCTCAGACCCCTTGTGAGACCATATGCTGGTGCAGTTGGCCCTGGGTTCCTCCTAATGCAAGACAATGTGGCTGGAGTGTGTCAGCAGTTCCTGCAAGATGAAGGCATTGATGCTATGGACTGGCCTGCCCGTTCCCCAGACCTGAATCCAATTGAGCACATCTGGGACATCATGTCTCGCTCCATCCACCAATGCCACGTTGCACCACAGACTGTCCAGGAGTTGGGAGATGCTTTAGTCCAGGTGTGGGAGGAGATCCCTCAGGAGATCATCCGCCACCTCATCAGGAGCATGCCCAGGCGTTGTAGGGAGGTCATACAGGCACATGGAGGACACACACACTACTGAGCCTCATTTTGACTTGTTTTAAGGATATTACATCAAAGTTGGATCAGCCTGTAGTGTT